>NC_057813.1:14836203-15436203 GCF_018294505.1 Triticum aestivum
TACATACTTCCTGTATCGGTCAATCTTCCTCTCCTAACCACCTTAGGAAGCTATAGGTTTTCAACACACGTTCATTCTTTCTCTCCATGTTTCGATCTCTAAGTCTCTGAACTACACAACCCCTTTTTCCACTCTGTTACCAAATGTATTTACCTCACACACCCGCCATTGTGCCCCATGCCGAGCTCTCTCTCTCTCTCCCTCCCCTCTCCCTATCACTCTCTCGCGCTAAATACATGCATTGCCTATCTAGCCCCCCAACCTCTCGTGTGCACGCACGCACGTTGTATATCTAGGTCACTCCCTCGAGACTGTCTCACTCTTTCTTCCGCACGGCGGGCCACACTCGCTCAATCTCGCTCTCTTTATCTGAGTCTCGTTTAACCTCATTTTCTTTCACACACAAATGATATATCTCCCTGTTCGGGCCTCGATCGACACACTCTATACTCTCTCACGTAGATTGTCTATCTAGGTCAGTCCATCCAAGCCACCACCACTCTTTCGACCTCATGGTGGGCCATGCTCACTCAATCTCTCTCTCTATCTCTATCTCTCTCTCTCTCCGTATGTCTCGATTGACCTCGCTCTTTCTCGGACAAAAACGATATATCACCATGTTTGAGCCCAATTCGACCTATTCACATTGTATACTCTCTCACGCACATCGTCTATCTAGGTCACTCTCTCCAACCCGTCTCACTCTTTCGATCGCACGGCGACCCTATGTGATCGGTTGACCTTGCTTCCTCCCACGCACAAAATATATCTACACGTGTGTGACTGGATCATCTCTCAAGCTCTACCTTACAGCCCTCACCCTTGCCAAAAGCTCAATCAGAAAATATCTCTCCGGAGCATATATATATTTGTTCAATGAATGTCGGACCACACTCACTTTGTCTCTCTATCTATATGTCTCTCAATTGACCTCGCTTTCTCACACCGTATCTTCCACGCATTGAAGCTACTACCTCTCCATCCCTCGCACAGCCGGAGCTATTTACATTGCGAGGGGCACTCCAACCTTGGATTAATTTGTGTCGGCATTTATTCCGGTCGGTTTAGATTATATTTTCGTAGCATTCGGCCCACAACTACTCCAAACACCGTTGCAACCCACACAACTCCCCTAGTTGATTTCCCTCTGGCTCGGTCATCGCTCTCTCGCACATCCTTTCTCGCCTTCAACGTCGCACCATGGTATTATTGAAAAAACTATGTTGTTCTTTTTAATTATTATAAATAAGCTACAAAACTACACAACGATAGTCCACTTGGAATGGAACAAATTTTGACCCACAAATTAAAGTGCTACAAACTACACACCAAGGGGCCCACATGTCATGAAACAAATTTGGACCCATATACACATTAAAAAAATAAAGGATGAGGATCGAACATGCGACCGGGCCTTCAAGCCGCACGTCAATAGGCAACATATGTAGAATAGCAATGTTTGTTGTACCCCCTTTGTTCACATAATGTTTTTATATCACCACAGCCTAATTAGTGGATAACATGTAATATTATTTTTAGTACTATTCGCCTTCACTTACTGGTGGGTTCCATGTGTGCTCTCTCTCTCTCTCTCTCCTCCCCTTCTGCGTTTAGACACATGGGCAAACAGGAAGAACTTGCGGGCGATGTTGCCGTTGACCATATCTGGACGCGTTCACAAGTCACGGCACCAGTTTCACGTACTAGCAGCACTAGTCAGTGTGTATGTGCAATGCACGTTAATTTAGAAGTATATTAAGTGCATGCGGATATTAACTACTAGGATATTATTTGCGTGTTGTCATGTGATTAGCATTATTTTTGGCATGAAATTAACTGCACGCTAAACGTGTTGAGCGCTCGACATTGAAGCAGTCTAGGTCATTGGATGACAAGGAATACATGTGGCTTGATGACGTTTTATATTTAATTTGATACGGCTCTAGCAGAACATTCAATCGATCAAACCATACATTTCGTTCAGTCTGACTCCGACTTTAGATTATACGACAATCAATATAAAATAATCGGAAATGATAAACGTTCATATTTTAAGCATGGCAATCCAAACGTTTTTCATGGCAAATTTAGATTACGCAGCGGCGCCGGGGGCGTCTCATGGTGGGAAGCGGCTCCTCTGATGTGCTCTATGTGTCATCGGGCCACTAACTGACAGCGACGGCGGCGTCTTGCGCCGTTGTTGGCGTACTCCTGGACGTTCGCCTAGCTTCAAGGAAGACCAAAATGTTCTGGACTTCGGAGCGAGTCAACTGGCGGGAGGAGGCGACTGGCGTTGGTGCAAGGAAGCGGTCGACGGCGGCCATCCATGCCGTTGAGGGGGGCACTGGCACCCGCGCGGGGACATGCGCTGTCAACGGCGCGGCGGAGACATTCATGTACATGGGCACCAGCACGGGCGCGCACGTCAGTGCATGCGCAGGCGCATGCGTTGGCAGGTGCACGGGCACCGTCACGGGCGTGCACGTCAGTGCACGCGCGGGCGCATGCGCTGGCAGGTGCACGGGCGCGTGAAAGTCGGCGAGGACCTCGTGGAACCCCGTGGCATCAAGGTCGGCGACAATGTGCGGCTCCCAGCCCATCAATGCCACAGGGATGGGCGTTGGCGCAATCGGGGCGACGGGAGCCGGAACGGGAGCGGGGACAGGCACGACGTCTTCCCGCAAGGCCAGTTCAAGCTCGTCCCGAAGTGCCTTATGTTCTTGAGACTCCGGCTGGGTGTCTTCCTCATGAAACTGGAACACTAAGGGCAGACCATCATGATGCGGCATGGCGTACATTTAGGTCAGGCTAGTTGGAGGTAGACGACAGGAGAATCGGAGAGGAAGAGAGAGGATTGTAGCGATACTGGGTAGTGCGGGGTTGATTTTAAACTGCGGCGCCGACGATATGAAAAGTGAGAGCAGTTGGGACGACAGTGGGTGGCGGAGCCTGGTCAAAGGGCTCGCCTCCCGGTGAGTCTGCACAGCGGTCTGCTCGCACGCCTCCCTGACAGCCGGCGCAGCGGTCTGCTCGCACGCCTCCCTGACAGCCGGCGCAGCGGTCTGCTCGCACGCCTCCCTGACAGCCGGCGCAGCGGTCTGCTCGCACGCCTCCCGTCGACTCACACGCTTGCTGGGACGGCACCTGCCGATGAGAAGCGTGGACTCGTGGCGGCACGTAAACGCCCACAGTTTCAATAGTGAAAGCGTTCGCCTTAACGTGACAACTCTTTGTTCCAAAATACCTTGGCTCTTAATTTGTGCAACTTGTCATAAGCAACTTGTCTCGAATTGAAGAAAAAACTTACGAAGTAATATTTGTGCCATGTCACGTGACCATGTTCAGTTTCAAGAATTTATGCTCACTTTTGGATTTTCTGAAATTTAAGATCCAGGATTCGAAACAATATCATAACCTGCATCATGCAATAAATTTTCAAGCCGTACATCTGTCCAGTTGTATTTCTTAAGAAAGGATTTGGTCAAACATTTTTCTTAGTTAGACTTCAGACAAGTTATATATGCAGAGTAAAATGATAATCCCTCTGTACCAGTGCATTGCCTGATATATTAACTCAAGTACTAGGCACGAACAAACGGGCTCAATTATGTGCTCATCCTGGTGTAGTAGTAGTAGTACTAGGCAATGCAGTTGACGGGTGACCTTGATGAGCGGCGACCGAGGGAATTGAACCGTGCTCGGCACGGTAGGTAACGTTGTCTAGTTACTAAAGCATCCCTCCGTTGTTCATCGGTAGTCATTATGGACCGGGGACATGAGGGGAATTTCCTAGGGCTGGAATTCTGGCCGCCAGATATTTCGACTTGAAACGCTGAGGCTCGACTGGTTGGGGTTGCCTAATGTGCGTACCACGCACGCCACCGAAGGACACGAGCCCGGTTTTTTTTTTTTTAGGATCAACACGAGCCAAGGTCTGGCTGGTACGCCGTTGGGTCCTACCATTCGAGAATACGAAAGGAACCTTTTAAATTGCCGAACGAATCTATGTGTATTACAATACCCGTATTTTCCTTGCAAATACTAATCTCAACGTGGTAATTGATTTATGACGAGTTGTTGAATTAGAGTGAGTTTGTGATATAGTGATCTCAACGTGGATTTCACATTTCATGGTATCCCTAGTAAGTTTTCCAATGCAAATTCAAATTTAAAAGATGAACAATATGGAGGTGAGAAAACTTTGTATGTATCAAGCATATGACCACACACACACACACACAGAGACACACACGCACGAACACAACAACAATCCAATAAGTATAGTGCATCTATTTTTCCAAACCATGCATGTATGACACGAATTCAAAAATACTCCTTCTATTCCTAAATATTAGTCTTTTAGAGAGTTCAACAAGTGACTACATACGGAGCAAAATGAGTGAATCTAGACTCTAAAATATGTCTATATACATCCGTATGTGCCAGTCCATTTGAAAGCCTCTAAAAAGACTAATATTTAGGAACGAAGGGAGTAAAATGTAAGACATCCATGGTCCTCAGTTCAATATTTAAAATGAACATGAAACTGAAACATGAATATTAAGTCTAGTACTACAGTACATGCAAATGTTGTGTTTAGGCGGAGCTATGATTGTCGGGGGTCAACCCCTCGACCTTAGATAAAATTGTGGAGCTCTGTTTAGGGTTGTTTAGATTATATTTGTCCCCACCCTCCCAACCACCGATTGGTTGTGCACCCCCCACCCCTCCTCCCCGGGAGAATATCATGTGCCCCCATACCTTAGATGCTATATGCCGATACGAGTTGCTTGGAGCTTGTAGATCTGAGATATAGCAGCTCACATGATGTGTCTTAATTTTTTGCAGGAAACCTTGATGAGTTTGAGAATTGCACACAATTTGTACAAAAACTACTTAGATGCCCTTTGATCCCATATCCAACGACCTCGAAGCTCGTATCACCGTAGCATCTAAGATGAAGGAGGACATCATATTCTCCTGTATGTAAGAATATCATGTGCTACCACACCTTAGATGCTTTGGTGATACAAGCTCTTCGGAGGCGTTGGATTTGTGACCCAACACCTCCTCGGTGGTTCGAATGGTTTTTTGCAGAAAAGCCCCAAAAGAGTTCGGCCACTGCTTACAAGCACAAAGACTGCTCAGATGCCATTGGATCTCAGATCAAACGACCTCCAAGCTCGTATCACCGTAGCATCCAAGCTGCGATAGCACCTTATGTTTTCTCGCACGGGAGAGTATGAGGTGCTCCCGCACCGTAGATTCTATGGTGATACGAGTTCACTGAGATCTAACGGCCCACAGTAGGAGGTTTGAATGTTTTTGCAATATACGGCTGATAGAGTTTGGGAAATGCGCAGAAAGTACAAGTACTACGCATGTGCCATCTGATCACTGATCATACGACCTAGATGCTCATATCACCGTAGCGGGTAATTAAGCTACGGGGAGCACCTAATATGAGCACCGGGGAGCCGTTGGATCGAAGATGCAGCGGCACACACGAGGCCTGAATGTTTTATTTGCAAAAAAACCTTTGGAGAGTTTGGAAATTGCGCATAATTACAAAGACTACTCCCAAGCCATTGGATCTCACTTCCAACGGTGTAAAAACTCGTATCACCATAGTATCTAAGCTGCGGGGTGGATGTGATATTCTATGCCGCTGTCATTTTTGTTCGTAAACTTGCAAAATACGTGTAACTCGTGCCGTTACTTGTCTAACCGCGCAAAGTGTTTGTTCAAAAAAACCATCCTACACTGAAATATCGGAACAACACACGGGGGTCCCACTTGTCATTAATCAAATTTGGACCTAAAACTAACAAATCTGAAAGACGAGATTCGAACTGGCAACCTGGACTACAAAGCGTAAGTCGATAGCCTGAAAAAACGAACGGTTGTTGGCTTTGTCCCATAACTTGATTTTATACAGTACTTGCGTTGAGTAGAGTAGAGGGAGTGCCTCGTCAACACGTGCATGACCGTTGTCTCACTTACTGGTGGGTCCCAGGTCTGCGATCTCAATCTCTCTTCTCTCCATCGTCTAACCTTTGCACGGGCACACACGAAGAGCGGCGCTAGCTTGCCGTGGTGTTATTACAACTAAAAAAAGCTTGGAAAATAGAAGAATCGCCTAGAACAAGAGACGTTGTGGCTGGTCGAGACGGAGCTAACCACATCTATCCTCCGTGCCACGTTTGCATGATGAAGCTGTGTGGCTAGTGGGGTGTTTTCGACCGACTGGCTGGGTCCCGAGGTCGAACCATAGGTACTACGTCTGATACAGTATATTTTTACACGCACATTTTTCCTCCGTGCCGAGACGTGGCACACCCTACCGCGCGGTTTCGGGGTCCTCCCGGGTGGTGCACGCATATATTCTTCCTGACGTGGGACGCCCTACCGCGCGTTTTCTGGGTCCTCCTCGGTCGTAGCGCCGAAGCAAGTAAATGAGTCGTCAAATCACGAAAGACCACCTTTCCCGCCGAGTACATCAGTGAAGCACGGTGGCTAGCTAGTTGGGCTAGTTCGACCGATTAGCTAGGCCGCCGCCACATTTGTTTTTTCACCCCTTTTTTATCTACTTGCCGGCAGGTAAATTTAAATATCCACCGCGGCGTTGCTCTGGTGTTTGGGTGCGGCAGGATTTTTAATTTTTTGATTGACGGGAGCAGGCGCGGCAGGATTTTTAATTTTTTGATTGACGGGAGCAGGCGCGGCAGCAATTAGTCACGATGACTCCGCCTGTAAAAACCCACTGCTCCCTGATGTGAGAAGTCGTCGACTGGTGTTTTACCGTGGTGAAAACCAAAAGATTCCCCGCTCCTCGGCTGGCTCCCTCCGCCTTCCCGTAGATTGCATTGCCTTTCAGCCGTTTCGCCCCCTTTGCTTCCTCTCCCCATTGCTTCTACCTGGTGCCATGGCGGCGCAGCAGATCACGGAGTCCGAGGTGAGGCGCCTGACACAGGAGCTCCATGCCAAGGATGCGGAGCTCAGGGCCAAGGACGTGGAGCTCCGTGAGCTCAAGGAGGAGAGGAGTGCCATGCTCCTCCGTTATGTGCGGGAGTTCACGGAGCTTCAAAAGCGGCAGGCGTCCACCACAAAGATGCTCGAGGCGTCGGCGGCGTTGCTGCAGAAAGCGGGAGATACGATAGGCCGTCAGGGGAGCCGGCTGGAGCGCGAGCGGGCCGATCGTGACGAGGTCCAGGATCGCCTCAGCCACTTGGTGAACCAAGTTGCCACGCACGTGTTGCGGCTGCGCGATGCCTACCGTCGTGCCAGCGCGATGATGCCGGCCGTCGGGCTAAACCCGTTCGACCACCCGGTCGACTTCAACGAGCTGCGGCTTCCTGACCTGGTCTCCTTCTTCACCTATATCTCCGAGGAGCTGAGCCGTCTCCGCGCGATGGTGGGGGCTGAGCTGGACAAGGAGGGGTTGCGGGCTGCCGTCGCCGTTGCCGGGCGAATCCTTTCAGGGCTCCGTCACCGGAATCCATTCGTGCCATTGGACGCCGTCTTTGACGAGCTGGCTCCCGTCGACCGGGAGCGGGCTCTGCGGGCGGTTGCACCCTGCATCACCAACGTCGTGCGCCTCGAGAAGCAGAGGGACTTCGGTGGTGTTTAGGCGCCCTCTGCATGGGCATGTCCATGTCTCGGCGCAACATGACCGTTGGATCAAACTCAGACGGTGCAGATCAGTCACTGTAGCACAAAGCGTGTGGGTGTGTTTGGTTGCATTCTCATCTCAATATAGTTGTTTCCTCTTCGTGTATTTTTGTCAACCTACTAGTGTGGACTCATGCACCCTTCATGCACTCTGCCAAACACCCAAAAGTGGGTCGAGAAGGGAACTTTTGCTCCCATCCCGTGCACCCTTCATACACCCTGCCTAACACTATTCGTGCTTCATATGGTTCATGTTTCGTGGAGTACTGTAGCACCGTACTCTCCGTGCGCTGTGGACCTAGTTCTGTTAACATTGATCTCACCGTTCATTCTCGACCGGACAGTCGAAAAAGCGGTACTATGTTACATATAGGAGTAGTTGACATGCGCACAACATCATTTGTTATCGTCATATCTTACTACACTAGCAACAAGATTGTGTAGTACTGACGTATGAACCACTGCACATGCCTAGTAGTAGGAGCACTGTGTATGTTCAAGTGGCTGCCGTGTTTCGCACTCCTCCGTCGTAAGAGTGGAAACGCTTGCTGTAATCATTTTTTTCTTCAGAAAAACAGTGGACACGCTCTACCGTGCGGATCCTCCTCCAGCCATGCACTAAATTACTCACTTTCGCCGACGTGTGGGACAGCCAGCACCTGGGTCCACCAGCCATGCACTAAATTACTCCGTAGTAGAGTGACGGTAGACTACCCCGATCGAACCGCCGCAGTAATGCCCAATGAGCCGTCAAATCACAAAACCCCCTCCTTTCCAGCAGTAAGTTGGACGGACGAAGCAACCATCATTTCACTCTTCTCTCTCAGCTTCCTCTCTTGAAGAAAACCCCCACTCGCTTCGCTTCTCCCTCATCTCGTTCCTCCTTTCACTCTTCTCTCTCAGCTTCCTCTCTTGGATGGACGCCGGAGCACCGGCCGACGTGATGTCTATGGCTCTGGCCAAAACCGTCGAGGCTCATGGTACGAAGAAGCGCAAGCACCCCGCCGAGACTACCGCAGACAAGCTCAAAGCCATCGCCCTGTCCAAGCCCCCCTCTCCGGGATCCCTCATTAAGCAAGTCCAGGTAATGTCTCTTGTTGACGATCTTTTTCTCGATCTTGATCGTGTTTTTTCATCTAACACGCAGTACTAGTACTGGTAGTACAACTTTCTGGGTGATCTTGCATGTGATTTTAGTGTGCCAAATGACGGTTCTAAATTCCTCTTTTGACCAAAACATGCGAGAGGTTGACACTGATTTCTTATAGATTACTTTCAACTACTCCCTCTGTCCCAAATTTCTTGTCTTAGATTTGTCTAGATACGGATGTATCTAATACTAAAATGTGACTTGATACATCCGTATCTAGACAAATCTAAGACAAGAATTTTGGGACGGAGGGAGTACTTTATGAACATCAATGCTACCTTTTAAGAGGGTATATTTGCCTCAGTAACTTGTGTTATGGATATTGCATGTAATCCCTCTGCTCTCATGCCTTTGAAGACATGTTCTAGTGTCTTTGTTCACTCATTTCTGTGCGTATATGTAGTCATATATGGAGTATAATATCGAAAATCATCTTATATTTCTGAACGGAGGTAGTAATAAAATATGGTTTCTGTTTGAATTAGAACCAGGTCCGCGGTGGAGATGAAGTTCTCAAAGTCATGCCGTGTGAACTGGAAGACCTGATGATGAGTTCTACTGCTGAACTATCCAGCTGTTGTGTCCTTGTCGCCACGTGTCCTGAACTAGTGTTTTCCTGTAGCATTGTTGTCAGGCGTGTTCTCGAGGCTGTACTTGACCACAACAATTTCCTGGCTGTGCCTTCGATTACGAAGGGTGTGGTTCTTGTAAAGCTTCCCAACAAATCTGATGCGGCCTGTCTTCATCATCATGTTTATGAGTGGAAAGACCACTCTGTTAGGTTCTCCAAGGTTGACAAGATGGTGATGGTGCATGTAGACATCTCACACGAAGTCCATGGCCTAGTCAGTTATGCGGGGTTCATCCCGTAGGTCGGTGGCAAGAAATAGTCTGCAGAGTTTAGTTAGTGCAACTTTGCTTGTCTGTAGTAAGTACTATTGTTCAGTACTTGATTTGTGTTTGTGAACCCTGTATTGTTTATTAGTACTGCCGCTTTTGGTGTGTGGTCAGTCCTGAGAACGGTCTATGTTAATGTCTGTCCACTCAATTCAGTCTGTATATTTTGAAGTATCCAGATCATATTTTTTGTGAGGACGGTTTATCAATTATGGTTACACTCCAATATCTGTATGCATTGCAGGGTTTATCGCACCCACCAGGATTTCCAGTCCCATGGATGTTCGGTCCATACGATTTGTCACGACCTTTGGACTGTCCTGCTTGTGGGAGTAGGCGGGGCCCCTGCATGCCACGCGTAGTTGGACGATCAATCTTCTGTTTAGTACTTCAACATAGTGATTTCCTGGTAAGGATTCACTCGTGTCACATCAAGTAAATCTTATTGATTTACTGTCTAAATCTTATTGATTTAATGTCATGTTTTCTTTCTTTTCCTGCAATTTTACGATGCAGGTTTTGCCATGTGACATTCATCACAGAATAAACCGTTTGGTTTGCTCTACGATGGCTATTTTTGCAGGTTTCACTTCTTATGTCGTGTCAGTAACGAAGGCACTGTCCATCACTTATATTACTGGAAAAAATTGGATCAGTCTGTTGTCTGAGTACAAGCTGAATCCCTATGATGAACTGCAGTTTGGTTTAACAAAAACGCCACAATTAGTCCTTCTCGCGTTTAAAAGAAATGAAGAAAAAAACTGGATCACGGTCACGGATCCTAGTCAAGTTAGAAAGCTGATCATAGCAGACCAGACACGATCGCCGCTGTCTCGCACAGATCGAGCACCGGCAGTTGCTCTAGCACTGACAGCGGCAGCAGCTCAGTCTGATCCAGCTGAGGATTGGGCACCGACCGCGTCAGCGGATCAGTCTGATCTACCGGAGGATCGGGCATCGACACCGGCACCTGCTCCGACACCGGCACCAGCTCTACAAGGAGCACCATCTCCGGCAGCAGCAGCGGCTTCGGCACCTGCACCAACACTTGCACTTGCATCTGCTCCGGCCCGTGCAGTTGCACCGGCAACAGACTGGGCTGCAGTTCGCACTTCATATACCAAAGTCCTTACAAAAACCGACATGTCCACCTTCTTGGTAAGCATTGGCCGCCCAAGTGCTTCGTTCTTTTTTCTTTCCATGTTGTTTCACATGATTCACTGTGTTGATCTAACTGTTTGGGTATGTCTTCTTGTTTGCAAACAGAGAATTCCTAGAGCAACGAGGGAGTCGTTCAACAATCCGGGCGACCGCGGCCAAGTTTCTCTTACCATGCGCAGCCTTGGTGTGAATGAACCTGCTCAATATACCGTAAGTACAAAGGATGGTCGCATGATGATTGATGCTAAAGGATGGTCAAGGTTCAAATCTAAATCATATCTTGCGGTAGGGGATGATGTCAAAATCGAACTTTCTCGGCAAGGAGAGCTGGTCCAAATCAACTTTGAAATTCTTCAGTAGCAGCACGCAACTGCCGAACTGATCTATCCTCCGAGAGATTTTGATGTAATAATCTGGCATGGTGAAACAAGTGTCCTGTGTGTATAAGTAGTACGACAGTATTATTTATCACATGGTATATCGTTGATAGAATTGCAACTCTGATTGCTGGTTAGGAACTGTCGTTCGATTTCATTCCAACAGCTGTCGTGCTTTATTCAATTTTGTGTATTCGCCTTGCGACAGCATCTAAAACCAGCGCCGTACCGATCGCTTGCAATATGAAAAGCGCTGAGGTAGAACACATGGGCCCCCAAACATGCAGGGTCGGCCTGCGGCCCAAAGTCCAGAACCGTGAGCCTATCTGAGTATTATATTCTCAGCTGAACCCCCATAAAAAAGCTGAACCCCCATAATGCCCGTGCGTTGCAGAGGGAGTATATTTCTCGGCAAGGTGAGCCTGTGATATAAAAGATTTGTATATTTCTTTACAGAGGGAGTATCTCTCTGTCAAAAAATATATTTATGTGTAACTAGTTACTCCTGTCTTTCTACTTCCTTTCGCTGATATGTGGGGCAACCGGCAACGGGGTCCACGTGCCATATGCACAAATTAGAGTGCACAACTTCACGGTAGACACACCCCGGTCGTAGCGCCGCAGTAATGCCCAATGAGCCGTCAAATCACAACCCCCCCTTTCCAGCTTTAGCAGTAAGCTGGACGGACGAAGCGGCAATATTTCACTGGGCCTGAATCCCCTTCTCCCTCGTCTGCTTGTTCAGAGAAAACCCCCTCTCGGCGATTGCATAGGGTTTTCTCATGGAGAACCAGGTACGAATTCTTCATCCATCCCCGATAAATCCAAGTCCCTTGGTCGCAGGTAATCCTAGGATGGCAGCCGCCGCCGTTGATGCATTTTTCTTCCTACTGAATCTAGTGTGTTTCATTTGCAGTGCCCAAAGTGCGAGTACCCTACAGGTTTCTGCGCCCTCGGCGAGACGCCACACTTGTTCCTTCTCATCCTAACACAGCATTTTGAAACGCGCACAGTATGTTCCTAGAATCCTCTTTTCTATCCGGGAGGGTGGGTTTTTTTGAACATGTTGTGTTCTCATATTATTTTTCCTGCAGTGTATTATTTGCTCTGCCAGAACACATGTACTCAAGATGCTCGGCCTTGCCATAACTGAATACACTAGTTTAATGGTCACAGTGAAGACAAGCCATGGATATAAGTTCCGAGTTGGGTTCATGAACCAAGAAGATCGCTGCTTTTTTTATGGCCGAACTTGGATAAACTTTCTCAAGTGTTACGGACTGAAAGTTGGCGCACGAATGTTGATGGAAATAGCAGAACCTGGTCTCATCTTCACTGCGATCTTCCACCCCGACGTCGTTCCAATTGTTCATCCATGTTAGTTTTGTATCTGGTTCTTGCTTGTTGCCTCGATTACTTCTTAATCCACCTATTCTGTCTAACTAATCACAATTTAACTTTAGAAGTAGCAACGAATCTCTCACGAAGATGCTACTTCTAACTAATATTTTCTTATAATTGGTGGCACGTGTAGGTTTTTTCAGAGTTAAGCAGTCTGCTCGTTTGTTACTCTGTAATAACTCGGCTGTTACTAATGGCACTGAAGTTGACTGGATCGACATCCACAAGTTCCTACACTTTATTGATCGTCTTGAGGTCCTTGTGGGGCGTTTCAATGGTGGAAGGCCACGTGGGATATGTGTGCCACTGCTGCACTCGTTGAACAGGTCCAACTGTGTCGAGAAACTTATGGTACGAGCTGTTTTCTGTTATATATGTTGTTCATAAACTATTGCTTATACACAGTTTTACAGCTGTGATCTTCTTGAAACAGGAACTGCCGAGTTCTATTGTTCCTATACAGATGCCTGACCATGGTCGGGTCAGACTTGCGCTTGGTCACAACATGATGTTTATGTCGACCTACTCAATTCCCCTTGGAGGTGAAAAGATACTTATTCATGGGTGGTCTCAAATAATGAAGGCCCGTCCATCTTGGAGAATAGGACAGAAGATTATGTTCATGCTTTTCCATGGCTCTAAAGCGAATATCCTGTTTATTGACCACGTTGCGAGATGAAGCCGCTTTCAGAAGGTTGTGGATGCGCGGGGTGGCGCCTGGGCCTTGTCCTGGGGCTTGGCGGCCTCACCCTTGGTTAACTGTAGGCAAAGTAGCACTGTTCGAGGCGTGCTTTGTACGGTTGAACCTGTATAAGTACTCATACTGCTTTCAGCTTTGGTTGTTAAGTGCCCCTGCTGGTTTCAGTTAAGGTTGTTAAGTACTCCTGCTGCTTTTACAGTCTGTCGTGTTTCTTCAGTCCTGTCTTCCTCCAGCCGCCAAAACCAAACCAGCGCCGGCGGGGCCGCCTGCTTCCGCCTCCCACGGCTGGCTGCGCCTCAGCGCACGCATCGCCGCCCCACCGTCTCCTAAATCGTTAACGCCGACGTCCTCCGCGCGCTTTGGTGCGCTCGCCGCGGCGCCGCCCTCTCGCGTTGTCAACATGGTCAACAAACAACAGGAATCGGCAGAAGTACGTGGAGAGGATGACAGTAGGGGCCCACCACGTCAGCGTATGGAAAAATAAAATGCTTCCTCCTAGTGTTTTCCTGACATCTGGGACCCACGACATTGTGAGCGTATATAGTCAATAGACAAGAGAACAACACAAGATCGGCTGACACCTGGGACGTAGCTACTCGAGCAGTATTTTTTTGTTTGGTATTGTTGAGACGGAGCAGGGTTTGAACTGGGCTGTGGCCCGTCTAGCCCAGGCTTATATTTTATGTTCACCATGTGACCAGCCCAGCTATTTTTTCTTTGTGAAAATGAGCCCAGTTTATTTTTTCTGAAGAATACCCAATCCAGGCCTACTTATTTTTCTACGCCCTGATGGGCTGCAACTCTTTCAAGACGCCTGCAAATCTTGAAAGTAATATGAAATGGGTTGTAAATATAAAAACAGATGACAAATTGGCAATTACTTTATAATTTCTGATTTTTTTCACATTTTCAGATTCCTATTTCACTGGGCATTAACCTAATTTAAATATATCTTCAAAGTACTTTAAATCTGGCTCGACATTTCGGTATTAAAAATAGTTTGGAACCCACAGAAATATGCGAAATTGGCCCTGGCCAACCAAAAAAAACGACTGCAATAAATTGCATAAGAAGTTGCCATGAGCTATATATAAATTATTAAAAAAAGAGGGAGTGGTCTGACTTGTGGGCCTGTTTAGTTGACGCGTATGCAAGATTTTTTTAGTTATTATATACGTCAACAAACGATTCTAGCAGACGTAACCGTTGGATGTCAATCCAACGGCCGTCGTGTTTCTTCAATCTCTGATCTTCTTGCTCCAGCCGCCAAAGCAGCGCCGACGGGACCGCCTGCTCCCGCCTCCCGTGGCCGGCTGTGCTGCCGCGTAGGCCTCAGCGCCCCTACTACTCCCACCGCTGGCCAGGGCATCCCTCTACTCACCCACACCCCCTGTTATTCTGCGGCGACGGCAGCCTCACACCGCAGCCGAACCGGTGAACCCTCGTACTCCTCTCCGCGCGGGCTTCCACTGCCGCGTCTTCCCCGGCTCCGCGTCGTCCCCTTCCTAGGCCTCGCCGTCGTCCACCGCCGTGGTGCTCTCGGCGCGGCGTGGTCAATGTGGTCAACGACCGACTTCCATCGGAAGAGTACTGTACGTGGAGAGGCTGACAGCTGGGTCCACGGCAGCCGCAAGGAAGTGCCTCCTTATTACGCGGAAAATAATTATTCCTCCACCTGACAGCAGGGACCCACCGGACGGGCCACCAGTATTTCGCGAAAAAAATGTTTCCCCCTGACTGCTGGGACCCACAGGACGGGCCGCCGTATTTCGCGAAAAAAACGTTCCCCCCGCTGTCAGCTCGGACCCACCGGAAGTGCCTCCTTATTACGCACAAAAAATGAATACCCCCTGCTAGCTGGGACCCACCTTGGTGGGAGGCTGACTTGTGGGCCTACTAAGTTGACTGGGACGGAGGCCTTTGTCAACTTTAGTCAATATATGAACGATTCTAGCTCCAGTGACCGTACGATGTCCATCCAACGGCCGTAGTGCTTCTTCAACCTCTGGTCTTCTTGCTCCAGCCGCCCAAAGCAGCGCCGGTCGTGCCACCTCTCTGCGCCCGTGCCGGCTGTGATGCCGCGGAGCCTCACCGCCCCTACTACTCCCACCGCTGGCCAGGCCATCCCTCTACGCACCCACACCCCCTGTTATTCTGCGGCGACGAGCAGCCTCACACCGCAGCCGAACGAGTGAACCCCATACTCCTCTTACGCCGTGGGCATCCACTGCCGCGTCTTCCCCGGCTCCGCGTCGTCCCCTTCCATAGGCCTCAGCCGTCGTCCACCCCTTGGTGCTCTCGGCGCAGCGTCGGTCAACATTGGTCAGGAATGGCTTCCATCGGACATGGACTGTACGTGGAGAGGCTGACAGCTGGTCCATGGCCGCACAAGGAAGTGCCTCCTTATTACGCGCAAAATAATTATTCCTCCACCTGACAGCGGGGACCCACCGGACGGGCCACCGATATTTCGCAAAAAACGTTTCCCCCTGACTGGGACCCACCAGCTACATCTTCGCACGCAAGGAAGTGCGTCCAAAAAAACGATTCGCCCCCCTGACTGCTAGGACCCACCAGCTACATCTTCGCATGCAAGGAAGTGCGTCCGGGCAAAAAAAATGATTCACCCCCTGACTACTGGGACCCACCAGCTACATCTTCGCACGCAAGGAAGTGCGTGATAGTCGGGACCCACCTGGTCAAAGCGTACATAGCGTTGTCATTCTGGTCGCGAACGTGTACGTACATACATACTGGTCGATGTAGAGGCGCGCACGTGTCATAGTAGAGGCGCGTACGTGTCGTAGTAGAGGCGCGCACGTAGCATGTACACATACGTATAGCGGCCAGGGTGCAAGAAAGAAAATACGGCCATGTATGTACATACGGGCGGGGTCTCAAACGCCTACTCGCGCATACGTACGGCCAGGGCTCGTGTACATGGCTGGGTTGGAACGGAGAAACAGCGTCGTCGTCGTGTTCCTGGGGAGGCAACGGAATGCGTCGTGTTCATGGGGAGGCAAAATGCGTCTGTTCATCGGAGGCAACGGAACGCTGGGAGCCAACCGGCTGGGTCGGAACGGAATGCGTGGTCGTGTTCATCGGGAGGGCTTGGACAGAACAGGCGATGGAAACGAGGCCTGGCGTACCGCACAACGGAGGAAACATGGACCTCTACATTCGAAACGGGTCCTGTTGATCGGGAGGGGTGTGGCGTACCGCAAAACGGAGGAAACGGACCTCCTACGGTCGAAACGGGGTCCTGTTGATCGGGAGGGTGTGTGCGTACCGCAAAACAGAGGAAACGGACCTCCTACGGTCGAAACGGGGTCCTGTTGATCGGAGGGGTGTGCGTACCGCAAAACGGATGAAACGGACTTGTGTTGGAGCGCTACGGTCGAAACGGGGGTCCTGTTCATCGGGAGGGGTGTGGCGTACCGCAAAACGGGACTCCACGGGATACTGTTCATCTCCACCGTCACCTCCTCAGCCTCCACGGCTACCGTCGACCTCCTCACCTCCACGGGCTCCTGTTCATCCAGCCTCCACGGCTCCTACTCAGCTCCATCGTGCGCTACTCCACCGGCTACTGTTCAACCACCCCCTCCACCGTCTACTGTTCATCCAGCCCTCCACACCATGGGGTCCTGTTCAACCACCCCTCCACGGGCCCCCTCCACCGTCTACTGTTCATCCAGCCTCCACCACACCACGGGGTCCGTTCATCCAGAGGCAACGCCACCGCTCACTGTTCATCCAACCCCCCCCCCGCAACTCTCACTGTTTCATCCAATCGATCGGCTTCAGTTAGCAGCAGTAGCGAAGGAATCGCTCGATCGGTTCAGTTAACAGCCATCGATTCGATCGCTCGGGTTCAGTAACACGTAGCCTGTAGTGCAATCGCTCGGGTTCAGTTAGAGCCCAACGCCTCGCTCGGCGTTCAGTTAGAGCCAACGCCTCACACACACGCACATCGATCGGCCCCCGACCTCCCACCGTAACCGGAACTCCCCGAAAATTTTCCTCGCCCTCGCTTCTACCACGGTTTTTTCCGTCATGGACGGCCCAAAGAATGTCATGCAGCTGCGTCTCCGGCCCGCCCAGGATGAAAAGCCCATTTTCTGTCATGATTTTTTGTCATAGAAGTAGGAGCCCACCACATCTATGATGATACCGGGTTTTGTCACAATTATTGTCATAGAAGTGTCATATGTATGACAGAAAAAAAAATTCGTTCGACCCAAAATGTCACGGATGTGTCTTTTTTTGTAGTGGTGGTGGACGGAGGAGGGTGGGGTTTCGCAGTTGGAGCGGAGAGCTTATGGCGGCCTGGGATTTTGAATGGCGAAAAGGGGGCGATGGGAGGGTGTGTTACAAAAGTACCCCCCACCGATTTGAACTAGCGTCCCTTTCGCCTCAGGGTTAGAAGGGGGATTTCATGTGTCGGGATTTGGCAGCTGGAGGGAGTTTTCGCACGTGTTGTAATTTCGGGATAGCAAGGCGTGGGTTGTGAAGGCGCGAGTTTTGGGAGCACGATATCTGAATTTTTGGGATATAACAAGATGCGGGTTGAGTTTTAGGGACAAGCCTAACATGTACTAATATTGTACTTGTACATACCAAATCAATTCGCACTTCCCTCAACCAAAAAGGAAACAAAAAAATAAAACTAATCACACCACACAAAGAGAGAGTCTTGCCCCGTTTTACTATACAAATGATATTCAAAGCTACTCCCTCCTTCCATCTATATAGGGCCTAATGTGTTTTTCAATGCTAACTTTGACCAAATATTAGAGAAATAATATATGACATGCAACTTACACAAAGCACACCTTTAAATTCGTCTGTGAAAGGTTCTTTCAATGATATAATTTTAACATTGTGCATGTCATGTACTATTAATCTTGTAAATAGTCAAAGGCGGTCTTAAAAATCTCATTACGCCCTATATAGATGGAAGGAGGGAGTATGAATCCATGTTATGTCCAATTAAAGTTTTTCGCTTGCTGTGTAATGCATGTAATGACCTACTCATACCAACATTTTAATGCATTCCAAATGTCTATACTACCACTGCAATTCAAACAAAATTTGAATTCATTTCTCTACTTCAGTAAGAATCTACAATCATGATTGTTGCCAACTTCAACCATCATTCGTGTATTACCTTAATAGCCCACCACATGATTACTATAGAGATAGATATGAACTATGTGCACTACATGAACTCGAATTATATTTTTTGAATACACTTGATGTTGATTCCAAATAATAGTACATTTGATGTACTAACTATATATTCATAATCTAAACCATGTTCCATACATACACCGTGTTTATCACACAAAGTATAGTGCCCCGTGCTACGTCTTGAGCTAGCATTGGTTTTCCCCGAAGAGGAGAGGGTGATGCAGCAAAGTGTAGCGTATTTCCCTCGGTTTTGAGAACCAAGGTATCAATCCAGTAGGAGGCTCCTCAAAAGTCCCACGCACCTACACAAACAAACTGAGAACTCGCAACCAACACAATAAAAGGCTTGTCAATCCCTTCACGGTCACTTACGAAAGTGAGATCTGATAGAGAAAGTATGATAAGATAAATATATTTTTGGTATTTTATAATATAGATGCAGAAAATAAAGATGCAAATAAAAGTAGATTGAAATCAAATATGATAAGAGATAGACCCGGGGGCCATAGGTTTCACTAGAGGCTTCTCTCGAGATAGCATAAGTATTATGGTGGGTGAACAAATTACTGTCGAGCAATTGATAGAAAAGCGAATAATTATGACGTTATCTAGGCATGATCATGTATATAGGCATCACGTCCATAACAAGTAGACCGACTCCTGCCTGCATCTACTACTATTACCCCACACATCTTCCGCTATCCAGCATGCATCTAGAGTATTAAGTTCATAAGAACAGAGCAACACATTAAGCAAGATGACATGATGTAGAGGGATAAACTCATGCAATATGATATAAACCCCATCTTGTTATCCTCGATGGCAACAATACAATACGTGTCTTGCAACCCTTTCTGTCACTGGGTAAGATCACCGCAAGATTGAACCCAAAGCTAAACACTTCTCCCAAGGCAAGAAAGATCAATCTAGTAGGCCAAATCAAACTGATACTTCGAAGAGACTTGTAAAGATAACTCAATCATACATAAAAGAATTCAGAGAAGATTCCAATATTATTCATAGATAAACTTGATCATAAACCCACAATTCATCGGATCTCGATAAACGCACCGCAAAAAGAGATTACATTAAATAGTTCTCCACAAGAGAGGGGGAGAACATTGTATTGAGATCCGAAAAGAGAGAAGAAGCCATCTAGCTAATAACTATGGACCCGTAGGTCTGTGGTAAACTACTCACAACTCATCGGAGAGGCTATGGTGTTGATGTAGAAGCCCTCCGTGATTGATTCCCCCTCCGGCAGAGTGCCGGCGAAGGCTCCAAGATGGGATCTTGCGGATACAGAAGGTTACGGCAGTGGAAATTGTGTTTCGTGGTGCTCCTGGATGTTTTCGGGGTCCGTGGATATATATAGGACAAAGAAGTACGTCGGTGGACACCCGAGGGGCCCACGAGACAGGGGGGCACGCCCCTAGAGGGGCGCACCCTCCTATCTTGTGGGGCCCTCGAAGATTTCTTGACTTGCACTCCAGGCTCTCCGGATCAGATTTTTTCCAAAAATAACGCTCCTGAAGGTTTCATTCCGTTTGGGCTCCGTTTGATATTCCTTTTCTTCGAAATACTAAAATAGGCAAAAAAACAACAATATGGGCTGGGCCTCCGGTTAGTAGGTTAGTCCCAAAAATGATATAAATGTGTAGAATAAAGCCCATAAACATCCAAAACAGGTAATATAATAGCATGGAACAATTGAAAATTATAGATACGTTGGAGACGTATCAAGCATCCCCAAGCTTAATTCCTGCTCGTCCTCGAGTAGGTAAATGATAAAAAGAGAATTTTTGATGTGGAATGCTACCTAGCATAGTTCATAATGTAATTTTCTTTCATTGTGGCATGAATGTTCAGATCCAAATAATACAAAATAAAAGTTCATAAAGACATAAGAAATAGTAATACTTCAAGCACACTAATCAAGGTAATCCTGTCTTCTCAAAATAACATGGCCAAAGAAAGTTATCCCTACAAAATCATATAGTCTGGGTATGCTCTATCTTCATCACACAAAGTATTTAATCATGCACAACCCCGATGACGAGCCAAGCAACTGTTTCATACTTTAATAATTTCAAACTCTTTCAACTTTCACGCAATACATGAGCGTGAGCCATGGACATGGCACTATATGTGGAATAGAAGGTGGTTGTGGAGAAGACAAAAAAGGAGAAGATAGTCTCACATCAACTAGGCGTATCAATGGACTATGGAGATGCCCATTAATAGATATCAATGTGAGTGAGTAGGGATTGCCTTGCAACGGATGCACTAGAGCTATAAATATATGAAAGCTCAACAAAAGAAACTAAGTGGGTGTGCATCCAACTTGCTTGCTCACGAAGACCTAGGGAACTTTTGAAGAAGCCCATCATTTGGAATATACAAGCCAAGTTCTATAATGAAAAATTCCCACTAGTATATGATGACAACATATGAGACTCTCTATCATGAAGATCATGGTGCTATTTTGAAGCACAAGTGTGGAAAAGGAGATAGTAGCATTGTCCCTTCTCTCTTTTTCTCTCATTTTATTTTTTTTCTCTTTTTTTCTTTTTCTTTTTCTCTTTTTTTTCTTTGGCCTTTTTTTCCTTTTGGCCTTTCTCTTTTTTTTCTTTTTTTTTCTTTTTGTAAAGTCCGAAGTCTCATCCCAACTTGTGGGGGAATCATAGCCTTCATCATCCTTTCTCACGAGGACAATGCTCTAATAATGAAGATCATCACACTTTTTTGGATTTACAACTCAAAGCTAGAACAAAATATGACTCTATATGAATGCCTCCGGTGGTGTACCGGGATATGCAATGACTCAAGAGCGACATGTATGAAAATTATGAAGGTGGCCTTGCCACAAATACGATGTCAACTACATGATCATGCAAAGAGCAATATGACAAAAGTAATGTGTGTCATATGAACGGAACGGTGGAAAGTTGCATGGGAATATATCTCGGAATGGTTATGGAAATGCCATAATAGGTAGGTATGGTGGCTATTTTGAGGAAGGAGTATGGTGGGTATATGGTACCGGCGAAAATTGCGCGACATAAGAGAGGCTAGCAATGGTGGAAGGGTGAAAGGGTGCGTATAATCCATGGAATCAACATTAATCAAAAGAACTCATATACTTGTTGCAAAATTTTAGAAGTCATCAAAAATCAAAGCACTACGCGCATGCTCCTAGGGGGATAGATTGGTAGGAAAAGACCATCGCTCGTCCCCGGCTGCCACTCATAAGGAAGACAATCAATAAATAAAATTGTGCTCCAACTTCATCACAAAGCGGTTCACCATACGTGCATGCTACGGGAATCACAAACTTCAACACAAGCATTCTTTAAATTCATAATCACCCAACAAGCATGACTTTAATATTACTCACTCCATATCTCAAAACAATTATCAAGTATCAAGTTGAACATAGCATCCAATTCACTTCCTATGATAGTTTTTATTATACCCAACTTGGATGCTCATCATTCTAGGACCAACTTTGTAACAAAAGCAAATACCATGCTGTTCTAAAAGACTCTCAAAATGATATAAGTGAAGCATGAGAGACTAGCAATTTCTTCAAAATTAAGACACCACCTCCGTGCTCTAAAAGATATAAGTGAAGCACTAGAGCAAAAAACTATCAAGCTCAAAAGATATAAGTGAAGCACATAGAGTATTCTAGCAAATTCTAATCAAATAGGCTTCTCCCAAAAGGTGTGTTACAGCAAGGATGATTGTGGCAAACTAACAAGCAAAGACTAATATAATACACGACGCTCCAAGCAAAACACATATCATGTGGCGAATAAAAATATAGCTCCAAGTAAAGTTACCAATGAACGAAGACGAAAGAGGGGATGCCTTCTCGGGGCATACCCAAGCTTAGGCTTTTGGCTACTCTTGAATATCTTGGGGTGCCATGGGCATCCCCAAACTTAGGCTCTTGCCACCCTTTATTCCATAGTCCATAAAGGCTTTACCCAAAACTTGAAAACTTCACAACACAAAACTCAACAGGAAATCTTATAAGCTCCGTTAGTGAAAGAAAACAAAACCACCACATAAGGTACTGCAATGAACTCATTATTTATTTATTTTGGTGTTAAACCTACTGTATTCCAACTTCCTTATGGTTTATAAACTAATTTATTAGCCATAGATGCATTGAAATAAGCAAACAACACACGAAAAACAGAATCTGTCAAAAACAGAACAGTCTGTAGCAATCTGTAACTAACGCAAACTTATGGAACTCTAAAACTCCTACCAAAATAGGACGTACTGGAAAATTTGTCTATTGATCAGCAGCAAAACGAATCAATGCAAAATCACGTTTCTGTGATTTATTGAATTTGTTCTCGTGAGCGCAAAGTTTCTGTTTTTCAGCAGAATCAAATCAACTATCATCGTAGGTTATCCTATAGGTTCTACTTGGCACAAACACTAAACAAAAGATAAAAACACATCTAAACAGAGAGTAGATGCAAGATTTATTCCTAAACAGGAGCAAAAACAAAGAACATAAATAAAAATTGGGTTGCCTCCCAACGAGCGCTATCGTTTAACGCCCCTAGGTAGGCATAAAAGCAAGGATAGATTTAACTAGTGCCATCTTTGGCACTTGATGAGGGGGATTTCCTTTCTATGGCATTCAATCTTCTATTCAAAGTAAGCACATGGCTATTAATGGAAGACGTAAGATTAAGCATGTTACAGAAGTTTGCCTCCAAACTAGACTTCATCTCTTTAATAATTTCATTTTGATAAAAGCACAAGAGAGTAGTTGATTCAACCTTATCATTCAAAGGGTGCCCAAATATGGTTTTCATCTTTCCATAAGTATCTATAGCATCCCTTTCAAGAAAACTTCCTTCAAAAATAGAATCTAAAACTTTTTTAAAAGAAGTTGGCAAGCCCACATAAAAACTCTTTAAGTAATCTTCAATTTGATATTGTGGCACATAGCTAGCCCGAATTCTTAATAACCTATCCCAAGCATCTTCTAAAGACTCATCAAGTAAATAACAAAAAATTCCAGAGTCATCCTCATCAAAATTATTCAAGCTCGACCCCGGTGGGTCTTATAGTGTCATTGTTCATGAGCTTAGAGAGGATAGATGAGTTGTCCAAGGCACTAGAGCTCGGGAGAAAACCCTTAGTTCTTTTTGACTCGGCCATTGCAAAGGGAAGGCAAACGGAAAAGAGAGGAGGATATTGGGAAAAATAGGGTGAATAAAACGGCAAGGGTGAAGTGGGGGGAGAGGAAAACGAGAGGCAAATAATGTAAATGCGAGGGAGATGGGTTTGTGATGGGTACTTGGTATGTCTTGACTTGAGCGAAAACCTCCCCGGCAACGGCGCCAGAAATCCTTCTTGCTACATCTTGAGCTAGCGTTGGTTTTCCCCGAAGAGGAGAGGGTGATGCAGCAAAGTGTAGCATAATTATTTCCCTCAGTTTTGAGAACCAAGGTATCAATCCAGTAGGAGGCTCCTCAAAAGTCCCACGCACCTACACAAAAAAACTGAGAACTCGCAACCAACGCAATAAAGAGGTTGTCAATCCCTTCTCGGTCACTTACGAAAGTGAGATCTGATAGAGAAAGTATGATAAGATAAATATATTTTTGGTATTTTATAATATAGATGCAGAAAATAAAGATGCAAATAAAAGTAGATTGAAAGCAAATATGATAAGATATAGACCCGGGGGCCATAGGTTTCACTAGAGGCTTCTCTCGAGATAGCATAAGTATTATGGTGGGTGAACAAATTACTGTCGAGAAATTGATAGAAAAGCGAATAATTATGATGTTATCTAGGCATGATCAAGTATATAGGCATCACGTCCATAACAAGTAGACCGACTCATGCCTGCATCTACTACTATTACTCCACACATCGACCGCTATCCAGCATGCATCTAGAGTATTAAGTTCATAAGAACAGAGCAACGCATTAAGCAAGATGACATGATGTAGAGGGATAAACTCATGCAATATGATATAAACCCTATCTTGTTATCCTCGATGGCAACAATACAATACGTGTCTTGCAACCCTTTTTGTCATTGGGTAAGATCACCGCAAGATTGAACCCAAAGCTAAACACTTCTCCCATGGCAAGAAAGATCAATCTAGTAGGCCAAACCAAACTGATAATTTGAAGAGACTTGTAAAGATAACTCAATCATACATAAAAAAGTCAGAGAAGATTCCAATATTATTCATAGATAAAATTGATCATAAACCCACAATTCATCAGATCTCGATAAACAGACCGCAAAAAGAGATTACATCGAATAGATCTCCACAAGAGAGGGGGAGAACATTGTATTAAGATCCAAAAAGAGAGAAGAAGCCATCTAGCTAATAACTATGGACCCGTAGGTCTGTGGTAAACTACTCACAACTCATCGGAGAGGCTATGGTGTTGATGTAGAAGCCCTCCGTGATCGATTCCCCCTCCGACAAAGTGCAGGCGAAGGCTCCAAGATGGGATCTTGCGGATACAGAAGGTTACGACGGTGGAAATTGTGTTTCGTGGTACTCCTGGATGTTTTCGGGGTCCGTGGATATATATAGGAGAAAGAAGTACGTCGGTGGATGTTCGAGGGGCCCACAAGATAGGGGGGCGTGCCCCTAGGGGGGCGCCCTCCTATCTCGTGGGGCCCTCGGGGATTTGTTGACTTGCACTCCAGGCTCTCCGGTCAGATTTGTTCCAAAAATAACGCTCCCGAAGGTTTCATTCCGTTTGGACTCCGTTTGATATTCCTTTTCTTCGAAATACTGAAATAGGCAAAAAAAACAGCAATATAGGTTGGGCCTTCGGTTAGTAGGTTAGTCCCAAAAATGATATAAATGTGTAGAATAAAGCCCATAAACATCCAAAAGGGGTAATACAATAGCATGGAACAATCAAAAATTATAGATACGTTGGAGACGTATCACCCCGCCCCCTACATTATGACAAGTATTTAGACCTGAGTTGCAAAAGCCACACATTATCCCAAATTATAATCAATGTTCTACATTATGATATCTTCTTCAAGTATCTGTATCCACTTTTTTATAATGAATTATGATCTTTGTTCGTCTTTTACGCCTTCACGATCCTCTTCTATTTGTAGCTAGCTAGCACTAACTTTCAATCGTGCATGCACACGCCCGCCCCCCTCTCACCCACCCTTAGCGTCCCCTCCATCACGCACGTTCATTATTTCTCTTTAGGTCGTCCACCCGCGGTGTGTGTAGGCCCACGGTTCCTTCTTTCCGGCACACACCGGTCGATATACCTCTCTAGCCAAGTGTGCCTACAACAAATACATATATACTTCCCCTCTTCTCTTCTCACCGTCCATGCCCCCCTATGTCCAATACGATTCCACGCAGGTGCACACTCCCACCCCTCTTTTCATTGATCACATACTCGCACACTCCTCCCCCCTCCACATGGTAGGCCTCTCGCACCACCTCCTAGCCGCACCCTCTCCCCCTGTCTATCTCTCCGGACCTTATTTGCTTCTAACACATGCAGGCGTGTATATGAACTGATCTCCCTACATATAGCCAGGTCGACTATAATTCGTTTTCACCAAGCACCGATACACTTACCTCGCTAGTTATGTCTCTCCCTTTCTCGGACACACGACGATTGATCTTCCTATGTAGTTACGTATGCTTACCACAACCATATCTTCTCCCCTCATCATCCTTGAATACCTCCCGACCCATCTCTCACACGCACGTGCATAGACACATAGACATCCCCCGCCCTTTCTTATTGATATTGCACTCATACCCTCCGTTTGTCTAGCAGGCCTCTCCCACCATTTGTGAGACGCCACTCCACCACCATCCCTCCGACACTCTACTTTTGTCTTTTTCCCAACCTTATTCCTCTGCTACACATGGATGTCGATCAACCTCCCTCAATACATAGCTAGGTCTCTCTCCGTCCCCACACATATACTAGTCGATCGGTCTCTGCCCCCTCCCCCCCCCACACACACCGATAGTCGAACGTTGTAGGTAGGTATCCATGCCACAGAGAAAAACTGCACCTCTGCCCTCTCAAATTCCAGTAGGCCAGCCGCCCTATATCTTTGACGCGGGCAAACACAAATTCGATGGCACTCTTTATCGATCGCGCAGCCACACACTTCATCCTTGTTTTCAATTCTATCAATATCTCACGTCCATGACTCCGTTTCACACACATTGCATATGTTACGTTTTTCTGTTTGAGATATCATCAACACATTGCCTCTGTTTTGCACAAACCATCTCTCTCACACCCACCCACGTACGTACCTGCACCTAAAGAAGAAGTGCACGTAGGACGCACGTACTCACGTCTCGTTCCCGGTCACACCCGCGCGGGTACACGGTGGAGTTTGTTTCTGTATGAAAAGGCGGCCCGTGATAATTTGACGCGTGTAGCGGTTGTTTACTCGAAGGAGGGTCGGGTACCACGTCTAGACGGAACAAAGTTCGACTTGACGCGTTAGCATTAAATAAAGTTATATATTCCTCAATGGCACGTACAGTATATAAAACGATTGCCGTGGGGAAAATGGAAAAATGGGTTTGTCTCTCGTCACACCATCTCACACAAGGCGGTCGTGGCCTCTCTCTCTTAGCGTTGGTCAATGATCCGGCTGCATCTCGTCCGCCAGCGGAAAGGGAGGATGTGCATCGTTTCTCTGTTCGACGGTGTTGAGGCAGCACGTCCCGATCTGCGGTACCTGCCATTCTCTTTGACCAAGCTCCGGCGCGGTAGGGCCTTCGCCACTTGCTCGCTGCCGCAGTATGGGCAGATCTCGGCCGCCGGCGCCCTCCTAGTAACATCCTGACGAGCCTCAGGTATAGCTTCCTCTGGCCTTGCTCCACTGCCCATCTTCCCATGTTGCTGCATGTGGATCTTCTTTAATTGTTTGCTTAAATCATATCTCGGCCGACGTACTTTCCATCTTGCAATCTCGTCCTCAAACCATTTTTGATAAACCACCATGTGCTATCTTTCCCTTATTACATGGAACATGCTTCTTTTTTGTCGACGTATGTGTCTTCAACTCGTGTTATTGGGCAGTAATTGTTTCCTTTTGACCTCCTTTTGCAAACAGGGATATCCATTTTCACCTTGTTGCTATTGCAACCTTTTGGTGAACTGCACAAATCACTTTTTTCTAAAGAGTGTTTTGTGCAGTTCCGCCAAAATGTCACACGGGCAACGTTTTTACATTTCTGTGGGACTGCGGAAAGGGAGATTGGTTTTGCTATCCTCCTCATCCAACTCCGTGCCTTATCTTCTCCAACAAGAAGTTAGTCTTAAAGAGAGATCGTAGAGGTGATCGGCTTCTATTTATGTGTGTTATCTTTCATCATCTAGTGCCACTATTATTGTAATCACACTGACTGGATATCTTTGCAAACAGGGATGGTCCGCTCGATTTTAGTGGAGCTGCACAAAATGATTGGATTGTGGTGTCCTTCATACACCTCTTTTTTGGCTACAGAGTTGGGTGAAACTAGCTGCCAAGCAATGAACACTGTGCCAAGGAAATGAAGCCATGCCTACGAACAACATCGATCAATTATATTTTTTTCTTTATTTGTACACCTTCTCACAACTTTGTCTTCAGTTGTGATGTGAATATTGGCGCTGATCTGCGAACCATTGAGATGCATTAGCCATGGTAGTTTCATTTGTATTTGATGGAATGTTGTAACGAGATAATCTCGAGGCAAGACACATGAATCCTAAGTTGAAACCTTTTTTTCCTGCGGGAATCAAAGTTGAAACCTTCATAGCATCAAAGTACAATTTCATTAAAATTATGCGTACATATAAACAAGTCCTGAAGGATTGATAGCAATGCCAGAAACAATTCAACTTCGTTTCGTCGACATGTTGGACATCCTTCATCCGGCTCCACCTGCCATGCAGCAATATTGAGTGCACAACACAACTTCAGGGAAAGATTCACCCCAGTCGTTGCGCCGCAGTAGTAATGACTAGTGAGCAGTCAAATCACAGAGCCCCACCTTCGCCACAGTAAGTTGCTCGAACGAAGCAACCATCATTTCTCTGTTCCTTCAATCCGTTGGTACTCCCATATTCCCACAGTAATAAGTTGCTCGGGCGAATCAATCATCACTATATCCGCTCACGTGTGATGACCACAGGAGCTATCCATTCAGACTACATGTTAAAAAAAGTAAAGGTCAATAACTAATGCGGCAAACTTTCAAAAAAAACAAAAACTAATGCGGCACCTCAGGCCAACACGGCCAGATCGCATTTTGCATGAGAAATTACACACCATGTTTCATTGACATGTGGTCCCGTTCCAACATATCAGTGAGACGACGGCGAGTCCTTTTCTAGTACTAGTATTTTTGAACGGACGTGTAGGCCGGGGCGCCTCTTCATGTACCATGGCAAACTGGCAACCGTCCACCAACTCTTTGCCGAGGAATGGTTGAGTTGAAGTTCATTTCATTGCTTGTTTTTTTTTGCAGGTACTTTTTTCTTATTATTTGTTGTGTGATTAAAACTTTAGTATTTATAATGTATCCTCGTTGTCGATATGGGTTGATGACCTGTTGTATGTAATAAAATGATATGCCTATGATAAACTTACTAAATTTATGAATGGCTTTCGAGACGCTTCTCTGAGTGAGTGGTGCGACGAGACAAAAAAATATTTTCCAAATACATAATTGTACGTGCATTGCAACAGGTTATCGGATGAGGCCAATCAACAATAGTAGTACACTATTTGTACTAGCTTCACATGCTTCGCGCGTCGGGTGGGTGTTTTTAATGTAGCATTATGTTAATGTGTTCGTTGTACGTAACCAGCACCTCGAATCCTCGATACTACTAGTAGGAGTACTATATAAGTAGTAGGAGTAGTAGGGTGGCATGGGCCAGAACAAGCATTCACATCGAGGAGTACGGCACACGCCACTAGCACGACATCCATCTGACACCATATTTCTTAGAGTCCGTGCTAGAGCAATCTCTTCAACCTCGTCGTCTCTCTAACTTCAGCCATTGCGCGGCGGACGAGGTGGGGGTTTGCCGATAGTCGGTTTCCTCAACTGCGGTCCCACTTGTAAGGCCAACTCCAACGCACGACCCCAAAGGGACCTCCATTTTGCACGAACTCCAATGATAATTTTGACTAGAAATGCAAGACCAAAGAAAACAAGAACCACAAGAATACATTTTACTACTACTAGAAGATATCCAACTTCTATAACTGCTCCTGTAAGTTGAATTAGTGCCTTCTCTATGCATTCATTGTTGATCTGCGGAGGCTCGATCTTGCGTGCTTCTTTCTTCTTCGAGTGTAAAGAAGTAGATGTTGGTTCCTCGCATCCTGGTCTCATGTCTAGCCTCTAGTAGGAGTATCAACAACTGCACTAGTCTCATCTCTAGCCTCTATGCTAGCTAAAAGTGCTAGAACATCTACTAAATTGCGCTCTATCAATATATCGATGTACTCTTCTTCCCAATACCAAAACTTGCATCCATTCTACTCCCTCCATTCCACAATAGTACATGCCTTCTATTTGTCAAAATATAGATGTATCTAGACATGTTTTAGTATATAGGTACATCCATTTTTGGACAAATGGATGTCAAGTATTTTGGAACGGAGAGAGTACACAATAAAAATTTTAAGTTAGCACAACTAGTCTAATCCGAGAGCACAACCGAAGATTTGGTCGGGTTCTTCCTCCTTTTGCCGACACATGCGACATCCAGCATCCAGGTCATGTCATGCAAGAAAATAGAGTGGTAGTTGAAGCCACGTGATGTGCATCTTGGGTTAAACTGTAAATAGAATCTTACTACTCTTGAGTAACTCCTAAAGCAGCCACCGAAGATCTTTATTGGATTTGTTTTCCATCACCAGCACGTTGAGGTGAAAGATGTGCAGGTTCAGTGGGTCCTCTTGCATTTTCACTGACATGAGGGACCGCATGTGAGCAAATAGATGGGCTCCGCTTGTCCGCTGGCTGGCTAAGAAGAGAGATAGAGGAGGGCTGAGCACGGACTCCAGGAAATTTGTTCTACGTAACCAGCACCTCGATATTCGCGTGTGCAAGTGGACCAAAGCACCAAAGGGAAGGGGGTGATGAGGAATGGGGAGAATCTTAGTCCGCAAAAAGAAAATGATCGTGCTGTTTGGAAGCCTCCAGAGTGGGAGTATATTAAGATAGATGTTGATGCTAGTTTTGTGGAGAGCTTGAGATCTGCTAGCGTTGGGGTTGTCGCTAGGAATCATCTGGGAGTAGTCATGGTGTCTTCTTGGGATTTTATTCGAATGTGCTCCGGAGCGGAGGAGGCGGAACTTCGTGCGTGCCTCGCCGGGCTGTACATTGGTATTTCTCTTCACAAATGAATTATCTTGGAAACTGACTGCTCCTTTGCTGCATCTTTCCTAGTGAAAGAAACTATTGACAGGTCTCCTTATGTGGATCTAAAAATGGAAGCGATCACCGCCTCCAAGTTTATTGTTGATCTCAAGATTGTTAAGATTGATAGGCAAGCAAACAAGGCGGCGCATGAGATAGAAAAATTTAGTTTTGATACCATGTCCGATGATATTCTGTGTAATTCTGTTCCGCCCTGAGTGGCTAATTATGTAATGAACGATTGTAAGACTATTGTTATTTGATCAATATATGGGTGGAGTTTTAAAAAAAGATATTCGCGTGTGGTTGTTTCTAGAATATAAAAAAGGAGGTACCCCTACTTATGTTACTCCCACTATGCCTAGCGTAAGGTTAGTAGGTGACCTTTGCGCTTGGCTCTTCGCCTCTTCTGGAAGTCGATGGTTCTACAGTAGTACTTCTGGCAATCTAACACCAGATCAACTGCTGCATGTCCACCGCTTGTAAGCAAAAGTTTCTCCTCGTGCTGCGAGCCACCACGCACGCGTTGGCGAGGGAGAAGGCATAATCAAGCTTCTCGTCGTTCTGCGAGTTGATGGGACACATGAAAGTTATTTAGTAGTACGTACTCTCTCCAGAAAAGGGCTGACCATGTCATTGCTACCATTCTGTGCTCCGTCATTGAGTACCTACACTATTCACATGCCATCGAGGAGAAAAAATATTGCGTAGGTGCCATCGAAGTGCACGACTCACTTACGCACTGCTTATCTGATTATCTCCATTTTCTTGCGTGACACGTGCACCTTGATGCTAGATGTCTCACATGTTGGGAAAAGGATGAACAAAGCTCACGTAAAAGAAAAGAGTTGAAGAGCATAGATTCCCGACGACCAAGAAGGAGCAAGGAACCTCGCGGTGTAGCGTCTGCAAGGAACCTTGCGCGTTTTCCCCTGTTTTTTGCCGTATGCCCACCTATAAACAAATAAAAGAACATGAACTTTTCGCTAACCACTAGAAACGGTACATCAGGATGCTAAGTTGAAGATGTTTTATACTCCCTCCGTTCCCAAATATAAGTCTTTTTAGAGATTTCAATAAGGGACTACATACAAAACAAAATAAGTGAATCTACACTCTAAAATATGTCTACAGACATCCGTATGTTGTAGTCTATTTGAAATGGCTAGAAAGACTTATATTTAGGAATGGAGGGAGTAGTTTATATTGAATTATTGATAACCATGCAACAAGCCACGCATGTACAGGACGCACGCAGCCACGCATGTACACAAGCCAACGCACTAACTCCATCCGATCCAACTCATGCACATACACGCACAGCATGGAGCACACAACGCACGTACACAACACGTGCATGCACACACGCCCGGCCGCAGAATGCACGTGAATAACACATGCATGCGCACACACTTGGCTGCATGGAGGCGTGCGCCATCCGTGGAGACGTCCGGTTCATCGTGCTATGGTGAAGCTCGCACGCAATAGCACCTACGCATCTCTTGCAACACCTCTTTGCCGTCGTTGCTCAACTACTAGTCGGAGACGAATACGACCGCAGCCTCAGCCTTAGAGCTAGCACCAATGGAAAAACACGCACGCTGCACGCACACGAGCACATACGGAGTGCCCACGATGTGGTGGTGGTGCGTCCCTAGTCGCCTCTACTCCTTTTGCGCATGTTGTCTATCAAGGTGGTTGCATGCTAATGATGATGTGGGTGAGATCTTCTAGGACTCAGATGATGACAAGGAAAATTATGAGACACAAGGTGACGTACACCGTCAAGGTCGACGGTCAACGGGGTGCTAGTAAGTGCTTAGATGTGCTTAGAGCAAGTACAATAGAGTTGAGTCAGCGGGCTATAAGGAATAAACTAGTATATTTCTGCTTAGTTGGAGGAAAGAGAAGAGGAGAGAGAAGGTAAGCGGGCTCTTCATGAAGAGCCAGCTCTAGCACGTGCTCCTAGGCACTTTGTGAGAATGAAAGGTGGGTCACATAATAAAAAAGTAGTACACTCTTTTGATCTACTATTGTACATGTTGACTATAAGATGGGCTGTAGATGACATGGCACTGGCTTATAGCCAGCAGCTGGCTATACTATTAACCATGCTCTTAGATGAGGTGCTAAGTGCATTAAATGATTAGTAACTCAAGTCTTCAATGCATAGGTACTTAATTTATTGGTGCCACATCATATTTTATGCCTACGTGGCATGCTTAGCAGCTATACATGGTGGAGCACTGGGAGAGGCCAAGGCTATTCATAGTGGGGAGTAACTTATACTGTAACATATTACTATGTTACTCTAAACATCTCTATAAACTGGAAAGGAGGGAGTAGTCACATAGACTAGTGTCATATGTAGAGTATGGGAGCACATGATATTTCCCCGTCCGGACCAATCCCAAGTTGGCTTCTCACCTTCTTGGCCCAACAAAAACCCCACCCCCCTCCTGCGCGCGCTTCCCGCCCGGCGCCAGCTGAGCCCGCCGCTCCACATTGATGGTAAGTCAGGGCGACGCGACCTCTCACTGCTTCCGGCGTTGAAGCGGCGCTCCGACCAAGGGCACCGCCCGCTGCACGCCCCACATTTCAGACTACACAGTGGAGAGTAACTTTAGAGCAAGTACTACAATTAGATGACATAAGCAGGCTATAAGGATTTAAATATCGTATTTGTGCTTAGTTCAAGGAGAGAGAAGAGGTGAGAGAAGAGAAGCGGATTGTAAACGTGTAGCCGGTTGTACTCCAACATACTTTGTGACACAAAAGGTGGGGCCATTATTAATGATATTGTATTTATACTAAAGGGACTAACGGACGCCTTAATTACTCCGGGTTTTTTCCGAGACAAACCTTGGTGGGGCTATTATTGACTTTTTTGAGCTATTATTGACTTGGACGTGGGATTTGGGGGCCAAAGGCCTACTATTATGCCCTAGCCGCCGCTGTATCATATGGTTTCGCACCATTCCAGATCTTAGCGCCATCACACAATTCTTCTCCAGCACTCCTTTTGGCGTGCACCGCGAGAAGGGACAACAGTCCTCTGAACCCCGCCTTTTGTGATCCTATACGGGAGAGGGGCAATCAGGTTTTTGGGGAGCACGCTCCTGTGACTGCTGCCAGCGATGACTTCCTCAACGACATCCTTCTTCCCCGACCTCGGTAACCTCTTCATCAATGACATGAGTGACAACATCAACCACATCGGTTCTGCTCCTACTGTACAGTATGTGATTTTGTCCTCCTGGTTTAATCCGCATCATTACTTTGATGTTTGCAATTGTCGTCATGATCTATTTACTGCTGATTCGGATTAAATCTCATACTAAATTGCTCATATATTCAACAATCCAATCCAAAAACCTGATTACAAGCAATTTACTCCAAGTGGTTTTGCTGCGCTTTTGAAGCCGCCTACTTTTAAGGGGGTGCAATATAAAAGGTGGCGCACAAGAGTAGTATATTGGTTTCAGACCATGTACTACTATGACGCCACTAAGGGTAAGCCTGAGGGCGATCTTAATCCTACACAGCAGGAAGCTTTTCAGAACATGGATACCCTCTTCAAAGCCACCTTGCTGAGTGTTCTTGACGATTCCATTGTGGATTCATATATGTCGTTGACAGCGGCAAAGACATGTGGGCTGCGCTCGAGGCCACATTTGGGCCCTCGGGCGCTGGCAACGAGTTGTACATCATGGAGCAATTCTGTGACTACAAGATGACTAATGAGCGCTCTGTTGTTTAGCAGACTCATGATATACAGTCACTCTCTAAGGAACTTGAGTACTTTAAGTGTGTGTTGCCGGACAAATTTGTTGCTGGGACCATCATTGCCAAGCTTCCACCTTCGTGGAATGATTTTGCTACTTCTTTGAAAAACAAGAGACATAAGTTTTCTGTTTTGGATCTCATTAGCACTCTTGATTTTGAGGAGAAGGCGAGAGCAAAAGACACACGTGCTCGGGTCGCTGAGGGAGCTTCTAGTGCCCACATGGTACACGAGAAGAACTTCTAGCCCAACCAGCCCCAAAACAACAAGAACAAATCTCAGGGGAAAGGCAAGTTTGATGCAAAGAACAAGCCGTCAAATTCTACCAACTTCAAGAAGAATTCTCATAACGGGAAGGGATACAAACCTCAATTTTGGTAGCACCGCACAAAATTTATATGGCTGCATCTACCTACTGTCAGCTAACCTCATGGTGCTCCAGGTATTCCTACATTCGTAACTAGGTACAATGACCACCGCAAGATGAAATTAGCTTATTCATACGTTGACTTGCTGAATGCAGTGCGGAACGATCCTGTCATGTGTGGAGGAGTAAACAAGCAGTGCAGCCGAAGGTGGAAATCAACCAAGGACTTATGAAATTATATATAATCTTCCTCAGGCAGGTCAGTATCCCCTTCATCCAGATGATCGTGTTTTGTCATGCCGAGCTATTGATATGTGCTACTATTTTGCAACACCGTTTAAGTATAGCTACTGTTTTCCTATCTTTTCAGATCAGGACAATGAATATGATTTCAGGGGAACTGCACAATATGGACTCATGTTGAGTCATCTCTATTGCCTCATGTGTTTGCTGCAAATGTGTCAGCATCAATTGCAAGATGAGGCGGCTAGCTAGTTGTGGAGTTGCCAACATGCTCAAAGTGCTCGCAACATTGAGAAGAAACAAGCATGCCCAGGAAATTAATGTGTGCGCAGGGAGGCCCTTTGCTATTTTCTTCATTTCCACACCTTCTCACAGCTTTGTATTGGTTATAGTATGGTGAATCATTGAGATGCATAGACATGCTGAACTTTTGTTCTTCTGAACGTTAGTATGCATACCGTATCTTCTGAAGCTTAGTTTAATGTGAGTGTCTGCATCCAGTACCGCATCCTCTAATTTGGTGGATGCACACAGAGAAAATAAATCTCCTTACTTTACTCCATAACCACCCTATTAAATAGGCCTAGAACAAACCAGGTGCATGAAGTGGTCGGCGGGCACATGCATCCTGCATGCATGGCCAGTGAGCCATGTCCATGCGCCAGCTCCAATGCAGCAACGCAAAAGAAGAGAGCGGTTCTTGGGAAAAAGCGAGTAGTTAGTGCACGAACAGCTCGCTCTCCCGCTTCCGTCTCCCCCCTCCAAATTCCCCCCGCTCCCCAATCTTCCTCACTCGTCCAGAAAACCCCGCTCACCTTCTTCCTCACTCATACAGAAAATGCCTGCTCCTCTTCTTCCACTCCTACAGAAATCCCCAGCCCTCCTTCTTCCCCACTCGCACTGCCACTAGGCTCGTCTCTGGCTACTCTGCTCAAACCCGTGAGCTCGGCGCGACGCCCACAAGGAAAATGAAGTCGGCTGGTCCCAGTGCCAAGAAGATGAGGCTCGAGCCAACGGCGACGCTGGTTGTAGATCCCGCACCCGGTAGTGTGGGGAAAAGCGGTGAGCCCCCCCCCCCACCCGGATCTGCGGAACCAGTAGAATCTCCGGCGGACTGCATCAGCGATCTCCCGGACGTCATCCTTGAGGAGATCATCTCGCTTCTCCCCACCAAGGATTTCTGCCGTACACAATTCCTCTCAACTCGGTGGCGCCCTTTATGGCACACCGTGCCCCTCAATCTCGACTGTCGTCAGATATCTGTCCTTCCTAAATTTGATCTCCTCAGAGCCATCGTCTCTTCTCACCAGAAGGGCCCTGTTCAATGCCTCTGCATCCTGACACGCTACCTGATGTCCATACCCGGCAAGGTGGACGCTTGGCTGACATCCCCTGAATTCGGAAAACTCCAGCAGTTTGAGTTGTACCATTACTACAAAAGTTTCATACCACGAACACACCAAGAATTCGTGCCCACACCATCGTTGTCCATCTCGTGGTTTTCCTCCTCTCTCCACACCGCCACCTTCACCCAGTGCCATCTACCAGATGATCTGGTACAAATGCTTCGACTCCCACTGCTAAAACACTTTCGCTTGTGGTGGTTTATCTGTCGGAGGCCTCACTACACAGCATCATCCACTCCAGTTGCCATGCCCTCGAGTGCTTGCTGATTGTTTTAGGAATAGAAATCGGTATCATTTGTCTCCAAATAAAGTTGCCTCACCTTAAAAGCATTGGAATTTTTTTTAAAGGACATCAGCTCATCATCGAAGATGCCCCTTCACTTGAAAGGTTGCTCCTTCATAATTTTTATACACCTTCACAAATAACTGTCATCTCTGCGCCCAAACTGGAGACCTAGGGTGTAATTCGTGACCCGTTTAATAATCACAAGGAGTTTGTGTTTGGCTCCTCACTTTTTCAGGTACCGTATATTATCATCTACATGGTTGTAATCATATGCTGCATTTTTCATTTGTGCGCATAAGTTTTATATCATCTTGGAGTACACTTTGGGTACTAATATTATGTTATATGCTCAATGAAGATTTCGCCCATTGATAGCCTATCAATGCTGCTGGATTCTGTCAAGATCATATATATCAAAATGTATAGTTTTGATCTGGACATAATTATTGGCTTAATGTGATGCTTTCGATCTTTGGAGAATTTATACATAGAGGTGATGATTTCATGCACATTGAAAGCCCGTATATATTGTACTAGAATTAACTGTTCAGCTGTCGTTCTTTCGACATACTCTTTTTACAGACCTTAATTGTTTTCAATCTTCATGTCTACTTAGGCAGAACCACATGGAGAAAAACATATAACCAATCGGTGGCGTAATAAGCACAAGGATTTTCTCAGTTCTCATGACATTCGTTTGAGGACAATAACGATGGGACGATATGCATCCAACCAGGCAAACAGAAGCTTTGTCACATTCTTCCTGTTGAATGCGAGGTTACTATTGTCCATGAGGCTTAATTTTTACAGCAAGAGATTTCTCATGGATGGACATGTTGAACAGCAAAAAAAGAAGTTTCAGGTGGACAAATGGGCTTCTAAACGTGCTCGGCTTCTATTTACAACAAGTTGTAGTCATCCTGGAATAAATTTTTTTGCACAAGATGTTGATTTTATGGATCAGACCGATCCATTTGTTTGTGACTGCAAAAAAGTGGTTGGGTTAGATGTTACTGTCATGTTCAATCTGGGTTTTGTCTAAAAATTTGATGAACAATTAATCCTTGAGCTTTTTGCACCATTTGTATGCTTGATTTGCATGTTGTTGCCCTCGTACTCCCCTCTGTTGGAAATATGCCCTAGAGGCAATAATAAAAGGATTATTATTATATTTCCTTATTCATGATAGTTGTCTTTTATTCATGCTATAATTGTGTTATCCGGAAATCGTAATACATGTGTGAATACATAGACCATAATATGTCCCTAGTGAGCCTCTAGTTGACTAGCCCGTTGATCAACAGATAGTCATGGTTTCCTGACTATGGACATTGGATGTCATTGATAACGGGATCACATCATTAGGAGAACGATGTGATGGAGAAGACCCAATCCTAAGCATAGCACAAGATCGTGTAGTTCGTTTGCTAGAGCTTTTCCAATGTCAAGTATCTTTTCCTTAGACCATGAGATCATGTAACTCCCGGATATCGTAGGAGTGCTTTGGGTGTACTAAACGTCACAACGTAACTGGGTGACTATAAAGGTATACTACGGGTATCTCCGAAAGTGTCTGTTGGGTTGACACGGATCGAGACTGGGATTTGTCACTCCGTATGACAGAGAGGTATCTCTGGGCCCACTCAGTAATGCATCATCATAATGAGCTCAAAGTGACCAAGTGTCTGGTCACGGGATCATGCATTACGGTACGAGTAAAGTGACTTGTTGGTAATGAGATTGAACGAGGTATTGGGATACCGACGATCGAATCTCGGGCAAGTAACATACCGATTGACAAAGGGAATTGTATACGGGGTTGCTTGAATCCTCGACATCGTGGTTCATCCGATGAGATCATCGAGGAGCATGTGGGAGCCAACATGGGCATCCAGATCCCACTGTTGGTTATTGACCGGAGAGCCGTCTCGGTCATGTCTACGTGTCTCCCGAACCCGTAGGGTCTACACACTTAAGGTTCGGTGACGCTAGGGTTTTAGAGATATTTGTATGCAGCAAAATGAAAGTTGTTCGGAGTCCTGGATGAGATACCAGACGTCACGAGGAGTTCCGGAATGGTCCGGAGGTAAAGAATTATATATGGGAAGTCGAGTTTCGGCCATCGGGAAAGTTTCGGGGGTCACCGGTATTATACCGGGACCACCGGAAGGGTCCCGGGGGTCCACCGGGTGGGGCCACCCATCCCGGAGGGCCCCATGGGCTGAAGTGGGAGCGGAACCAGCCCCTGGTGGGATGGTGCGCCCCCCCACCTTGGGCCCCCCTGCGCCTAGGGTTGGGAACCCTAGGGAAGGGGGCGCCTTCACTTGCCTTGGGTGGCAAGGCACCCCCCTTGGCCGCTGCCCCCCCTAGGAGATGCCATCTCCTAGGGCCGGCGCCCCCCTGGGGACCCTATATATAGAGGGGGAGGGAGGGCAGCCGCACCCTTGCACTTGGCGCCTCCCTTCCCCCTTGCTACACCTCTCTCTCCCGCAGACGCTTGGCGAAGCCCTGCCGGGATCCCTGCTGCATCCACCACCACGCCGTCGTGCTGCTGGATCTTCATCAACCTCTCCTTCCCCCTTGCTGGATCAAGAAGGAGCAGACGTCACGCTGACCGTACGTGTGTTGAACGCGGAGGTGCCGTCCGTTCGGCGCTAGGATCTCCGGTGATTTGGATCACGACGAGTATGACTCCCTCAACCCCGTTCTCTTGAACGCTTCCGCTCGATCTACAAGGGTATGTAGATGCACTCCTCTCTCTCTTGTTGCTAGATGAACTCATAGATTGATCTTCATGAAACTGTAGTGTTGGGGATATGACTATTTGAGTAAGCCGCCCAGGAGGGGCCGGGTTACGCAAAGAAGACTTACCAGAGAGAAGGCCCAAGAACAAAGCATGAAGATGGCGGTTCATAGAGGGCTTAAGGCCCACAAGAGACTTAAGGCCCGTTGTAGTAAACCGCCATAATGGCATGACTTGTATCATAAGGTAGGTTTGACTAGTCACCGAGCCGGACACTGTTATAAGCCGGCCAGGACTCTGTAGGCCACAGGGCATCAACCCGTGTATATAAGGGGACGACCTGCTAGCGGCTTAGGGAAAGAAACAACTCATCGAGAACCGGGCATAGCGTATCTCGCTCCCTAGTCATCGAAACATCAATACCAACCCAACTAGACGTAGGCCTTACCTTCACCGTAAGGGGCCGAACTAGTATAAAACCTCTTGTGTCCTTTGTCCCGATTAACCCCTTCAAGCTTCCTAGTTGTGATGGCTCCACAACTAAGTCCTTTCACGAGGACATCTGACGTGACAATTCCACGACAATTGGCGCCCACCGTGGGGCCAGCGCATGATGGATTTGAGTTCTTGAAGGGCAACTTCGAAGGGCTCAAGGGATACGTAGTGGGCCGGATGACCAAGAGTCGCCGCGGCAAGATCTACATCGACGACGAAGGCTGGGGCCCCGATGCCGGCTCAATTGAGTACGGGTACCGGGTCCCCTTTGGAGGGATCCACATCTTCATCGGTCGGATTGGTGAGCCGGGGCCGGAGCCGGACAACTGCACCGACCTCGTCTAGACGGCTCAGCGTGCGAAACCTTCCCGAGCTCAACCCGGCATGAAGCGTGTCTTTGTGGGCTGCGTCCACGGAGAAGAGCTTTCTAAAAGTCCTGCAGATGGTGGTGAGACGGCCGTCCACTGTGACGGTGATTCGTCTGCCGGTTCAACAAATTCTCTGTATCAAGTTCAAGATGGTGTGCTTGGGGGCTGTTCCGATGGCTTCAGTATTCCGAACCCCTGTGAGTCGCCGAATTGGGCAGGAGTCTTCATGGCTGGGACTCAACCCGGTCAAAACTCTACAGCTGCTACTGTAGTTACGTCCGAGATAGGAGCGGCCGGGGCAGGAGGCCCTGTGAGCCCGCCGGCTCAAGTGCTGATAGACCTCATGGACAAACTTACGACCCTGTTAACCGCCACGGTTATCCCTGCAAACAAAGATGAGCATGATGCAGACATGGCACGGGTACGTGAGGAGATAGCTCAGGCCAAGGAGGCCTTGGCAGTTGAGGATACTAGGCTAGCTACGGAGCGGGCGGCTCTGGACGCCCGGGCACATCGGTTGCAGTCGGAGGCTTACCAGCTCACGATGAGCTTAAACGCATCCAATGAGGTAATGAGGAGGAGACACCAGAAGGCCCAATCCCGGTTGCCTCCGAATTACGACCCTCGGATTCTGTTCTCTACACCCGGAGCCGGTCCAAGTAACCCGCCAGATGCCAATCAGCTTATGACATCCGGCGCAGGAAGACCAGCTCGGCATCGACAGATGCCGCCTCCTCATGTGAGCATGGCGCCACCACGTTATGTGCCGATACCGTCGGGTCACTTTTCCAACCCCATGGAGAACTTAATCGCAGCATCAGCGCGTGTGGCGGCTCTCCCAGTGGATGGTGATGATCCAACAGCAGTGGAGACCCGGAGAATCAGGGAACTTGTCCAGACGGCCCTGGCTCAGCAAGAGACCTATTCTTACAGCCGAGATAGGATTCATTCAACTCCTTCGCCTTGGTTAGCACCGCCTCGTCAGAACCGGAGTCCGAGTTACAGCAGGCACATGGAGTCTGAAGCTTTGTCAAGCAACGCCCAGCGCCGCGACCAACATGGTGGCTATAACCCGGTGCAGGACCGATTACGTCAGGAGAATGAGCGGGCGGCTCAGCTGGCGGCTCAGCTAGCGGCTCAACAGGCTTCCACTGAGATGGGGGTAGCCACCAGAACCGGTGGAGTTCCTTGTTTGATACCAGCTTTACGTAATGTGCGCCTGCCCAAGGACTTCAAGGGACCTCGAAAGGTGCCGAATTACACGGCCGATTTACAACCTAGAGCCTGGATTGAGAGCTATGAGATGGCCATGGAGCTGTTGGAAGTCAGTGATGCGGCAATGGCTAAACATTTCACCATGATGTTAGATGGAACGACTCGGTCTTGGTTAAAGAGTTTACCACCAAATTCCATTTGTTCGTGGGAGGAGTTAAAAGCCCGTTTCATCCAGAACTTCAAGGACACCTGTAAGCAATCTATGTCAATAGTGGACTTGACGAATTGTAAGCAGGGGGAGGGTGAGTCCACCACCCATTGGGTACGCCGGGTCAAGGAAATAATTCATTCATCTAAGAAGATGGATGTCGGCTCTGCAGTCCTCATGTTGGAGAAAAATTGCAGCTTTGAATCGCTAAGACAGAAACTGGGGCGCCTTAAGCGTGACTGCAGGGATATGGGCACGCTGATGGCGGCTTTAGTCAAATATGCCGATTCTGATAGTACCAAGGATCCTGTGTATGATGATGAGAAGACAGGAAAGGAAAAAAGGAACGGCAATGGAAAGGGTCAACAACACAACCCGGGAAATCAGAGCGGCAATAAGCGAAAGGCGGACGGCAGCCCGGAGCTTGTAGCCAACGCTAATACACAGGGTAACAATCAGAGACGTAAGGGTAAGTGGCCTTGATCCGGCGGGTCAGGCCCATCTCTTGAGCAGCTACTCAATGAGCCCTGCCCGAAACATGGTACTCGGGAGCACCCCGCTACACACCTGTGGAAAGATTGCGCGATCATGAAGGCGTTTAAAATTTCCAATACCTTTGATGGTGGTCATGGATCGGGCGGTGGTTCAGGGGCTGGTGGTTTTCATGGCCCAGGTGGTGGTTCAAATTCCGGTTTTCAGGGACAGCCGGGAGGAAATAATCAGCAGCAATCTGGTCAGGGAGGACAACAGCAGCAGCAGTTGGGTTATCAGAGCCATCCGAAACAGTTGAGTGGTGGGCAGTACCATGTGTTTACCACTAGCTTATGCAAACGTGACCAGAAGGTTCTTAAGAGGGCCGTAAATTCGGTTGAGCCGGCAATTCCTCGTTATTTGATATGGTCAAAGAAACCCATCATATGGAGCAGAGAGGATCACCCCCCCGAGTTGATAATCCGGGCCAGTTAGCCTTGGTGGTGGCACCCCAGGTTGGTGGGTATAAATTTGCTAAAGTACTCATGGACAGAGGTAGCAGCATCAATATCCTCTATTATGATACTTTCCAGCGCATGGGGTTGACTGAGAAGAATCTGAGAACATCCAACACTGTTTTCCATGGGGTGGTTCCAGGCAAGTCAGCTTACCTAGTTGGTAAGATTGAATTGGAGGTGGCCTTTGGAGATGAGTATGATTCCAGGGCTGAAAAATTGACGTTTGAAGTGGTCAAAATCCGGAGTCCGTATGACGCTTTGTTTGGGCGACCGGCTTATGCTAAATTCTGTTGGAAATATGCCCTAGAGGCACTAATAAAAGAGTTATTATTATATTTCCTTGTTCATGATAATTGTCTTTTATTCATGCTATAACTGTATTATCCGGAAATCGTAATACACGTGTGAATACATAGACCATAACATGTCGCTAGTGAGCCTCTAGTTGACTAGCTCGTTGGTCGACAGATAGTCATGGTTTCTGACTATGGACATTAGATGTCATTGACAACGGGATCACATCATTAGGAGAATGATGTGATGGACGAGACCCAATCCTAAGCATAGCACAAGATCGTGTAGTTCGTTTTGCTAGAGCTTTTCCAATGTCAAGTATCTCTTCCTTAGACCATGAGATCGTGTAACTCCCGGATACTGTAAGAGTGCTTTGGGTGTACCAAACGTCACAACGTAACTGGGTGACTATAAAGGTGCACTACAGGTATCTCCGAAAGTGTCTGTTGGGTTGACACGGATCGAGACTGGGATTTGTCACTCCGTATGACGGAGAGGTATCTCTGGGCCCACTCGGTAATGCATCATCACAATGAGCTCAAAATGACCAAGTGTTTGGTCACAGGATCATGCATTATGGTACGAGTAAAGTGACTTGCCGATAACGAGACTGAACGAGGTATTGGGATACCGACGATCGAGTCTCGGGCATGTAACGTACCGAATGACAAAGGGAATTGTATACGGGGTTGTTCTAATCCTCGACATCGTGGTTCATCCGATGAGATCATCGAGGAGCATGTGGGAGCCAACATGGGTATCCAGATCCCGCTGTTGGTTATTGCCCGAGAGCCGTCTCGGTCATGTCTACGTGTCTCCCGAACCCGTAGGGTCTACACACTTAAGGTTCGATGACGCTAGGGTTGTATGAGTATGAGTATGCAGTATACCGAATGTTGTTCAGAGTCCCGGTTGAGATCCCGAACGTCACGAGGAGTTTCGGAATGGTCCGGAGGTAAAGAATTATATATAGGAAGTGGTATTTCGGCCATCGGGAAAGTTTCGGGGTCACCCGGTATTGTATCGGGACCACCGGAAGGGTCCCGGGGGTCCACCGGGTGGGGCCACCCATCCCGGAGGGCCCCATGGGCTGAAGTGGGAGGGGAGCCAGCCCATAGTGGGCTGGTGCGCCCCCCTAGGCCCACCCCCTGCGGCTAGGGTTGAAACCCTAGGGTGGGGGCGCACCACATGCCTTGGGGGGCACTCCTCCCCCCTTGGCCGCCGCCCCCTTGGGACATTGAATCTCCCAGGGCCGGTGCCCCCGCTGGGGGCCTATATAAAGGGAGGGGGGAGAGGGGCAGCCGCACCCTGAAATACTGGCGCCCCCTCCCCCTGCTACACCTCTTCCTCCTCCGTCACGTGCTTGGCGAAGCCCTGCCGGAGTGCTGCTGTTCCACCACCACCACCACGCCGTTGTGCTGCTGCTGGAGCCATCATCATCAACCGCTCCTTCCCCCTTGCTGGATCAAGAAGGAGGAGACGTCACACGCTCCGTATGTGTGTTGAACACGGAGGTGCCGTCCGTTCGGCGCTAGGAGCTCCGGTGATCTAAATCACGGCAAGTACGACTCCATCATCACCGCTCCCTTTAACGCTTCCGTACGCGATCTACAAGTGGTATGTAGATGCAAACTCACTCCCTTGACTCGTTGCTTAGATGAACTCTTAGATGGATCTTGGTGAAACCGTAGGAAAAAATTTAATTTTCTGCAACGTTCCCCAACAAATTCATGCCACGGCCATGTTACGTTTACTTACAGCTCAAGATGCCGGGTTACAAGAGCACCATCACTGTGCATGGTAGTCGAAAGGTAGCTTTGGAATGTGAAGAAGGCGACGCGGGTTACGCTGAGACGGCATGTGCCGCGGAGGAGCTTAAGTTTTACCAAGACAATGTTGACCCGACGGATATGACCTCCCTCAAGAAACCAACTACTGAGCATGACCCGGCATTGAAGTTTAAATCGGCCGCTGAGACAAAGCTTGTTGACTTTACCCCAGGAGACGCTTCTGAGCGGTTCAGTATCAGTGCCAACTTGGATCCTAAATAGGAAAGCGCGCTCATCGAGTTCATCCGTGAGAATCGGTACATCTTTGCATGGAAACCTTCTGACATGCCGGGTGTACCGAGGGAACTCGCTGAGCCCACTCTTAATATTGATCCAAAGTATAAGCCGGTCAGGCAGTTTCTCCGACGGTTCAACAAAGAAAGACGGAAAGCTATTGGAGAAGAGGTTGCCCGGCTCTTAGCGGCCGGGTTTATTGTTGAAGTTTTTCATCCAGAGTGGTTGGCTAACCCGGTGTTGGTACTCAAGAAGAACGGCACTTGGCGGATGTGCGTGGATTACACGGACTTAAACAAGGCTTGTCCGGCTGATCCCTTCGCTCTCCCCCGTATTGATCAAATCATTGATGCTACGGCGGGTTGTGAATGTTTGAGCTTCTTGGATGCTTACTCTGGTTATCATCAGATCAAGATGGCAGTTAAGGACCAGGAGAAGACAGCTTTCATCACTCCGTTTGGGGCCTTCTGTTATGTATCTATGTCGTTTGGACTCAAGACTGCCCAGGCGACTTATCAGCGATGCGTGCAGAACTGTTTGCACGATCAAATTGGGCGTAATGTTCACGCTTATGTGGATGACATCATCGTGAAATCTAGAGAAAAGGAAACCTTAATATCCAATTTGAGAGAGACCTTTGACAACCTCCGGGTTTACAAGATGATGCTTAACCCGGCCAAGTGTGTGTTTGGTGTACCTGCAGGCAAGCTCTTGGGTTTTCTGGTATCAAACAGAGGCATTGAAGCTAATCCAGAGAAGATCATGGCGATTACCTCCCTGGCTAAGCCGGCGTGTATCAATGATGTTCAGCGCCTGGCGGGACGTGTTGCTGCTTTAAGCCGGTTCATAAGCCAGTTAGGGGAGAAGGCCTTGTCGCTATATCAGATGATGAAGAAAACAGACACTTTTGTCTGGAGCGATGCTGCTGACACTGCCTTTGAAGATTTAAAGAGACAGTTGTCTGAGCCACCGGTTCTTGCGGCTCCCATTGATAAAGAGCCGCTATTGTTATATGTGGCTGCTAACTCGCGGGCCATCAGTGTTGCCATCGTGGTAGAGCGTAAGGAGGCAGGCAAGGAGCACCCAGTTTAAAGGCCGGTTTACTACATCAGTGAGGTACTCATTGAGTCTAAACAAAGGTATCCACATTGGCAGAAGCTTGTTTATGGTGTGTTCATGGCAAACCGGAAGCTGAAGCAGTACTTCCAAAGTCATCCTATAATGGTGGTAAATTCAGCTCCTTTGGGAGACATCATTCAGAACAGGGAGGCCACAGGACGAATCGCCAAGTGGGCTATTGAGCTTGGGCCTTATGGTTTGAAGTATATGCCTCGTACTGCCATCAAGTCTCAGGCCTTGGTGGACTTTATCAATGATTGGACAGAGTTGCAGGCACCTAAGGAGGAGCTGGACAATACGTATTGGGTTATTCACTTTGATGGGTCCAGGCAGTTAGAAGGATCAGGGGCTGGAGTTGTTTTAACTTCCCCTCGAGGTGACAAATTTCGTTATGTGCTCTGGCTCATGTTTCCTTGTACTAACAATGCAGCTGAATACGAGGCCTTGCTCCATGGTCTCCGGATGGCTAAGGAGATGAATTTAAGCCGGGTAAGGTGCTTGGGCGACTCAGACCTCGTGGCTCAACAGGTCTCAGGCACGTGGGATTCTAAGGATCCCCTTATGGCGGCTTATCTCGTGAAGTAGATGATGTGGCTGGGCACTTTAAAGGATATTAGGTGGAGCACATTGATAGAAGGAAGAATGAGGCGGCTGACGCGTTAAGCCGGTTGGGCTCTCAGCATAAGCCGGTACCGCCCAACACCTTTCTTGATGTTCTGCATAATCCTTCTGTCAAGGTACCTACAGAGGAAGAGCTTGCAGTGCCAGACCCGGAGGCACAGTTGGTGGCCGCACTTCACGTCATCCCAGATTGGACATTGCCATACTTGGCTTATATGACCCGGGGAGAGCTGCCTGAGGATGAGACCTTGGCAAGACAAATTGTCAGGCGGTCCAAATCCATGACAATTGTTAATGGCGAGTTACATCACCTCAGTGTCACAGGGGCGTTCCAGTGTTGTGTGTCACCTGCAGAGGGTCAAGAGATACTTCAAGAGATCCATGAAGGAGATTGTGGTCACCATGCCGGCTCAAAGTCTCTGGTGGCCAAGGCCTTCCGTCATGGTTTTTATTGGCTGACGGCTCATGCTGATGCGGAGGACCTTGTTAGCAAATGTGACGGATGTCAAAAATTCTCATGACGAGCTCATGTGCCGGCTCAAGAATTGAGGATGATTCCAATTACTTGGCCATTCGCAGTCTCGGGGCTTGACATGGTGGGACCCTTCAAGAGGTCTAAGGACAAAAAGACACACCTCCTGGTGGCAGTGGATAAATTTACAAAGTGGATTGAGGCAGAGCCGGTCAGTCAGTGTGATGCGGCCACGGCAGTTCAGTTCATCAAAAAGGTGATCTTTCGTTTTGGTTTTCCACATAGCATCATAACTGATAATGGCACTAATCTCTCCAAGGGTGCAATGGAAGAGTTCTGTCAACGAGAGCATATCAGGCTTGACGTTTCGGCTGTTGCTCATCCTCAATCCAATGGTCAAGCAGAAAGGGCTAATCAGGAAATTTTAAGGGGTATCAAACCACGGCTCTTGGTCCCCTTACAGCGGACTCCGGGTTGTTGGGTGGAAGAGTTACCCTCTGTGTTGTGGAGCATCAACACCACGTCTAACAGATCCACGGGTTATACACCTTTTTTCATGGTTTATGGAGCAGAGGCAGTTCTGCCAAGTGATATCCGACATGATTCGCCCCGGGTGGCGGCTTACGTTGAGGCTGATAATGAAAAAGCTCGATAGGAGGCACTTGACTTGCTGGATGAGGAGCGAGACTTGGCAATAGCCCGCTCAGCAATTTACCAGCAAGACCTTCATCGTTATCACAGCCGCGGGTCAGAAACAGAACATTTCAGGAAGGCGACTTAGTGCTTTGGTTCATCCAGGATCAGTCCAATATGCACAAGCTATCCCCTCCTTGGGAAGGACCCTTTGTGGTCAGCAAGAATCTGAACAATGGGTCATACTACCTCATTGATATTCGAGAATACAAAGATTCATGTAAGTCGGAGGAAGAGACCCGTCGGCCGTGGAATATAGCCCATCTTCGGCCTTACTATACTTAAGCCATTGGCTCGTAAGATGTATATATTTTTTGACAATGTACATATTATATAAAGTAATAAAGCAGGACCTCTGTACTTTTTTCACCCTCAAAAGTTTATATGTCTTTTTGTCAGATGGTGGAAACAACCAACAGGGAGCGGATCATATCTGAATCCGACTTTCCCTTTGGACCGGCTTATGATCATATCTGAATCTAGTCATGATCATTTGGGGGCTTCCTGTTCAAACATAGGTTGTATCCGAACCAAAGAGAACATAGCTGTCGAAACCCGCTTGATCGGCATACTGCCAAACCCACTTGGGGGCTTCTTGATCATATTTGAATCATAGCTTAACCCCTTTGGGTCTGACGTGGATCGTATACGAATCAACGTCATTAAACAAATCTTATGGTCACTTGGGGGCTTCATGTTCAAACATAGGTCGTATTCGAACCAAAGAGAACATAGCTGTCGATACCCACTTGATCGGCATCGCCAAGCCACTGGGGGCTATATGATCATATCCGAATCTTAGCTTAACCCCTTTGGGACGGTTTACTGATCGCATTCGAATCAGAAGCCTGTAAATTATTTTGACTATCTTGAGACTTTGGGAAAACATTGTGAGATGTTTTTTGTCTTTCTGGTTTAATATTGGTCACACCAGGTTGTTAAGTACCAGGTGAGCATCAAATAAGCAGGAAAGGTTATCAAGGGATTGCAGGCATGGTATTATGTTTATGCTTAGCAACAGTATAGTTGTACACTAGCCTGTGTAAGGTGCCTTTGGTTCGTTTCCGGGTTACAAATACCTTATGTGACACCCGGTGTGAAAAACCGCCAAGGGAGTTTTGTTTGTTTTATGTGCAGAATAAGACAAGTAAATTTAACATCAGGGAGGCAAATGGTCAACATAAGCTAGACGTATATAACAATGGTGGCTTATGAAAGTATTAAGCGCCATAAACATGCGCGAAGGCATGACAAAGTTGAGAGGTTTTTTCTACCCTATTACAGGACTCTCCGAGTCTGAATAAATGAAGCATTGTTTTCTGGCAAAGCATCTGGCGCTTTACTCCTTCGGAGGGCTTGAAGCTTCCGGGTTATCCTTCTCCACTTCTCCGTCAGCTGTTTTGTCCTGGAAAGTTGATGAGGCCCAGTCAATGCCGCTCAAAGCTTCAAACTCAGCGTCATCATCTATTAAACCGGCTGGGTCCACTTCAGGGGCAAAAGTATGCTTACGAATTGGAGGGATCGGGCTGATATGATCATATGGAGTGTTTGGGATTCTCCGGTTTTCACTGTCATAAGCCGGTGCATACTTGCTAAGATCAGTGTCGTTTCCAATAAGGGTTGCCACAGGACGTATGGCTTTGACACAGGCAGTGAAGTCATGATCGTCAAAAGTAGTGTCATCCTCTTTCAGGCTTGGGTATCCAAGGGCAAGGTCGGCCGGGTCTAGTTCTGGGAGCCATGCTTTAGCTCGGCTCAATGCGGCTACGGCATCGGCTCTTGAGAATGCCCGCCTTAAGTCTTGGATCCGCTGAGGAAGAAAAGCGAGACTCTTCAATACGTCTTGCAGAAGGCGGGGATGTGGAGTTGATAAAGCTACAACGGCCAAGGCACGTTGTGACCCGGAGTATAGCTGTTCCACTAAGGTGTAAACTGCTTTAAGCTTGATCAACATGTTTTGCTTTAGGTTGATACTCCTGGGGCCTGTATGGGGGCACAAGTATAACAGTCAGCCAGAAGTAATTATTACCATAGTCATTGTAAGGTTACAAGGTTGGAAGTCTTGCACAATGACTTACCGAAGACGGCTGCGACCATTTGAGATATCTGTTGTTTTAAGTCGGACAGCTCAGTTGTTGCTTCTGCAAGAGATGCTTCTGCTGTTTCGGCCCGAGTCACCAGGGAAGCCTTTTCATCAGCCCAAGTTTTCTTCTCCGACTCAAAATTCTCCTTCAGTTTTTCATTTTCAGAGATACTGAATTCAAATTGGAGTTAGCCTTCTGCGTCTCAAGTTCTTGAGTTTCTAGACGGCTCTTCAGGACAGCAACTTCTGATTCAAACTGACTTATGGCAGCCTGCATTGACACTAGGTTATGGTAAGGATTATAGTAAGGTAACATTCAAGTCCCAAGTACCTTACAAGTAAAGATACTTGGCACTTGGGGGCTAATGTATGCTGAAGAATTTTTAACCTATCATACCGGGTCACACATTAAGTCTCAAGCACTTTACAAGTAAAGATACTTGACACTTGGGGACTAATGTATATTGCAAATTTACAAGTATCATGTTATAACCGGGTTAAATATATTCTCTTTGAACCAGTTTAATTAATAAGTAAAGCAGATTTCTAAGTCTATAGCATATTTATTCATAAGCGATAGACTTGGGGGTTGGTACAATATATAATACTCACGTAAAAAGCATAAGTTATACCTCAGATTTGTGTTGTATTTGTTTTACCATGTCAATTTCCAGGTCACGGCTATTATGCACTTGATTCAGATAGCCCGAGACTATATCACCAATGCTTAAGTGAGTGTAATCAGTAATGTCCTGCTTGGCTTTTCGGCGTTCGGCAAATTCTTCCTTCGCGGAGCATTTGGCAAGGACGGTAGGCCGCCCTGGTTCAACAAACTAAGACCTCACAATCTCCACTTCCGGTTCATTTGTCCTGATCGGGCTAGGAGTCTCCGGGTCATCTGTGTGGAGAGTATCTTCAGCAGGCGGATCAGAAGTTGGCACTGGAATATCAGAAGCCGGATCAGGTGGCGGCTGGTGGGCAGAGCTATCTGGAGCAGATGCATTAATCACCGGTTCAGTTATAATTGGGTCTTGGGGAGGCTTATTCTTCTTCGCCCTCTTGCTGGGTTTTACTTGCATGCTGTTAACAAAGGCAGAAGGATGAATATGCAAGCATGGGTAAAGTAAAATTCAAGGTACATAAGGTTACATTACCCGGGAGCAGTTTTGAAAGCCGGCATGTTTGATTGCATGGATTCACCGGAAGAAGGAGAGGTATCCTGATAATTGGAGTCGGACGAATTAAGAGGATGACGAATTAAGCCCGCTAAAGGTAAAACGGAACGTAAATCAGAGATAACCTCAGTTCGACGCTTCCTGGTTACGTCAGGTAAGCCGAAGGAGAGTTCTGCATCCTTGTTGTTCCGGGTCTGTCTCCGGTTCTCAAGCTGTTGTTGCTTCAAAAGAAATTGAGGATCTTGATAAGCATGAGCATGTGAAAATCTTACTTTCCGAGTCACCCTTCGAATCTTTTGCTTTGGGAAAGGCTCTGAGTCGGAGGAGATTATAGTTACCACTTCATTGGCTGCTTGACTGTTCCCCGTATCCTCCTGAAAAGATAGAATGTCAAACAAGTAATAACAAGGGAGTTAAGAAAATTTAAAGATTACCTCTTCATCATCCGAAGAACTATCCTCCAATCTGAGTAAGTCGGAGGTGTTGGGTCTCTTTTTCTTCGAGGTTCCCGTCTTGGCAGTTTTCCTTTCGGCTTTCTTGGTTGCCCTGGCTTGTTTTGCAGCTTCATGATCATATTTGGCCTTCCAGAAGTTATCATCGGCCTGTGGGAAAAGATAAGGAGTTATGAGTACCAAAGAAGGTATAATATAGCAAAAAGTATTTATTACGATTGATAACTTACAGCAGGGTCCGGGTTATTTTTGCAAAATGGAAGTAAGCCGAAGGCGTTGCTCGTCACAGTGCCCTCCTTCAGCAGTGACTGGGTCGTGGCATCCACCACGTCATCTGGTAAGTCATCAGGGCTATGGCGTAACGGGTCATCCTTTTCGCCTGTATAAGTACACATTAAGCCGGAACGACGGCTTAATGGAAGCACTCGCCAGGTGACCCAGACTCGAACCAGATCAACACCGTTTAAGCCATTTCCCAAGAGAGCTTTGATCTTCCTGATGGTCGGGTTGAGAGGCAGACGTTCAACGGCTGTCAGCTTATCTGGTAACCGATGGTTGGATTCAAGGCGCAGGGCGCGAAAGCCGGGCAGAGGCTTCTCATCAGCCGGAGAAGTGTCCTGACAGTAGAACCACGTTTGGTTCCAAGATTTTGGGTGACTCGGCAGCTCAGCATAAGGAAAAAGGCAATCTCTCCATCGCTGGATTGAGATGCCACCAAGCTCAAGACTCGGCCCCTTGGCACGTTCATTTTGCCGGTTCATATAGAAAAGTTCCCTGAACAATAGCAGACTTGGCTCCTCTCCCAGGTACACTTCGCAGAAGACTTGGAAATTGCAGATATTTGACACGGAATTGGGTCCGATGTCTTGAGGTCTAAGGTCAAAGAAATTCAAAACTTCCCTGAAGAATTTTGAGCCGGGAGGGGCAAATCCCCGGCTCATGTGATCCGTAAAAACTATCACCTCCCCGTCTTTGGGATGAGGCTTTTCTTCAGATAGGTCGGGGACACGATAAGACATGACCTCCTTTTTTGGCAGGTGGCCAGATTTCACGAACTCAGCCAGCTTACTCTTGGTAACTGTGGATGGGACCCAATTGCAGGTTACAGGGGCCTTGGCCGCCTTAGGAGCCATGACAACAGCTGGCCTATGATAAAATAAGAAGATCCGGTTCAATTTTAACCAGGGAGGAAAATCCTAATTATTCAAGGTGGCGGCTTAAGGAGGGGCCTAATGACATAAGGATGACTGTGCAACAATATTTAAGCCGCTGCAAGTATCAAGTGCAGTTCAAAATTCTTCAGGTCATGGGGAGCAACTAAGGTTCTGTGTCATTTATTTAAACCGGACACCTCGATAGTTGTGTTTAAGGGCATTTACCAAAAAGAAGTTTTCCGGCTGATAAAAACAAGTTTCACAGATGACAGTTATTCATCAGGATCAAAATATTGCTCTGAAAGGAAAATTTTCTAGACCTAAAAACAGGGAAGAGAAGTTCATACACTCGAAGAGGGTTTCCAAACAAGGGAAATGAGATCTATTTCTATGCAGGATCAACACAAACAAGTACCGCAGCAGTTCTACGCAACTTTTACGATCTAAACAGGGCATTGGAGGTAGGAACTAGCAAGAGTTTGTGTCGGGCGGTGATGAACACCGACGAACTCGACAAAGTCTCAATGCAGATCTAAGAAAGGGAAGGTGAAGAACTCACGGAGGCGGACGAGCTGCGGAGGTTCGCCATCGATCTATGGTCAGAGTCAGGTTGATGCAGCGGCCCGAGTTGGTGAAGACAAGGGGTTCGACGGCTCCGGCGGCGGAGCTCGAGAGGAAGAAGAGAAAGAGGACGACTGAGAGGAGGAGGAGTGAAAGACCTAGGTCGCTCTATTTATAAAGGAAGACTGACCGAGATGGCGCGAGAAACGGGGAGACCAAAACATCATTATCCAGCAGCCCCAACGCCTCGATTCTGGGGATGGTCAGTAAAGGCAAAGATCCGTTGGAAGATATAACAGAGTAAAAATAAGTTTTATTGAAGATGACATCATGAAGACTTAACCCGGATCCAGATGATGACGTCACGGCAGGTTAAAATCTCCATGCAAGACAAAAAACTAAGAACAGTTCCATGAGGTATTTTAAGATTGACATGAACAGGTTCAAATCAATCTGGGCCTAATGTTGGGGATATGACTATTTGAGTAAGCCGCCCAGGAGGGGCTGGGTTATGCAAAGAAGACTTACCAGAGAGAAGGCCCAAGAACAAAGCATGAAGATGGCAGTTCATAGAGGGCTTAAGGCCCACAGGCGACTTAAGGCCTGTTGTAGTAAACCGCCATAATGGCATGACTTGTATCATAAGGTAGTTTTGACTAGTCACCGAGCCGGACACTGTTATAAGCCGGCCGGGACTCTGTAGGCCATAGGGCGTCAACCCGTGTATATAAGGGGACGACCTGCTGGCGGCTTAGGGCAAGAAACAACTCATCAAGAATCGGGCATAGCGTATCTCGCTCCCTGGTCATCGAAACATCAATACCAACCCAACTAGACGTAGGCCTTACCTTCACCGTAAGGGGCCGAACTAGTATAAAACCTCTCGTGTCATTTGTCCCGATTAACCCCTTCAAGCTTCCTAGTTGCGATGGCTCCACAACTAAGTCCTTTCACGAGGACATTTGACGTGACAATTCCACGACACGTAGGAAAATTTTTATTTTCTGCAATGTTCCCCAACAGTGGCATCATGAGCTAGGTCTATGTGTAGTTCTCTTTGCACGAGTAGAACACAAATCTGTTGTGGGCATAGATGTTGTCAACTTTCTTGCCACTACTAGTCTTATTTTGCTTCAGCGGTATTGTGGGATGAAGCGGCCCGGACCGACCTTACACGTACGCTTACGTGAGACATGTTCCACCGACTGACATGCACTAGTTGCATAAGGTGGCTAGCGGGTGTCTGCCTCTCCCACTTTAGTTGGAGCCGATTCGATGAAAAGGGTCCTTATGAAGGGTAAATAGAAGTTGACAAACCACGTTGTGGCTTTTTCGTAGGTAAGAAAACGTTCTTGCTAGAACCCTATTGCAGCCACGTAAAAGATGCAACAACAATTAGAGGATGTCTAACTTGTTTTTGCAGCAATTGCTTTGTGATGTGATATGGCCAAAAGTTGTGATGAATGATGAATGATATATTGTGATGTATGAGATCATGTTCTTGTAATAGGAATCACGACTTGCATGTCGATGAGTATGACAACCGGCAGGAGCCATAGGAGTTGTCTTAATTATTGTATGACATGCGTGTCAATGATTTAACGCCATGTAATTACTTTACTTTATTGCTAAACCATTAGCTATAGTAGTAGAAGTAATAGTTGGCGAGCAACTTCATGGAGACACGATGATGGAGATCATGATGATGGATATCATGGTGTCATGCCGGTGACGAAGATGATCATGGAGCCCCGAAGATGGAGATCAAAGGAGCTATATGATATTGCCCATATCATGTCACTACTATTTAATTGCATGTGATGTTTATCATGTTTTTGCATCTTGTTTACTTAGAACGACGGTAGTAAATAAGATGATCCCTCATAATAATTTCAAGAAAGTGTTCCCCCTAACTGTGCGTCGTTGCGACAGTTCGTTGTTTCGAAGCACCACGTGATGATCGGGTGTGATAGATTCCAACGTTCACATACAATGGGTGTAAGAAAGATTTACACATGCAAAACACTTAGGTTAACTTGACGAGCCTAGCATGTACAGACATGGCCTCGGAACACAAGAGACCGAAAGGTCGAACATGAGTCGTATGGGAGATACGATCAACATGGAGATGTTCACCGATGATGACTAGTCCGTCTCACGTGATGATCGGACACGGCCTAGTCGACTCGGATCATGTAACACTTAGATGACTAGAGGGATGTCTAATCTGAGTGGGAGTTCATTAAATAATTTGATTAGATGAACTTAATTATCATGAACTTAGTCTAAAATCTTTGCAAAAATGTCTTGTAGATCAAATGGCCAACGCTCATGTCAACATGAACTTCAACGCGTTCCTAGAGAAAACCAAGCTGAAAGATGATGGCAGCAACTATACGGACTGGGTCCGGAACCTGAGGATCATCCTGATAGCTACCAAGAAAGCATATGTCCTAGAAGGACCGCTAGGTGAAGCACCCATCCCAGAGAACCAAGACGTTATGAACGATTGGCAGTCACATGCTGATGATTACTCCCTCGTTCAGTGCGGCATGCTTTACAGCTTAGAACCGGGGTTCCAAAAGCGTTTTGAGAAACATGGAGCATATGAGATGTTCGAGGAGCTGAAAATGGTTTTCCAAGCTCATGCCCGGGTCGAGAGATATGAAGTCTCCGACAAGTTATATAGTTGTAAGATGGAGGAAAATAGTTCTGTCAGTGAGCACATACTCAAAATGTCTGGGTTGCACAATCGCCTGTCCCAGCTGGACATTAACCTCCCGGACGAGGCGGTCATTGACAGAATCCTTCAGTCGCTCCCACCGAGCTACAAGAGCTTTGTGATGAACTACAATATGCAGGGGATGGTGAAAACTATTCCTGAAGTATTTTCAATGCTGAAGTCAGCAGAGGTAGAAATCAAAAAGGAACATCAAGTGTTGATGGTCAATAAAACCACTAAGTTCAAGAAAGGCAAGGGTAAGAAGAACTTCAAGAAGGACGGCAAGGATGTTGCCACGCCCGGTAAGCCAGTTGCCAGGAAAAAGTCAAAGAATGGACCCAAGCCTGAGACTGAGTGCTTTTATTGCAAAGGGAAGGGTCACTGGAAGCGGAACTGCCCCAAATACTTAGCGGACAAGAAGGCCGGCAACACTAAAGGTATATGTGATATACATGTAATTGATGTGTACCTTACCAGTGCTCGTAGTAGCTCCTGGGTATTTGATACCGGTGTCGTCGCTCATATTTGTAACTTAAAGCAGGAGCTACGGAATAAACGGAGACTGGCGAAGGACGAGGTGACGATGCGCGTTGGGAATGGTTCCAAGGTCGATGTGATCGCCGTCGGCACGCTACCTCTACATTTACCTACGGGATTAGTTTTAAACCTCAATAATTGTTATTTAGTGCCAGCTTTGAGCATGAACATTGTATCTGGATCTCGTTTAATGCGAGATGGCTACTAATTTAAATCCGAGAATAATGGTTGTTCTATTTATATGAGAGATATGTTTTATGGTCATGCCCCGATGGTTAATGGTTTATTCTTAATGAATCTCAAACGTATTGTTACACATATTCATAGTGTGAATACCAAAAGATATAAAGTTGATAACGATAGTCCCACATACTTGTGGCACTGCCGCCTTGGTCACATTGGTGTCATGCGCATGAAGAAGCTCCATGTAGATGGACTTTTAGAGTCTCTCGATTATGAATCATTTGACACATGCGAACCATGCCTCATGGGCAAAATGACCAAGACTCCATTCTCCGGAACAATGGAGAGAGCAACCAACTTATTGGAAATCATACATACTGATGTGTGCGGTCCAATGAGCGTTGAGGCTCGCGGAGGATATCGTTATGTTCTCACTCTCACTGATGACTTGAGTAGATATGGGTATGTCTACTTGATGAAACAGAAGTCTGAGACCTTTGAAAAATTCATGGAATTTCAGAATGAAGTAGAGAATCAACGTGACCGAAAAATAAAGTTCTTACGATCAGATCGTGGAGGAGAATATTTAAGTCACGAATTTGGTACGCACTTAAGGAAATGTGGAATCATTTCACAACTCATGCCGCCTGGAACACCTCAGCGTAATGGTGTGTCCAAACGTCGTAATCGCACTCTATTGGATATGGTGCGATCTATGATGTCTCTTACCGATTAACCGCTATCATTTTGGGGATACACTCTAGAGACAGCTACATTCACTTTAAATAGGGCTCTGTCTAAATCTAATCAGACGACACCGTATGAATTATGGTTTGGGAAGAAACCTAAGCTATCGTTTCTAAAAGTTTGGGGATGCGATGCTTATGTCAAGAAACTTCAACCTGAAAAGCTCGAACCCAAGTCGGAAAAATGCGTCTTCATAGGATACCCTAAGGAAACCATTGGGTATACCTTCTACCTTAGATCCGAAGGCAAGATCTTTGTTGCCAAGAATGGATCCTTTCTGTAAAAAGAGTTTCTCTCGAAAGGAGTAAGTGGGAGGAAAGTAGAACTCGATGAAGTACTACCTCTTGAACCGGAAAGTAGTGCAGCTCAGGAAAATGTTCCTGTGGTGCCTACACCGACTGGAGAGGAAATTAATGATGATGATCAAGGTACTTCGGATCAAGATGCTACTAAACTTCGTAGGTCCACAAGGACACGTTCCACACCAGAGTGGTATGGCAACCCTGTCCTGGAGATCATGTTGTTAGACAACGGTGAACCTTCAAACTATGAAGAAGTGATGGCGGGCCCAGATTCCAACAAATGGCTTGAAGCCATGCAATCTGAGATAGAATCCATGTATGAAAATAAAGTATGGACTTTGACAGACTTTCCCGATGATCGGCGAGTGATAGAAAATAAATGGATCTTTAAGAAGAAGACGGACGTGGATGGTAATGTTACCATCTATAAAGCTCGACTTGTCGCTAAGGGTTATCGGCAAGTTCAAGGGGTTGACTATGATGAGACTTTCTCTCCCATAGCGAAGCTGAAGTCCGTCCGAATCATGTTAGCAATTGTCGCATACAATGATTATGAGATATGGCAGATGGACGTCAAAACGACATTCCTTAACGGCTATCTTAAGGAAGAACTGTATATAATGCAGCCGGAAGGTTTTGTCGATCCTAAGAATGCTAACAAGGTGTGCAAGCTCCAGCGATCCATTTATGGGCTGGTGAAAGCATCTTGGAGTTGGAACATTCGCTTTTATGAGATGATCAAAGTGTTTGGGTTTATGCAGACTAATGGAGAAGCCTGCGTTTACAAGAAAGTGAGTGGGAGCTCTGTAGCATTTCTCATATTATATGTAGATGACATACTTTTGATGGGAAATGATATAGAACTTGTGGACAGCATTAAGGCCTACTTGAATAAGTGTTTTTCAATGAAGGACCTTGGAGAAGCTGCTTACATATTAGGCCTCATAGGTCTTTCACAAAGCACATGCCTTGATAAGATATTGAAGAAGTTCAATATGGATCAGTCCAAGAAAGGGTTCTTGCCTGTATTGCAAGGTGTGAGATTGAGCTCGGCTCAATGCCCGACCACGGCAGAAGATATAGAAGACACGAGTGTCATCCCCTATGCCTCAGCTATAGGATCTATTATGTATGCCATGCTGTGTACCAGACCTGATGTAAGCCTTGTCGTAAGTTTGGTAGGAAAGTACCAAAGTAATCCCGGCAAGGAACACTGGACAGCGGTCAAGAATATCCTGAAGTACCTGAAAAGGACAAAGGACATGTTTCTCATCTATGGAGGTGATGAAGAGCTCGTCGTAAAGGGTTACTTTGATGCTAGCTTCGACACAGATCTAGATGACTCTAAGTCACAAACTGGATACGTGTATGTGTTGAATCGTGGAGCAGTAAGCTGGTGCAGTTGCAAGCAGAGCGTCGTGGCAGGATCTACATGTGAAGCGGAGTACATGGCAGCCTCGGAGGCAGCGCATGAAGCAATATGGATGAAGGAGTTCATCACCGACCTAGGAGTCATACCCAATGCATCGGGGCCGATCACTCTCTTCTGTGACAACACTGGAGCTATTGCCCTTGCCAAGGAGCCCAGGTTTCACAAGAAGACCAGGCACATCAAGCGTCGTTTCAACTCCATCCGTGAGAATGTTCAAGATGGAGACATAGATATTTGCAAAGTACATACGGATCTGAATGTCGCAGATCCGTTGACTAAACCTCTTCCGCGAGCAAAACATGATCAACACCAGAACTCTATGGGTGTTCGATTCATCACAATGTAACTAGATTATTGACTCTAGTGCAAGTGGGAGACTATTGGAAATATGCCCTAGAGGCAATAATAAAATGATTATTATTATATTTCCTTGTTCATGATAATTGTCTTTTATTCATGCTATAATTGTGTTATCCGGAAATCGTAATACATGTGTGAATACATAGACCATAATATGTCCCTAGTGAGCCTCTAGTTGACTAGCCCGTTGATCAACAGATAGTCATGGTTTCCTGACTATGGACATTGGATGTCATTGATAACGGGATCACATCATTAGGAGAATTATGTGATGGACAAGACCCAATCCTACGCATAGCACAAGATCGTGTAGTTCGTTTGCTAGAGCTTTTCCATTGTCAAGTATCTTTTCCTTAGACCATGAGATCATGTAACTCCCGGATACCGTAGGAGTGCTTTGGGTGTACCAAACGTCACAACATAACTGGGTGACTATAAAGGTATACTACGGGTATCTCCGAAAGTGTCTGTTGGGTTGACACGGATCGAGACTGGGATTTGTCACTCCGTATGACGGAGAGGTATCTCTGGGCCCACTCAGTAATGCATCATCATAATGAGCTCAAAGTGACCAAGTGTCTGGTCACGGGATCATGCATTATGGTACGAGTAAAGTGACTTGCTGGTAACGAGATTGAACGAGGTATTGGGATACCAACGATCGAATCTCGGGCAAGTAACATACCGATTGACAAAGGGAATTGTATACGGGGTTTCTTGAATCCTCGACATCGTGGTTCATCCGATGAGATCATCGAGGAGCATGTGGGAGCCAACATGGGTATCCATATTCCGCTGTTGGTTATTGACCGAAGAGCCATCTCGGTCATGTCTACGTGTCTCCCGAACCCGTAGGGTCTACACACTTAAGGTTCGCTGATGCTAGGGTTGTAGAGATATTTGTATGCAGCAAAATGAAAGTTGTTCGGAGTCCCGGATGAGATCCCGGACGTCATGAGGAGTTCCAGAATGGTCAGGAGGTAAAGAATTATATATGGGAAGTCGAGTTTCGGCCATCGGGAAAGTTTCGGGGGTCACCGGTATTGTACCGGGACCACCGAAAGGGTCCGGGGGTCCACCGGGTGGGGCCACCCATCCCGGAGGGTCCCATGGGCTGAAGTGGGAGGGGAACCAGCCCCTGGTGGGCTGGTGTGCCCCCCCCCCTTGGGCCCCCCCTACGCCTAGGGTTGGGAACCCTAGGGGAGGGGGCGCCTCCACTTGCCTTGGGGGGCAAGGCACCCCCCTTGGCCGCCGCCCCCCCTAGGAGATCCCATCTCCTAGGGCCGGCGCCCCCTCTGGGGACCCTATATATAGAGGGGGAGGGAGGGCAGCCGCACCCTTGCACTTGGCGCCTCCCTTCCCCCTTGCTACACCTCTCTGTCCCGCAGACGCTTGGCGAAGCCCTGCCGGGATCCCTGCTGCATCCACCACCACGCCGTCGTGCTGCTGGATCTTCATCAACATATCCTTTCCCCTTGCTGGATCAAGAAGGAGGAGACGTCACCCTGACCGTACGTGTGTTGAACGTGGAGGTGCCGTCCGTTTAGCGCTAGGATCTCCGGTGATTTGGATCACGACGAGTACGACTCCCTCAACCCCGTTCTCTTGAACGCTTCCGCTCGATCTACAAGGGTATGTAGATGCACTCCTCTCTCTCGTTGCTAGATGAACTCATATATTGATCTTGGTGAAACCGTAGGAAAAATTTTATTTTCTGCAACATTCCCCAACACCCTCCACCTACCACTACACTACCGCATCTTCCACGGCTACTATTCGTTCCCGTACGAGGCCTTGCCGGCATTCTCCGCCTTGGTTCGCTCGCTGTGCCCGCCGCCGTTTGGCGTTGTCAACATGGTCAACAACCAAGAGGAATCAGGAGATGACTATACGTGGAGAGGCTGACAGTAGGGACCCACTAGGGTCATTGCATTTCGCAAGCAGGTGCCTCGTTATTACAAGCCAAAACAATACATCCTCCTAATTGTTTGACAACTACTCCCTCCGTTCCTAAATATTTATCTTTTTAGAGATTTCAAATGGACTACACATACGGATGTATATAGACATATTTTAGAGTGTAGATTCACTCATCTTGCTCCGTATATAGTCACTTGTTGAAACCTCTAGAAAGACAAATATTTAGGAATGGAGGGAGTAGGTCCCATGCCATTGTCAATGTAGTCAATAAACGAGAAAATTACACAATGAGCGGATAACACCAGGGACTCAGCAACTCGCCCAGTTATTTTTTAGTTTCAGAGACGGAGCTCAACTGCGCGTTGTGCGGGGGCTATGGCCCGTCTAGCCCATGCTTGCGCTTTTATTAAGCACATGACGAGCCCAGTTGATATATTTTTTCTTTCTGAAATTGGCTAGCCCAGTTTTTTTGGAGAATACCAAAACCGAGGCCTACTTGCTTTTCTCAGCCCTGCTGGGCTGCAAATCTTTCAAGACGAGGAGGGATGTAAGTTGTAAGAAATGGGCTTCCCCAGAAAATGGGCTATAAGTTATAAGAAATGGGCTGTAAATTTTTAAACCAAAGCCAACTGGCAATTGCATTAAAATATCATTTTTCAGGATTTCTCTACTCTCTACTCTTACTAGTATGTATGCACGTGCAATGCACGTTTTAACTTTATGGGGTGAGTTTTGGTAGGGAAAACATAGACTTACTGATTGATTCAAAGCAAAAAATTCTTGATTTATAGATGCTGAAATAAATTTATTATAAAGAAAGTACGATTAATATATGCAATCCCCACAATTTGTTAATAAAGAATCCTGCAAAAAATGTTAATAAAGAAAAGAATTAAAAATGAATTTAACTTTACTTTATGTTTCTCCCTCAAAACCATTTTTTAGGCTCAACTCGTTGCCAACTTCAAGCTACAACATGTCTGGCCCAAAGAGGAATCAGTTTGGGCCACATCTCTTTAGAAGTATCAGGCGGTTCATTCTAGAACATGATGGATGCAATAACCATGCATTGTTTACTACGAATCCCACTAATTTCAGCCGTTCGATCTAGGACATAAATGGTTAGGATTGATTGTCCGCTCCTATTCAAAACTCGTACACTATATAGTATAGTACTATAGATAGTATAGATAAAAACCAAAGCCAACTGGCAATTATATTAAAATATCATCTTTTCTCCCACAAGATAAACTACTCATACAAATGCATCTTCATATTCCATGCAACGAACGCGCATCTTGCTAGTTAAGATTCTAAATTTCATTATTTTTTTTGTGGAGAGTTGTTTTTTGAATTTTATTTTGATATAATTTTTTGAAAATTATTTTTAACGTGACTCAAAATTTCGGGTTTAAAAGAGTTCGGACCCCACCGAAATATGCAGAATTTCATTGAAATTTTTAGCAGTGCCCAGAATATATGGTCTGTAATGCTAATAAAAAGAATATGGGCTTCAAATATCCTTAAGAATTAGCAAATGGGCTGTAAATTATTGAAAATAATGGCTAATGGGCTGTATGCTATTTTCCACAGATTTGGAGGCTGACTTCTGGGCCTACTAGGTTGACGGTGATGCTGTCCTAAAAAAAATTTTGACGCGTACGCAGGGCTTTGTCAACTTAGTCAACACACAACAATGACTGTTGGATGTCCATCCAATGGCCGCCGTGCTTCTTCAATCTCTGATCTTCCTGCTCCAGCCGCCCAAACCAGCGCCGGCGGGACTGCCTGTTCCCTCCTCCCGTGGCTGGCTGTGCTGCCGCCAGGCCATCCCTCTAACCACCCACACATCCTGTTATTTTCCGGCGACGTCAGCCTCACCCCGCAGCCGACCAGTCAGCGCTCGTACTCCCCTCGGTGTGGGCATCCGCTGCGGTGGCTTCGCCGACTCCGGGTGGTTCTCTTCCTGGGCCTCGCCCTCGTCCACCACGTTTGTGCTCTCGGCACGGCGAGGTCAACATGGTCAACAAATAACAACCATCGAAAGAGGCTGACAGTAGGGGCCCACACAGGGAAATGCCTCCTTATTACGCGCAAAATAATGATCCCTCCACCTGATAGCTGGGACCCACTGGAAGGGCTGTATTTCGCGAAAAAACGTTCCCCCTGCTATCAGCTCGGACCCATCGGAAATGCCTCCTTATTACGCACAAAAAAATGAATACTCCCCCTGCTAGCTAGGACTCACCTTGGTGGGAGGCTGACTTGTGGGCCTACTAAGTTGACGGGGACGGAGGGCTTTGTCAACTTAGTCAATATGAACGATTCTAGCTCCAGTGACCGTACGATGTCCATCCAACAGCCGTAGTGCTTCTTCAACCTCTGGTCTTCGTGCTCCAGTCACCCAAAGAAGCACCGGTCGTGCCGCATGCTCCTGCCTCCCGTGGCCGGCTGTGATGCCGTGGAGGCCTCACCGCCCCTTACTACTCCCACCACTGGCCAGGCCATCCCTCTACTCACCCACACCCCCTGTTATTCTGCAGCGACGGCAGCCTCACACCGCAGCCAAACCAGTGAACCCTCGTACTCCTCTTCGCATGGGCATCCACTACTGCGTCTTCCCCGGCTCCATGTTGTCCCCTTCCTAGGCCTCTTCGTCGTCCACCGCCGTGGTGCTCTCGGCGCGGCGTGGTCAATGTGGTTAACGACCGACTTCCATCGGAAGAGTATTGTATGTAGAGAAGCTGACAGCTGGGTCCACGGCAGCCGCAAGGAAGTGCCTCCTTATTATGCGCAGAATAATTATTCCTCCACCTGACAGCAGGGACCCACCGGATGGGCCACAGTATTTCACGAAAAAAATGATTCGCCCTCTGACTACCGGGACCCACTAGTTACATCTTCACACGCAAGGAAGTGCGTCCGAGAAAAAAACGATTCACCCCCCTGACTGCTGGGACCCACCATCTACATCTTCGCATGCAAGGAAGTGTCTGACAATCGGGACCCACCTGGTCGAAGCGTACGTAGCATTGTCATTCTGGTCGCGAACGTGTACGTACATACTGGTGGATGTAGAGGCACGCACGTGTCATAGTAGAGGCGCACACGTAGCATGTACACGTACATATAGCGGCCAGGGTGCAAGAAAGAAAATATGGCCACGTACGTACATACGGGCGGGGTCTCGAACGCCTACTCGTGCATACGTACTGCCAGCGCTCGTGTACATGGCTGGTTCGGAACAGAGAAATAGCGCCATCGTCGTGTTCATGGGGAGCCAACGGAATGCTTCGTGTTCATGGGGAGGCAACGGGATGCATCGTGTTCATCAGGAGGCAACGGAACGCGTGGGAGCCAACCGGCTTGGACGGAATAGGCGATGGAAACGAGGCATGGCGTACCACAGAACGGAGGAAATGGCCTTATGCTCAACCGGCCACGTTCGAAACGGGGTCCTGTTCATCGAGAGGGGTCTGGCGTACCGCAAAACGGAGGAAACGGGCCTCCTACGGTCGAAACGGGGGTCCTGTTGATCGGGAGGGGTGTGGCGTACCGCAAAACGTATGAAACAGACTTGTGTTGGAGCTCTACGGTCGAAACAGGGGTCCTGTTCATTGGGAGGGGTGTGGCGTACCGCAAAATGGGACTCCACGGGATACTTTTCATCTCCACCATCGACCTCCTCCAGCCTCCACGGGCTACTATTCATCCACCGTCGACCTCCTCCAGCCTCCACCTGTGACTGTTCATCCACGGGCTCCTGTTCATCCAGCCTCCACCGCGTGCTACTCCACCGGCTACTATTCAACCACCCCTCTCTACGGGCTCCTGTTCAACCACCCCTCCACGGGCTCCTGTTTATCCACCCCTCCAACATCTACTATTCATACGGCCCTCCACGGGGTCATCCTGTTCATCCAGCCCTCCACGGGGTCCTGTTCATCCAGCTCCAACCGGCTCGATAGATCGGGGTCCTGTTCATCCAGAGGCAACGCCATGGGTCTTGTTCATCCACTCCCACCGCTCACTATTCATCCAAAGCCCCCTGCAACGCTCACTGTTCATCTAGAGGCAGCATCGATCGGCTTCAGTTAGCAGCAGTAGCGAAGGAATCGCTCGATCGCTCGGGTTCAGTAATGCGTAGCCTGTAGTGTAATTGCTCGGGTTCACTTAGGCGACGCCTCGCTCCGGTTCAGTTAGAGCCCAACGCCTCGCACACACGCGCGTACGTGTACGAGAGAAACGTGCATCGCTCGGCCCCCGACCACCCCTCGTAACCGGGAACTCCCCGAAATTTTCCTCGCCCTTGCTTCTACCATGGTTTTTTCCATCATGGACGGCCCAAAGAATGTCATGCAGCTGTGTCTCCGGCCCGCCCAGGACGAAAGCCCATTTTTTGTCATGATTTTTTGTCATAGAAGTAGGAGCCCACCACATCTATGATGATACCGGGTTTTATCACAATTATCGTCATAGAAGTGTCATAAGTATGACAGAAAAAAATTTCGTTCGTCCCAAAATGTCTCGAATGTGTCTTTTTTTGTAGTGTTTGTCTTTGGGTTGATTGACGATCTAGATTGGTATGAGTTGTATGTTTTATTTTGGTGTTGTACTATTGTGCCCTCCATGTCGCACCAGCATGAGGGATTCCCGATGTAGGGTGTTGCAATACGTTCATGATTCGCTTATAGTGGGTTGCTTGAGGGACAGAAGCATAAACCCGAGTAAGGGGGTTGTTGCGTCTGGGATAAAGGGGACTTGATTTGTTAATGCTATGGTTGGGTTTTACCTTAATGACCTTTAGTATTTCCGGATGCTTGCTAGAGTTCCAATCATAAGTGCATATGATCCAAAAAGAGGAAGTATGTTAGCTTATGCCTCTCCCTCATATGAAATTGCAATAGTGATTACCTGTCTTGTTAACAATTGCCTAGGACAATTCCACACACCGACCCATCATTATTCCACACTCGCTATTTATAATATTTAGTAATATATTCTAACTTTATGATAATAGCACCTACTTTTATATTTAGCTCTCCGATATTATACAAAGTTATTCCCTGCACTCCTTGACAGAATATTGATCTTACCTTTAGCTCCTTGTGGGTTCGACACTCCATGCTTATCAGTTCCACCTTTGGAAATTTCTATGATGATTCCCTGCACTTGGGGATTATCAAGCTCTTTTCTGGCGCCGTTCCCGGGGAGCAATAGCGTGGGGTTGTTATTTTCGTGTATGCTTGTTTGCTTTCTTCACTAAGTATTTTTTGTTTTTCCCTTTTTAGTTTTTCTTAGTTGTGGGTGAAACATACAAAAAAATAAAAAAATAAAATACAAAAAGATGCACTTGCCTCATATGCCTAAAAAGTTCTTTTCCAAAAAGAGAAGTGATTGGAAAGTTATGCATTGAAGAAGTGATGGTCGACCTTGAGCACTTGTGTTCATGCTCATGGAAACAATGTAGAATTTTTTCATGGAAGATTCTCTAGAAATAATTATCCCCTTGTACATATCCATTGTATTATAAAAATAATGTGACAAGCTTTGGTTTTAGGATGATTAGATTGCTTGTTTACTATGTGCAGTACAAGAACAGAAACTCTGGCTGTAGCGCGTGAATTTACATTTTTTACTAGAAAGTCAAATGGGTCTGAAACATTTTGAAAATTACTTATATACAAATTTTTTAAATTGTTATATTTTTTTAGAATTTTTGAAGTTACAGAAGTTTAGTAAACTTCCAGATTACTGCAGACTGTCCTGTTTTAGACAGATTCTGTTTCCTATGTGTTGTTTGCTTATTTTGATGAATCCATGGGTAGTACGGGGGGTATGAACCATGGTGAAGTTGGAATACAGTAGATAAAGTGCTAATATGAAATTGGAATGAGTTTACAACAGTACCAAAAGGTAGTGATTTGATTTTTGTGGATGAAGTGTTCGAGGAACGAGGAGTTACGGATGTGAGAAGAATAAAGAGAGGAAAGAGTTAAAGCTTGGGGATGCCCAAGGCATCCCAAGTAAATATTCCAAGGATGCTAAAGCATCTAAGCTTGGGGATGCCCCGGTTGGCATCCCGTCTTTCTTCTTCAACAATTATCGGTATACCTAGGTTTTTGTTTTGTTCACATGATTTGTGTCCTTTGTGTTTTTCTTTTTCTTTAAGAACCATGCTAGTATGAGATAGCCATTCATCGATTTAAAGAGTTCTTCATGTGCTTCACTTATATATTTTGAGTATGACCTTATAGAATGCTCTTTGTGCTTCACTTAAATCTTTTGAGTATGGAATGCTTCATGTGCTTCACTTATATATTTTGAGCTTGGATATTGGTTAGTATATATTAATTGTAGAATGCCCCGTGAACTTCACTTATATCTTTTGGAGTATGAACAATACTATCATATAAAGTGAGTTTGGAAGAGTGTCAACTTTAGGAATTAGTGATCCCACTATTTTGGAGGGTGTTGAATCTTAGCGTGATATTTATGAAAGTGGATTTGGAAGAGTGTCAACTTTAGTTAGTAATGATTCCACTATTTCGGAAGAGGTTCCAATTGATTATGAGAACAGAGTTGCTATCTATTATGGTTATTGTGATGACACGTATGCTATAAATAATAATGTTAACCCTGAAACTTGTCATCACGATTTTAATTTTCAATTGGATTATGCCTCACATGACAGTTATTTTGTTGAGTTTGCTCCCACTACTCCGAATGAGAAGAATTTTGCTTATGTGGAGAGTAGAAAAAATTCTATGCTTGTAGATCATGAAAAGAATGCTTTATGTGATGGTTATATTGTTGAACTCATTCATGATGCTACTGAAAATTATTATGAGGGAGGAATACATGCTTGTAGGAATTGCAATAATATCAAGTTTCCTCTCTATGTGCTTAAAGTTTTGAAGTTATACTTGTTTTGCCTTCCTATGCTAGTTGATTCTTGATCCTATAAATTATGTGCTCACAAAATCCATAGTCATAGGAAGTGTGTTAGATTTAAATGTGCTAGTCATATTCTTCATGATGCTCTCTTTATGTTTCAATTCTTATCTTTTATGTGAGCATCATTGAAATCATCATGCCTAGCTAAAAGGCATTAAAGAAAAGCACTTGTTGGGAGACAACCTAATATTTATCCTTACTATTTTTGTGTGTTCACATGATCGATCTACTGTAGTAATCATGTTATATAGCTTTTGTTTCAATAAAGTGCCAAGTAAGACCTTTGGGAACAATTAGGTGAAAGTTAATGTGATCTTGCTGTAAAAAACAGAAACTTTACACTCACGATATTAGCTGTCGTTTTTTACACGAGAGTTATTTTGAGTTGATTCTTTTTGCAGAAGATTAATAGACAAATTACGCATGTCCACCAATTTTTGGAGTAGCAGAAGTATGGTTGTTGTTCATATCATTACAGGCTGCTCTGTTTCTGACAGATTCTGTTTTCAATGCATAGATTGCTTGTTTTCTAGTTTCTATGGCTTATATTTCTCAATATAAATTGTAGAAATGATATGGCACAGTAGGCATTATGTTATAACAATTATGAATCTTGTCTTTGATAGTACCAAAGCGAATGGTTTACTCTTTATCATACTAACTCATCTCACGAAGTTCCGTTAAGTTTTGTGTGATTGAAGTTCTCAAGTTTTGGATGAGATATCGATATGAGGAGAATAAGGAGTGGAAAGACCCTAAGCTTGGGGATCCCAAGTCACCCCAAGGTAATATTCAAAGAAGACTCAAGCGCCTAAGCTTGGGGATGCCCCGGAAGGCATCCCCTCTTTCATCTTCAAAACTATCGATATACCTTACCCGGAGCTATATTTTTATGGGATTTTTACATCTGTGCCCCTGGTTCCTTAGCTCTACTCATTCATACCCGCGCTCTTAACTTTTGCTCAATTTTCCCCACTCCCTTCCTAGAAACCCTCATAACTGGTCACAACGCACGTTGCCGTCGGGTCAAAAGCTTGACCGTTAACTCTGACTAGTGGGGCCACGCTGGACTATGTCGTCCGTTCGACCTGACAAGTGGGGCCGCATTGGGTGGTGTCACTGTTCAACCGTTAGGCCATGGTTTCGTTGGGCCATCCCTTGCATTAAACGTCTGCTCGCGCCGCCAGGACAGAAGCCTGTTATGCATGCACCCAACAAATCCTGCATGCATGCATCGATCGAGCCTGCATGCGTCGATGACATGATCCCACGATGCACCGACCGAGCCTGCATGCGCCGATCGAGCCTGCATGCACCGATGCATCCGCCATGAGCACTGACCGAGCAGCTTTCTTGCACGCCAGCCGCCACGGATGCAACAACGGTCACTGCCGCTGGTTCCTCTCTTCTAGCTAGGTGGCTACATATTTGTGGCTTGTGTAAAAAAAAGAGCCACTCCGTTGCTTAGTTGTACTCATTCATCCCTACTAACAAAGCTTGCTTGAATGCACTAGGTGGTTACTAACAAGGGCACCCTACTAACAAGCCGAGCTCTCTAAGAAAATAATCAACAAATATGTAGTCTCAATATAGGGCCAACAAGCCCATAGCACGATCACATATCTCAAACTAGGAAGAACTTAATAATAGAATAGATAGAAAACTTAATAATAGAAATTAAGAAAAGGGCCAACAAGCCCATAGCAACTCCAACATAGTTCAATTACAACTTAACATAACATAGACTAAAAAAAGATAGAGGGTTTAGAACCCTAGCCGCCGCCTTCTCCACCTCGCTCCTCCTCCGGGCGCCCTTTTCACTGCTCCTCCGGAGCATTGTCGATGGGGTACGGAAGAGTGTGCATGCGCGTCGTGGTGGGGAAGATGGTGTTGTACTCCATGAACCTGTTGTGGGTGGTGAAAGCGATGAACTCGGAGCCACACCAAAACACCCGGCCGAGGAGGCGTCAAATGTGTTGGTGAAGTGGGCAAGGAGAGCAACCACCACCCGGTTTTGGATGACCTCCTCGGCGCGGAACATCGTTGAAGATCCCCTCGGGAGGTGGTGGTAGCCGGACGCGAGGAAGAACTCGGTGAAGTTCCTTGCGGTCCTCAGCCTTGATATCGCCCACACACATAGTGTGCGATCAACGTACACGCCGGTAGGGTAGAGCCTCTCCGGCACGGTGGGTGGGAAGTGGTAGGTTGGTCCGGTGTACTGCATGGATGAGGGATGTGCAGAAGATGGAGAAGGCGTCGAAGAGCAAGAAGGGAGATGGATGAGGGATGGCAGAGGTAGAGGGTGGCTTAAATAGCCGTAGTGCTACGTGTTATTTGGCCGTGTGAATAGTTTGTGGCCATTTTGCATGATAAAAATAAATTGCACGTGTGGCCAGTTGGCAGAGGCAGAAGAAAAAGAAGCTAATTGCACATGTGGGAATCCGTGGTCATATATATTATATGAACAAAAAGAGACAATTTTTGAATAGTTTGTGACCATTTTGCATGATAAAAATAAATTTGGCCCTTAAAAATTGGTCATTTGATATGCCATGTTAATTGATTTCAAACGATGCAAAAATACAGAGCCAGCACGTTCACAAAAAACAGAGCAAACAATGAAAAAGAAACGACGCAATTCGACGGCCCAACCAGAGCTTGGTTTCCTTTTGGGCCCAATAACAACATTTTTTTCCATGGAGTCAGTGGTGGGCGAGCAACCGAGCACAACCAATAGGATCGCCTCTCGCGGATCGCCCCATGATCCAACGATGCAGAGCCGTCCTTGTGATCCAACGGCGTTAGCCTGCACACAGCCAGCCCACCCAGTTCCTTCTAGAAGGCCAGATCTGAGGCTTGTCACTTGGCGCGAGGGTATGATCGGGCGGCTGACGTTGGGAGCTAGGGTTAGGCGAAACCCCACGGGGTTTAGAGGGGTTTTGAGCTGGTCAACGGGGTTTCGATGGCTTTGACTGAGCATAACTAATTTTAAAAAATCGAAAAAATATGAAACCTTCGTCGTTCGTCATTTTATAAGACAAACTAACGAGGAAAAATACTAAACTTGGTCTATGGTCATTTTCATGAAAAAACCCTAGCTAGCACGATCGAGGTCAAATGAGAAACAATAATTGTAAAAAAATCAAAAATATATAAAACATGTGCACAATGTTGTCTTATGTGACATGTTACCAACCAAAAATCATAAACTTGGTCTATGGTCATTTTCATGAGAAAACCTTCACACATATGAGCTATCATGTACATGATTTCATAGAGTTCAAGGAGAGGATGTGGTGTTACTTTCTGTTTTTGAGAAAAATCAAAAAAAATCACTAAAGCTTTATTTTAAAGTGAATAAGAAGGATCTGAAGTTAGTTTTCCATTTTCATATTTCATGTTTTTAATAGTTTTTATATTAAAGCATATGTTTTCAAAAGAAAATATAAAAATATGAAGATTAATTCAAAAAATAGTGAGACTTCGAATCTACACTATGGAAAGTGAATATGTGTTAATAAAAAACATTTGGCTCATTTAGAGTAGGTTCAAAAAAATTGATTACAAATGGGTTGTTTACCCTAGCCTGGGAGCTCATTTGGATCATATTTTTCAAATTCAAATTTATTTGACCTCCTCTAAATCACTTCAAATTTTGCACACATGATCTCCTCTAAAGCAAGAAGGGAGATGGATGAGGGATGGCAGAGGTAGAGGGTAGCTTAAATAGCTGTAGTGCTACGTGTCATTTGGCCGTGTGAATAGTTTGTGGCCATTTTGCATGATAAAAATAAATTGCACGTGTGTCCAGTTGGCAGAGGCAGAAGAAAAAGAAGCTAATTGCACAAGTGGGAATCCGTGGTCATATATATTATATGAACAAAAAGAGACAATTTTTGAATAGTTTGTGGCCATTTTGCATGATAAAAATAAATTTAGCCCTTAAAAATTGGTCATTTGATATGCCATGTCAATTGATTTCAAACGATGCAAAAATACAGAGCCAGCACGTTCACAAAAAACAGAGCAAACAATGAAAAAGAAACGACGCAATTCGACGGCCCAACCAGAGCTTGGTTTCCTTTTGGGCCCAATAACAACATTTTTTTCCATGGAGTTAGTGGTGGGCGAGCAACCAGCACAACCAATAGGATCGCCTCTCGCAGATCGCCCCATGATCCAACGATGCAGAGCCGTCCTTGTGATCCAACGGCGTGGAGCCTGCACACAGCCTGCCCACCCAGTTCCTTCTAGAAGGCCAGATCTGAGGGTTGTCACTTGGCGCGAGGGTATGATCGGGCGGCTGACGTTGGGAGCTAGGGTTAGTTTGCCAAGGTTTTACTTGTTTTTGCATTTTCTTGAATTTGTACTATCCAGGTTTGCCAAGGTTTACAAGATCTCATTTGGAGCATGCATTTGATTTCCTACACAACATGTGTGATCATTGCAGCACCTAAGATCATAGTTCACAACATCTAAACATAACTAACTATAGATTCAGGACAGACAAATATGCCACATGCAAATTTATGGACAGACAAATATAGATAGCATAACCAGATTACTAGCATAACCAAATTCAGTTCAACAGACCATAACCAACGACATTCAGTTCAATACACCAAAAGTAACCCAACAGTTCAACAAACCAAACTAAAACTAACACAGCATCACATCATCGATCACATCACGCTGGAGTCAGTGCCTTCGCGAGGGCGGCATGCTTCCCCCTGATCATATAGTCCTCCCCGCGAATCGCCACATCCTCAGCATGAGACAGAAGGTGATCGAAGCGGCCATCCCTTGGCTTTGGCTTGGTGGTGCAGTAGGGGCAGTGCCACTTCTTGAACTTGCGGTTGTAGAAGGAACCAACTCCCTTGGCCTTGATCTTCTCCACCTCCTTGGCTGTGAAGGATGCGACGTTGCCCTTGTACACATCTTCTCCAGAATCATACTGCACACATGAATGAATTGCATTAGATTCATATACACCATGTCAAAGGAACTAAATGAACAAGGGATATGCTTACCTCATATTCAGAATCGTCACTAAACTCCCCCTCGTACGGGTCGTAGTTGGCCAGCTTCCTCTTCCTCCCCCCCCCCAACCATCATCCTCCTGAATATACAATTACATCCATCACTAGTAGCCAATTGAAAATTGGTATGCACACATGACACATTGATCATAGGGCTAATATACTCCCAATATCAGAAATGTTTTAGAAGTGGGGTTTTTTATTTCTGTTCCCCTTAGCTCTATGCATTCAAAAACCGTATCCATCACTAGTATATCAATGTATTATATTTGTACACACATTGATCAAAAAACCCAATATGACATTCAAAAAACACATTGATCATTGGTCACGCACACACATTGAAGAACAGAGCTAATATATCAAATTTATATACTAATGAATCAAGAAACCCAATATGACAAATTTACACACATTGAATCAAAATTATAACTTCCTAATCAATGGATTCCATTTGGGCATATGACATTCAAAACCCCAATCTAAGTAGCATTCAAAAACATCTAGCATTAAAAACCCCAATATGTGAGAACTAAAAACAAATCTAATAAGCATCCTAGCATTAAAAACCCCACTCCATTCACAACATCTAGCATTTTTGCAAAGGATTTATCCAAATCTAAAAACAAATCTAAAAACCCCAATCATTGCAGAACCTAAAATCATAGTTCACAACATAGCATTTTTGCAACGAATTTATCCAACAAACCCTAGTCCAAAAACCCCCCATCCCCCCAACCCATACCCTACAGAAAACCCCCGCCCATTTGTCAAACCAACTACTCTAACCATCTGAACTACCGTATGAATCAAGATCTAACCAATGCAACTAGGGAGCAATTAACTCTACAAGCTAAGCAAGTGCAAATACCTGCTCCTCCACAGCAGGCGGCGCAACGGGAGCATCTGGATTGACTGCACCGCTCGATGCCTTCACCTTCTACAGCGATGAGGCGGAGCCCGCCACATCCGCAGTGGTTGCGAGTTTCCCCGCACCGTCGTGGACACCGCCGACATCTGCGGTCACCGCGCCTGGACCCTGATGCTCCACCGCATCTCCGGCCGCTGCACCGGCGTCGCCACGAGCGTCGGCCATCTTACAGATGGAGGCGATGAAGGTGAGGAAGAGGATGCAGTGGGGGAGAGCGAGATGGTACGGTGGAGGTAGTCGAGGAGAGCGAGACGACGCCGGTGGGGGAGAGGAAGACGATGCGACAGGGAGGGGATTTGGGGGTAAATGGTAGGGGCGATGGAGGTGGTTGCCCTCTTTATATGATGGGACGTTTCGGGCATGTCCATGGACACGTGCTACCCCATGAACGCGGTCTCGCATGTGCCGCCATATACGCGGCCCCACTCGTCACCTAACGGTCAAAGGCATTGACCCGGCGGCAACGTCCGTTATAACCTGTTTTAAGGGTTTCGGGCAAGGGAGTGGGGAAAAGTGAGCAAAAGTTAACAAAGTGGGGATGAATGAGTAGAGCTAAGGAACCAGGGGCACAAAAGTAAAAATCCCTATTTTTATTCGTCACATGATATGTGTTTTGCTTGGAGCGTATTTTCAATTTTACTTGTTGTTTGAATAAAATCATTGGATCTGAAATCTTGAATGAAAAATAATCCTCCCATGGCTAGTTAATTATTTGACTACTCAGTGTTCTTCACTTATATCTTTTTGGAGTAGTTTGTCATTTACTCACGTGCTTCTCGTATATCCTATGAGTAAATGGTTGAATGAATTGAATATTATAAATCTGAATTTATATATGTTTTATATGCTTATAACATGGGGAGTAATGACTTCACACATAATAAGTATAGGTAGTAAACTTATTGAAAGTTAGCAAACACAGAATTGGTCACTTGAACAATTCATGAAAGAATATTGAAGGAAGAGAGATTTCACATATAAATATACTATCTTGGACATCTTTTGTAGTTGTGAGCACTCATTAAAATATGACATGCTAAAAGGTTGATGTTGGACAAGGAAGACAACTTAATGGGTTATGTTTTCCTATATCCGAAACATTATATTGTCTTGGATCATCCAACATGTTGAGCTTGCCTTTCCCTCTCATGCTAGCCAAATTCTTTGCACCAAGTAGAGATACTACTTGTGCTTCCAAACACCCCTTAAACCAGTTTTGCCATGAGAGTCCATCATACCTACCTATGGATTGAGTAAGATCCCTCAAGTAAGTTGTCATCGTGCATGCAATAAAAATTCCTCCTTAAATATGTATGATCTATTAGTGTGAAGAAAATAAGCTTTATACAAACTTGTGATAGGGAAGAAATAAAAGCAACGGACTGCATAATAAAGGTCTTTATCACAAGCGGCAATATAAAGTGACATTCTTCTGCATTAAGATTTTGTGCATCCAACCATAAAAGCGCATGACAACCTCTGTTTCCCTCTGCGAAGGGCCTATCTTTTTCTTTTATCTTCTACCCTTATACAAGAGTCATGGTGATCATCACCTTTCCTTTTTACACTTTTTCCTTTGGCAAGCACTTTGTGTTGGAGCGATCCGGATATATATACCCACTTGGATGTAGGTTTTCATAAATTATTACTGTTGACATTACCCTTGAGATAAAAGGTTGGGAGGCGAAACTATAAGCCCCTATCTTTCTCTGTGTCTGATTAAAACTTTGAACCCATAAATATCACATGAGTGTTAGCAATTGTGAAAGATTAAATGATAGTTGAGTATGTGGAGTTTGCTGAATCAAAGCTCTTACATAGACCCTTCCCGAAAATAAGATGAATTGCAATTGTTTGATGACTAAGAGCATGGTTTGTTAGTTTTCAAGAAAGTTTATGATGTATACTTTAACATGTGAATAGCTTGTTACTTGATCATGAGAAGTTTTATGAGTTGAGCTACTGTTATGATATATAATGATGCTAGAAAAAGTGATTGGAACTATCATTGATCAAACTTATGCACTTGCTAGCATTCACACATCATAAATTATTTCTTTTAACATTTACCTACTCGAGGACGAGCAGGAATTAAGCTTGGGGATGATGATACGTCTCCAACGTATCTATAATTTATGAAGTATTCATGTCATGTTTACAATAGTTTTATATGATTTTGGTATGATTTGATTAGAACTAACTCGGACTGACGCTGTTTTCAGCAGAACTACCGTGGTGTTGTTTTTGTGCAGAAATAAAATTTCTCGGAATGCGCTGAAAATCAACGGAGATTTTTTCTGGAAAATATAAAAAATACTGGAATAAAAAGTTACCAGAGGGGAGTCCCGTGGGCCCCACGAGGGTGGAGGGCGCGCCCCTGTGCCTCATGGACTCCCCATGGGGCCCCCTGACTTGTTCTCGATGCCAACCTCTCCTATAAATGCCCAAACCTCCAGAAAATAACCTAGATCAGAAGTTCCGTCGCTGCAAACATGTGTAGCCATGAGAAATCAATCTAGGACCTCTCTAGCACCCTGCCAGAGGGGGCCATCATCACCGGAGGCCATGGAGGAGGATCCCGAAGGGGCCATCATCGCCATGAAGGCCAAGATCCAGAGGGAGAACCTATCCCCATCTAGGGGGGAGGCCATGGAGGAGGAAGCACGAGGGGGAGAACCTCTCCTACTCTCTCTCTCGGTGGCGCTAGAGTGCCATCGGGAGGGGAATCGTCACCGCGGTGATCGTCTTCAACATCACCATCATCATCGCCATCTTCATCTCTTTTACGCGGTCCACTCTCCCGCACCCCGATGTAATCCCTACTTGAACATGGTGCTTTATGCCACATATTATGATCCAATGATGTGTTGCCATCCTATGATGTTTTGAGTAGATATCCTTTGTCTTTGGGTTGATTGATGATCTAGATTGGTATGAGTTGTATGTTCTATTTTGGTGTTGTCCTATTGTGCCCTCCGTGTCGCGCAAGCATGAGGGATTCCCGCTGTAGGGTGTTGCAATACGTTCATGGTTTTCTTAGAGTGGGTTGCTTGAGTTACAGAAGCATAAACCCGAGTAAGGGGGTTGTTGCGTATGGGATAAAGGGGACTTGATATGTTAATGCTATGGTTGGGTTTTACCTTAATGATCTTTAGTAGTTGAGGATGCTTGCTAGAGTTCCAATCATAAGTACATATGATCAAAGAAGAGAAAGTATGTTAGCTTATGCCTCTCCCTCATATGAAATTGCAATAGTGATTACCGGTCTTGTTAACAATTGCCTAGGACAATTCCACACATCGACCCATCATTATTCCACACTCGCTATTTATAATATTTAGTAATATATTCTAACTTTATGATAACAACACCTACTTTTATATTTTAGCTCTCTGATATCATACAAAGTTATCCTCTTCATACCCACAACAAAGTTTTATTTCTCGTTTCTAGTTGGAAGCAAACGTTTGGTGTACGTAGAGTCGTATTAGTGGCAGATAGGACTTGAGAGAATATTGATCTTACCTTTAGCTCCTTGTGGGTTCGACACTCCATGCTTATCACTTCCACCTTTGGAAATTGCTACGATGATTCCCTGCACTTGGGGATTATCAACGGCTTTCTTTGCCTCAAACTTGATATCCAACGAAAGGATTTCAATCGCCGACTTTGCCACTCGACCAGTTGCATCCCTATTGTTCAGAATTTCTGAGAATGGGGCATTGCTGGCGACTGAAACCGAGTGGTATGAGAAGTAGTGTGGAACTTTCTTCATGGTCAAGTAAATTCCATAAACAAGCTTCTGATAATGTGGGTATCTCTGCTTGGACGGAGTCAAGACTTCAGAAATATAATAGACTGAGCGCTGAACTATGTAGGCTTTGCCTTCTTCTTCCCGCTCGACCATGAGCACTGTGCTGACAACTTGTCTAGTGGCTGCGATGTAAAGCAGTAAAGGCTCTTTGCTGATTGGAGCGGCAAGCATCGGCTAGGTGGAAAGGAGGGCTTTGGGCTCTTTAAATGTTGCTCGTCATTCCACTCGAACTTGTCAGACTTCTTCATCAGTCGGTAAATAGGTAATGCCTTTTCACCGAGGCGTGAGATGAATCGACTCAATGCAGCCAAACAACCGTTAAGCTTCTAAACATCATGCACACGCACAGGGCGTTTCATTCGGGGCATTGTGCCAACCTTCTCTACGTTTGCATCGATTCCTTGTTCGGAAACAAGGAAACCGAGTAACTTTCCCCCTAGGACTCCAAATGTGCACTTAGACGGATTGACCTTGATATCATACCTTCTTAAGTTGGCAAAGGTTTCAACGAGGTCAGTCAGTAGGTCGGAACCTTTGCGCGACTTGACCATGATGTCATCCATGTATGCTTCCACATTCTAACTGATTTGAGTGAGCAGGCACTTCTGAATCATGCGCATGAATGTGGCACCAGCATTCTTGAGGCCAAAGGGCATAGTAACATAGCAATAACACCCAAATGGGGTGATGAAAGATGTTTTTATTTCATCGGGTCCATAGAGTCGGATCTGATGGTACCCAGAATATGCATCCAAAAAGGACAAGCGCTCACACCCCACAGTTGAGTCAACTATCTAGTCGATGTGGGGTAGAGGGAAATGATCTTTCGGGCAGGCCTGATTGATATGTTTGAAATCGATACACGTTCGAAGTGACTTATCTTTCTTGAGGACCATGACGACATTGGTGAGCCACTCAGAGTGGTATATCTCGCAAATGAACTCAGCTGCCATAAGCCGAGCCACCTCCTCGCCAATTGCCTTCCTCTTCTCCATGGTGGACCGAGGAGATGGTCTTTAACGGGTTTTGCTTTCGGGTTGACTCGCAAACGGTGCTCAGCCAGTCCCTGGGTACACCCGGCATGTCAGATGGTTTCCATGCGAAGATGTCCCAATTCTCACGGAGGAACTGGATGAGCGCTTCTTCCTATTTGCTATCGAGTGTTGTTGAGATGTGAGTCAGAGCAGCATTGGGTCGGTCGGGTGAATGTGAACTGGTTTTGTTTCACCGGACGACTGAAATGCAGACTCTGTAGCAGGCTTCTTGGCACGCAACAACTCACTCAGATCTGCATTCTTCTGGTATTCTTACATCTCTATTGCTGCCATCTGTTCATCGGTGATCTTTGAGCCCTTCTGGAGGCACTCTTCTGCTCTCTGCCATTTCTGGTGACTATGATCATGCCTCTGGGGCCAGGCATCTTCAACTTGAGGTACACATAACACGGTCGAGCCATGAAACGAGCATATGCGGGCCTGCCCAGAATATCATGGTAGGCACTATTAAAATCCACCACCTCAAACGTCAACTTATCCTTTCGATAATTCTTTGAATCGCAGAAAATCACATCAAGAGTGATCTGACCGAGTGAATCGGCTTTTTTCTTGGGATGACTCCGTGGAACCGCATGTTGCTCTCACTGAGCTTGGACATCGGAATGCCCATCCCTCGAAGGGCCTCAGCAATACTGAATATTCAAACCACTGCCACCATCCATCAAAACCTTGGTCAGTCGAGTGCCCCTAATGACCGGGTCGACCACCAATGCTTGCTGCCCAGGGGTAGCAATGTGTGTTGGGTGGTCGGACTGGTCGAATGTAATGGGGAGTTTTTGACCACTTCAAATATGTCATCGTTGCCGGAGCAACCATGTTTACTTCTCTGTTGATAACCTTCAGTTGACTTTCGCTCTCAATGTCAGCAAAAATCACTAAAGTGGCAGTGAAGTTGGGGTAACCATTATCTTCCTCTTTGTCCTCTTCCTTATCAGATTCTTTTTCTTTCTCATTGGGTTGACCCTCTTAGAAACTCTGAATCAGGAGTCGACACTGTCGAGTGGTATGCTTGGGAAGAATCAAGTTTCCCTCTTCATCTTTTTGGTGTGTATATGACATGGTAAATCAAGCACATCATTTCCCGCTTGATCTTTCACTTTCTTGGGGGTCCAAGGCCCTTTAGGCTTCCCCTTGAACTTCCCTTGATTCAAAACTGCTTCCTCAGTGGGAACTGCGGGTTCGGCTTTGCGTTTTTGCTTCCAACTAGAGTTTCCTCCTCCGGTGTCCTGGGCGACTGGCTTGTTCTTGCCGCTCTGGAGTCAGTCCTCTTCTTTACCATTAGCATACCGAGTGGCTATCTCCATCATCCGAGTCAGAGACATGTCACCAGTCCGACCGAACTTCAAATTGAGCTCTCTATAGCGGACGCCTTCTTTAAAGGCACAGACTACTTGATGCTCTGATACATTCTCCACTGTATGATGAAGGGTAGTCCATCTCTGGATATAGTCTCTCAAAGTCTCATTCTGCTTCTGAACACAATGCTGCAATTCGGCCAATCCAGCAGGTCGCTTACAAGTGCCCTCGAATGTTTTGGTAAACACTCGGGCTAACTCTTCCCAATTGAAAATGCTCCTAGGGGCCAACTGATTGAACCAAGCTCTGGTAGAACCCTCAAGCATCAAAGGGAGGTGTTTCATGGCCACCTCATCGTTGCAACCACCAATGTGCACTGCCACTCGGTAATCCTCTAACCAAGTGTCGGGCTTCGACTCCCCCGTGAACTTACTTACACCCGTTGCCAACCTGAAGTTGTGAGGGGTCTCAGCAGCTCGGATGGCTCTTCCGAAACACTCGAGACCGGAAACGTGCACTCTGTTGCCACTGGGTCGAGCTCTATCCAGTCCTTCTCTGTATGCTCTATTCCTGTCGACCAAACCTTGCACGAGGAGTGATCTTGCATCGAACCCAGGCTCTCTTTGGTCGACTGGAACTCTGCGATCATTACCATACGGGCGCTTGTCGTCATACCGCCGGGACGCGTATGACCCGCCCCTCGGAAGGGGTGAAGGCACTCGACAGTGGTTGTCACGGGCATATTCGCGATCAAACTCTCCGTGGGCTCTTCCCAGGTGCCGATCTCGACGGTGATCACGATCTTCTCGTTGCAAAGGCGACCCAGGACTATGCGCCGACTGAACTGTGTCTGCCCTCACTGACTTGATGTGGATCCTGTTGTGCGACTGAGAAACGGCTGAGTTTTGCTCTCCTGCTGCCCGGAGCAGCGCTCGGATCTGCATCAGGCCTCTTCCAGCCTCTGAACGGGACGGCTGAATAGATTTTGCTATACGTGCAGCAGCTGTAAGATTCTGGATCAGAGTGCGGTATACCAGGGGTTCAGGTGGAAACAATTGTCGATGTCGTCGACTGGACTCGGGGATCAATCGACGGTCGCGTTCGTCGAGAGAATGCTGGAGGTTCTCCAGACGCGTGCGCTCAGCTAATGTGGCCAGGCGCGCAGCCTCCAAGGCCCGAGCCTCGGAAGTTTCCCCCAAGATAGGGGTCTGGAGCGCCTCCACATTGGAGCGGTGCAACTCTTCCCTCTGCTACTAATTGAGAGGTTGGGGCTCGTACTCATCATGATCATACGACGGACCATCACCGTCGTTGTTGTCGCCGTTGCGGCGAAATCCGGGTGGGCTGCGACGCGAGTCGACCATGAGAACTTCCACCGCGGGGTCGCTGCTCCGCGCTCGGAAAGAGTATCCGTGGAGCCAGTCGAATGGTTTGTAGAGAAATTCCTCAGGCTCGATCGCCGCGACTTAAGGGGTGGCTGACTGGTGAGCCACCGCATGCTTCACCTACCGCTAAAGCCGCGACCGACTGGATCGCTAGCGGCAGCATCCAGCGGAGTGAGTGGATGATGCGGGAGCCGACCGATATTGGGTCGACGGCTGCCATAGAAGGGCGCCGCAGGCACTCGCGCAGAAATGTGCTGCCCCGCGGATCGGAAGAGCCTCGACATCGAGGGGAGCTTCTTGAAGCCAGGCAGAGTCGTCGACGATGAAAGTGAGCGCGTTGGGTCGAATCTCGCGGCCCACAGCCAAACCACCGCCGGAAACCATGTTGATGAAGATCAAAAAAAATTGCAACCTCACCGTAAGTTGCCAAGACGCTTTGCCCCATGGTGGGTGCCAACTTTCGTGGTACTAAGTCTGACACTAAGAGTAGGGGGTACGCATGAGGAGGCAAGGCCCTAGCTACGGTGAGGTTGTACACACGAGTTTACGAGTTAAGACCCCTCTCGGAGGAGGTAAAAGTCCTACGTCTTGGTGCCCTGAGGCGGTCGACTGGAATATGAGTGTGTGTGTGTGTGTGTGTGTGTGTGTGTGTGTGTGTGTGTGTGTGTTACAGGAGGTGCGAACCCTTGTGCCAGAGGAGGAGGTGGCTTATATAGAGTGCGCCAGGACCCCAGCCATCCCCCATTACAGGGTTCAATGTACATAAGACAGGGCATTACTGGTAACACCAGCTATAAAGAGCTATTAATGATCTTTAAGTCTACAGAGTGAACGCCTGACCGTTGCCATCCTGAGCGACTCTAGGTCTTCTGCACTCCAACTGGTTTCTTGTATGGTCGAGTGACTTCATCTTGGTCGAATGGAATTGGGATATCTGAGTGAGATAATTGGTCGAGTGGATTGCACTCCAAGGTTACTTCAGTCAGTATCTCTTGTGACACTTTGAATGTTCTTGGTTCTAGGGTAGTGACCTTGGGTAGGGTGTCTAGGTCAGGCCTATGACCCTATCCTAGGTCCATGGCATCGTCACCCCCCCCCTCCCCGGCAGTGAGCAACACGGCGTCTGTTCATGGGAGGACATTTCTAATGTTGTCAAAGTGCGCCTTAGTGCCAAAAGATCTACCAGCCATTTGATCACCATCCTGCGGTTTACTCCGCATCATACCGCTTCATAATGGCTTGCCTTCATCAACCGTAGATCTTCCATCTGATGGCCCTCGGTAGCGCAACGATCATTATTAACGTTTCCAGGAAAGCTCGCGCATACGCTGAGAGTATCTACAGCCAGGCGCCCCAAACCCCCTATACATCTGGGCAAACGGCACGGTCACACTCGTCAGAAAATCCGACCCACCCGGGCTCCTCAAACGGTGAAACCGGCCCCGAACGCCTAGGCTGACTGGCACCCCTCATATCCAGCCCAAATTTGGTGTCGATATGAGGAAGCAAGGGTGCGCCCGCCGCTTCAGACTGACCGTTGTAACCCATGAGGAAACACTTTGAAACCCTTCGCCAGGTGGGCGTCTCCTCCGATTCGCAATGGTGTCGTGTGGCGCCGCCCGATGGCCCTAGTCCTGCTATTTAAGCCGAACATCGGCACCCAAATCCTATCCCATCCACATTTCCCTCCTCTCCCATCCTCTACCGCCACATTCCACTCATCATCCACCGCTAGTCATACCCCGACGCCGAGTCACGACCTACAACATGCTCACACTGGAGCGGCAGCTCCAGCTCCTTGAGCAGATTCGGGCCAGGCCCGAAGCCAGGATCACAGCCGGTCTACCTCCGGACTCACCAGAGCCGAAGGAGGAGCCGGACGCGCACATGGCGGACGCTGCGTCAACAGAGGAGGAGGTGAATCCAGCGCTTCTTCCTGCAGGCTTCGGCATGCCTGAGGCGCTAGCGGAGTTCGAGGTGGCCCAAATGGACGAGGCGGCGGAGAAGCGGGCCATCCTTGGCTCCATACAGCCGGAGGCGGAGGCCAACCGATGCTTCCTCTGCTAGGAGGATGCGGAAATCGACTAGATGTTTGCCGAGCTGGATGACAGCAATGAGCCAGAGGTGCCGCAGGCGGCCATCCACCAGGAGGAGCCGAGGAGGCAGGGCCGTAAGTGCCGACACGTAGATCATTGACATCTCCGACGACGAGTAGTGTAGGCTAACTTAGGTTATCTACATTTTTATTTTGCATGTTTTGTGTGGATTTGAGGTAGCTTGATGCAGCGAAGGTGTCCACGGACATACAGGGGTCGGATTTGCCAAGTCCTGTTGCATCTCTTGTAATTGGGTTGAACCCTAAGCAATCGTATTCCGGCTGGCCCTATTATCCAGGATCAGATCTACTCCCTCCGTCCCAAAATATAAGAACGTTTTTTACACTAGCATAATGTCAAAAACGTTCTTATATTTTGGGACAGAGGGAGTAGCTCGGTTCGACTGTTTCTTCCTCCCCAAACCCCTAATTTTCTCTGCTAGTGTTGATTTCAGACAATTCACCAAGTCTGAACCTGAGAAAACCAGACTACGGTAATGGAGCAAAGAATATGTCATTATGCAATTTCCTCCACTCCAGAACATGCCAGCAGTAATCGTATTCAAACCAGCCGAGCCAAAATGTAAGCACAAAATAAAAATTGACATATTCAGAGCATTGGCAATTTCTTTCCACGCCACCTGTTCCACGTGACAACTAAAAAATAGAGGTTGGCAGGATCCTTTCTCAGAACACAAGAAGGAAGATTCCTCATCCATGTGATGTCTTTCTATCATGGTGGTTTCGCACAATTAACTCGTAACAGCCCAATCCATGTGAGCAAATACGGAAACTGCAATATGAATAAGCAGTTCTTGACGACAAAAGAAAACTGCTTTCCATTTTGGAGAAATACATCAACAACTGAAACCAATCGCATCTATTTACATTGCATAGTCTGAAACCTCATTTATAAAGTCGATGCATTCAGCATAAACCTGCCAAGCTACAGCAAGTGATGCAGAGGTGAATGCATTACCTACTCGACAAAAGACTCGCCATAACAATGTCGTATCGCGGGCAAACATAACAGAATTGAAGTCCCTCCGGTTTAGCCTTCTACTATATTATCTGGTTAGTGGATCAAGGAAATCTTCAGGCAGTTCACTTTCAGCATGTATTGCACAGAGTTTCTGGTAGCAATAGAGAGCAAAAGTAATTTCCAAGTAGATGAATTCCTCTTGAGGTAGCATAGCTTACTGTGTATCTTATCACTTTTTTCTCAAAGCTTATTTATCTTTATCTCTTGGAAAGCTGCAGCAAGTAAGCAATCAAAATTGACAGTCTCTAAATATTTCCATTCGATGTGTATGACCAGTACTCGTTGACCAGTTTGCGGAAGAGGGATCCTTCAGTTTCCATGAGCTTTGTAGGTTTGTCATACTCCACTACTTTCCCTGTAAGTGTTCATATATAGCTCATTAGTATGGGAAGGATCCACAATGCATTTGGTTTCAAGTATAATTCAAATATTCCATATTGATTGGTTCTGCTCAATAAGACAACGAGTCCTATAAGCAGGTTGCTATATTTCTTATAAGTTGCCGGTAAGAGAAACATACCATCGCTCATTGCAAGTACCATATCGCAGTCCATAACTGTTGGTATACGGTGTGCAACTGTAATAACGGTGCAGTATTTGAATTCTGTCCGGATCGTTTTCTGAAGGACAGCATCTGTTGCATTGTCTATAGAGGCTGTCGCTTCATCAAGAACTAAGATGCGGCATCTTCTCAAAAGTGCACGTCCCAGACAAAAGAGCTGCCTTTGACCCATACTCCAGTTCGACCCGTCTTCCACAACTATTAATACAAGATCTTGATCAGTACTATGAATGAAATAGTTCCAAACATCATGCTAGCAAAAAGATGAGAGCCATTAAGGGTCCGATTCATGGTTGGAGATTAATCCGTTGGTGGGTTCGAAGTACTTGGGCCTGCACCCTCCTTTATTGGTGGAGAATACGCCTAGGACTAATAACAGTTTGACATATTTAGTACTGTCACAGCTATTCAGTTTCTGAAATAATTAGAGCAGAGTTTCTGTTTGCCCAAGTTATTAGTTTCAAAAAATGAACTCCAGAAAATAAACTATAGATGGAAGTGAAGTTTCCTACCATGTGAATCCAATCCCTGTTCCTTCTCCTGGACAGCTTCAAGAAGTTGACATTTGTCAAGAACCTGCAGCATAATAATAAATGAAGCAACCACTTCAGTATATTCATTTTGAGAAAGGGGGCTGAGTTGTTCAACCAATGTGTTTTGAGTCCTCAACTCGAATTTGGGTGCTTATCATAAAAAAAAGTCTGAACTGATGGAGAAGGTTGGGAAATTCAAATATACTTCAACACTTATTTCTTTGATCAACAAAAAATTATCTAGTCCCTCCAATCCACTTTATTATGAGAAATGCAACTTGTCTTTTGAGATTCCTCTAATTCACTTTATCCGCCCATTTTGATAATGTGCTGAACTTTCTATAATCTTGGGTATATATCAAAGTAACTGAGCTGAACTACCACAGTACTACTAGGACCGCCTCATGATTATTAAACAATAAATATACATCAGGTTCTTTCAGTGTGATACCTTTTCATCATTATCTTATCAGATCATTGGGCAAGAGAGAAAAAGCAACATAGACGTATACATATTACCTCCCATATTTGTTGATCTGAGAATTGCCCAAGAGGATCTAGATTGTATCTTACTGTACCCTGAAAAAGTGTTGGATCTTGTGGAATGATACCCAAACGCGAACGCAGGTCATGCAAGCCTATTGTACTGATGTCGACAGAGTCTATAATTATTTTCCCTTCGGCGGGTTCAACAAGACGAAACAATGCACCAATTAATGTTGTCTTGCCACTTCCTGTTCGACCAACTATACCAATCTTATTTCCAGCTTCAAACCTGCAAGTGATTCCATGTAGTACAAGGGGAGCATCTTCCCTATACCTGATCTGTCAGATGAAAATCAATCGCATAAATTTGTTAGAAGTGTTAATAGGATTTTACCTTGTAAGGTGGACATATAAATATATCTGATTACCTTCAAATCTCTAAGCTCCACATTACCATCTTGGGGCCAATCTGGTGATGGTCGATTTTCCTCAACAACTTCTGCTGCTTCACTTTGTATGTCCATGTACTGGTTCACCCGTTCCACCGAGATTATTTGATTCGCCAGGTTGCATTGGTTTTGAATAGAGAAAACAAATGACATATTTAGGGAAAGACCATAGGACAATGCCATTCCCACAAAACCTGTGCAAGTACGAAAAGCAAGGATTAACTCTACTGTTTGTAATGTTGATATTCATAAACTGTGTAATATCAGATAATTTATTTAGTTGCTCCGGCAGATAAGCATTAGGACTAAAACTGTATTTTCATAGAAGATACAAACCTATCCATAAAATCATCAGAACAAGTGGTAGCTTGAGAATGTTATGGTGTTTTTATAAGGCTTTCGCCCCGCTTTATATATAAAGCAATACGACCAAACCAATACAAAGTGGTGAAGGAACCCTCTTACAAAGCAGATTAAAGATAAACATCATATTCACCATACAAAGTGGTGTTTTTATACTCACCATATTCTGCCAGGTAAAGTGCAGCAAATATAATTTTCATGCAACAATAACATTACTACCTTAATTAGTAATCAGGACATCCTAGAAAGGATTCGGTCAAACGATTATAATTTTGATTACTATTGTGAAAAAGATCTGGACTAGCAGGGTCAAAATACTAACATCAGATTTTTCATCGATATTATTTTCGCAATATAACTCTCTTCTAGTTTTATACAAATATATATACAAAAAGTATCAGTGAAATAAGTTTGTTGGAGACCCATGTCCTCTCTAAAATGTCATCTATTTACGACTGGATGGAGTATCAAGTATGTTCTCATAACAAAAGCTTCTCAAAACAAACAGAAGGCGGTAAAAATGTATCTACATTTACATGGCAATGCATCTAACATTTATTGCAAATTAGATGCAACCACCGATGGCCATAAAACAGGCTGACTAATCAACTTTGTCCAAATATTTGAAGCAACATGACGTTCATATAATTGCTTACCAGGGCTAAACGTTCCTTGAGGAAGAAGGGCCATGACAAAGGCAGAAAAGGAAAGAACTGCGGCACTCATTATCTCCAGACGTTGAATTAACCATTCAGTTGATGCAAAATTATAGAAATATGGGCTGGCATTCTTGTCAACAAGGTCCAAATTTTTAGCGAAGAAACGATCTTCTTCCTCAAAGGCCCTTATGGTTATAGCCCCTGCAATCGATTCACCTAAGTGATTCGCTAGAGCGGACTTGGTGGTACCATTGATCCGCATCAGTTCCTTGGCCGAGGCTAGATAGTACCTCTGCATGACCAAACATAATAGTTTTCAATTAATGAGAACTTTGAATGCAAACTACAGGCTCATTCACTCGGACAAAAACTTTAGCAGAGAACATCAATTGGTGAATGAAATCAAATAATCATAGACATATGCTTAACAATAAAGAAACAAAGTCATACCAATTACCTGCAGCCTAATTGCCAAAACTATCATTGGCACAGATACAAACAGAACTTGCCATGTAACAACAGCCAGTACCCCTAGATTGCTATATGCATTTAAGCTGGCACCAAGGCTAAACACAAAAGCAAATGGAACATCAAGGTCAACGATACTCAAATCTGAAGAGACCTGCATTAGAAGAAAAAAGGAGCGAGTTAATCTATCATGAGAACATTTTCTGGGTATAAAACGTAACTGAAACTTGTTGTATTTGCCATTGGTTTAAGAATTTTTACCCGGCTAAGAACCCTTCCAAGAGGAGTAGAATCAAAAAAGGACATTGGTGCACGGAATAATGAATTGAGTAGCTGGGAAAATAAGGATCGTGATGTCTGGATCCCAAGAACAACGACTGCCAAAGATCTTGATAGCAAGAAGAACACTGTGCAAACTCCGATAATAATGTACACAGAAATTAACTTCAGCGTACTAACATGAGGATTTTGGACATTAGCAGCCATCCATGAATTCTGTGATATTTGCCCAGCTACGAAAATTATGTGAGAAATAATACAAAAAGAGAAATACAGGAGGCCTTTGTTCTGGCACAGGTAAAGCATATAAGGCTTAACACCTGCATCCCCTGTTTCTCTTTCCTCTTTCTTGATCAGTTGATCTGCCGGTGATGGCTTCACAGATTCTGTATGAATACCATCTGTCTCCTTTACTGATACTTCCTTAGATCTTCGAGTGGTTATATTGTTACTAACATCGGAAACACCAATTGTATCTTTATGGGCATTTACAAGGTCTTTAAATTCTTCACAATCTGCCAATAGATCTTGATAAGGTGCAGACCGAATAACCTCTCCATCTGACATTAACTGCCAAAAATCATCATTAGTTTTAGATGACATCAATATATTAAAAAAAGCTAATTAAAGATAAATATAAATCAGACACAAATATCATCATATGGTGATTTTTCCGAAGTGAAGAAAGGTACCAAAATGGAGTCAAATACGGGTAGGAAATCCACTTGGTGCGTCACCAAGAGAACAGTCTTGTCCGATAGAGCGCTCATGACATATTCCTGTTACAAAGAGCTTTGTAAAACAGTTCATGATCAAATAGTAATACGATCTGCATCTGCTGATATGATCCTTACATTGAATAGACTTGTGGCTGTATGGGCATCAACAGCACTGAAAGGATCATCAAGAAGATAGATGTCTGCATTTTGGTATAGTGCACGAGCAAGCTGGACGCGCTGCTTCTGACCACCACTAAGGTTTACTCCTCTCTCCCCAATTTGAGTACAATCTCCATATGGCAACATTTCAAGGTCCTTGACCAACGAGCACCTCGCCAGTGTGTTGTGGTATCTTTCCCTGTCCATCGACGATCCAAAGAGAATATTGTCTTGCACGGTTCCTGTTTGGATCCATGCATTCTGAGAAATATATGCTATTTTCCCACAGACTTGGATCTGAAATGTTTATGCAAAGTTTAAGAGTTTGATATTAATCTGTATGAAGAAAAGTAACATCATATTTCCAAATTTTGTCTTTTTCTAGAAAGTGCAAAAGCTTTGTGTCCCAATGTGTTGAAAAGGCATGAACAATGCTATTTACACGCCCAAGCAGGCAGGAACAGAACAAGAAACAGAGCAAGGAAAGGAAAAGGGGAAAAGGGGGGGGGGGGGGGGGGGGGGGTATCAGTGGACATCCCAGAAGAACAATTTCACCTTCCTGGGCGCCCAGGACTTCCATGTGAACTTCCAGGAGCTGCAGCTGACAGAGCCATGGAAGGTCGCCTTGTAGCACGACCCCGCAGAGTAAACTCCGGATTCTGTCCAGCGCCAACATTCATAACGACTTTACAAACTGAACATGATGCTGTTGTCAACAGGCTATGTTTCTTTTAAACATGTCTAAATGTCTACATTCTGAATATGGCAGCTATCTTCACAAACACCGGCGGAGCTATGTACAACTCGGGGGGGGGGGGGGGGGGGGCGCACCTTGTGCCAAACCGTGAAGAAAAAATCTGGTGGATGACTTAGATGAGATCTTTTTTAGCATTTTGCCTCCCCAAACATTTATGTTTTGGCCTTAGCCCCCCCAGCAGTTTCTACGTACCTCCGCCACTGCTTATAAGGCTCGGAGCTGGTCCCAGTTCATTCACCCTAAGCTGTCAAGAAATTAATTGCGACAACTATCGTACATTCTATATAGTACACATATGTATCACGATTGATGTATATTTGAGATATTTCTAATGTATATTTTGAGATTTTTTTCAGTTGAAAAACTAAAAGTTACGACGAACCAAGTGTTTAAACAAATCATGCAATAAAAATAAAATTCTTAATGCACCAGCGATTAATGTCCATAGCAGCGCACAAGTATTAGCTAGTTTCATTAAAAGATAAAGTTAGTAAAAACATACCGTGCCTTCAGTCTTGGGGACCTCTCCGAGTACAGCAGCCAAAAGCGTGGACTTTCCTGATCCTACCTCTCCACAAATGGCAACCTTTTCTCCAACTTTGACTGCCAGATTTATATTCTTCAGAGTTGGTTTTGATGGATTCTCCTCCCATGAGAAACTGCACGAATTCATCGCTATAGGGTAATCAATGCCAACATAGTATTTCTTTCTAGCTTGCCCGTTTAGCTCAGGAGCATCAAGGAACTTCGATATCCGAGTGAACGCGACCTTAGCTTGTATCACGACGCCAATAACATCTGGTATTTGCCTGATTGGGTCTTGCACGAGACGCAGAGTTGCCACGAAGGTGAAGACATTGCTAGCATCAAGAGGAATTTTCAGAAGATAGCATGTTAGAAAGGTCGCTGCCGAAACCAGAACAGGTGATGACCAGAACAGGAAACTGTTGTATGCCCTCCTAAGCTGGAATGCTGTCAACCACTTGTACTCAACCTCTCTCAACCCCTCAATGACCTTCTTGAAGTGAGCTTCCCATGCATAAAGTTTCAAGACCTTCATATGAACTAATGACTCGGTCATGGCCTTCAATCTCACATCTTGTGCTTCCATAAGCTTACTCTGGTATTTGTGTTGCAGTTTGGCCAATGGCGCGTTGCAAAGCACTGTGATGATGATTACAACTAATGATGAAAGCATTGCAGCGCCGACCGCATTGTATAGAATTGCCAGAGCAATGCAAAGTTGAACACTTGTTGTCCATGTTTGATGGAACCAGTACGGAAATTCCCCAATCCGGTAGGCATCGACAGTCACATAGTTCATAATTTCTCCAGAAGAGTGCTTCATTTTTGCTGCATTTGATAGCTTCTGCTGTTTCTTATAAATAGCTGCTGACAGAAATGACCTCACCTGCAATCCTAATCTCCGAGTGCGAAAATACCACTGTCTCTGTGACAACGATTCACAGAATTTGCAGACGAACATTACCGCAGCAAGCACAAAGCCTTCGTATTTAAAGGACCCTTTCCCAAGTGATACATTGATGAATGCCTTGAGAAGCACTGGGCCAGTAGACAAGGTGAGAACTTTAAGCAAAGCACAGAAACCTGAGACCAAGATGGCACGCTTGTGACAAGAAACAATAGTCCAGAAGAATGATGGTGTGGCGTGCGATGGCGACTGCTTTTCGCGGTTCAGCTTCTCCATGAACATCAAGTACTGGTTCTGTGCTCGATCTGTGGCGCCTAAAAGCGGCATGTCTTTGTCCTCAAGGGGCTTCTCATAGCCCATCTTCATCAGAGGATTCAACCACCAAAACGACATCCTGCTGAAAAAACCAGCTTTAGCAAAGGGGGTTACCTGACTGTCAGAATCAGCTACCTCACTGTCTGCCTCCGTGTTCAGGGGCTTGTATAAACCATTGCCACTTCCTCCGTGACCCTCTTCATCATGGCTGTGCCGAATGCCATAAATAAGCATGAGAACTGCACCTGGTAGGGACAAAACATCTAAACAGGCCTTAACAGTCAGCGCCTTCTCTGCAACAATATCAACGACTGAAGAAGAACAGATGAATGCTGCATAGAGGACCAGCAAGACCGGCGAAAATCGGACAAATGCCGCTCCAAGAAACCGAGGCCTGATGCTGAAAGCAAAGCTGGTGAGGACCAGATTCAGTCCCTGACATACTGTCACAAGCCACCAATGTGGAAGGTAAGCAGAACCATCCTGATTGAAGCCACTCCCCAGCATCCACAATCCAAGCCCAAGATAAACCAAACCCAAGGTGCCACTGAACACCACAGCAGATAGGTGCAGCGGTGAGCTGAGCGTGACGAGCTGCCGCGCAGACGCTCTGCTCTTGGGAATTTTCACAAGCAGCTGGAGCGCGAGCACCAACACGAGCAGCGCGGCGATGCCGGTTGCCACTAGATGATTCAGGCAGGTGGAGGCGTCGAGTATCTCCTTGAACGCACATGAGGCCACATCTTGGTCGGAGCATATTGGGCTCCCACACAAGCTCATCACCCAAGAAGAACCTGAAGTACAGGTACAGAGCACCAGAGTGAGACGAGATTTCAGTTTTGGTAACCGCCCAATCTGAAAAATTATTTAGCCATGTACTACAGTACTAGAGCGAGGTGAGATGTCCAGATCTCAGTTTTGGCAACCCCCCGACATTAGTGGTTGATGGTTAGCAAGGTAGCACCAATTATTCAGCTATGTGCACAGACTGAAAAACAGAATTTTAAAAAGAGGGGGTTGGGGAGGCGAATTACCTGTGAGGGAACCCATCTGCGCGATGGATCTCTACTGCTGTACCGCAGCACTTCCTTGTGGATCAGATCAGCTGTGTTGTTTGCAGCCCTGCAGCGACCAGCACATGGTCAAAGGAAGAAAGCAGTGAGGACAAAGAGCAGATACTGTTTTTAATGGAGATACGGACAAGGAACAAAATCTCCTGAAAAACGCTCGTGCTGGAGCGAGATCAGAGAGCTCAGATTCCACGAAAAAACAATCCATGGGAACAGAGGAGCTTCCTGGCTCTCACGGCACAGAGATCACAGCGGCAGCAGCGATCATGGAGCGCCTCGCCGTTCGCAGTCAATCGAGAAGAAGAAGAAGAAGAAGAAGAAGAAGAAGAAGAAGAAGAGGAGGAGGAGGAGGAGTAGGTACAACTGTGAAGAAGAGGAGTAGGTACAACTGTGACTTGGAGAAAAAGAAAATCGACAAGAGCCACAAATCGCGGCCCTGCGATGAATCCGCGGGGAACCTGGGCGGAAATCTCGGGCAATGCTCGACCGCCGGCCGCGGCGCAGAGGAGAAGGCGGCGATCATCGGAGAAACAGGGGAGAAGACCAAACCCCACCCCCCTTCCGCATTGACGACCCGACCCCTATGCAGCCCCAGAGCCCACGCCCAGAACAGGAACCCCGGACACTGGTTCCAAGATCAAATATAAAAAGGAAATCCCCCTTTTCCCCTGGATCAAGCACGATTCCCGAGAACGAGAAGGCCCTTCTAGTGTAAGCGATGATGGCAGTGTTGACCTCTGTAGCCGCCGCCGACGCCGCCGCTGCTGGGGGTCGAGACTCCGTCGCCGGCCGCTCTTCTTCGGCGCGAGCTTGTCAGTGTGTTGACGAACGGGAGCCGACCAACGGACCGTCCGTCCCAATAGCTGCTGCAGAGCTCGGCGCCGCGAGCGAGCTGCTTATTTACGTCGGGTGGGGGCGGCACGAGGCGTGCGCTGCGGGCGCGCACGTGACGGGGCCGGTGAGTTTGAGGTGAGCCGACGACGTGCCCCGCATCGCTTCTCCTCCTGCCTTTGGTCACCGCGGTGGGGATGGATGGCCCGAAATAACTGCGGCCGAGCGAGCGAGCGTCGGTCGTGGTCTCACGACGTGTCGTCGCACGGCCAGGGGCAGGATAAAAAACGATCGGACGCCTGGCTCTCGCGCGCGAGTCCGTCGTTGTGCTATCGTCCACGGCGTGGCGAAGCCACCGTACCCGTACGTCTGGAGCGAGCATGCCAAGCCAGACTTCGTTCTTGTCCATCGTCCGAGACCGTCGAGGTCCACCAGTATACTCCCTCCGTCCGGAAATACTCGTCGGAGGAATGGATGTATCTAGATGTATTTTAGTTCTAGATACATTCATTTTTATACATTTCTCTGATAAGTATTTTCGGACGGAGGGAGTACAATTTACTTTCTTATCCGTGTATATTTGGCTCTACGATCTTTCCATGTGACGGGCGCGCCTGGACAGGCGTGTCCCATCCATATCCGCCGTATATATGACCGGATATAAGGGGTGCCATTCAGCCTAGATGTTTAAGGCGCCCGTCTGGCTTAGATTTTCGTGACCACGCGAACCACCCGGGCGTTTGAGGCCAGTTTACGGCGCCCGGCTGTACACGCTCTAATGGACTTTAAAGTAGGATATAATATTTCTCTTTCACCATAGGGTAATCAAAACCAATAACATACTACACATGGTCTTCTTAATTTCTACATGCACTTAGCTCATTGAGGGTTGTGCAATTAAAGAGGACAGAGATCAGAACCTAGGATCTTCTTTCTTTTCCAAAAAGCTAGGGTTTCTCTTACCTCCCGCCGGCGCCGTCGCTAGTCCGCCCCATCTCCGGTGGCCTTAGGGCCATGGAGACAGAGTGGATTTCAGTCCTTGCCGGTGGGTGTCGGTGTCAAAACCGGCAGATCTCGGGTAGGGGGTCCCAAGCTGTGTGTCTTAGGACCAATGATAACATGAACACGGGATTTTACCCAGCTTTGGGCTCTTTTGATGAGATAATACCCTACATGCTGCTTGATTGACTTTAATGAGTATAGGGGTTATAAGGGTTGATCTACCTCGAGATCATATGTTGTGGTCTAAACCCTAGAGGTATGATGAGTAATGTCATAATGATCTATCGACTAGCCTGGCCCTGGATTATATAATGCACCAGAGGCCTAGGATAATAAGAGTCCTAGCCGAATACGCCGGTGGGGGAGGAGTCCTTGTCTTGATCACCAAGTCTTGTGGAATCTTCCTTGTATGCGGCAGCTATCCGAACTGGCCCATGAGTATACGGTCATGGGGGTCCTCGGTCCAATCCAACTGATCGGGAGACGACGTGGTGAGTACCCCCTGGTCCAATACACTGTCAGTAGCCCCCTGAACCGGTCTTCAAGTTGGGGACGCTCCTCGATTCTTCCGAACTGTTCTTCATCTTCGGTCGTCGGTCTTGAAAACTGGTTCAACAAATCTTCTCATCTTGGATCTTGAGGATCGCCGAAGTGCATCCGAAGAGTTTACACGTCGGGTATCCGAGGAGCCCCTTTAAGTTTCCGGCCTTTATCAATGCCTTATTATTTTTATGCCACACCTCGGGTTTAAAGTTGTCCCCGGGCGGCAGTGTCCTCTTGCGTCTGAACTCCAACGCCGGACTGTATTCGAGGTATCTTTTGCAGCCGAGCACCATCACCGGACCGCTTCCGAGCTCCAACGCCGGACTGTGTCCAAGCTCCAACGCCGGACAGTATCCGAGCTCCAACGCCGGACTATATCCAAGCTTCAACGCCGGACTGTATCCGAGGTGTCATAGATCACCTTGGTTCTAAAAAGTTGCAGGAGTTTAGCCGTGCTTAATGCTGGAAATGCCCTCTATGGAGCCAGCCACTGACGCCCGAGCTTTATGTCGGACTTCTTCCAAGGTAGTGCACCACCTCGACCGCGGGTTGATTTTTGGTGAATATTTTTAATTGGTGCAATTTACTTACTGACGAGATATGTAGCTAGTAGCTCTCAAGGTGTGTGTGTCTACCTAAAATTCCGAGATGCACTTTAGAGGAGATAGTGATCGGCGGATGGACCCTTGAGAAAGGGTTTTGAGAAGTCGTCGTAATATACTAGCTTGATGCCGGATAGGTCCATAAGGTATCTATTGTTGTCCGAAGACGCGTTTGAGCATAGTTTGGTCAAGCCGAACCCTAAGCACTTTTAATTTTCTGTATTGAATAGGCAATGCAGTAGCCCCTGAGGCACTGGTCGGGTGGCAACACCAGATCAGGGGATCGATGTGCCCCTTTAATATTTGTAAATAATAAGCTCGAAGCCCAGTAGCCCCCGAGCCTTAATGCGGGCACGGGTGGCCGAATTAAGGATCGATATCCATAGTAAAATCACAAATTATGTGTAATGATTCTATGTATCCAAGTACTTTATATCATTAATGCTCGGATCCACATTGTACAAAACTTTGTTGGCCGATCATCAGCTTCAACCTCTTCGGCCAGTAGCCGGAGAGTGTATTCCTACTTTATAAAGCCGTTATAAGGGCAAAGATTTATGGAAAACAAGGCAATCCGTCCATACGGTTTTATAAACAAAGGTACAGGGAGAGATATGTTATATTACATAATGTAAGAAATATCTTCCAAGGAAAATAGTCCCGCTATCGGTTCCTTTCTTTGGGTCATGATGCTTATCATGATCATGAAACCTCACCTCCGGACAATGTGGGAGGAAAATATTGAGGATTTAGTTCGGAGAAAGTTCCCAAACTCTATGTTATTAATGAACCAAAATTTTCACTTCCGTCGTTGCCGACCAAAGTGATCCTTTAAGATTGCTAGCCTTCGGCTTCACCCAGTCTAAGGTACTTACTCGGATGACCCGGTAGTAACAATCACAGAGGTGCTCACTTTACCACCTAGCCGAACAATCGAGAACGTAGGGGTAAGCACAAGAGCCAGGCAACCCAGCTTAGCCAAAATCTTAAGTCAAATTGATGCATATTTATGGCTTTATAACAATGATTACAGAAGGCAGCCCTTGTATATTAAATACAAATGCCGATGATATGTTTATTTTGACTCTGTTACGACCGTTCATCAGTTGAAAGTGGCCCATCGTCGGCTTCTACCCTACGCAGGGTATTTCTGCAATAACAAGACAAACCTTAGCCGACGTCTCGGTGCCAAAGGCGGTTGTGTTAGCGGAAACGAGGCAATCAGATATGCGGGCTTTATAACTTTCACTTAGTCATGGGAACTTTAAACTGGGGAAGCTAGCTATGAGCCACCGGTTAGTGTTCGGCGACAGCCGAGGTCAAGCCGTAAACACTTCAGCCAATATTATGAATGACCCGTCTTAACATAGTCATCGGATTGCTGACCAGTTTACGCTTATTGCGACAGTTAATTTTCGTCTTTCTCCACTGAGGTGCTTAACCATGTGAGCTGGAAGCACAATTGTAGTGGTTCTCCCTTTGCACATCTAGCCGAACAAAGCGGAACGTAGGAGGCAAGCACAGGAGCCGGGCAACCCAACTATTGACTGAAGACACAAATTGAAACCGATGCATATATAGCAATATCCGAGAATGTTTTTGCCGAGTCCCAAAAGGTGTCCGGCGTTGCACTGCGATACTTATGCTGGAAGCACACAAATAGTTTAAAAGTGCCATAAGCTTGGAAAACCAAAAAATGACAGTAAAAACTTGACGTCCGAACAAGATCAAGTGTTCGGTGCCAATCCGAAAACTGGAAAAAATGTGTGCTTCTGTCGTGCTTTAACATGATGCATCTGATCTCAAGACTTCATGCGGGTCAGCCCTTTGCAACGACCAAGAAGAAAACACATTACTATAAAACAGCTCATATAAATTTTAAGAGCCCCCAAGTGACTTGGGTAAAATAATTTTATGTATAATGATTACATATACCAAAGTACTTATATCATATTTGTGTTCACCCGAACTTTAAACGCGTCTTAACCGACCGTCGGTTTCTCCCTCTTCGGTCAAGGGCCGAAAAGTGTTATGTACTCCATCTGTCAAGAATATCGACGGTGTTTCCGATAACCAGGCAATCAGGCCATAAGGCTGTAACAGACAAAGCGCGCTCAGGGAACTTATGCTATATTACTAACAAAGTGTAAGAAGCATCTTCAAAGAAAACAGTACCTCCACCTATACCTTTCTTCAGTTGCTCATTGTTACTATGAGACTTGTGCAATAGATTTTTTGTACTCATGAGTTTCGTTGTGTGCTGACCATGATTGAAAACAATAAGAGCGCTAGTGATGGGGTCATGTACCTAGGGTAGGGTCATGGACCTGATCTAAGTACCTTGCCCAAGGACACCCTTAGAAGAGGTCGCCTTCCAGTCGACCAACAAGGGACTCACTCGACTGACTTGAAGGACTCGACCATGAAGACTCACTCGACCACCAGGAGGTCAAGAGGCACTCTGCACTGCAACGGCCTGTAATTAAGTAGGCTTTATGATAGTAAAGACACTTTATGTGGGGCGTTACCAGTAACGCCCCAGACTTAACTCACCTTAAACCCTCTCCTACGTGGGCTGGCTGGGGTCCTGGCGCACTCTATATAAGCCACCCCCCTCCATAGGTAGAGGGGTTCGGCACCTTGTAACTCATATACTCATAATCCACTCGACCGCCTCCGGGCTCCGAGACGTAGGGCTATTACTTCTTCCGAGAAGGGCCTGAACTCGTACATCCCTTGTGTTTACAACCTCTCCATAGCTAGGACCTTGCCTCTCCATACCTACCCCCCCACTCTACTGTCAGGCTTAGAACCACGACAGGTGGCGCCCACCGTGGGGCAGGTGTTTTAGCGATTTTGTGGATAAGTTGCGATTCTTCCGAGTACTTTCGTCATGGTGTCTGCTGGAGTTTTGGTCGAGGGTCAAGAGATCCGTCTCGGCACTCTCACCTTCATCGCCGACGACTCCGCGTGGCTCCAGGAGGCTCCACTCGACGTTGATGCGCTCCCCGTCCGCGGTGCGACGCATTTTCGCGCATGTGTCCGTGGCGTTCTGCTGCGGCAACCGTCGACCCCGTATCGGTCGGCTCCTCCATCGTCCACCCTCCCAGTCTCCCGCCAGCGCAAGCGCTCGGGCCGGACGAGGCTTCAGCGATGGGTGAGGCACGCGATGGCTCGCCAATCGGCCACCACCCAAGTTGCGGCAATCGAGCCCAACGAATCTCTCTACGGCTTGTTCGATCTGTCGACTGGCTCCGTAGAGACTGCATCCGAGTGCGGTAGCAGTGATCCAGCGGCGGAAATCTTGATGGTCGACGGGCCCCGCAGTCCCCCTGGCTTCGCCCGTGATGGTGGAGCAGGTGACGGAGGCGACCCCGCACGAGGCCACGAAGAGTACCAGCCCGAGCCACTCGACTCTCTGCAAAGAGAGGAACTTCGCCGCAGGAACGTGGATGCTCTGCGTACTCCCATCACAGGAGAAACCCCCGAGGCTCGTGCCTTGGAGGAGGCACGTCTGGCCAATTTGGCCGAACGAACTCGACTGGAGAATCTTCAGCCAGCACAAGACGAGCGCGCGCGGCAACGAGTTCCCGACACCAGTTGACGTCAACTCTTCCCGCCGACTCAGGTATATCGAACCCCAATCCAGAATTTAGCAGCTGCGACCCGTATAGCAGAGTCCATCCAGCCTTCGCAGTCGGAAGTTGGCAGAGGTTTGCTGCAGATCAGGGATCTGCTCCGGGCAGCAGGAGATCAGAATTCAGCCGTGTCTCAGTCGCGCAACAGAATTCACAGTCGATCCGTCACTGCGAATACGGTTCAGTCGGCTCACAGCCCCAGATCGCCTCCGCGGCGTGAAGGGCGCGAGAATCAGCGAGATCAATATGGCGACCGACTCGACCGAGATGATAGGCGTCGAGTGCCCAATTCCCCTCCGAGGGGTGGGTCTTACGCTCCTCGGCAGCAAGATAACAGGCGTCAGTTCAGTACAGGGCGAAGGGTTCCGGTCGACCCCAGAGAACCAGGCTTCGACGCGCGATCCATTATCATGCAAGGTTTGGTCGACCGGAACAGAGCCCATCGAGGCGGACTCGACAGAGATGCACCCACAAGCAGTCGAGTGCATGTTTCTGGTCCTGAATGTTTCAGCAGAGCTATCAGAGCCGCAGTTATCCCTCCCAATTTCAGGTTGGCAACAGGAGTTAGCAAGTTCACTGGTGAGTCTAAGCCTGAAACTTGGCTTGAAGATTACCGAGTGGCAGTTCAGATTGGTGGTGGGAACGACGAGGTGGCCATGAAGCATTTGCCCCTCATGCTGGAAGGTTCTGCCAGGGCATGGTTGACTCAATTACCTCCTAGCAGCATTTACACTTGGGAAGATCTGTCCCGAGTGTTCATCAGAACGTTTGAAGGAACTTGCAAGCGACCAGCTGGATTGACAGAGTTGCAAGTCTGCGTGCAGAAGGCTAATGAGACTCTCAGAGAGTATATTCAGAGGTGGATCACTTTGCACCACACTGTGGAGAATGTGTCCGATCATCAGGCAGTCTGCGCCTTCAAAGATGGCGTCAAGAACAGAGAACTGAGTTTGAAGTTTGGTCGAACCGGTGACATGACCTTGAGTCGGATGATGGAGATTGCTACCAAGTACGCCAACGGCGAAGAAGAAGACCGACTCTGAAGCGGCAAGCACAAGCCGAGTCAGTCGGAAAAAGGAAACACCAGTCGGAAACAGAAGCGGAAGGCTGAACCGGCAGCTCCTGGAGAGGCTCTGGCCGTGACTCAGGGAAAGTTTAAGGGGAAACCAAAAGGATCCTGGAACCCCAAGAAGGTAAAGGATAAAGAAGGGAACGACGTAATGGATATGCCATGTCACATCCACACGAAGAAAGACGAAGAGGGGAATATCATCTACCCGAAGCACACCACTCGCCAATGTCGACTCCTGATCCAGCAGTTTCAGGGAAAACAGTCTAAGGACAAGGAGAAGGAGTCGGACAAGGCTGAAGACAAGGAGGACAGTGAGGAAGGATATCCGCATATCAACTCCACTCTGATGATCTTTGCAGATGTGGAAAGCAGGAGTCGACTGAAAGTCATTAACCGAGAGGTGAACATGGTTGCCCCAGCAAAAGCAAATTATCTGAAATGGTCTCAAATACCCATCACATTCGACCAATCTGATCACCCGACTCATATTGCCACCCCTGGGAGGCAAGCTTTGGTGGTCGATCCAGTTGTCGAAGGCACTCGACTGACAAAGGTGCTGATGGATGGTGGAAGCGGGCTGAATTTGTTGTATGCAGACACACTGAAAGGAATGGGCATTCCGATGTCCCGACTGAGCACTAGTAACATGAGCTTTCATGGAGTTATACCAGGGAAGAAAGCCGAGTCACTCGGCCAAATAGCTTTGGACGTGGTGTTTGGTGATTCGAAACATTTTCGCAAAGAAAAGTTGACGTTTGAGGTCGTGGATTTTCAGAGTGCATATCATGCCATTTTGGGGAGACCAGCTTACGCACGGTTCATGGCTCGACCATGTTACGTGTACCTCAAATTGAAGATGCCCGGCCCCAAAGGAGTGATCACTGTCACCGGTGATCGGAAAAAGGCAGAAGAGTGCTTTCAGAAGGGCTCCAAGATTGCCGATTCCCAGGTGACAGCGGTCGAGTTCGAGGAATACAAGCAAAACGCAGATCCGAGTGACTTGCTGCGATCAAAGAAACCCGCCACAGAGTCTGCATTCCAGTCGTCCGGTGAGACGAAGCCTGTTCACATTCACCCGACCGACCCCGATGCAGCTCCGACCCGCATCTCCACAACACTCGACCCAAAATAGGAAGAAGCGCTCATCCAGTTCCTCCGTGAGAACTGGGACATTTTTGCATGGAAGCCCGCTGACATGCCAGGTGTTCCCAGGGGACTGGCTGAGCATCGCCTAAGAGTCGACTCATCTGCAAAACCAGTCAAAGAGCATCTTCGGCGGTCCGCCGTCCAGAAGAGAAAAGCCATTGGTGAAGAAGTGGCTCGACTGTTGGCGGCAGGATTTATCCGAGAGATATACCACTCCGAGTGGCTCGCTAATGTCGTCATGGTTCCTAAGAAGGACAAGTCGCTCCGAATGTGCATTGATTTCAAGCACATCAACCGGGCCTGCCCGAAAGATCATTTTCCTCTCCCTCGCATAGATCAAATTGTTGACTCGACCGCGGGATGCGAGAGGCTATCTTTTTTAGATGCCTACTCCGGGTACCACCAGATCCGTCTGTACGGACCCGACGAGGTAAAAACAGCTTTCATCACTCCATTCGGGTGCTTCTGCTATATCACCATGCCATTCGGCCTCAAGAATGCCGGAGCCACATTTATGCGAATGATTCAGAAGTGTCTACTCACTCAAATCAGTCGGAATGTGGAAGCATATATGGATGATATCGTTGTCAAGTCACGAAAAGGTTCCGACCTGCTCGCTGATCTCGCCGAAACATTTGCCAACCTCAGAAGATATGATATCAAGCTCAATCCATCAAAGTGCACATTTGGAGTTCCTGGTGGCAAGTTACTCGGTTTTCTCGTTTCCGAACGGGGAATCGACGCTAACCCAGAGAAGATTGGCACTATTCTCCGAATGAAACGCCCTGTGCGAGTGCACGATGTCCAGAAGCTTACTGGATGCTTGGCCGCATTAAGTCGATTCATCTCACGACTCGGTGAAAAGGCATTGCCTCTTTACCGACTGATGAAGAAGACAGACAAGTTCGAGTGGACTCCAGAAGCTGATGCAGCGTTTGCCGAGCTAAAAGCTCTGCTCTCCACCCAGCCGGTGCTTGCTGCTCCAATCAGCAAAGAGCCTCTGTTGCTCTATATCGCAGCCACAGGACAAGTCGTCAGTACTGTGCTTACGGTCGAGCGGGAAGAAGAAGGAAAAGCTCTCAAAGTTCAGCGCCCAGTGTATTATTTGTCTGAAGTCTTGACTCCATCCAAGCAGAGATATCCTCATTATCAGAAGCTTGTGTATGGAATATACATGACCACAAAGAAGGTTGCTCATTATTTTTCTGATCATTCCATCACAGTCGTCAGCGACGCTCCACTATCAGAGATTTGCACAACAGAGATGCAACTGGTCGAGTGGCCAAATGGGCGATTGAACTTCTTCCCCTTGATATCAAGTTTGAGGCAAAGAAAGCCATTAAGTCCCAGGCAATAGCAGATTTCCTCGCCGAGTGGATTGAACAACAGCAGCCGACTGAAGTTCACTCGGAGCATTGGACCATGTTCTTTGATGGCTCTAAGATGTTGAATGGTTCCGGTGCTGGGGTTGTCCTGGTTTCCCCCAGAGGAGATAAGCTCAGATATGTGCTCCAGATTCACTTTGATTCCTCCAACAATGAGGCAGAATATGAGGCCCTCTTATATGGGTTGCGCATGGCCATTTCACTCGGCGTCCGTCGCCTGATGGTCTATGGCGACTCGGATTTAGTGGTCAACCAGGTGATGAAAGAGTGGGACGTGAGAAGCCCAGCCATGACTGGATACTGCAGTGCAGTGAGGAAGCTGGAAAAGAAGTTCGAGGGGTTGGAGCTCCATCATATACCCCGACTGAAAAATCAAGCAGCTGATGATCTAGCAAAGATAGGTTCCAAGAGAGAAGCCATTCCGAGTGGTGTGTTCTTGGAGCATATACACACTCCGTCAGTCAAAGAAGATCCTTTCACCGAAGAAACTCCACAGCCCAAGAGTGCCACAGATCCGACTGAGTTGAAGTCCCAGCGGTGGTCGACTTGATCATGGAGGTTTTGGTGGTCATTCCCGACTGGACAGTTCCGTATGTCGCATATATCCTGAGAAAAGAGCTTCCGGAGGATGAGGAAGAGGCTCGACAGATCGTCCGTCGATCTAAGGCCTTTACCGTAATCAAAGGACAATTATACAGAGAAAGCGCGACTGGAGTTGGTCAGAAGTGCATAACACCAGAAGAAGGTCGACTCATCCTCAATGATATTCACTCGGGGACCTGTGGTCATCATGCGTCCTCTCGGACCATCGTGGCCAAAGCATACCGAGCCGGATTTTACTGGCCAAAGGCGAATGAGATGGCAAAAGAGATAGTGGATAAGTGCGAGGGATGTCAGTTCTACTCGAATATGTCGCACAAGCCTGCGTCGGCTCTGAAGACCATCCCACTCGTCTGGCCTTTCGCAGTATGGGGATTGGACATGGTCGGTCCTTTGAGAACAGGACGAAGTGGCTTCACGCATGTACTGGTGGCAGTCGACAAGTTCACCAAGTGGATCGAGGCTAAACCAATCAAGAACCTTGACACCGGTACTGCTGTTAGCTTCATCAGGGAACTAATATTCAGATATGGAGTCCCGCACAGCATCATTACGGATAATGGGTCGAACTTTGACTCGGAGGAATTCAGAGATTTCTGCAACTCCCAAGGCACACGGGTCGACTACGCTTCAGTCGCCCATCCGCAGTCGAATGGACAAGCAGAGCGAGCTAATGGACTGATTCTTAAGGGATTGAAGCCCCGACTGATGCGTGATCTCAAACACGCGGCTGGAGCTTGGGTCGACGAACTTCCCTCAGTGCTTTGGGGGCTGCGGACCACACCTAATCGGTCGACCGGAAGAACTCCATTCTTCTTGGTCTACGGAGCTGAAGCAGTCTTGCCGAGTGATCTTCTCCACAATGCTCCTCGAGTTGAAATCTACAACGAAGCAGAGGCTGAACAAGCGCGGCAGGACGCAGTCGACCTTTTAGAGGAAGAAAGGGAGATGGCTCTGATCCGGTCGACCATCTACCAACAAGATTTGCGTCGTTTCCACGCCAGAAATGTGAGAGGTCGAGCCTTCCAGGAAGGAGATTTAGTTCTCCGAGTGGATCAGCACAAACCACACAAGCTTGCTCCTTCTTGGGAAGGTCCCTTCATCGTCACCAAGGTTCTCCACAACGGGGCGTACCGTCTTTACAACGTCGAGCATAATATCGACGAGCCCCGAGCTTGGAACGCGGAGCTACTCCGCCCATTTTATACTTAAGTTTTATCACTCGGATGAGTTGCAATAAAGTACTTCTGTAGTTCATGGACCTCAAAACAATAGTGTCATAGTTCCTCCATAATTTCTGTCACTTTTTATTTCTGTCCAATAAAATTCCCCCTCAGTGGGTGACTTAGCTGCGAATCCGTTTCGTCTAAGTTTGTAAAAATCCTACCGAGTGGTGAGCCAGACTCCCACTCGGAGGCTTAGCTGCGAATCCGTTTCGCCTAAGTTATCAAAATCCTACCGAGTGGTAAGCCAGACTTTCACTCGGGGGCTTAGCTGCAGTCCAAGCACTCGCCTAAGTTATAAAAATCCTACCGAGTGAAGAGCAACCCTCTCACTCGGGGGCTTAGCTGCAGTCCAAGCACTCCCTAAGTTATCAAAATCCTACCGAGTGAAGAGCAACCCTCTCACTCGGGGGCTTAGCTGCAGTCCAAGCACTCGCCTAAGTTATAAAAATCCTACCGAGTGAAGAGCAACCCTCTCACTCGGGGGCTTAGCTGCAGTCCAAGCACTCGCCTAAGTTATAAAAATCCTACCGAGTGAAGAGCAACCCTCTCACTCGGAGGCTTAGCTGCAGTCCAAGCGCTCGCCTAAGTTATAAAAATCCTACCGAGTGAAGAGCAAACCTCTCACTCGGAGGCTTAGCTGCAGCCCAGCGCTCGCCTAAGTTATAAAAATCCTACTGAGTGAAGAGCAAACCTCTCACTCGGAGGCTTAGCTGCAGCCCAGTGCTAGCCTAAGTTATCAAAATCCTACCGAGTGAAGAGTAAACCTCTCACTCGGGGGCTTAGCTGCAGCCCAGTGCTCGCCTAAGTTACAGAAATCCTACCGAGTGAAGAGTAAACCTCTCACTCGGGGGCTTAGCTGCAGCCCAGTGCTCGCCTAAGTTACAGAAATCCTACCGAGTGGTAAACCGGGCTTCCACTCGGAGGCTTAGCCGCAGCCCAGTGCTCGCCTAAGTGGACTAAAGAATAAGTCGATTGCAGTAAAGGCGCCTTGCTTTGAACCTGCAAAAGACATTTCGAGCCAAAGGCAATCGTATTCAAGCACCAAATTCAAGTTTGAATCAATATCTAAAGGAACCGAAAGTGCTCAGGTGTTAAGCCTGTTAAGGTTTATCGGTTACAATTCCACTCGGCATACCGAGGCAAATTTAAAGCGCCGAGCCAGAAGAAATTTTTTACCCCTCCTGTGGAGGGCTGGAAGGTGCAACGAATTCATCAAGGTCAATTCCGTCGGCGATCCGAGTGGCAGCTGCAAGGAAAGTTTCCATAAAGGACCTGAAGTTGTGTTTCTTGGTGTTGGCCACCCGAAGGGCCGCCAGCTTCTCTTCTCGCGCGTCTTTACAGTGGACTCGGGCCAGACACAGAGCAACATCTGCACCACACCGAGCCGAGGACTTCTTCCATTCCTGCACTCGACCAGGGATCGTGTTCAAGCGGGCCATCAGCGACTCAAGGTCATTCTGAAGTGTCTCCTCAGGCCAGAGCGTCGAGTCGATGCGAGATGTGGCGGCCTTCAGCCTTGCGAGATAGTCCACGACAGCTGCAACACGAGACTCCAGTCGGAAAACATCCATGGCAACTTCGTCGTTCACCGGAGAATTGACGGGGTCGAGGTTTGGCTCCAGCCGGCTAGTTTCTTCTTCAAAGTTTTGACAAAATTCTGCAAGGATGATCACTAAGTCAAGGGGATGGTCGAATGGAAAAACCACAATTGGAAATGTTTGCCAAGCATAGAGGTTTACCTTCAAGCATAAGAAACAGCTTCTTGGCAAGACCACTCAGGAAGGCCTCCAGATCAGTTTTCTTCCCAGTCAATTTGCTGACTTGGTCGGTCAGGGCAGCTTTATCAGTTTTTAGTCGACTGACCTCCTTGTTGGCGATCCCAAGAGCAGCTTTCAGATTGGTATTGTCTTGTTCAAGCTTGGTGACTGAAGCTAACTTCTCGTCAGCAAGCTTGATCTTCTCAGCTAGTTCGAGGTCTTTCTTCTGTTGGGCCTCCCTTACCTTACCTGCAAGTTACAGCAAGATCAGATTTTGAAACAAGCAAGGGGAAAAGCAGTCGTCAGGGTCTCACCAAACATACCTTCGGTCTCCTCCTTTGCCTTCGTCAGCTTCTCCTGAACCAGCTTCAAGCTCAGCTCGAGTTGAGTGTGCTTGTTTTCCAGCTCAGAGTAGCGAGCCACAAGATCACAAGAGTTCTGCGAAGAACCAATCGACTAAATGTCAAATATAATTCACTTCCGAGTGAAAAAGGAAAAAACACACGTTTCTAAGACTACAGCCGAATACAAGCATTCGACCGTAGTCTCGGGGACTACACCCAGTGGGTGCACTCAGCGTGCCCCCACTAATCCTGTTGAAGACAAAGTCGACCAGTCGACCTCAAAAAAAAAGAGCGAGATGTATTCTTTAAGACTGTGATCAACTGCAAGCAGTCGACCACAGTCTCGGGGACTACACCCAGTGGGTGCACTTAGCGTGCCCCCACCGGTTTGTGAAATCCAGTCGACATAGTCGACTGACAGAAAGATTGACATCATAAAGCCTAAGGCCGACTGCCAGCAGTCGACCTTAGCCTTGGGGACTACACCCAGCGGGTGCACTCAGCGTGCCCCCGCTAACACGGAGTTTAATCGACACACCCAGTGGGTGACTACTGTAAATTCCAGAAAGGAAAAGTTCTTGGTAGCATATCCAACAGAACAAACGGTGGTCGACTGACCTGAACATTGCTTTGGAGGGTAGAACTGGCGTCATAAGCTGCCTGGCTCGCATCCTGGATGGTCTTCAACTGCTCCATCATGATTCCCGCCTGGCGTATGGCCTCCTTCGCCGCGCCAGCTTGGTCCTCTGGGACGTGGTGCATCGTGAAGAGGGAGGGCTGCTGAGCACTCGTCAATGGATCTGCGAAGGACACCGTGTGTCGAGTGGTGTTCTCTTCCTCCGCAATCAGAATCTCAGGCGCCGTCACATCCTGGGGCACCTTGCTGGCAGACGCTTTCCTACTCCTTCTGCGCTTCAGCGGTTCCTCATCCTCATCATCATCAGGGAGATTGATAACAGCGTTGGGTGGAGCTACGAAGAAGAATCAGGATCAGAGATCGCGAGTCAGTCGACTAAAAACGGCGTTAAGAATATAGTACCTGGTTGAAGTTGCTGCGTCCTCCATCTCATGGTCATCAGCCCGGGCTGAGGTTTCAGAAGTAGCAGCACTGCAACTCCAAAGAATCAGTCGACTAACTTCAGCGTCGACCAGAGACAAAGTTCACACAAAATAAGAAGACTTAAGCAGCACGATTACCCTGATATGGTGGGGATGGACACCTTCATCTTCGGCAGGAGCTTGATCGGCTTCGACGAGGCCGCCCTGGGCTGCTTCGGCACCTTTTCAGTCGGCACCGGAGAGGTGGTCCGAGGGCGCTTGGTCGACTGAGCAACAGTCGCAACCCCCTTGCCACGTTCAGTCGAAGGGTCGTGGACAAGCTTCGACCGCCTTTCTGAGCACGGTGGTACGACCTCCTCCTCCTCTTCTTCCTCATCTTCAACATCATCTTCATCACCGTCATCATCGTCATTATCATCATCATCCTCTGCAACGTCCGAGTCCCATTCCTCCTCTTCCTGGCTCTCGCCCCCACTCGCCTCACCCTCCTCAGTCGGAGCTTGTGCCCCATTGGGCATCGAGTACAGCTCGGTGAGGGCCTAGCAGATATCAAGACAAGGATCAGTCGACCAGTCGGCAGGATAAACAGAAATGAATGCGACAAGAACACAGTGGAGAGCAGAGCAAGTGTACCTTGTTTGGATCGTTGTTGTGGTCGAGTGGAGGAATCCTTCTAGCTCCGCGTGGGTTATCCTTGTTTCCGGTAATGGCTACCATCCATCTTTCCAGAGTGACATCGTCGACTGCTTCTGGATGGACTCGAGTCTCGTCTTCAGTCCCACAGTACAACCACATGCAGTGGCTCCGGAACTGAAGGGGCTGGATGCGACGCCTAAGGAAGACCTCCAGGAGATCCATGCCCGTCACTCCCTCCCGAACCAACTGCACCACGCGCTCCATCAACATCTTCACGTCAGCTTTCTCCTCCGGAATCAACTTCAGAGAGGAGGGCTTGTTCACTCGGTCCATGGTAAACTGTGGGAGTCCACTCGACTGCCCCGGCGTCGACTGGTCCTGGCAGTAGAACCAGGTCGACTGCCAGCCTCTGACTGACTCGGGAAAGGTCATGGGCGGGAAGGTGCTCTTATTCCTCACCTGGATCCCCAGACCCCCACACATTTGGACGACTCGGGTTCTCTCATCACCTGGGCTCGCCTTCTTCACGGTCTGAGAGCGACACGTGAATATATGCTTGAACAAACCCCAGTGCGGTCGACAGCCCAGGAAACCCTCACACATGGACACGAACGCGGCAAGATAGGCGATAGAGTTTGGGGTAAAGTGGTGGAGCTGCGCTCCAAAGAAATTCAAGAAGCCACGGAAGAAAATACTCGGCGGCAAGGAAAATCCACGATCAACATGGGTGGCCAAGAGCACACACTCACCCTCTTCTGGCTGGGGCTGCCACTCCTTCCCCGGAAGCCTCGCAGCTCCATGAGGGATCAAGCCCTCGTTGGCCATGTCGAGGAGATCTTTCTCTGTGATGGTCGACTGGATCCAGTCCCCTTGGACCCAGCCCTTTGGCAGGCGTGATCTGGACGAAGACCCGCCGCGGCTGGTAGATCTCCCCTTCGCCTTCTCCGACGCCGACGCCTTCTTCGCACGTTCCAGTGCCGCCGTCTTCTCCTTGGCCATGGTTGCCGGCGAGATGCGCGAGGGGAAGTAGTGCGGGGGCGAGAGCGAGCGCGCTGGACGGGGACGAAGGGAGCAGAGAGAGAGAGAAAGCTGAGGCACAGTACAAAAATCCTCGCCGGGCGCATTTATAAGGTCTCTTCCGAGTGGATGACAGGTGGGCCCGGTCAATCTAATCATATCCAGGAACAGTTATGCAGACGGGATACATGGCAAAGAAAGCGGCGCGGAGATCGAGGCGTTTATGTCCCGTCCCATCCGAACGCCGCGGTCCGCTCCGCTTCGCGCGCGTCCCCAAATTTCGCATCCCGCGGAATCCGCGAACGGCAGATCGGTCTGTCAGACGCGGGGTTTCCCGCGATCCGTCGCTCGGAGATCGTCGAAGCCCGAAAGATCACTCGACGAAAGAAGAGAATGGATCGAGTCGACTGAAGGCAAGTTGCTCACTATCGACGAAGAGATTCTTTGGTCCAGAACAACGCACGACCAGTGTGCAAAGGTTAATCGGAAACAACATCAACTCCTTCCTCACTCGAAGCCTCAATCCATTCAGGGGCTAATGATGGGGTCATGTACCTAGGGTAGGGTCATGGACCTGATCTAAGTACCTTGCCCAAGGACACCCTTAGAAGAGGTCGCCTTCCAGTCGACCAACAAGGGACTCACTCGACTGACTTGAAGGACTCGACCATGAAGACTCACTCGACCACCAGGAGGTCAAGAGGCACTCTGCACTGCAACGGCCTGTAATTAAGTAGGCTTTATGATAGTAAAGACACTTTATGTGGGGCGTTACCAGTAACGCCCCAGACTTAACTCACCTTAAACCCTCTCCTACGTGGGCTGGCTGGGGTCCTGGCGCACTCTATATAAGCCACCCCCCTCCACAGGTAGAGGGGTTCGGCACCTTGTAACTCATATACTCATAATCCACTCGACCGCCTCCGGGCTCCGAGACGTAGGGCTATTACTTCTTCCGAGAAGGGCCTGAACTCGTACATCCCTTGTGTTTACAACCTCTCCATAGCTAGGACCTTGCCTCTCCATACTTACCCCCCCCCATTCTACTGTCAGGCTTAGAACCACGACAGCTAGCTTTCGGCTTCACCCAGTCTGAGGTCCAAACTCGGATGACCCGGTCGTGATCGTAGAGGTGCTTCCTTTACTCCCTAGCCGAACAATCGGGAACGTAGCTTGCGGAACACTTAACTTAATATGGTGCATATTGTGGCATAATACGCGAACAAGAAACGAAGACGTACAAGTATAATCATATGCAAGGGGAAATGCTTCAAAAAGGAAGCCCCCAAGTAAACGAGGTATTTGATTTGTGTGTCACAAACAAAGTTATGACAAGGAATTTTTTCACAAACAATTTTTTGCCAAAAAAGTATAATGTTTGGTCAAACCGAACAAAATTTAAAACTGAAAAAATTTTAGCATAAAAGCGACTTAGCTGGTTAATGTGCTCGGTGTTGATGACGCGATTCGGGCTTGTGGCGGGACAAAGACGCCCATTGATCTGTGACAGATCCGACAAGGTTCGCATTCCTCGGCATGGCCGAGGTCCCAGCCCCCAAGCCCGAGGTGTCCGAGCAAGGAGTTCGGCGCTCCGGAGTAGTGACCACGTAACGCAGTCAAAATCGATTACCTGCACACATAAAACAGTGCGGTCCAGAAAATAATATATAATCCTTGCATAATTGCTTTAGGCAAAAATAATTTATTTAAAGAGATGTCGCCTGGCGCCGAAGCCAATATCGATGCAGGGCGTCGGCGTGACGTAGTGAAGGCGTGACAAAGCTTGAATTTGCAGGGCGGTCCGGGCTCTAGATGTGGCGTTCACCAAACTATGGACGGGAAACAGACCAAACCATCACGCAACCATCGTTAATGCAACCATTATTTGATAGACCTGTATACATATGATGGAACAAACCAAAGTAATAATGACTCAGGAAAAATAAACCCAAGTGAGAAAAAATTACTAGGATTAATAGCACCCGGTTTGTCTGTTGTAGCTATATGAAGGAAGGTTACTCCCAAAATTGGGACTCGATCCGCACACCCATTGCCTGATGGATGATGAAGCGATGGCATGGCGATGCTGGCAAAGGTTGGCTCGCCGAGGCAAACCCCGTGGTGCAGCTAATATGATGAAGCTAGCTGGCTGGTGACGCTGAAGTCTTCGAGGTGAGTTGATGAAGAGATGGCAAAGCCCCCGGTCTAGAGAGGAGATGGAGCAGGTCGGTGAGAAGATGTTGCAGCTGTCATGTCAGCCGAGGTGTTGAAGTAGTTCGGCGTGATGGACATCGGCTCGATGAAGCAACAGTTCGGCCATGCCGATGCAGGTCGCAACTTGTGACGTGGTCAATGCTGGCTTGATGAAGTGACCGTCCGGCGATGCCGGTGTGCCCGCTCTGTGTAATTCGAGGGGCGGCGATATTGGTGATGATTAATCCTTCGCGATGCCGAACTATTGTTCGGCTTGCCGAGATGATAATCTGAAGTAGTTGAGTTCGGCTCAACAAAGCGACGATGTGTCTAGCGCAGGTCGGCCGCCATGGAGCAATGTTGTCGGGCTGGTTTGACACCGGCGCGATGGTGAAGATTATATTGGAAAAATATTTTTAATATCAGTGGGATGTGTTTGAGAATAAAACACAATACCCTAAAAAAACTTCAAAAAGGATGTCCGAAATCCCGTTCATAAAGAAGATGAACTCGGGTCGGATTCGTTCTCGCGCAGAAAACATATCCGAATAGTGATGCACTAATCGGAAGGTTCTCGGAGTTTGGACGGTCGGATCGAGCTGAAATTTTGACAGGTAGTAAATATATGAATTCCGCAGCCGATCAACGGTTGGATCTTCCAAAGGACATCTGAGCTAGAAGTTGGACACCATGCTCCAAACTCGTACAGATTTGATAGGTCTCCGGTATATCGTAGAATGCTAGAGATTCCTCCATCAGAACTCGACGAATTTTTCCAGGGTTGTTGTAGACTCAATTCCGCACAATTCCACCGAAGCAATCGGTAAAACGACACTCAAGGAGGCGGTGGCGGCGGATAGAATTTCGCTGCCCAGAAAAACAGCACGGTCGTTCGAGGGCAATGTTGACATTGAGCCCCAAGCTCCATGGATGATTCCTCCATGATCTTGATAAAGATCGGAGTCGTTGTTGATGAAGGCCCTCGTCCGAGCATGACGATCGTAGGTAGGGCGCAGTCCTCGGTCTAGCCAATGTGACCAGTCTAGCCGGTGACGAAGAAGCCGACATCGCAGTTGATCTGCCGTCGAGCCATTGATCCTTTGCCGATCACACAGCGGAACTCTCAATGAAATCACCAATGTCGGTGTCAAAACCGACAGATCTCGGGTAGGGGGTCTCAAGCTGTGTGTCTTAGGACCGATGATAACATGAACACGAGATTTTACCCAGCTTCGGGCTCTCTTGATGAGATAATACCCTACATGCTGCTTGATTGACTTTAATGAGTATAGGGGTTACAAGAGTTGATGTACCTCGAGATCATATGTTGTGGTCTAAACCCTAGAGGTATGATGAGTAATGTCATAATGATCTATCGACTAGCATGGCCCTGGTTTATGTAATGCACAAGAGGCCTAGGATAACAAGAGTCCTAGCCGAATACGCTAGTGGGGGGGGAGTCCTTGTCTTGATCACCAAGTATTGTGGAATCTTCCTTGTATGCGGCAGCTATCCGAACTGGCCCATGAGTATACGGCCATGGGGGTCCTCGGCCCAATCCAACTGACCGGGAGATGACGTGATGAGTACCCTCTGGTCCAGGACACCGTCAGTGGGAGGGATCCGTTTTTAGATTTTTTTTGAGTTTTGTTAGGGTTTGTGTCCTACTCAGGAAGCCGAGACGGCGGCTACTCCCTGAAGATGGAATAAAGGTCTCCCCGCCTAGCCCTCGTTCCGGTGATGCGGCTAGCATCGTCGGTGGGCGTGTGGAGGTGTGTCTCCGGCGGATCTGTCTTTGTAGATCTGCTGCTCGGGTCTGTTCGTCGTTCGTCTGTGTTCCCATGTCTTCATGTTGGATCCTTCAGATCTACACTCTTCATCGGCGTCGGTTGCTGTTCTGGTGCGTTGGTTCTATGGGGCCTTAGCACGACGACTTCCCGACTGTCTACTACAACAAGGTTTGTCCGGCTCCGGCGATGGAGGGGCGATGACAGCGGCGCGCCTTCGGCTCGCTTCAGTGCTTGTAGTCGTCGCTAGGTAGTTTATTGATCTGAATGTAATTTTTATTATTTCTAGGGTTCGTTGTACTAGCATGATTAAAGATGAATAGATTGAAAGTTTTTCTCGAATAAAGAGGAGAGAGATGATGACTTGTATCTTTCCAATGTATTTTTTACTCCACTCTATAATTTATGATAAAAAATTTATATATACAATTTTCACCGGGCGGAAGGAGTAGCCGTCAACCACGTCCAAATTGTAACACATTTTATACCGATTCAAAAAAACGCATGTCACTATAGCTTTACCTTCCTGGAAAAATACCAGTAGAGTTGTGCATCACACCTGTCAGATTCCATTATGCAAGTATGAAGCCAATCTACCCTTGTTCATCCAATCTTCATGATCTATATCATGTTTCCTCGAATTAACCATGTGCGACGGCCTTTCTGAAGATGTTGTTACGAAGAAGCGACTTAGACATATGTAGCCTTTTCATGTCTTGTTGTGATTAGTTATTCATCTGATATAATCCCCCTAAAAATTGAGGACATAATTAACCTTTTCATATCTTGTCCTCATATAATCCTGATTATTGATGACTTTGATCTTATTATCTTACATTAAGTTCAATAATATTATGATTGTGCGTGTCCACGAATGCAGTGACCATGAGGTTCAACCTTTCTTTTCTTTTTTGTGGGATTCAGAAAAAAAAAGGTATCATAGTAGTGCAATGTTGAAGGAGTGTTGTGAATTCAGCGTAGCTCATATGGCTAGGTTCCTTGCGGTGGAACTAGTCCACTAGGATTCAAGTACCAGACCTGGCAATGACGATGGCATAAATTCAATGTTTTCAACTATGCCCGGAGAGAGCGCGTTTCCGTCGATCTTAAAATATTATGCATGCTCACGAAGACGATCGTAAAGGGGTAGCTCGTGTGTATGTGCGTTTATAATAAAGATCAATGAATCATGAATGGGAGCTGTTCGTACTGGGCTAATAAAACAGCAGTGCTACCATAGGACGTGTGGTACGACCTGTCGCGAGGAGGCAGCGATCGACAGTGATTAGACCAAACCAGGCCGTAGCAGTTGGGAAACAGTCGGCATCATCTTCTCTGTCCCTCTCAACGAGGCCATGTAGTAAAACTTCTCCACGTCGTCCTGTTTCTGCCACACATGCCTGCATTGCCTCCTGCATGCTGAAGCGTGGATCGTCACGACTGACGAGGCCATAAAATTCGATGGACGGCATCGCTCGGTGGCAAAATTTCGTGTTTTAACCCTTTTTTCAAACAAATTCAGGATTTGACCCCGTTTGAAATATTTTTGAGATTTGACCCTTTTTCCTACCGCCAGAGCTCCTGGCGGTAGGGTTACACAGCCACCCTGGCGGTAGGAAACTTATCCACGTCAGCGCGCGGAGACGGCGCCGTCCCCCCTCCGTCGCACCCTACCGCCAGGGGCCCGGGCGGTAGACTGTGTAACCCTACCGCCGGATCCCCTGGCGGTAGGGTCCGGGCAGTTATTTCGCCCGAGACCCCCGCGCCCCTTCCCTTCTTCCCACCCCTCCCCTCCCCCAAGTCGGCAGTTCATCCATTTTCTCCCCCAAGTCGCGCCCCTCTCTCCCTCTCTCATCTCCTCCACTCTCCCCCTCCGATCTTCACCGTTTCTTTACCGTTTTGGCGGATCGAGATGGCCCCGAAGAAAGAAACGTAAGCTCCTCCGATCCCTCCAATTAGTTTTTGCAAACTTGCTTCCGATTCGACACATTATTTGCTTGAAATCCCTCATGTTTTTTAACTTAGATTGGATTTTTTTCACCTAAGATTGATTGTAATTGTAGTTCTTAGTTCTTTAGTAACTAGTGGTATTGGATATGAACTCTAATCAATAGTTCATATATTAGTGTGAAGATGAACCCTAGTTCATAATTTATTTTGTTAAAAAATTATGATGTAATGTTGATATGAGGATGAACCCTAGTTTGATGATGCATGTTGATATGATGATATGATCTAGTGTGAAGCTGAACCCTAGTTTGATGATTCATATTGATATGATGATATGAAGATGTTGTTTGGAAAAAAATATTTAAAAATATGAAGCTATGATGTATGTTGGAGGATTTTTTTTATATGATGCATGTTGATATGATTTGATCCATCATCTGTAGTACATGTTGTTAGAGAAATATGCTTAAAATTTTATTTTGATATGATGCATGTCGATATGATTTGAGTTCATCTTTTGCTTATGTATGCTTCATGCTTATGGTGCTTTTGTTTATGAAATTTTATTAAGGCGGCCACCTCTTGCGGACAACATCGGCCCACGGTACTGCATGCTGGACTGGGCATTCGACAAGGGTCATCGTGCCCGTTTCATAGAGAACGGAGAGGTAAGTTATATGAATGAAATTTTGATCCAAGTTTTCGGATTGACGAAAATAATTTCCTAACTTTTTGCGTTCAATTTTTGACAGACGCTCCAGCCACTACGCATGAGGGGTCACGGGGTTCATGGGCATATGGACTACGACGAGCGCTACGCGCCGTTCTTCAAGAGAGCCCGGCTGTTGGGTTTCGTGTTGCAGTTCAAGCGTCAGCCGCCGACGCTTGTCCACGCAGCTCTGACAACGTTGATTGACCGGTGGCGACCGGAGACCCATTCTTTTCATCTGCCATGCGGGGAGATGACGGTGACCCTCGAGGACTGGGAGATGATTACTGCCATGCCGATCGAGGGTCATGCACTCACCGGTCGAGTGGAGAGGACCAACTGGCAGGAGAGGGTCACCACCCTCATCGGCGACTGCCCCGGTGCCAAGAGTAACCATACATCCGGTGTGCCGTTGATCTGGCTCTCGGAGCACCGGAAGACATGCCCCGAAGGCGTAGATGAGGCGACTATGGAGTGGTATGCGCGGGCCTACCTATGGTATCTTCTCACGGAGGTCGTGTTTCCAGACAGCTCAGGAAACTCTGCCAACTTGTTGTATCTGTTCTTCCTAGCCGACTGGGATGCAGGGTACAGTTGGGGGACAGCATCTCTCGCCTACCTATACCGTTCGGTAAGAGAGTGTCTAATTGCGTACCTACCTACGAAAGTGTGTCCATGACATTTTCTTATATCTGATCCTCATTTGATGTTTTGCAGCTTGACGACGCAACGCTGAGGACGGGAGACAAGTCCAATATGGGTGGCTTTGTCTGGGCCTTCTCCATTTGGATGTGGGAGCGGCTGCCGGTGGGGCGTCCGGAGAAGTTGCGAAGACGCCCATGGGAAGACTATGGCGAAGAAGGCGACGAGACTCGAAACCCCACCATAGCTTACGAGTGGGACGTTGTCAAACTCTACACGGGCCTAAACAAGACTTCGTACAAGACCTACACCAATGAGTTGGACGCTTTGACGCATACGCAGGTATATGAACTCGCCCAACACCTTTCTCTTTGATTCCACTATTGACCAAGAGTGCGAACTTACCAAGGTATATGTAATAGGTAATCTGGTGCCCGTATCGACAAGAACGAGAGTGGGACTTTGATCTGAACGTGATGTGCGATGCGGACCGTGGTCTCTGGCGGTGCATCGTGCCCATGATCTGTGTGTACGCCGTCGAGTGGCATTTGCCACAACGCGTGGCCACGCAGTTTGGGATTTATCAGCATACCCCACCGGGCCAGCCCACCGATACCGGCGGCCACGTGCTCCACCTGTGAGCTCTTTGTTCTCCATGAGATTATCATGTTTCCTGTTGCTTATGATGATCTCATTGCGCTTATGATGATTCTTGTTGCTTATGCCTTGCAGGATGAGCCGGCAGAAGAATCAGTCGATCACAGACTGGGGAGAGGAGCATAAGACTCATGTGACGGAGTGGAACCGACGGAGGTACCGTAAAGACGTGGAGAGGAGAGTGACTAACTGGGATGATTACCTGGCCCGACACATGAGGTGGTACGATGATGGCCAGAAGCACCGTCTTCATCTCAGGCCTCGATGGACGGCGGAAGACATCGCGGAGCTGGAGTGGGCTGACCCCGATGAACAGGCATACCAGACCGGCATCAAAGACATGCACAGTGGATTTAGGGAGTTTGCACCCCTCATCAACAGAGTGGTAAGTTTGAACCGACGGTCGTATTTAAAATATTTTATTCGTCATCGTGACTGACTTATGCCGTTGCAGTCCGGTGAGCTGAACAGATGCATCTTTGAAGCCTCAGATGCACTAGGTGATCTTCCCGGGAGCGTACAATCAGAGACCAGAGTCAGGGGGACGATGAAGGTACAATTTCAGCCTCCACGGAACAGATGCATCTTGTTCACTTGTAGTCAGTCGATCTGATACTTATTATGACCTTGCTTCATTGTGAGTGCAGAAGTTCGTGCAGCATTGTCGCAAGCTCGTAGGGCTGCTTGGGTGTGCTCGAGCTGGGTCAGTTGAAGCTTATCAGCCTGTAGCCACACAGGGTCTCATCGCCTCATCGAGCCATGCTCCCTCGTCGTCCAGGTTGGTTGGGGAGGAGGAGGAAGAGGATGAGGATGAGGAGGCCACACATGAAGAAGAGGAGGAGGAGGAGGAGGAGGAGGATGAGAGCAACGGGGAGGAGGAGTACGATGAAGATTATGGACCTCCACCAACTCAAACATCTCAGGCATCTCAGCTGCCGAAGAGGAATCCGAAGAAGAAGGATTTGCTGAGTCCGGACCCTTTCCAGAGACCGGTTCCTCGCCGGCCCAAGAGACTCGTTCAAAGAGTAACGAGGACCGTACCTCCAAGAGGGGAAGGAGCAAGTGATTATGCTCTTCGATACTTGGCTCTTTTAGTTTGGTTGAACTTGTCTAGTGGTTGCGAAACTATATGGAACTATGTGTTTGCTATTTGTGGATCTATGTGTTTGAAATGTTCTATGCAGTTCAAGTTATCTTAATATGGATCTACGTGATGCCCAAATTTAATTGTTTAAAATCTATGATATTGCTGTCATATTTGTGAAACTTGCTGTGATATTGAATATGAAAACAAGCGACCAAATGAACTTGAAAAAACAAAACAGAGGACCCTACCGCCAGGCAACCTGGCGGTAGGGTTACACAACCTACCGCCATGTGTCCTGGCGGTAGGGTTACACAGCCTACCGCCAGGGACCCTGGCGGTAGGAAACTTATCCACGTCAGCGCGCGGAGACGGCGCCGTCCCCCCTCCGTCGCACCCTACCGCCAGGGGCCCGGGCGGTAGACTGTGTAACCCTACCGCCGGATCCCCTGGCGGTAGGGGCCGGGCAGTTATTTCGCCCGAGACCCCCGCGCCCCTTCCCTTCTTCCCACCCCTCCCCTCCCCCAAGTCGGCAGTTCATCCATTTTCGCCCCCAAGTCGCGCCCCTCTCTCCCTCTCTCATCTCCTCCACTCTCCCCCTCCGATCTTCACCGTTTCTTTACCGTTTTGGCGGATCGAGATGGCCTCGAAGAGAGAAACGTAAACTCCTTCGATCCCTCCAATTAGTTTCTGCAAACTTGCTTCCGATTCGACACATTATTTGCTTGAAATCCCTCATGTTTTTTAACTTAGATTGGATTTTTTTTCACCTAAGATTGATTGTAATTGTAGTTCTTAGTTCTTTAGTAACTAGTGGTATTGGATATGAACTCTAATCAATAGTTCATATATTAGTGTGAAGATGAACCCTAGTTCATAATTTATTTTGTTAAAAAAATTATGATGTAATGTTGATATGAGGATGAACCCTAGTTTGATGATGCATGTTGATATGATGATATGATCTAGTGTGAAGCTGAACCCTAGTTTGATGATTCATATTGATATGATGATATTAAGATGTTGTTTGGAAAAAAATATTTAAAAATATGAAGCTATGATGTATGTTGGAGGATTTTTTTTATATGATGCATGTTGATATGATTTGATCCATCATGTGTAGTAGATGTTGTTAGAGAAATATGCTTAAAATTTTAATTTGATATGATGCATGTCGATATGATTTGAGTTCATCTTTTGCTTATGTATGCTTCATGCTTATGGTGCTTTTGTTTATGAAATTTTATTAAGGCGGCCACCTCTTGCGGACAACATCGGCCCACGGTACTGCATGCTGGACTGGGCATTCGACAAGGGTCATCGTGCCCGTTTCATAGAGAACGGAGAGGTAATTTATATGAATGAAATTTTGATCCAAGTTTTCGGATTGACGAAAATAATTTCCTAACTTTTGGCGTTCAATTTTTGACAGATGCTCCAGCCACTACGCATGAGGGGTCACGGGGTTCATGGGCATATGGACTACGACGAGCGCTACGCGCTATTCTTCAAGAGAGCCCGGCTGTTGGGTTTCGTGTTGCAGTTCAAGCGTCAGCCGCCGACGCTTGTCCACGCAGCTCTGACAGCGTTGACTGACCGGTGGCGACCGGAGACCCATTCTTTTCATCTGCCATGCGGGGAGATGACGGTGACCCTCGAGGACTGGGAGATGATTACTGCCATGCCGATCGAGGGTCATGCACTCACCGGTCGAGTGGAGAGGACCAACTGGCAGGAGAGGGTCACCACCCTCATCGGCGACTGCCCCGGTGCCAAGAGTAACCGTACATCCGGTGTGCCGTTGATCTGGCTCTCGGAGCACCGGAAGACATGCCCCGAAGGCGTAGACGAGGCGACTATGGAGTGGTATGCGCGGGCCTACCTATGGTATCTTCTCACGGAGGTCGTGTTTCCAGACAGATCCGGAAACTCTGCCAACTGGTTGTATCTGTTCTTCCTAGCCGACTGGGATGCAGGGTATAGTTGGGGGACTGCATCTCTCGCCTACCTATATCGTTCGGTAAGAGAGTGTCTAATTATGTACCTACCTACGAAAGTGTGTCCATGACATTTTCTTATATCTGATCCTCATTTGATGTTTTGCAGCTTGACGACGCAACGCTGAGGACGGGAGACAAGTCCAATATGGGTGGCTTTGTCTGGGCCTTCTCCATTTGGATGTGGGAGCGGCTGCCGGTGGGGCGTCTGGAGAAGTTGCGAAGACGCCCATGGGAAGACTATGGCGAAGAAGGCGACGAGACTCGAAACCCCACCATAGCTTACGAGTGGGACGTTGTCAAACTCTCACGGGCCTAAACAAGACTTCGTACAAGACCTACACCAATGAGTTGGACGCTTTGACGCATACGCAGGTATATGAACTCGCCCAACACCTTTCTCTTTGATTCCACTATTGACCAAGAGTGCGAACTTAGCAAGGTATATGTAATAGGTAATCTGGTGCCCGTATCGACAAGAACGAGAGTGGGACTTTGATCTGAACGTGATGTGCGATGCGGACCGTGGTCTCTGGCGGTGCATCGTGCCCATGATCTGTGTGTACGCCGTCGAGTGGCATTTGCCACAACGCGTGGCCACGCAGTTTGGGATTTATCAGCATACCCCACCGGGCCAGCCCACCGATACCGGCGGCCACGCGCTCCACCTGTGAGCTCTTTGTTCTCCGTGAGATTATCATGTTTCATGTTGCTTATGATGATCTCATTGCGCTTATGATGATTCTTGTTGCTTATGCCTTGCAGGATGAGCCGGCAGAAGAATCAGTCGATCACAGACTGGGGAGAGGAGTATAAGACTCATGTGACGGAGTGGAACCGACGGAGGTACCGTAAAGACGTGGAGAGGAGAGTGACTAACTGGGATGATTACCTGGGCTGACACATGAGGTGGTACGATGATGGCCAGAAGCATCGTCTTTGTCTCAGGCCTCGATGGACGGCGGAAGACATCGCGGAGCTGGAGTGGGCTGACCCCGATGAACAGGCATACCAGACCGACATCAAAGACATGCACAGTGGATTTAGGGAGTTTGCACCCCTCATCAACAGAGTGGTAAGTTTGAACCGACGGTCGTATTTAAAATATTTTATTCGTCATCGTGACTGACTTATGCCGTTGCAGTCCGGTGAGCTGAACAGATGCATCTTTGAAGCCTCAGATGCACTAGGTGATCTTCCCGGGAGCGTACAATCAGAGACCAGAGTCAGGGGGACGATGAAGGTACAATTTCAGCCTCCTCGGAACAGATGCATCTTGTTCACTTGCAGTCAGTCGATCTGATACTTATTATGACCTTGCTTCATTGTGAGTGCAGAAGTTCGTGCAGCGTTGTCGCAAACTCGTAGGGCTGCTTGGGTGTGCTGGTGCTGGGTCAGTTGAAGCTTATCAGCCTGTAGCCACACAGGGTCTCATCGCCTCATCGAGCCATGCTCCCTCGTCGTCCAGGTTGGTTGGGGAGGAGGAGGAGGAAGAGGATGAGGATGAGGAGGCCACACATGAAGAGGAGGAGGAGGAGGAGGAGGAGGAGGATGAGAGCAACGGGGAGGAGGAGTACGATGAAGATTATGGACCTCCACCAACTCAAACATCTCAGGCATCTCAGCTGCCGAAGAGGAATCCGAAGAAGAAGGATTTGCTGAGTCCGGACCCTTTCCAGAGACCGGTTCCTCGCCGGCCCAAGAAGAAGACCGAAGAGACTCGTTCAAAGAGTAACGAGGACCGTACCTCCAAGAGGGGAAGGAGCAAGTGATTATGCTCTTCGATACTTGGCTCTTTTAGTTTGGTTGAACTTGTCTAGTGGTTGCGAAACTATATGGAACTATGTGTTTGCTATTTGTGGATCTATGTGTTTGAAATGTTCTATGCACTTCAAGTTATCTTAATATGGATCTACGTGATGCCCAAATTTAATTGTTTAAAATCTATGATATTGCTGTCATATTTGTGAAACTTGCTGTGATATTGAATTTGAAAACAAGCGACCAAATGAACTTGAAAAAACAAAACAGAGGACCCTACCGCCAGGCAACCTGGCGGTAGGGTTACACAACCTACCGCCATGTGTCCTGGCGGTAGGGTGGACCTACCGCCAGGGCAGTAGCATATTTCATTACAGAATGCCTGGTTGGCAATAACCCTGCCACACCTTACCGCCAGGGTCGCTGGCGGTAGGGTTAGACAGCCTACCGCCATGTTTCCTGGACGTAAGGTACTTATCCACGTCAGTGCGTGGTGACGGCCGCCGTCCCCCTTCGTCACACCCTACCGCCAGATACTCTGGCGGTAGGCTATGTAACCCTACCGCCAGGAGCACTGGCGGTAGCGAAAGGGTCAAATCTCGAAAATATTTCAAAGTGGGGTCAGATCCTGAATTTGTTTGAAAAAAGGGTCAAAACACGAAATTTGGCCTCGCTCGGTGAGTAGTTGGCGTACAACCATGGTGACAGTGAGCAAGGCTTGATTCTGACAAGCCGACGCTGACGCTCCAGTCCATAAGCTAGTATTACGAGCTAACGGAGCTATTAGCAGCGATGCTTAGTCACTGTCACACGAGCTTGGCGTGGTAGACTTGCAGCAACAAATAGTTGTAATGTTTCGTGGGCAGGTCGGCTCGGAGATCACACGTCTCAGCACAGACGTATTAGATCTTACGTCCTCGCTCTATTCACTTTTATTAGACGTTTAGATAATTCGGCATTCAAAATAGTTCAATGTCAGCTGTCCAAAAGGTCTTATAAGAAAGAACGGAGGGAGTAGAATCTGCTGGCCGGTGATGCGATCAAGCGACAGCGATGCGATGATCGATCATTGGACGGCCATGCTGGCATTGCACTGCAATTCAAAGCTTATTTGTAAAATACTCCCTTTGTAAGATAATATAAGAGCAATTAGATAACTAAAATAGCGAGCTAAACGTTTTTATATTAGTTTACGGAGGAAGTACTCGTTTGTAAATTGCAGGAGAGTAGGAGACGGCGTACCTCCTCTGCTGATTGATACCCTGATTGGATCACAACCAACGACCTTTCGCCACGAAGCCTCCCTAGTCCGGCGAGTCGATACAGAAGAGTGGTTCAGAAGAGAAAAGTAAGAGGCCCTAAGCCCTAAGGGATTTTTAGGGATTTTTACCAGATGGGCTGTGCTTGGGCTTGAAAAGTAGGCTCGGTGGTACGGCCTGGGAGGGCCTGGTCCTCAGTTTTTTGCCGTGTGCTTTTTTAGGCCCGGACCATGCCCAGGTATATGTGGACGTACCAAAGTTGGCTACTAAAAACCAGTATTGTGAATAAATTCAATGTTTACAACAATGTTCGTCCTAGGAGAGAAGACGTCTCCATCACCCATTTTAAAATATCATGCATGATCGATATCTCGAAGATGGTGTGTGCTCGGAGATGTTTCGACACGCTTCGAGGAGCCGCTGCGGCGCGGTGGTCGGTGTGGTTCGCCGCCGATCTAAAAGCAGTGGCGAGGCCCAAGTACCACCGTGGCGTGGTGGTCTTGCACCCGCACACCTCGACGGTGTACATGGTTGACGAGCGCAGTTGCACGGTGGACACGCGGTCGGGAGGCGGGTTCATTTTGACCCCGGGGGCCACGGTCGCGTTTCCTTCCCACGTCGCGCGCATCGATGAGGACATCACCGGCGGGGGGAGTGCATCGGGAGACGGCGAGGGAGGAATTGCGGCTGGTGGGGGAATAGTTAAGGCAGAGGGAGGATTTAGATCGAAATCAGTTCCCCACCCCACCCTCCCCTTCCTGCTTGCCCCATCTCCCTCCCTGTCCACTCAAGCGCGCGGCGGAGATGGTGGAGATCAGCGAGGAGAAGATGCGCAGGTTCGCGGGCAGGGATGCACGCATGCGGATCCGCCTGAGAGAAATCGGGGCGTGGTACTTGAGCAAAAGCGAGATGTACGCGAAGGCAGAGGCGATCGTGGAGAATCTGACGGAGGCGGAAGAGAGATCTTTGTTCGGGCGCGGAGGACGCAAGCACCCGCTGCAGGTGCTGCTGTGGGCGGCGGATCAGGCGGATTCGCCAGTGAGGGCGGTGGCGAGGAAGTGGGTGGCCTTCACCATCTTCGCGACCGCAGACCTCGCCCCCGCCATGAGGGAATCGGCGCTTCGCCCTCGGGAGGGAGTCCTGGCCCTTACTTCTCCGAGGACAGCCATGGCTCCGATCGAGATTCACGAGGACCCGGTGGATCAGGTGCCGCAGGAGACGACGGGGGTGTGGCGTTGCTCTGTTCGCCTCGCCGCGAATACGTCAACCTCGGAGGCTCCAGTGCCTCGCCGTTCAGCACGCCTCGCCGGAAACAGAGTCTGAATTCCTCACTAGCTGGCAACTGCTTCCGGGTGCTAGCTAGCGAGGATTCAGACGATGTTCCTGACGAGGATTCCGACAGTTCAGGTATGATTCATCGTGCTCCTTCTAGATACCTAGCTCATACCTGCGATGATGGGGATAGTTAGGGGGGTATTGATATTCAACGTCGAATTAGACGTGTTAATCGTAGATTGAGAAAAAGAATGGATGATTATGTCCAGAGTCTTCTGCTTAGAGATGGAAAAAGTAGGAATGAAGAACAGGAAGGAATAACACAGAGTGAGTTGACCCATATTGACTCACCCAATTGGGGGGAATTTCATAAACAAAATATTGATATGGCGCTAATCAGGGTTAGGGATAAGATACCCAAGGTTTGGGATCTACCTAGATTCCCTGAATATCTGTCAGATATTGGTAGCATCTGCGAGGCTGTTGAGATTGATAGCAATAAAGCTATTGAGAGTGACTTATTTGGATATGTTAATTCTCTGCCTGATAGTGAAATGAAAATAGATACCATTCCAGTAAATGTCATGCTGGAAGAAACTATGGCAGAGTTTCAAGCTTGCTTTGCTCAATGTGGATCAGGAGATAGGGAAGGGCAGGCAAAAGTGGGGGCCGGTGTGGGGGGAGAGAAAGTGGATCAGATGGGCTTTGGACGAACGTGGCCCAGTAATGGAGGGAACAAAAAAAGCCCAGGTACTGACAGGGGAGATGGGGCCTATATATAGGAGGGATCACACCCTTCATCCCTGATCCCGATTTCCTCCACCTTCCAAACCCTAGAGAGACCTTGGCGGCGACCAGTGAAGAAGAAGAGGTGGTGAAAAGAAGATTACTCTGGGGAGAAGAAGAAGACATGGATGGCAGGCAGGAGAGTTGGAGGCCAAGGCCTGAAAGAGGAAACTATCAAGGAGGGAGAGGTAATTTCCGTGGCCGATCTGAGCATTTTGGGAGAGGATTTGGCAGACAGGATGAGAGAGAGTTGGATGGATATGGTTGGAGGAACAAAGAGGGGGTTTCAGAGGAGGATCTGGGACAAATAGCAGTGGCTCTGGTGGGGATGGAAATTCTGCTGGAAGTGGTAGAGAAGGAGACAACAAGTTTGGCAGATTTGCTTCTGAAAGAGGGGGCAATCAACAGGAAAGATATCATGTTAGGGGGAATGAAAGCAGACAGGAGAGTGGATCTGGAGTTAGTGCAAATTTGGGGATTCAGGGGGGGCAGTTCAATTGGCAGGTGGCTTCCCTGTGATGAACAACATTAATTTTCCTCAGCTTGTGCTAGTGGGGATGGGGCTTGGACAGTTTGGTTTCGTGCCTCAGGAACAAATGGCACAGCAGTATCAATTCCTCCTGTCCAACATGCCAAAACAAGAGACTTTATATCAGCAAGTTAGTGCTAGAATGGAGGGCCCCAAGAAAACAGCCAAGAAGAAGGAGAATGGAAACCCTAAAGAACTTTTTTATGTGAAGTGTAAGGAACAGGGACATGTGAAGAGTGATTGCAAGAATAAGGTTTTTTGTGTGGTTTGCCAAAGACCATCTCACAATACTGACGAATGCACCATTCTAAAATAGCCTAAGCCAGTTGCTAAATATGTGGGATATGGAGCCAGGGGTTTGGGGTGTCTTTTGGTGCAGAACATCAAGGAAATTGTAGCCACTTAGCACATTAATCCTATGGCCTTGGTAACTGTGTATGAGGGACAGCTGAGTGACACCACAGTGGCCTATGGTTTCAGCAAGATGTTTGACTGGGGGTGGTCATGGAGAGCCAAATTTTAGAGTACCACAACTTTTCTCATGAGATTCCCTAGTAAAGCCAAATTGGTGGAGCTGAAAAACTTTGGTAAATTCACTTTGCTGGGCACTGGGGCTATGGTTGAGGTTGATTTCTGGAGTCCAGATGACAAGGCAAAAGGGAAACTACATTCAATTTGGATCAAGATGTGGGGGGTTCCTGACAACCTGAGACATTACTTGGGAGTTTGTGAAATTGGTTCAGCTTTGGGACCAGTGGTTGAAGTAGATGTGAAACATATTCACTCTAGGGAGGAAATCAGAGTTAAAGTGGGAGTGAGGGACCTGCACAAGGTTCCTGCTTGCATAGAAATCAGTATCAAGGACTTGTTGTTATATGATATAGGTTTTGAGTTTGATTCTGTTGCTGAACAAGGATGGTACAAGTTTGAGGAAGGAAATAAAAGGAAAATCTTTGATTATCTGGACCTAGAGAGTTCTGATGCACAGAAGGAGAATGAGATATAGAAAAAAACAGACAATCTGAATCTGCAAAGTCATTAGTTAGTCTGGGGAGTTTGGGGCTAAAACAATATGAGCATGTGATTTCGAAAGCAGGTGAAATGCCTCAGAAGAATGAGTTGATCAAGGATAAGGTAGGGGCAGGGACTGTTGGAGAAGGGCAAAGAGAAGAAGAAAGCCTAAAAGCTAGATTACAGAAAGCAGAAGAGCTGGCAGCAAGGCAGACTGCTCAGCTTATGTTGGAGGAAAAAAAGAGAAAAGAAATGGACATTATTAGGAAAACACTGGAAAGGGAAGTTAAGAGGCAGCATGAACTTTTGCAACTAAATATGAAAGCTAGTGAAGAAGTGAGAGGGTCACGGTCAGGGGAAAAACGGGTAGGGAGTGAAGATGAAAAAGAGAATTCTGGAGAAGAAGCAGCAGCAGAAGACAAAATAGAGGGGGAGGAGGGGATGACAGAGTTGGAACTAATGGAACAGGTAGTGGGCCTAGGATATATGGAGCCTGTGGATTACACTGCAGTCAGGAAACTGAATCTTTTGAGACCAAAATCAAAAAGGCTGGTATAGGGGAGCTGGAATCCCAGGAAGAGGAAGAGTTGAGAAGATGCACTAGATTGAAAGGCAAAGAAGTCAAAAAAATTACTGATCTGTCTAGAGAGAGAGTTGCACAAAAGAACAATTATGGTGAGTACACTCCTTCTGATATCATTTCTAGGCCTAATAACATTTTACAGCAGATTGCTGAGGGGGTTGGGGTTAGTCTAGGATCTAAACCTGACATTGTCAATCACAATTTGGAATTGATCAAAATGGCTGAACAGGCAAGGATTGATATGTGGTTGACTGATTATAATAACAAACAGAAGCAAAACTCTATGCCTGAGGAACATAACTTTATTGATACTGGAGAACATTCTCTATTAGATCTACTAGAAGATGAGGAGAATGAAGAAGAGGATGAAGAGAATGAGGATTGGGAGTTAGTGAAAGAACTTTTCTCATCAAAAAAGAGAAGAAAAGAGGCAAAACTACCAGAGGTTCTGGAGTTAAAATTAGCTCTGTTGTCAAAAATCTAGAAGCCTCAGATAGGAAGAAAAAGAAAAAAAATGAGGGGTATTTTTTGGAATATGAGAGGGTTTGGGGGTGATATTAAAAAAAGATTTTTGAGGGAGATGATCATGGATATGAGAGTTGACTTTTTGGTTCTACAGGAGACCATGAGACAACAATTTTCTAGAAGTGATTTACAGCAAGTTTGTGTAGGAAGGGACTTCCATTGGCATTTCACCCCAGCTAGGGGGAAATCTGGTGGACTTATATTGGGGGTGAATTATACCACACTAGATATAATTTCTCAAGATGAGGGAGATTATCATATTAAAATGACAGTCCAAGATATTGAAAAAAGGTTCATTTGGGACCTAGTAGTGATATATGGAGATGCACAACCAGAGAGGAAAGCTTTATTCCTGGCTGAGCTATCCAGAGTTTTTCAAAGTTCTGTTAATCCCATTTTGATTGGAGGGGACTTCAATATTATTAGAAAAGCTAGTGAGAAAAATAAGCCAGGCTCCCCTGGACATTGGAGCTTCCTTTTCAATGCCATTCTGGAACAGGCTGGAGTGAGAGAGTTGGATTTGAATGGCAGAAAATTTACTTGGGGCAACAGTATGCAGAATCCCACTTTTGAGAAATTAGATAGCATCCTCTATAGTACTGAATGGGAAGAGGTATACCCCTTAACCCAAATAATAGCTCTAACTAGGGAGAAGTCAGATCACACTCCTTTGTATTTAGATTCTGGTGATTTCCAAAAAACAGAACCAATCTTCAGGTTCGAAAATGCATGGTTTATGAGGGATGGGATTGATGAAATTGTACAGAAAGTCTGGAATGATCCTACCATTAAGGGGGACAACATAGACAGATTGTTGGGGGAATTTAGAATGTTAAGACCCAAACTTAAAGGGTGGAATAGAAATATGAATGCTTGGTATGTTGAGTTAAAGAAAGATATCCTACTTAAATTAGATATTATTGATAAGAACTGTGAGATTAATGGCCTTACAGCTGCTGATAGAAAAGAACAGATTGCTTTGAGAGCCCAGCTTGACAGATTGCTTAAACAAGAAGAGGCTAAATGGAAACAGAGAGCCAAAATTGATGAGCTGCTAGAGGGAGATAGCAATACTAAATTCTTTCATGCCAAAGCGAATGGAAGACTTAGGAGGAATAGAATTTCTAGGTTAGAACAAGATGAGAGGGTGGTAGAAGGAGATAAGAGCTTGATGGAGTATATCACTACTTTCTATAAAAATTTATTTGGTCCACCAGATAATTCTTCTGTTTCTCTAAATATTGATAATCCTATTAGGATCCCATTGGAATATGCTAATATTTTAGTGGAGGATTTTTCTTTGGAAGAAATTAAAAAGGTTGTCTTTAAAATGGCACACAATAAATCTCCTGGGCCAGATGGTTTCACTGCTGAATTTTACCAACACTATTGGGAGCTGGTGAAATTTGATCTAAAAGCTTTATTAGATGACTTTGCCAATAGGAAAATTGACATTAGTAGACTAAGTTATGGGATTATAACCCTGGTCCCAAAAGGTATTGGTGCTAATCAAATTCAGAAGTTCAGGCCTATCTGTTTACTAAATGTATGCTTTAAAATTATCACCAAGGTCTTGATGAACAGACTTAATTTGGTAGCTGCTAAGGTCATCTCCCCTGTTCAAACTGCCTTTGTTAAAGGCAGATATATCATGGAGGGGGTTCTGATCTTACACGAGGCTCTGAATAGCATTAAAAAAATAAACAAAGTGCTATACTTCTGAAAATTGATTTTGAAAAGGCTTATGATAAAATCAAATGGTCCTTCCTTTTCCAAATGATCAAACTAAAAGGATTTCCAGACAAATGGATTGACTGGGTTATGGAAACAGTTAGAGGAGGGAAAGTTTGTGCCAAAGTTATTGAAAATTTGGGGAAATACTTTTGCTCTTATAAGGGCCTGAGACAAGGTGATTCTTTATCCCCTTTAAACTTTGATCTGGCTGTTGATGCCCTAGCAATTATGTTAAATAAAGCCAGGGAGAATGGATTGGTCAAGGGGGTTTTGAGTGACTACACAACAAATGGGGTTAATATGTTACAATATCCAGATGACACTATATTTTTGCTGCAAGATGATATGGATAGTGCACACAACTTGAAATACATCCTATGTTTGTTTGAACAAATGTCTGGGTTGAAGATTAATTTTCATAAAAGTGAACTTTTCCTATTTGGTGAAGCAATTGATAAGAAAGATGAATATCCTAAAATATTTACATGCCCAGTGGGTGCTTTACCCATGAAATACTTAGGGTTGCCCATTAATAAAAATAGGGTCAGAAATAAGCATTGGAAGCCTCCAGAGACTAAGATGGAAAAAAATGTGAAACTTGGCAAGGTAGACTACTAGCTAGTGCAGGGAGAGTTACTTTGATCCAATCAGCCCTTACAGGCATACCATACTTCATGATGTCCTTTTATGGGCTCCCAGTGGGGGTCGAGAAGTGTATGGATTTTTTTAGGGCTAGATTATTATGGCAAGAAGATGATCAGAAGAGAAAATACCATCTGGTGAAGTGGTCTGAGGTGTGCAGGCCAAAAGACATGGGGGGTTTGGGGATACAAAATTTGGCCTGTATGAACAAGGCTTTGCTATGTAAGTGGTGGTGGAAAATTTATACAACTGAGGGATTGTGGCAAGATATAGTTCTTGAAAAATATGTTAAGAATAGAAGTATGGGTAATGTTCAGGCCAAACAGGGAGATTCCCAGTTCTGGAGGGAAATATTAAAACATAGAGACCATTTTGTCTCCTTGTGTAAGTTTAAAATTGGAGATGGAAAAAGAGCTCGATTCTGGGAGGATTGGTGGATTGGCAATGCTCCATTAAGCAAGAATTTCCCTAGGTTGTATGATCTATGCTTCGATAAAAAGAAAACAGTTAAAGAAGTTCTTGACAACGGACTAGATAATGTCCAGTTTAGAAGAACTTTATTAGGAGATGCAAGAGAATTGTGGGGGCATGTTAAAGAAGCCTGTAGTGTGGTGATATTGAATGAAGATAGAGATGAGATAAAATGGACCCTCAATAAAAAGGGAGTCTATATTGTTAAGTCCTTTTATAGACACCTGATTGAAAACGGTGTCAAATATCCACATTTATATATGTGGAAGATCAAGATGCCACCTAGAATCAAGGTTTTCATGTGGTTAACCCTTAGGAAAAGTATTCTCACAAAAGATAATTTGATTCGTAGGGGGTGGAAGGGAGATGATAAATGCCCTTTTTGTGGGCAAAAAGAGAACATAAATCATCTTTTTCTGACTTGTTCGGTTGCTAGATTGTTGTGGAACATTTTAAAGTGTGCTTTCAATCTTAGAGATATTCCAGATATGTTAGATGCTGTTATGAAACCTTGGGTAAATACTTTTGGTAAAGATGAAAAAAGGCTGGTCATGATAGGAGTATCGGCGATTTGTTGGACTATTTGGAAACTCAGAAATAGTGTGATATTTGACAACAATAGGGTGAATGATCCTTGTGTTCCTGTTACTCTGTTTCTTAAAAACCTAAATGATTGGAATATTTTGCAGACAAATCCCGCAAGAAGTAAGCTGATGGAGGCTGGAGTGAAGCTAGTGAGTGAGGTGGCAGAAGAAATCTTCAAAGCAGCTTATGGGTGGCGCCTGAAGACTGGGAGGATCGAAGGGTGACTGAAGCCCTCCCTGCTGCGATGGAGAAATCTTGCTCCTGCCATTTCATTCTGGCTTTGCTTCGTTTTGCTGATGTTCAGACTCAGTGGATGATCCTGTAATAATGCTTATGCTAAAAACCGGTAGTTTCTCTCTGTAGTCTCTGTTCTTATAACAGAGTTGTTGCCGCTCTGGGGCTGGATTCTCCAGAATCTAGACCTCGGACCACTCTTGTAGATTCTCTCCATTGTCTTTGGGGCTTCGGGGAGGAGAAGGGATGGCTTCTCCTTCCTCCACAATTTGGCAGTAGATTGATTTGCTAGGAGAGTGGAATATCGTGTTGAGGGGAGTGTTATTCCTTTTTCTTTTTCTGTAGCAAGACTTGGTGATTTCTGTTAATGAAAATCAGAGAGAATGCTCTCTTTTATCAAAAAAAGATATCTCGAAGATGGTCATAAAGATAGCTCGTGTGTATGTGTGTTTATAAAGATCAATGAATGTGAGCATCAGTGCTCGCACTCGGCTAAAAAACCAACAGTGCGACCATAAGGCGTGTGGTACGACCTGTCGCGAGGAGGCAGCGATCGACGACAGTGATTCGCTCGTTGCTGTAAATAAACTACAGCGCAAACATGGCCCAAACCAGGCCGTAGCAGTTGGGAGAACAGTCGGCATCATCTCCTCGGTCCCTATCGACGAGGCCATGTACTTCATTTGTTTCAAATTAATCGTCGCTGAAATAGATGTATCTAGAACTAAAATACATGTAGATACATCCATAACTGCGACAAGTAATTCGAAACGAAGGGAGTAGTAAAACTTCTCCACGTCGTCCTGCTCGGCTGCTCCTGCCACACATGCATGCATGCCTCCTGTCACGCTGAAGCGTGGATCGTCACGACCGACAACGCCATAAAATTCGATGGACGGCATCGCTCCGTGAGTAGTTGGCGTACAACCACGATGACGGTGAGCAAGGCTTGATTATGACAAGCCAAAGCTCCAGTCCATAAGCTAGTAGTACGAGCCAACGGATCAGTTAGCAGCGATGCGTTGTCGCAGTCACACGAGCTCGGCGTGGTAGACTTGCAGCAAAAAAATAGTCGTTAGGTTTCGTGGGCAGGTCGGCTTGGAGATCACACGTCTCAGCAACGGACGTATTAGATCTTACGTCCTCCCTCTATTCACTTTCATTAGACGTTTGATAATTCAGTGCTTAAAACAATTCAATGTCAGCTGTCCAAAAGGTCTTATAAGAAAGAACGGAGCGAGTAGAATCTGCTGGCCGGTGATGCGACCAGGCGACAGCGATGCGATGATCGATCATTGGACGGCCATGCTGGCATTGCACTGCAATTCAAAGCTTATTTGTAAAGTACTCCCTCTGTAAGATAATATAAGAGCAATTAAATAACTAAAATAGCAATCTTAATGCTTTTATATTAGTTTACGGAGGGAGTACTCGTTTGTAAATTGCAGGAGAGTAGGAGACGGCGTACCTCCTCTGCTGATTGATACCCTGATTGGATCACAACCAACGACCTTTCGCCACGAAGCCTCCCTAGTCCGGCGAGTCGATACAGAAGAGTGGTTCAGAAGAGAAAAGTGTGCTACTCCCTCTGTTCGGAATTACTTGTCTCGAAAATGGATGTATCTAGAACTAAAATACGTCTAGATACATCCATTTTCGCAACAAGTAATTCCGAACGGCGGGAGTACCTTTTTGGAGTTTCGTTGTCGGCTTTAGTGTAAGCTCTACTAGGTATCGGTCATGAATCGTGACAGCCCATTGAGAAACTAATCACATGCAAGCGACAGCTAATTGCTCCGTGAATTCACGATCTTGTTATTAGATCAGGATCAATGACCTCTGCAGCCACGAAATGATAGTACTATTGGCCACCTAGAACTTGTCCTGACCACCAAAAGGGGTGTCTAGCAGGGACAATCACGGGTCCTCCTATGGTCCATTTTACCCCGTATATAAGATTTGTGTCTCAAGTTAAACTCCGTAAAGTTTAATCATATTTATGTAAAGAAAATTAATATCAACAACACTAAAGTAATACATTGTGAAAATTAAGCTCATGAAGAATCAAATGGAAATGATATTAATTTCGTATTGTGAATGTTGATTTTTTATAAAGTTGGTCAAACCATACGAAGTTTGACTTCATGTGGAGTAAAAAGGGACATGATGATCTTGGTTGACTAAAGCATCTCCAACAATGCTCAACAGGTCCAGACATGATGATCCGGTCATTTTTAGGCTATTCATTTTGGGCTGGATCGGTCCCATGTTCAAAATTCCCCAGTCGGCCTTAAACCGAAGGGCGTTTTTTGGGAGTTCGGACATCCGCCACATCGCATGTGACAATCAAACTTTCACCATCTCTCGCACCATCACCACATTAACACTGTTTCAGCGGCTAGCCACCTACTAGCGTTGAAGCCGAACCGGCCGACGCGTCGTCCAAGAAGCCTACTTCGGCTTTTAAATCGGCCGGCTTCCCCCTCGATCCCAAAACCCCATCCACCCACTTCACCCTCTCCCACATCCTCAAAAACCACAACTCCATCGGCCAACGCAATTGGGCAAGAAGATGATGGAGGCGGAGAAGGAGTGCCAGATACCAGTCGTGGTGGCCGCTTGGCCCAGCATCCACCGCGCTAGGATGATGGTCCGAGGGAGAGCCAGATCCAAACCATCTCGTCGCTTGGCCCGTGTTTGTCCATCGCTTCTCGTCCGCCGTGAAGGGGGAGTTGGTCAACGATGACAATATCAATTGGGCCAAGCTCGCAGCAAAGGGCTGAACGGAGGAGAAGCTGCCCCCGTCCACTCCATGCGCGGCGACGAACGACGAATTCCAGTAGCACCTCTAGGCCGTGTTGCGGAACTCATTAGTCGACCGGCGCCCAATGTCGTAATACCCTCTACGCAACACAGTGTCTAGATTGGAACTCGCATGAAGTCGTCGTCCCCATCGCCTCGCCGATGTTTTGGCCTTGATTTGTTATGACTTGGTTCTACCATTGTTGTCCATATAAGGTAGTAATATGTTTATTGCATTTTTTTGTTGGGGAACGTAGCAGAAATTCAAAATTTTCCTACGTGTCACCAAGATCTATCATGGAGAAACCAGCAACGAGGGGAAGGAGAGTGCATCTACATACCCTTGTAGATCGCTAAGCGGAAGCGTTCAAGAGAACAGGGTTGAAGGAGTCGTACTCGCCGTGATCCAAATCACCGGAGATCCTAGTGCCGAACGGACGGCACCTCCGCGTTCAACACACGTACAGCCCGGTGACGTCTCCCATGCCTTGATCCAGCAAGGAGAGAGGGAGAGGTTGAGGAAGACTCCGTCCAGTAGCAGCACAACGGCGTGGTGGTGATGGAGCGTGGCAATTCTGCAGGGCTTCGCCAAGCACCACGGGAGAGGAGGAGTACTTGGGAGAGGGGGAGGGCTGCGCCAGAACTTGTGGTGCGGCTGCCCTCCCACCCCCCACATATATATAGGGGCAAAGGAGAGTGGGGCCGGCCCCCTCAGATCCAATCTGAGGAGGGGGCGGCGGCCAGGGGGTTTGCCTTGCCCCCCAAGGCAAGGGGGCGCCCCCCTTTAGGGTTTCCCCCAAGCCCTAGGCGCCTTGGGCCTTGGTTGGGGGGCGCACCAGCCCACCTGGGGCTGGTCCCCTCCCACACTTGGCCCATGCAGCCCCCTGGGGTCGGTGGCCCCACTTGGTGGACCCCCAGGACCCTCCCGGTGGTCCCGGTACGTTACCGATAAAACCCGAAACTTTTCTGGTGACCAAAACAGGACTTCCCATATATAAATCTTTACCTCCGGACCATTCCGGAACTCCTCGTGACGTCCGGGATCTCATCCGGGACTCCAAACAACATTCGGTAACCACATACAAACTTCCTTTATAACCCTAGCGTCATCGAACCTTAAGTGTGTAGACCCTACGGGTTCGGGAACCATGCAGACATGACCGAGACGTTCTCCGGTCAATAACCAACAGCGGGATCTGGATACCCATGTTGGCTCCCACATGTTCCACGATGATCTCATCGAATGAACCACGATGTCAAGGACTCAATCAATCCCGTATACAATTCCCTTTGTCTAGCGGTATTGTACTTGCCCGAGATTCGATCGTCGGTATGCCGATACCTTGTTCAATCTCGTTACCGACAAGTCTCTTTACTCATTCCGTAACACATCATCCCGTGATCAACCCCTTGGTCACATTGTGCACATTATGATGATGTCCTACCGAGTGGGCCCAGAGATACCTCTCCGTTAACCGGAGTGACAAATCCCAGTCTCGATTCGTGCCAACCCAACAGACACTTTCGGAGATACCTATAGTGCACCTTTATAGCCACCCAGTTACGTTGTGACGTTTGGTACACCCAAAGCATTCCTACGGTATCCGGGAGTTGCACAATCTCATGGTCTAAGGAAATGATACTTGACATTAGAAAAGCTTTAGCATACGAACTACAGATCTTTGTGCTAGGCTTAGGATTGGGTCTTGTCCATCACATCATTCTCCTAATGATGTGATCCCGTTATCAATGACATCCAATGTCCATGGTCAGGAAACCATAACCATCTATTGATCAACGATCTAGTCAACTAGAGGCTTACTAGGGACATGGTGTTGTCTATGTATCCACACATGTATCTGAGTTTCCTATCAATAGAATTATAGCATGGATAATAAACGATTCTCATGAACAAGGAAATATAATAATAATAACTAATTTATTATTGCCTCTAGGGCATATTTCCAACAGTCTCCCACTTGCACTAGAGTCAATAATCTAGTTCACATCGCCATGTGATTAACATTGACAGGTCACATCGCCATGTGACCAACATCCAAAGAGTTTACTAGTGTCTAAACTAGTTCACATCACCATGTGATTAAGACTCAATGAGTTCTGGGGTTTGATCATGTTTTGCTTGTGAGAGAGGTTTTAGTCAACGGGTCTGCAACATTCAGATCCGTATGTATTTTGCAATTCTCTTTGTCATATTGTAAATGCTGCTTCCACGCTCCACTTGAAGCTATTCCAAATGGTTGCTCCACTATACGTATCCGGTTTGCTACTCAGAGTCATTCGGACAGGTGTTAAAGCTTGCATCGACGTAACCCTTTACGCCGAACTCTTTATCACCTCCATAATCGAGAAACATGTCCTTTATTTACTCCAAGGACAATTTTAACCGCTGTCCAATGATCCATTCCTGGATCATTCTTGTACCCCTTGACTGACTCATGGCAAGGCACACTTCCGGTGCGGTACACAACATAGCATACTATAGAGCCTACATCTGAAGCATAGGGGACGACCTTCGTCCTTTCTCTCTCTTCTGCCATGGTCGAGCTTTAACTCTTAACTTCATACGTTACAACTCAGGCAAGAACTCCTTCTTTGACTGATCCATCTTGAACACCTTCAAGATCATGTCAAGGTATGTGCTCATTTGAAAGTACCATTTAGCGTTTTTGATCTATCCTCATAGATCTTGATGCTCAATGTTCAAGCAGCTTATTCCAGGTTTTCTATTGAAAAACACTTTTCAAATAACCCTATATACTTTCCAGAAATTCTACATCATTTCTGATCAACAATATGTCAACAACATATACTCATCAGAAATTCTATAGTGCTCCCACTCACTTCTTTGGGAATACAAGTTTCTCATAAACTTTGTATAAACCCAAAATCTTTGATCATCTTATCAAAGTGCATATTCCAACTCCGAGATGCTTACTCCAGTCCATGGAAGGATCGCTGGAGCTAGCATACCTTTTAGCATCCTTAGGATCGAAAAAACCTTTCTGATTGTATCACATACAACCTTTCCTTACGTAAACTGGTAAGGAAACTCGTTTTGACATCCATCTGCCAGATTTCATAAATGCAGCTAATGCTAACATGATTCCGATGGACTTAAGCATCGCTACGGATGAGAAAATCTCATCGTAGTCAACTCCTTGAACTTGTGAAAAACTCTTCGCCACAAGTCGAGCTTCATAGATGGTGACATTACCATCCACATCCGTCTTCTTCTTAAAGATCCATTTATCTCAATGGCTTGCCGATCATCGGGCAAGTCCACCAAAGTCCATGCTTTGTTCTGATACATGGATCCTATCTCAGATTTCATGGCTTCTAACCATTTGTCGGAATTTGGGCCCACCATCGCTTCTCCATAGCTCGTAGGTTCATTGTTGTCTAGCAACATGACCTCTAAGACAGGATTGCGTACCACTCTAAAGTAGTACGCGTCCTTGTCGACCTATGAGGTCCGGTAGTGACTTGATCCGAAACTTCATGATCACTATCATAAGCTTCTACTTCAATTGGTGTAGGCGCCACGGGAACAGCTTCCTGTGCCCTGCTACACACTAGTTGAAGTGACGGTTCAATAACCTCATCAAGTCTCCACCATCCTCCCACTCAATTCTTTCGAGAGAAACTTTTCCTCGAGAAAGGACCCGTTTCTAGAGACAATTACTTTTGCTTCCGGATCTGAGATAGGAGGTATACCCAACCATTTTGGTTATCCTATGAAGATGTATTTATCCGTTTTGGGTTCGAGCTTATCACGATGAAACTTTTTCACATAAGCGTCGCAGCCCCAAACTTTTAAGAAACGACAATTTAGGTTTCTCCAAACCATAGTTCAAACGGTGTCGTCTCAACGGAATTACGTGGTGCCCTATTAAAGTGAGTGCGGTTGTCTCTAATGCCTAACCCATGAACGATAGTGATAATTCGATAAGAGACATCATGGTACGCACCATATCCAATAGGGTGCAACTATGATGTTCGGACACACCATCACACTATTGTGTTCCAGGCGGTATTAATTGTGAAATAATTTCCACAATGTCTTAATTGCGTGCCAAAGCTCGTAACTCAGATACTCATCTCTATGATCATATCATAGACATTTTATCCTCTTGTCACGATGATCTTCAACTTCACTCTGAAATTACTTGAACCATTCAATAATTCAGACTTGTGTTTCATCAAGTAAATATACTAAGTATCTACTTAAATCATCCATGAAGTAAGAACATAACGATATTCACCGCATGCCTCAGCACTCATTGGACTGCACACATCAAAATGTGTTACTTCCAACAAGTTGCTATCTTGTTCCATTTTACTGAAAATGAGGCTTTTCAGTCATCTTGCCCATGTGGTATGATTTGCATTTCTCAAGCAATTCAAAATCAAGTGAGTCCAAACGATCCATCTGCATGGAGTTTCTTCATGCGTATACACCAATAGACATGGTTCGCATGTCTCAAACTTTTCAAAAACGAGTGAGTCCAAAGATCCATCAACATGGAGCTTCTTCATGTGTTTTATACCAATATGACTTACATGGCAGTGCCATAAGTAAGTGGTACTATCATTACTATCTTATATCTTTTGGCATGAAAATGTGTATCACTACGATCGAGATTCAATAAACCATTCCTTTAGGTGCAAGACCATTGAAGGTATTATTCAAATAAATAGAGTAACCATTATTCTCCTTAAATGAATAACCGTATTGCGATAGACATAATCCAATCATGTCTATGCTCAACGCAAACACCAAATGACAATTATTCAGGTTTAATACTAATCTTGATGGTAGAGGGAGCGTGTGATGTTTGATCACATCAAACTTGGAAACACTTCCAACACATATCTCAGCTCACCTTTAGCTAGTCTCTGTTTATTCCGTAGCTCTTTTATTTCGAGTTACTAACACTTAGCAACCGAACCGGTATCTAATACCCTGGTGCTACTAGGAGTACTAGTAAAGTACACATTAACATAATGTATATCCAATATACTTCTATCGACCTTGCCAGCCTTCTTATCTACCAAGTATCTAGGGTAATTCTGCTCTAGTGGTTGTTCCCCTTATTACAGAAGCACTTAGTCTCGGGTTTGGGTTCAACCTTCGGTTTCTTCACTGGAGCAACAACTGATTTGCCGTTTCATGAAGTATCCCTTCTTTCCCTTGCCCTTCTTGAAACTAGTGGTTTCACCAACCATCAACAATTGATGCTCCTTCTTGATTTCTACTTTTGCGGTGTCAAACATCGTGAATACCTCAAGGATCATCATATCTATCGCTGATTTGTTATAGTTCATCAGAAGCTCTAGCAGCTTGGTGGCAATGACATTGGAGAAACATCACTATCTCATCTAGAAGATCAACTCCCACTCGATTCAAGTGATTGTTGCACTCAGACAATCTGAGCACAAGCTCAACGATTGAGCTTTTCTCCCTTAGTTTGCAGGTTAAGAAAATCGTCGGAGGTCTTTTACCTCTTGACGTGGGCACGAGCCTAAAATCCCAATTTCAGCCCTCGAAACATCTCATATGTTCCGCGACGTTTTGAAAACGTCTTTGGTGCCTCAACTCTAAACCGTTTAACTGAACTATCACGTAGTTATCAAAACGTGTATGTCCGATGTTCGCAACATCCACAGACGACGTTTGGGGTTCTACACACTTAGCGGTGCATTAAAGACATAAGCTTTCTACTGATCGCACAATCGCTACTGTCAACTTTCAACTATATTTCCTCTAGGAACATATCTAAAACAATAGAACAAAAACGCGAGCTATGGCATAATTTGCAAAGGGATTTTGACTATGTTCAGGATAATTAAGTTCATCTAATGAACTCCCACTCAGATAGACATCCCTCTAGTCATCCAAGTGATTACATGATCCGAGTCAACCAGGCCGTGTCCGATCATCACGTGAGACGGACTAGTCATCATCGGTGAACATCTTCATGTTGATCGTATCTACTATACGACTCATGCTCGACCTTTCGGTCTCTTGTGTTCCGAGGCCATGTCTGTACATGCTAGGCTCGTTAAGTTAACCTAAGTGTTTCGCGTGTGTAAATCTGGCTTACACCCGTTGTATGTGAACGTAAGAATCTATCACACCCGATCATCACGTGGTGCTTCGAAATGACGAACTTTCGCAACGGTGCACAGATAGGGGGAACACTTTCTTGAAATTTTAATGAGGGATCATCTTATTTACTACCGTTGTTCTAAGCAAATAAGATGTAGAAACATGATAAACATCACATGCAATCAAAATAGTGACATGATATGGCCAATATCATTTTGCTCCTTTTGATCTCCATCTTCGGGGCTCCATGATCATCATCGTCACCGGCATGACACCATGATCTCCATCATCATGATCTCCATCATCGTGTCTCCATGAAGTTGTCTCGCCAACTTATTACTTCTACTACTATGGCTACCGGTTAGCAATAAAGTGAAGTAATTACATGGCGTTGTTCAATGACACGCAGGTCATACAATAAATAAAGACAACTCCTATGGCTCCTGTCGGTTGTCATACTCATTGACATGCAAGTCGTGATTCCTATTACAAGAACATGATCAATCGCATACATCACATATCATTCATCACATTCTTCTTGGCCATATCACATCACATAGCATACCCTGCAAAAACAAGTTATATGTCCTCTAATTGTTGGTTGCATGTTTTACGTGGCTGCTATGGGTTTCTAGCAAGAACGTTTCTTACCTACACATAACCACAATGTGATATGCCAATTACTATTTACCCTTCATAAGGACCCTTTTCATCGAATCCGTTCCGACTAAAGTGGGAGAGACTGGCACCCACTAGCCACCTTATGCACCAAGTGCATGTCAGTCGGTGGAACCTGTCTCACGTAAGAGTACGTGTAAGGTCGGTCCGGGCCGCTTCATCCCACAACACCGTCGAAACAAGATTGGACTAGTAATGGTAAGCATATTGAACAAAATCAACGCCCACAACTACTTTGTGTTCTATTCATGCATAGAATCTACACAATAGACTTAGCTCTGATACCACTATTGGGGAACATAGCAGAAATTCAAAACTTTCCTATGTGTCACCAAGATCTATCTATGGAGAAACCAGCAACGAGGGGAAGGAGAGTGCATCTACATACCCTTGTAGATCGCTAAGCGGAAGCGTTCAAGAGAACGGGGTTGAAGGAGTCGTACTCGTCGTGATCCAAATCACCGGAGATCCTAGTGCCGAACGGACGGCACCTCCGCGTTCAACACACGTACAGCCCGGTGACGTCTCCCATGTCTTGATCCAGCAAGGAGAGAGGGAGAGGTTGAGGAAGACTCCGTCCAGCAGCAGCACAACGGCGTGATGGTGATGGAGGAGCGTGGCAATTCTGCAGGGCTTCGCCAAGCACCGTGGGAGAGGAGGAGTACTTGGGAGAGGGGGAGGGTTGCGCCAGAACTTGTGGTGCGGCTGCCCTCCCACACCCACATATATACAGGGGCAAAGGAGAGGGGGGCGGCCCCCTCAGATCCAATCTGAGGAGGGGGCGGCGGCCAGGGGGTTTGCCTTGCCCCCCAAGGCAAGGGGGCACCCCCCTTTAGGGTTTCCCCCAAGCCCTAGGCGCCTTGGGCCTTGGTGGTGGTGGGGGGGGTGCACCGGCCCACCTGGGGCTGGTCCCCTCCCACATTTGGCCCATGCAGCCCCCTGGGGCTGGTGGCCCCACTTGGTGGATCCCCGGGACCCTCCCGGTGGTCCAGGTACGTTACCGATAAAACCCGAAACTTTTCCGGTGACCAAAACAGGACTTCCCATATATAAATCTTTACCTCCGGACCATTCCGGAACTCCTCGTGGCATCCGAGATCTCATCCGAGACTCCGAACAACATTCGGTAACCACATACAAACTTCCTTTATAACCCTAGCATCATTGAACCTTAAGTGTGTAAACCCTACGGGTTCGGGAACCATGCAGACATGACCGAGACGTTCTCCAGTCAATAACCAATAGCGGGACCTGGATACCCATGTTGGCTCCCACATGTTCCATGATGATCTCATCGAATGAACCACGATGTCAAGGACTCAATCAATCCCGTATACAATTCCCTTTGTCTAGCGGTATTGTACTTGCCCGAGATTCGATCGTCGGTATGCCAATACCTTGTTCAATCTCGTGACCGGCAAGTCTCTTTACTCGTTCCGTAACACATCATCCCGTGATCAACCCCTTGATCACATTGTGCACATTATGATAATGTCCTACCGAGTGGGCCCAGAGATACCTCTCCGTTAACCGGAGTGAAAAATCCCAGTCTCGATTCGTGCCAACCCAACAGACACTTTCGAACATACCTGTAGTGCACCTTTATAGCCTCCCAGTTACTTTGTGACGTTTGGTACACCCAAAGCATTCCTACGGTATCCAGGAGTTGCACAATCTCATGGTCTAAGGAAATGATACTTGACATTAGAAAAGCTTTAGCATACGAACTACACGATCTTTGTGCTAGGCTTAGGATTGGGTCTTGTCCATCACATCATTCTCCTAATGATGTGATCCCGTTATCAATGACATCCAATGTCCATGGTCATAAAACCATAACCATCTATTGATCAACGAGCTAGTCATCTAGAGGCTTACTAGGGACTTGGTGTTGTCTATGTACCCACACATGTATCTGAGTTTCCTATCAATACAATTATAGCATGGATAATAAACGATTATCATGAACAAGGAAATATAATAATAATAACTAATTTATTATTGCCTCTAGGGCATATTGCCAACATTTTTTTGGTCCCATCACTTCTACACCAACTTTAAAACTCCATTTGTTTTAAAATGTAGTGCACATTAGGTTTTCCAAAGTCAAACATGCATGTCTATGTTTGATCAAGATTATAGGGACCATCGGCATCGATAACATCATGTTGAATCTAATGAATACTAATTTTGTATAGTAAATGTATTTTTGTTTTTCCACTATAAAGTTGATCAAACATAGAGATGATCCAAACATTTTTAGGCCACGAACGCGAACTCTCATTTTGGGCTGGATCGGTCCCATGTTCGAAATTCCCCAGGTCGGCCTTAAACCGAAGGGCGGTCTTCGGGAGTTTGGAAGTCCGCCACATCACATGTGACAATGAAACCTTTGTTAGTTCTAGCCTGCTCGCCACATTAACACCATCTCAGTGGCTAGCCACCTATCAGCGTTGAAGCTGAACCGGCTGACGTGTCGTCTGAGAAGCCTACTTCGGCTTTTAAGTCAGTCGACTTCCCCCTCGATCCCAAAACCTCATCCACCCACTCCACCCTCTCCCACAGCCGTCAAAACCACAACTCCATCGGTCGATGCAATTGGGCAAGAAGATGATGGAGGCGGAGAAGGAGTGCCAGATACCAGTCATGGTGGCCACTTGGCCCAACGTCCACCACGCTAGGATGATGGTCCGGGGGAGAACCGGATCCAAACCATCTCATCACTTGGCTCGTCTTTGTCCATCGCTACTCGTCTGCCGTGAAGGAGGAGTTGGTTGACGATGACAATATCAGTTGGGCCAAGCTCGCGGCAAAGGGCTCAACGGAAGAGAAGCCACCCCCGTCCACTCCATGCGTGGCGATGGACGACGAATTCCAGTAGCACCTCTAGGACGTGTTGCGGAAGTCGTTGGTCGACCGAGGTCCAGTGTTGTAGTACCCTCTGTGCATCGTAGTGTCCATATCGAAATTCGCATGCAGCCGTCCCCACCGCCTCGCCAATATTTTTGGCCTTGATTTGTTATGACTTGGTTCTACCATTGTTGTCCGTATCACTTCTACATCAACTTTAAAACTCCCTTCGTTTTAAAATGTAGTGCACATTATGTTTTCCAAAGTCAAACATGCATGTCTATTTTTGATCAAGATTATGGGAGCTATAGGCATCGATGACTTCATGTTGAATCTAATGAATACTAATTTTGTATAGTGATTGTATTTTTGTTTTTCCTCTATAAATTTGATGAAACATAGAGATGATTGAGATTTGACTTAAAAAACTACTAATATACACGGTGTTTTGAAACGAAGTATAATAACACTACTTATGTAAGTTGTGTGCATCCGAACAAGACCGAGAAATTTAACCTTCCATTTGGAAAAGAAAGTACATCACTGGTGTAACTGGCAACAAGATGATTATTACATTGATGTGGACGTGCCAAGTCGTCTGCTCTATGTATAGTACGTACCACGAGTCATACAACGGGGACGCGTGGTGCATCAAAATTTCGTGTTTTGACCCTTTTCACGTCTAAAATCGAGATCTCACCCTGGTTTGAAATTATTTCGACATTTGACCCTTTTGCTACCGCCGGGGTTCTCGGCGGTAGATTTGTGCAGGCTACCGCCTCTCCTCGTGGCGGTAGGTTCCCTGACGCCGTCTGGCCGTTAATGGCCGTGTACACGTGGCAAAGGGACCTACCGCCCCCCTCTACGGTGGTAGGCTATTGCAAGCTACCGTCGGGCTGTCTGGCGGTAGGTTCCTGGATAAGGTTGTGAAGGAGGGGGCTGTGCTGCTCCCAACCCACTCATTCACCCCACTCTTCTTTCGAGCTGAAGCTCTCTCCCCCTCTTCCCCCCACCAAATGACCCACTAGACCCCCCCCCTCCATTGCTTGAGATTTGGCTGGTGGACCGAGCTCATTTGCATCACCCAAGGTACCTCCCCCATCCCCCCTTCATTTGGTTGGTTCAAATCATGCATTTTGCTCATTTTGTTGGAATCACTAATTCATGGTTTTTTTGTGGTGAAATCATTGTATATGATGCATTTAGGGTAATGTTTGTGCTTTGAAAATGTATTGTGTCACTAGCATTGTTTGGGTAGTGAGAAATATCATTTAGGGTTTTTTTAGGGTTAATGACATGGTTAGAGTTAAGGTTGTGTTTATGGTTATGCTCAAGTCTATATGACGAACATTATGGTTATAGTTTAATTAGGGTTTTGTTAGAGTAGGTACCTCTTGAATTATAGCTCGATCTACTCCTAGGGTTCAAGTTTTTGTCGAGACACGGTTAGGATTTTTATCTTGGATGACCGTTATAGTAATCCCTGGACTTGTAGGATGGGATCGATCATCTTTGTTGAGACTTCTACGGAGGCGGCGGCTAAGCGTGAACGTGCAGTCATTGAGGAAAAGATGGGCTTGTGGGTCAAAGCCGTTGATGCATTGAATGCGGCTTGTAAAGATTTTTCAAAGTATTATGTGTCGAAGTGCGACGATGCCAGAGTTAAGTTATTCCAAGCTAAAGAGAAAAACATAAGCAAACTCAAGAATGAAGAGAAAAATCATAGACGCGCTCTTGCAAGGCAAATTGCATTGTGTGGAACAAGGGATGAAGTGAATGAGATGGACTCTAACAACCCTGGGCAGATCATTGATTGGCTAGTTAGGCAAGCATCATCGGCGATACTTAGTCGGGCAACTCGTTGGGCTTGGGTCCGTGAAAGAAATGATGTCATTTGTTGCAACCCCGGGTCGTATGACAAAGATGTCTTGTTGATGGAGTAGTAGAGGGGGTTGAAACAAATGATGTTGTAGTGTCATTTGGACTGTAATGGCATGTACCCTTATCATTTATGTAACCTATGTCATTTTGAACCAGTGAGAACATTATGTAACCTAGGTCATTATAAATAAGTTATGCTTTGTGTTTGTATTGTATCATTTGATTTGAGTTATGGTTTGTTCCATTTCATGTAGCATGGAAAACATGACCCTGGAGCAGTTGAAGAAAGTATATGAGATGTGTTGTGGCATTGCATCTAACAGTTTGGCGGCAGCGTCTGAGAAGATTGTACCGGAGCGACAACTTGCTATCAAGAGGGAGCTTGAAGCATGGTTCAAGAGCAATGATGAGGAGTTTGCTGCCATGATGGATTTCAACAAGTATCCATTCATGGAGGAACCTTCTGATCTTAAGGAGAGAAAAAAAATTCGTAGGCTTGTGAAAGAAAAACAGAAGATACTTAATGAGCTGCATGAGAAGGAATATGCTTGCAGACATTCTGTGGCAATGGAGATTTTTTTCTCTGTGAACATAGAAGAATTCCGCGAGCTGGACTTGAGAAAATTCGGACAGATCATTGGATGGGCAATCACACAAGGCAAGTCAGAGATTCCGGAACGCCATGCTCGATGGGCCTGGTTTGGCGAAACGAAAGGTGTGTTGGAGAATTTGGCGGGATCGTCGGATTATGAAGTGAAGCCTAATCCTGATCGTGACGCACAAATTGAACGTCTTATGCGTTTTAGATCTTTCTTTCCGAAGTAGAATGTGTATTCTCGAGCTTGAGCTTTGTACTTTGAACTCATGTCATTCGAGTCTCTAGATGTTTTAAGTCAGTTGAACTAGTGTCCTTTGTGGATGTAATGAACTATGCTCAGTTATGTATGTCTTCGCTACTCCATCATTTTTGCATGTCATTTTGTATGCTTACTTCACAGAAATTTGTAAGAAACGCAAAGGCAAAGGGCTAAAAAAGATAGGAAGAGGGAAAAGGAACAGAACCCTACCGCCGTTTGGGTGGCCACACCTACCGCCATAAGCGCCGGCGGTAGGGTGCCCAACCCTACCGCCTCCAAAATGCCTGATTTGGCCACAGAAGAGACAGCGCAGCAGGCGTTTGGTGCCCAGCCCTACCGCCATAAGCGCCGGCGGTAGGGTGACCAACCCTACCGCCATAAGCCCCGGCGGTAGGGTGACCAACCCTACCGCCCCCAAAATGCCCGATTTGGCCACAGAACAGGCAGCACAACAGGCGTTTGGGTGGCCACCCCTACCGCCATAAGCGTCGGCGGTAGGGTGACCAACCCTACCGCCCCCAAAATGCCCGATTTGGCCACAGAACAGGCAGCACAACATGTGTTTGGGTGGCCACCCCTACCGCCATAAGCTGTTGGGGAACGTTGCAGAAAATTAAAAAATTTCCTACGGTTTCACCAAGATCCATCTATGAGTTCATCTAAGCAATGAGTCAAGGGAGTGAGTTTGCATCTACATACCACTTGTAGATCGCGTGCGGAAGCGTTCAAGGGGATGGTGATGATGGAGTCCTACTCGCCGTGATTCGGATCACCGATGACCAAGTGCTGAACGGACAGCACCTCCGTGTTCAACACACGTACAGTACGGACGACATCTCCTCCGTCTTGATCCAGCAAGGAGGAAGGAGAGGTTGAGGAAGACAGCTCCAACGGCAGCACGACGGCGTGGTGTTGTTGGTGCAGCAGTACTCCGACAGGGCTTCGCCAAGCACGTACGGAGGAGGAGAGGTGTTGGGGAGGGGAGGGGCTGCGCCTTGGCTTGGGTGTGCAGCCCTCCCCTCACCCCTCTATTTATAGGGGAAGGGGCAAGGGGGGCCGGCCCCTCTAGATGGGATCTAGAGGGGGGCGGCGGCCAGGGAGGGGGGACTTGCCCCCCAAGCAAAGGGGGCGCCCCCTCTAGGGTTCCCCCCCCCAACCCTAGGCGCATGGGCCCAAGGGGGGGCCCAGCCCTCCAGGGGCTGGCTCCTGCCCCACGCAGCCCATGTGGCCCCCCGGGAGGGGTGGCCCCTCCCGGTGGACCCCCGGAACCCTTCCGGTGGCCCCGGTACAATACCGATATGCCCCCGAAACTTTCCGGTGTCCGTTTGACAACTTCCCATATATAAATCTTTACCTCCGGACCCTTCCGGAACTCCTCGTGACGTCCGGGATCTCATCCGGGACTCCGAACAACATTCGGTAATCACATACAAGTCTTCCTAATAACCCTAGCGTCACCGAACCTTAAGTGTGTAGACCCTACGGGTTCGGGAGACATGCAGACATGACCGAGACGGCTCTCAGGTCAATAACCAACAGCGGGATCTGGATACCCATGTTGGCTCCCACATGCTCCTCGATGATGTCATCGGATGAACCACGATGTCGAGGATTCAAGCAACCCCGTATACTATTCCCTTTGTCAATCGGTACGTTACATGCCCGAGACTCGATCGTCGGTATCCCAATACCTCGTTCAGTCTCGTTACCGGCAAGTCACTTTACTCGTACCGTAATGCATGATCCCGTGACCAAGCACTTGGTCACTTTGAGCTCATTATGATGATGCATTACCGAGTGGGCCCAGAGATACCTCTCCGTCATACGGAGTGACAAATCCCAGTCTCGATCCGTGTCAACCCAACAGACACTTTCGGAGATACCTGTAGTGTACCTTTATAGTCACCCAGTTACGTTGTGACGTTTGGTACACCCAAAGCACTCCTACGGTATCCGGGAGTTACACGATCTCATGGTCTAAGGAAGAGATACTTGACATTGAAAAAACTCTAGCAAAACGAACTACACGATCTTGTGCTATGCTTAGGATTGGGTCTTGTCCATCACATCATTCTCCTAATGATGTGATCCCGTTGTCAATGACATCCAATGTCCATAGTCAGGAAACCATGACTATCTGTTGACCAACGAGCTAGTCAACTAGAGGCTCACCAGGGACGTATTGTGGTCTATGTATTCACACATGTATTACGATTTCCGGATAATACAATTATAGCATGAATAAAAGACAATTATCATGAACAAGGAAATATAATAATAATGCTTTTATTATTGCCTCTAGGGCATATTTCCAACAGTCTCCCACTTGCACTAGAGTCAATAATCTAGTTACATTGTGATGAATCGAACACCCATAGAGTTCTGGTGTTGATCATGTTTTGCTCGCGAGAGAGGTTTAGTCAACGGATCTGCGACATTCAGATCCGTATGTACTTTGCAAATATCTATGTCTCCATCTTGAACATTTTCACGGATGGAGTTGAAACGACGCTTGATGTGCCTGGTCTTCTTGTGAAACCTGGGCTCCTTGGCAAGGGCAATAGCTCCAGTGTTGTCACAGAAGAGTTTGATCGGCCCCGACGCATTGGGTATGACTCCTAGGTCGGTGATGAACTCCTTCACCCAAATAGCTTCATGCGCTGCCTCCGAGGCTGCCATGTACTCCGCTTCACATGTAGATCCCGCCACGACGCTCTGCTTGCAGCTGCACCAGCTTACTGCTCCACCATTCAACATATACACGTATCCGGTTTGTGACTTAGAGTCATCCAGATCTGTGTCGAAGCTAGCGTCGACGTAACCCTTTACGGCGAGCTCTTCGTCACCTCCATAAACGAGAAACATGTCCTTTGTCCTTTTCAGGTACTTCAGGATATTCTTGACCGCTGTCCAGTGTTCCTTGCCGGGATTACTTTGGTATCTTCCTACCAAACTTACGGCAAGGTTTACATCAGGTCTGGTACACAGCATGGCATACATAATAGATCCTATGGCTGAAGCATAGGGGATGACACTCATCTCTTCTTTATCTTTTGCCGTGGTCGGGCATTGAGCCGAGCTCAATCTCACACCTTGCAATACAGGCAAGAACCCCTTCTTAGACTGATCCATTTTGAACTTCTTCAAAATCTTATCAAGGTATGTGCTTTGTGAAAGACCTATGAGGCGTCTCGATCTATCTCTATAGATCTTGATGCCTAATATATAAGCAGCTTCTCCAAGGTCCTTCATTGAAAAACACTTATTCAAGTAGGCCTTAATGCTGTCCAAGAATTCTATATCATTTCCCATCAAGAGTATGTCATCTACATATAATATGAGAAATGCTACAGAGCTCCCACTCACTTTCTTGTAAACGCAGGCTTCTCCGTAAGTCTGCATAAACCCAAACGCTTTGATCATCTCATCAAAGCGAATGTTCCAACTCCGAGATGCTTGCACCAGCCCATAAATGGATCGCTGGAGCTTGCATACTTTGTTAGCATTCTTAGGATCGACAAAACCCTCCGGCTGCATCATATACAGTTCTTCCTTAAGATGCCCGTTAAGGAATGCCGTTTTGACGTCCATCTGCCATATCTCATAATCATAGTATGCGGCAATTGCTAACATGATTCGGACGGACTTAAGCTTCGCTACGGGAGAGAAAGTCTCATCGTAGTCAATCCCTTGAACTTGCCGATAACCCTTAGCGACAAGTCGAGCTTTATAGATGGTGACATTACCATCCGCGTCCGTCTTCTTCTTAAAGATCCATTTGTTTTCTATCGCTCGCCGATCATCGGGCAAGTCAGTCAAAGTCCATACTTTGTTTTCATACATGGATTCTATCTCGGATTTCATGGCTTCAAGCCATTTGTTGGAATCTGGGCCCGCCATCGCTTCTTCATAGTTCGAAGGTTCACCGTTGTCTAACAACATGATTTCCAGGACAGGGTTGCCGTACCACTCTGGTGCGGAACGTGTCCTTGTGGACCTACGAAGTTCAGTAGCAACTTGATCAGAAGTACCTTGATCATCATCATTAATTTCCTCTCCAGTTGGAGTAGGCATCACAGGAACATTTTCCTGAGCTGCACTACTATCCTGTTCAAGAGGTAGTACTTCATCGAGTTCTACTTTCCTCCCACTTACTTCTTTCGAGAGAAACTCTTTTTCCAGAAAGGATCCGTTCTTGGCAACAAAGATCTTGCCCTCGGATCTTAAGTAGAAGGTATACCCAATGGTTTCTTTAGGGTATCCTATGAAGACGCATTTTTCCGACTTGGGTTCGAGCTTTTCAGGTTGAAGTTTCTTGACATAAGCATCGCATCCCCAAACTTTTAGAAACGACAGCTTAGGTTTCTTCCCAAACCATAATTCATACGGTGTCGTCTCAACGGATTTAGACGGTGCCCTATTTAAAGTGAATGTAGCTGTCTCTAGAGCGTATCCCCAAAATGATAGCGGTAAATCGGTAAGAGACATCATAGATCGCACCATATCCAATAGAGTGCGATTACGACGTTCGGACACACCGTTACGCTGAGGTGTTCCAGGCGGCGTGAGTTGTGAAACGATTCCACATTTTCTTAAGTGTGTACCAAATTCGTGACTTAAATATTCTCCTCCACGATCCGATCGTAAGAATTTTATCTTTCGGTCACGTTGATTCTCTACTTCATTCTGGAATTCCTTGAACTTTTCAAAGGTCTCAGATTTGTGTTTCATCAAGTAGACATACCCATATCTACTCAAGTCATCAGTGAGAGTGAGAACATAACGATATCCTCCGCGAGCCTCAACGCTCATTGGACCGCACACATCGGTATGTATGATTTCCAACAAGTTGGTTACTCGCCCCATTCTTCCGGAGAACGGAGTCTTGGTCATCTTGCCCATGAGGCATGGTTCGCATGTGTCAAATGATTCATAATCGAGAGACTCTAAAAGTCCATCAGCATGGAGCTTCTTCATGCGCTTGACACCAATGTGACCAAGGCGGCAGTGCCACAAATATGTGGGACTATCGTTATCAACTTTACATCTTTTGGTATTCACACTATGAATATGTGTAGTATTACGTTCGAGATTCATTAAGAATAAACCATTGACCATCGGGGCATGACCATAAAACATATCTCTCATATAAATAGAACAACCATTATTCTCGGATTTAAATGAGTAGCCATCTCGCATCAAACGAGATCCAGATACAATGTTCATGCTCAAACTTGGCACTAAATAACAATTATTGAGGTTTAAAACTAATCCCGTAGGTAAATGTAGAGGTAGCGTGCCGACGGCGATCACATCGACCTTGGAACCATTCCCGACGCGCATCGTCACCTCGTCCTTCGCCAGTCTCCTCTTATTCCGCAGCTCCTGCTGTGAGTTACAAATGTGAGCAACGGCACCGGTATCAAATACCCAGGAGTTACTACGAGTACTGGTAAGGTACACATCAATTACATGTATATCAAATATACCTTTAGTGTTGCCGGCCTTCTTGTCTGCTAAGTATTTGGGGCAGTTCCGCTTCCAGTGACCCTTCCCCTTGCAATAAAAGCACTCAGTTTCAGGCTTGGGTCCATGCTTTGACTTCTTCCCGGCAACTGGCTTACCGGGCGCGGCACCATCTTTGCCGTCCTTCTTGAAGTTCTTCTTACCCTTGCCCTTCTTGAACTTAGTGGTCTTATTGACCATCAACACTTGATGTTCTTTCTTGATTTCAACCTCTGCCGACTTCAGCATTGAAAATACTTCAGGAATGGTCTTCACCATCCCCTGCATATTGTAGTTCATCACAAAGCTCTTGTAGCTTGGTGGGAGCGACTGAAGGATTCTGTCAATGACCGCCTCATCCGGGAGGTTAATGTCCAGCTGGGACAGGCGGTTGTGCAACCCAGACATTTTGAGTATGTGCTCACTGACAGAACTATTTTCCTCCATCTTACAACTATAGAACTTGTCGGAGACTTCATATCTCTCGACCCGGGCATGAGCTTGGAAAACTAGTTTCAGCTCCTCGAACATCTCATATGCTCCGTGTTGCTCAAAACGCTTTTGGAGCCCCGGTTCTAAGCTGTAAAGCATGCCGCACTGAACGAGGGAGTAATCATCAGCACGAGACTGCCAAGCATTCATAATGTCTTGGTTCTCTGGGACGGGAGCGTCACCTAGCGGTCCTTCTAGGACATATTGTTTCCTGGCAGCTATGAGGATGATCCTCAGGTTCCGGACCCAGTCCGTATAGTTGCTGCCATCATCTTTCAGCTTGGTTTTCTCTAGGAACGCGTTGAAGTTCATGTTGACATGAGCGTTGGCCATTTGATCTACAAGACATATTATGCAAAAGTTTTAGACTAAGTTCATGATAATTAAGTTCATCTAATCAAATTATTTAATGAACTCCCACTCAGATTTGACATCCCTCTAGTCATCTAAGTGTTACACGATCCGAGTCGACTAGGCCGTGTCCGATCATCACGTGAGACGGACTAGTCATCATCGGTGAACATCTCCATGTTGATCGTATCTTCCATACGACTCATGTTCGACCTTTCGGTCTCTGTGTTCCGAGGCCATGTCTGTACATGCTAGGCTCGTCAAGTTAACCCTAAGTGTTCTGCATGTGTAAATCTGTCTTACACCCGTTGTATGTGAACGTAAGGATCTATCACACCCGATCATCACGTGGTGCTTCGAAACGACGAACTTTAGCAACGGTGCACAGTTAGGGGGAACACTTTCTTGAAATTATTATAAGGGATCATCTTATTTACTACCGTCGTTCTAAGTAAACAAGATGCATAAAACATAATAAACATCACATGCAATTATATAAAGTAGTGACATGATATGGCCAATATCATATAGCTCCTTTGATCTTCATCTTCGGGGCTCCATGATCATCTTGTCACCGGCATGACACCATGATCTCCATCATCATGATCTCCATCATCGTGTCTTCATGAAGTTGTCACGCCAACGACTACTTCTACTTCTATGGCTAACGCGTTTAGCAATAAAGTAAAGTAATTTACATGGCGTTCTTCAATGACACGCAGGTCATACAAAAAATAAAGACAACTCCTATGGCTCCTGCCGGTTGTCATACTCATCGACATGCAAGTCGTGATTCCTATTACAAGAACATGATCTCATACATCACAATATATCATTCATCATTCATCACAACTTCTGGCCATATCACATCACATGACAATTGCTGCAAAAACAAGTTAGACGTCCTCTAATTGTTGTTGCATCTTTTACGTGGCTGCAATTGGGTTCTAGCAAGAACGTTTTCTTACCTACGAATAACCACAACGTGATTTTGTCAACTTCTATTTACCCTTCATAAGGACCCTTTTCATCGAATCCGCTCCAACTAAAGTGGGAGAGACAGACACCCGCCAGCCACCTTATGCAACTAGTGCATGTTAGTCGGTGGAACCGGTCTCACGTAAGCGTACGTGTAAGGTTGGTCCGGGCCGCTTCATCCCACAATACCGCTGAAGCAAGATAAGACTAGTAGCGGCAAGCAAGTTGACAAGATCTACGCCCACAACAAAATTGTGTTCTACTCGTGCAATAGAGAACTACGCATAGACCTAGCTCATGATGCCACTGTTGGGGAACGTTGCAGAAAATTAAAATTTTCCTACGGTTTCACCAAGATCCATCTATGAGTTCATCTAAGCAACGAGTCAAGGGAGTGAGTTTGCATCTACATACCACTTGTAGATCGCGTACGGAAGCGTTCGAGGGAGCGGTGATGATGGAGTCGTACTCGACGTGATTCAGATCACCGATGACCAAGTGCTGAACGGACAGCACCTCCGCGTTCAACACACGTACGGTACGGGCGACGTCTCCTCCGTCTTGATCCAGCAAGGAGGAAGGAGAGGTTGAGGAAGACAGCTCCACCGGCAGCACGACGGCGTGGTGTTGGTGGAGAAGCAGCACTCCGACAGGGCTTCGCCAAGCTCGTGACGGAGAAGGAGAGGTGTTGGGGAGGGGAGGGGCTGCGCCTTGGCTTAGGGTGTGCAGCCCTCCCCTCACCCCTCTATTTATAGGGGAAGGGGCAAGGGGGGCCGGCCCCTCTAGATGGGATCTAGAGGGGGGGCGGCGGCCAGGGAGGGGGGACTTGCCCCCCAAGCAAAGGGGGGCGCCCCCTCTAGGGTTCCCCCCCCAACCCTAGGCGCATGGGCCCAAGGGGGGGGCGCCCAGCCCTCCAGGGGCTGGCTCCTGCCCCACGCAGCCCATGTGGCCCCCCGGGAGGGGTGGCCCCTCCCGGTGGACCCCCGGAACCCTTCCGGTGGCCCCGGTACAATACCGATATGCCCCCGAAACTTTCCGGTGTCCGTTTGACAACTTCCCATATATAAATCTTTACCTCCGGACCCTTCCGGAACTCCTCGTGACGTCCGGGATCTCATCCGGGACTCCGAACAACATTCGGTAATCACATACAAGTCTTCCTAATAACCCTAGCGTCACCGAACCTTAAGTGTGTAGACCCTACGGGTTCGGGAGACATGCAGACATGACCGAGACGGCTCTCAGGTCAATAACCAACAGCGGGATCTGGATACCCATGTTGGCTCCCACATGCTCCTCGATGATGTCATCGGATGAACCACGATGTCGAGGATTCAAGCAACCCCGTATACTATTCCCTTTGTCAATCGGTACGTTACATGCCCGAGACTCGATCGTCGGTATCCCAATACCTCGTTCAGTCTCGTTACCGGCAAGTCACTTTACTCGTACCGTAATGCATGATCCCGTGACCAAGCACTTGGTCACTTTGAGCTCATTATGATGATGCATTACCGAGTGGGCCCAGAGATACCTCTCCGTCATACGGAGTGACAAATCCCAGTCTCGATCCGTGTCAACCCAACAGACACTTTCGGAGATACCTGTAGTGTACCTTTATAGTCACCCAGTTACGTTGTGACGTTTGGTACACCCAAAGCACTCCTACGGTATCCGGGAGTTACACGATCTCATGGTCTAAGGAAGAGATACTTGACATTGAAAAAACTCTAGCAAAACGAACTACACGATCTTGTGCTATGCTTAGGATTGGGTCTTGTCCATCACATCATTCTCCTAATGATGTGATCCCGTTGTCAATGACATCCAATGTCCATAGTCAGGAAACCATGACTATCTGTTGACCAACGAGCTAGTCAACTAGAGGCTCACCAGGGATGTATTGTGGTCTATGTATTCACACATGTATTACGATTTCCGGATAATACAATTATAGCATGAATAAAAGACAATTATCATGAACAAGGAAATATAATAATAATGCTTTTATTATTGCCTCTAGGGCATATTTCCAACATAAGCGCCGGTGGTAGGGTGCCCAACCCTACCGAGGAACAGGGGACCGTTTCAGTCACAGAGCATTTCGCCAACCTACCGCCATATCCTCCGGCGGTAAGGTTTCATTTCCTACCGCCATGTGGTCTGGCGGTAGGGTGCAAAGCAGAGCAGAGTTTGCTCTGTTTTTCTTCTTCATCACTTCAACACAAATCAAGTCACAACAACAGCAAAACAAACATAGTTTGATCAAATCGAAGATGTAGTTCATCACAAGTTTCATAAATCGAAGACATAGTTCATGATAGGTATCACAAATCAAAGACATAGTTCATCACATGTTTCTCGAATCGAAGGCATAGTTCATGACTAGTTTCTTGAAACGAAGGCCTTATTGGGTCACACGAGGCTATTTTCCTTTTTTGTCGCGTGCCTCATCCTCCTCTTGGACTTCACGAGCCCTTGCAAGCTTTCTTGCTCTCTCCTCCTAACGAGCAATATTCTCCTTGCGTGCCCTCTCCTCTTCACGCTTCTTGCGCTCCATCCTCTCCTTTTCACGACGCTCTTCATCCAAGCCTCTCTGAAATGCTTCTTCAAACAACTGCTGCCTCCGTAGACAATCTTGAAGTTGATCTTTCTTAACATCTTCTGGCACATCTTGATCTATCCATGTGAAGTACTTACAAAGTGGAGGCGGCGACTAGGTACGAATAAAGAACAAATGTGGTCATTAGTAAGATAGATTCAATGGTTGACGACATGTTTGAACTTGAACAACTTACCGACGGTACATCATAGGCGTGAGCTGGACGAGGACGATCATAGGAATAGTTGGGACAAACAAAATATCTTCTTCCTTCCATCCACGATTTCTTGCGGTCGGTGGATACCTTAACTTTGCAAACATCTCCACACCAACATGATGGAGTTCTCATATATTTGTCCTTCACCTTATCCAACTCGACGTTTGTCCACTTGTCCGGCATATCCTCGCGGTTAGCACACGGTGGCCTCGTCGCGGAACCGGAAGAAGCCATGCCTATAAAGACAAACTTGGTAGTTAGTAAAGTAAGAAAACATGTATGTATGCAAAAAAAACAAATAAACAAGACCAAATAACAAGTACCATTCACCTTATTTCAACCATCTAGGTTAAGCAAGATGTCAATAGGCCTTCCTCTGTCAACCCTTCTCGTCCTACGACCACGGCCACCGGTGCCCGACCGCCCCCACGCCCTCTAATAGTGTCTCCTTGTCCACTACTGCCGAGATTCGTCCGTCATCCACGCGCACCACTCATTCCTCCTCGTTCACGACCACTCCTACCTCCTCGTGTGCCACTGGTACCTCCTCTTCGGGCACCACTTTGACTAGGATCCAGAGTGTTGGCATCGGTCCGTAGCTTTTTGGTGCATTTCCTAACATTGTGTCACGGCTCGTCACATTTACCACAACTGTTGATGGCCGGTGCCTCCATGAAATGGCCGCTACCAAATTGTTTCATTCCGGTGTATCCAGCTAGGTCATCCATGTCACCCCTAAACCTCTTCTTTCTTCTTCTTCCCTTTGTAGGAACCATGAGTTCGGGGTCGGGGACGATGTGTGGCCCATGATACTCAGGCCATTGTGACTGATCTAGGAAGGGATGAAACCTAGGAGCCCATGTCAACCTCGTTCGTTCCAATGTGAACTCATGCAACCGCAAGGTGGTCCCATCTGATACTTTCAAGTTTCTGAACCTTGCGGCGGCCATCACATGCGAGCAAGGCCAATGATACTTGTGAGGTCACTCGCACTGACACCACCGGGTCTTGAGGCGCACCTCATAGGCTACTCCACCGTATGTCATGCCGTCCCTTGTTGTGCCACCCGGCTCATCGACTTGGTAGATTTGTTCTTTTTCATTGAAACTAATGATTTGTTGACGCCAAGACTTGCGCGCTTGATGCTTCAACCAATCCTCAACTTTGAAGGGAAATTCCATTTTCTCACCTATCCATTTGGCCGTCTCTTCGGAATGCCTCAGAAAATACTCGTTGAGCTTGAAGAAGGTATATTTCACTATTGCAGTGACCGGCAAAGAACGGACACCCTTGAGCACATTGTTGAAGCATTCCACCATGTTACTTGTCATGTCTCCGTATCGGAAACCTCCTTCGTCGTAAGCACGTGACCACTTATGCTTCTCCGGAAAATTCCTTGTCAAGAATTCTCTCCCTCCTTTGTTCTTCTCCAACGCCTTGAATAGCTTATCATAGCGGCTTTGGAATGTGTCGGTGTTGAATGCCACACAAACATGGGTAAGATCTTTGCAGAACTCCTTACTCTTGCATGCACGGTAAAAGTTTGCCACGAAATGCCTCATGCACCAACGGTGTTGGAGCTTTGGATAGCCTGGAATGTCAACTTCTATTGCTTTGAGAATCCCATGATGGCGATCCGATATGATGCACACCTCTCTTTTGGGGCCAATCACCTTCGTCCTCACATGATCCATGAACCACTGCCAATTATCATCATGCTCGAAAGGCACCAACGCAAATGCCACCGGTAACACATAGTCATTGGAAGAGTGGGCCATTGCTACCATCAACGTGCCCTTGTACTTTCCGGTCAAGAACGTGCCATCAATTGACAACACGGGGCGGCAATGCCTAAATGCATCAATGCATTGCCCAAAGCTCCAAAAAGCTCGATGAAACACTCCCTCAATTGACTCCACCCTATGGCGCATGCTCGGGTTCCGATGAGCAATGGCTCCCAACATTCTCGGAAGAATGTTGTACGCGCCGACATAATCACCATGCAACATCCTTATAGTGTTTGCCTTCGCCATCCACACCTTTCCATACTTGACCGGGTACCCGAATCTTTCGAAGACCGAACTCATGAGGAACTTCACCTTTACGGTTGGATCATGGGATATCTCATTCAACAATTTATAGCCTAGATACTCGGACGTGAGTTGGCGGTGTCCCTTGCTTCGGTCGGCTTTCTCCGGCGGTATGCACTTGTGGGTGGCCACACAACTCTTCAACTCCCATTGCCCGGTTTCCTTGATCTTTCTTCCACGGACCTTCCATGGGCAACCTTCTTTGTCACATTTGATGGTGTAGCGCAATTTTTTGTTGGAATGACCAACAACGAACGGCCTATGGTTCCGAATGGCATAGTCACTCAACCATATCTTGAACTCTTGCAAACAACCAAACTTGATCCCTTTCTTCAAATGAGCATTCTCGTGCTCACCCAGTGGCCTTGGATCACCCATCCTCGGGCAAAGCGATGGTTCGATCAAGCCCAACCTCATGCCACCATCAACAACGGCCTTGTCGGCAAGGCTAAGATCACGGAATAAAGAGGGTCCTCTTTCCTTGCCATTGACCTTCTTGTAAATTTGATTTTCTTGCGGCATGAATCGATCCTCATCCAATTCTTCTGGTGGACCCTCATCATCCGACTCATACCTACACATACGGCTATAAGGTAGGTTCCGGTCCATGTCTTGTTGATGCACAATGACATCCAAGTCACCAATGGGATTGTAATGAATCTCTTCTTCTTCCGCATACACATCATCTTGAGCAATAGCATCTCCATCAACATGAGCAATGGCATCTCCATCAACATGAACATTTGCATGTTCATCAACATGAGAAATGGCCTCATCTTCAACATGATCATCACCTACAAGAACTATTGCTCTAGCATTGATGATGTCCTCTTCATTTGGTTGGCTACTTGGTGGTTGGCTAGCCGCATTGTGGTCAAACACCACGACAGCATCATGTATTGGGGAGGACACATTCCGGTTCAAGTCAAGTAGTGGCCGAGGAACTTCAACCTTGAATTGTCTTGTGGCAAATAACTCAAGTGACTTGTCTTGTGATCCCTCAACTTTCTCCTTATACACATCCCAATGCAATTGAGAGGTGATGGGCATACTCTTTAATCGGGATCTTACTCCCACTCCCACATCATAACGTCCAATAAGCTTCACACCATCACTTGGGTTAATCCAATTGAGGACATTTCTCACTTTCACGACAATATCATCATAGCTCGGGCTTGTGTCAAAAACCATGGCCTCCTCCCCTTCGTCGGCATTTCCATGCATGAAAGCCGCCTTGTCCAAATAATGCACATTCACTAGTTTATCCATCTAAAAACAATGGAACAAAATTGAGTCATCCATGGACCGGTCATTTCATATGGATGAACTATCTAAAATATAAGGTTTTGAATCTAACAACTAGTTTACCTTAATCATAGCACTAACCCTAACCCTAACGCTAACCTAACTAAACCCCTAACCCAACTCTTAAGCTAGCTTGCCACAACAAAGAGTGACACATATTACTTAGATCAACCATGAATACACCATAAATGCCCCATAAATGTGCCATAAATGCACAATAAATGCTAAACTAGAGGAAGAACTAGGGGGTTGCAAAACTAGTTCATTCCAACAAAACTAGATGATTTGAACCAACCAAATGAAGGGGGGATGGAGGAGGTACCTTGGGTGATGCAAATGGCCTCGATCCACGAGACAAATCTCAAGCAATGGAGGTGGATCTAGTGGGTGCTTTGGTGGGGAAGAAAAGGGAGAGAGAGTGTGAGCTCGGGGAGGAAGAAGATGAGTGGAGTGGGTGGGTGGTGAGTGAACCCCACCGAACATTATCTCCAGGACCCTACCACCGGGGACCTGTGCGGTAGGGTGTTCAAGCCTACCGCCGAGACCTGCGGCGGTAGGTCCCTTTGCCATGTCAGCCCCCGTTAACGGCCAGACGGCCGTCAAAGTACCCTACCGCCAGGTGAAATGGCGGTAGCCTGTACACATCTACCGCCACGGCGAACGGCGGTAGCTGAAAGGGTCAAATGTCGAAATAATTTTAAACCGGGGTCGGACCTCGATTTTAGATGTGAAAAGGGTCAAAACAGGAAATTTTGCCGCGTGGTGCCGACTTATTGCGAGGAGGCAGCGAAGCGATCGACAATGATTTGCTGGTTGGTGTAAGTAAATAAATACAGTAAAATAGAGTACAAACATGGCCCAAAACAGGCCGTAGTAGTTGAGAAGGCAGGCACTCGTCGGCATCTCGTCGGTCCCTGTCGATGAGGCCATGTAAAACTTCTCCACTGTGTGCGTACTAGCTACAGCCACATTGTCCTGTTTCTGTATTTGCCACACACGCATGCATGCCTCTTGTGGGTCGTCACGACTGACGACGCTGTAAATTTCCATGGACGACATCGCTCGGCGAGTAGTTGGCGTACAACCACGGTGACAGTGAGCATGACTTAAGATTCTCACAGAGCCGACCCTCGGCATCCGGTGAGTCCATAAGCTACGAGCCAACAGAGCGATCAGCGTCGTAGACTTATTATATACACATACACATACACCAAAAATAGCTGCAGGGCTACGTGCATGCTTGATCATCGTGGTGGAGCCTTGATCGACCGCGACAAGTGTTTTGATTCGGAGGGAGTACGTAGAATGCAAGCGATTGGTGCCCTGATTAGATCAGAATCCACAACGACCATTTTTCCCGTGAATATTTTCTCGGTCTAGGCCGGCGTGTCAATACAAAATAGTGGTTCAGAACTGTACCATGGCTCTGGGGTTTCGTCGTCGGCTCGAGTGTAGGTATCGGTCATGAAACATGACAGCCTATTGGTAAAGTGGCAAACTGCAAGCGACGGCGTAAATGCTCCGTAAACTCACGATCAGGGCACCATCGTTATTACTAGATCACAATCAACGACCTCTGCAGCAGCTAGATCCTGTCCTGGCAACCAAAAAGGTGTCGTTGTCAGCTTGGCACCAGGACAATCACAACTACTAGTTGTTTCAGGGAGTGGATGATGTGTCAGGTTTGGCCTCGGTTGATTAGAGCTCTTCCTTGGTGATTCTTGTTTCATGTGTCCAGAGTTGCCTTTTGTCTTAAGACATCTCACGCCAACCCTTAAACCCCCGCAACGTGTTTTATCATCCAATGTGGTTCTGCATCAGTTCGCCGGCCGGCTCAGACACGCTTTTCCCCGCAAACCGAAGACAAAGTGCGGGGCTTTGCGGGCTTTCGGCCCACTGCCATGCCTGCTCCTCACTAAGCCGACCCACCAAAACACCTCTTCCCTTGCCCGTGTGTGTTATTGCCCTGCATTTAGGCCACTGTAGAGCGGCTACTCTGCATTGGCGTCACCCCAAAGCGGACACAATATCTTACTGGCGTTGGCATCGAAGCGGTGCGCCGGTCAAGAGCGCCGCCTGTGCCGCGCCCCTGGTGTCTGTGCATGTTCAATGTCGAAGAGAAGTTTATTGGATGGGACGGGACGGATATCTACCACACCCTTCAATGCGTGTCCGTCTGTATGTCACCATTAATTAAGCAGGCTCGTCGAGCGAGCAACCAACTCCGACATGTGGCAGTTGGCGTCCAACGTGCCGCGGTCCCACTTTCGGGAGTGCATGTGGTAGGTAGGCAGTGACGGACCACCCACGTCCACCGACACCGGCAACGTACAAGTCATAGACACCTCCAAGGATGAGTAGGGCATGGGTGGTTGCAGGGCCTTGTGTCCCAAGTGGGCCGGTCTGTCTCCCATGTCTTACTCTACCTCGTCGGAGACTGCTCCTTCACTTGACGGGTCTTAACCCCGTTGGCGTTGATGGAGATAGCAGATGGAGGACATGGTCACGAATGCTGAATACAAAGGAAGTGGACGATGGGCACCACCGTAGGATAGGTTTAGGTCCCGACACTCTCGTTCTTTAATGAAAAATGTCCAAATTGTAATGAATGTGCTCTGGTTTATATGAAAATCCGTCGGATATGCATGAATTACATCAGGATTGTTTAAACCTTGTTTGAAATGTATGCCAGTAGCGTTGGATGGTCGGCTCCCAGATCTGTATCCGTGGACTGGTTCCTTCTCTCTCCGTGGACGGACGCGAGAGGAAAGGATGCGAGAGAAAATTTACGGGTCAACGTTGGAGATGCCCTTAGAGCATCTACAACAATATATGACAAATATGGCCCCTCAAACGCGTCCGGACGCGTGCGCGGGCAGTGACTGGGCACGTCTCAAATTTCACTTCTTGCATCCGGACATTTCATACTCGATACTTATTATCCATACAAAGACATGCAAAAAAAGAACCTACGTAGTACGTCGATCCTAACTTCTCGTCGGAGATCACGACAATCTCCGTGCCCGGCTCCGGCAGCATGGGGGGCAGCTGCAGCTCCGACTCCTCCGGCTGCTCCGCTCCGGCCTCCTTCGCTCTATTTCCGCATGACTTAGATTCTCACAGAGCCGACGCTCGTGTGAGTCCATAAGCTACGAGCCAACGGAGCGACCAGCGTCGTAGACTTATTATATACACATACACATACACCAAAAATAGCTGCTAGGCTACGTGCATGCTTGACCATCGTGGTGGAGCCTTGATCGACCGAATGCAAGTGATTGGTGCCCTGATTAGATCAGAACCCACAACGACCTTTTTTCGCCGTGAATATTTTCTAGGTCTAGGTCGGCGTGTCAATACAAAATAGTGGTTCAGAACTGTACCATGGCTCTGGGGTTTCGTTGTCGGCTCGAGTGTAGGTATCGGTCATGACTCATGAAACATGACAGCCTATTGGTAAAGTGGCCAACTGCAGGCGACGGCGTAAATGCTCCGTAGACTCGCGACCAGGGGCACCATCTATCTACTCCCTCCGTTCCCAAATTTCTAGGCATTTTAAATGGACTCAACATACGGATGTATGTAGACATATTTTAAAGTGTAGATTCACTTATTTTGTGCCGTATGTAGTCACTTATTGAAATTTCTAGAAAGACAAGTATTTAGGAACGGAGGAAGTAGATCACAATCAACGACCTATGCAGCAGCTAGATCCTGTCCTCGCAACCAAAAAGGTGCCATTGTCAGCTCGGCACCAGGACAATCACTACTTGTTGTTCCAGGGGAGCGGATGACGTGTCAGGTTTGATATTGGTTGATTAGAGCTCTTCGTTGGTGATTCTTGTTCCATGTATCCTGAGTTGCATTTTTGTCTTAAGACATTTTCAACGCCGACCTTCAAACCCCCGCAACCGTTTGGACCGCGAGTTTCGGACGTGTTTTATCATCCAACGCGGTTCTGCAATGGTCCGCAGGCCGGTGCAGACACGCTTTTTCCGGCAAACCGGAGACAAAGTGTGGGGCTTTGCGGGCTTCCGGCCCGCTGCCACGCCTGCTCCTCACTAAGCCGACCCACCAAAACACCTCCTCCCTTGCCCGCGTGTGTTCTTGCCCCGCATTTATGCCACTGTAGAGCGGACACTCTGCATTGGCGTCAGCCCAAAGCGGACGCAACATCTCACTGGCGTTGGCATTGAAGCGGTGCCTCGGTTGAGAGCGCCGCCGGTGCCGCGTCCCTGGTGTCCGTGCTGATTCAATGTCGAAGAGAAGTTTATTGGACGGGACATGACGGATATCTACCACACCGTTCAATTCGTATGTCACCATTAATTAAGCAGGCTCGTTGAGCGAGGAACCAACTCTGACATGTGGCAGTTGGCGTCCAACGCGCCGCGGTCCCACTTTCAGGAGTGCATGTGCAAGGCCGGCCCTGAGGGGGGGCAGGGGGGGCGACCGCCCCGGGCCCCCCATGGTCATGGGGCCCCTCCCATGGCACGCACGTAGTCCACGGGCCCTTGCCCAGCGAGGCAGGCCAGTATTGCAGGGATCATGCAGAGCGGCAGAAGCAGCTTAATTTCCTTCGTTTCCTAAAAAAAATACTAATTTCCTTCGATCTCGCACGCAAATAACGTATGCAGACGCAGCTTTCCTGATTCTCAAAAAAAAAAACGCAGCTTTCCTTCTTCTCATATAATTTATTTCCCAGATGTATTCCATGTTTCCAGTCTCCATTGAAAATTGAGAACGTATTCCATATTTCCAAGCCCTGATCCAATCTCGCTCTTCCTGTTTCTCTCGCCGGCAGCGATCGCTGAACGGATGTGTTGCTCAAGACCGAGGCGATGCCTATTATGGGCCATGATCGCTGGAAGCCAACGCACATAGCCGAGCGCCTCCCGCCTCCCGCAAGGGCCAGGCACCAGTCCACTTTGCGTCATCGCCGAGCGCCCGTCGTCTGATCACCGGCGCTACCCATTTTAGGTACATCATATTACCGTTTCTTACTTATATGGCTAACTAACTATTTTACTTTTGCATGGACGATGCATATCTAGTGTCATTGAACCTATAAAATATTCTTTTTTGGGTTTATCTAAGTATCTTTTTGTACAGTTCTATATGTGTGTATTAATTAGAATCCAAATACAACGCGACGGCCGCTGTACATGACACTGCGAACTTGGTCCGTTTGAATTTATTAGGCCCCCTCGAAAATTGAGCCTGAAGTTGATTAGAAATTTTACTCACAAATATATGAGTTATATGCCAAATATCTATCATTGGGTTAGTATTTGAAGAATGTTGCCAATGATCTATATTTTGTGATATATAACACATAGTTTATTAGTCAAATATTAGGTCAACGGTAGGCTTAAAACCCGAAGAAGACTAATAAATCCGGACAAAGGAAATACCATATCAAGTACACCAGAATTATGACAACTCGTCATGGGCCAACACTTGTGGATCTCACAAGAGGATCACCCTTGCTAAACGTCATAGTTCAAGTTGCAGGACTATACGAGCGCAAGTGAGCTTGTTATAAATCTCATATCAATTATCATTGTTACAATTTCTATATATAAGGGCCCCGAGTTTTAGTTTCGCCCCGGGCCCCCAAAATCTCAAGACCGGCCATGTGCATGTGGTAGGTGGGCAGTGACGGACCACCCACGTCCATCATCGACCTCACGTCCACCGACACCGGCAACGTATAAGTCACAGACATCTCCGAGGACGAGTAGGGCACGGGTGGTTGCAGGGCCTTGTGTCCCAAGTGGGCCGGTCTATCTCCCATGTCCTACTTTTCCTCGTCGGAGACCGCTCCTTCACTTGACTGGTCTTAACCCTGTTGGCTTTGATGGAGACGGCAGATGGAGGACATGGTCACCGATGCAGAATACAAAGGAAGTGGACGATGGACACCGTCGTAGGATAGGTTTAGGTCCGCACACTCTCGTTCTTTAATGAAAAATGTCCAAAATGTAATGAATGTGCTCTAGTTTATATGAAAATCTGTTGGATATGCATGAATTACATCAGGATTGTTTAAACCTTGTTTGAAATGTATGCCAGTAGCGTTGGATGGTCGGCTCCCAGATCCGTATCCGCGGACTGGTTCCTCCTCTCTTCGTGGACGGATGCGAGAGGAAAGTATGCGAGAGAAAAATTTACAAGTCAACTTTGGAGATGCCGTTAGAGCATCTACAGCAACATATGACAAATATGGCCCCTCAAACGCGTCCGGACGCGTCCGTGGGCAGTGACCGGACACGCCTCAAATTTCACTTCTTGCATCCGGATATCTCATACTCGATACTTATATCCATACAAAGACATGCAAAAGAAGTAGAACCTATGTACTACGTCGATCCTAACTACTCGTCGGAGATCACGACGATCTCCGTGCCCAGCTCCGGCAGCATGGGCGGCAGCTGCAGCTCCGGCTGCTCTGCTCTGGCCTCCTTCGCCTCTATTTTCACGTCGAGCTCGGCGAAGAGTGCGTCAGCATGGCGTAGTAGGTGATCTTGCTCCGGACCATGGCGGGCCGAAGCGTGGGCAAAGCGCCTGACCGTGTGGGCAGAGCGCTGGAGCGGGAGAGGGAGGAGGTGGATGGGCTCAGACTGGCGGCACAGAGAGGAGGGGGTGATGGGTTGCGGGATATCGGCCGACTTAAATAGCCGGATTCGGTCTTGGGCGGCGAGCCGGAGCGGCGCCACGCGGCGTTCACACTCCGGCGACGGATGCGACATCCGTCGGACTGCCGGATTTCTGGGCATTTTCGCGTGGGACCCCGCCGTCAGGCGGACATGGCGTGCGTGCCCAGACGCCCACATATTCGCCCCATATTTGGGCTGGATATGGGGGTGCTGGTCAGCTCGGGCATTTGAGGGCCATTTGAGGGGCCCGTCTGGGTCAAAAAATCGTGACCAGGCAGTGACCGGGGGCCCGTCCAGACGTATGAGGCAGGTTTGAGAGGTCCGGTTGTTCTTATGGCTCCATTGCAGTCATGCAACAACCAACGCCTAAACAAGAAACCATTTAGAATAAAGAGGAAGAGAAAATTGCACAAACCATCAACTATTGAGATTGATTTTGCACATAACACCTTGTTGCACAAAACTTCTTTTCTTTTGAACTGCACAAAACTTCTATTGGTCTAACCTGTTGTGAGTAGTTTTAATCCATCAGTGGAGTACATTAACACGATCTCTGATGAATGGGCCCCCTTATAAATGCACACGTAGGAAAGAAAGACGACTGCATCAGCCGGCCAATTAATAAAATAGCCAATATTCGCAATTCTAGTTGGTCATTATATAATTTTTGTTTAAATACTAACATTTAAAAGATCACAAAATTCAGACATATACCCCGTGCTAATTTGAGAACCTTCTAGCTTATTTGGATCATATGTTTTGGAGATGTTGGCTCTATCAAAATTTCTTTTTTAAAATACAAGTTTGTCGAAAAGCATAAGCGGAATATTGATCTCGGGAATTTTGGCTCATTTTGACCATACTTTTGAGAGATATTAGAGGCTTTAATTAGCCCAAGCCACTATCGTTGCATGTTTTTATGCTATGTTTGCACGACTGCTGAAACGAAACTACTACACGGACGACACTGCCCGGCCGAACTCCGCACGATGCGAGAATGAACGGTGCTAGCTACGTTTGCTCTAACGCATGGACGGTTTGATGTGTAGCATCGTTCGGTGATCGTCCAATATCGTCGTGTGTGTAGCATCGTTCCTGCTGAAATGTGGATCGTCACGATTGCCGACGCTACAAGCATACAGGAAGATTGTCTTTTCCACAAATTTCTGACCGTTATAAACTCGCCTGAAACTTTACTGCCCCGCCACGCGGCATCGTCGCGCCATGGGGCCGCCGTGCTGTGCCGCCTCACCGGGCCACCGCCTCGCCTTGCTGCCGCCACGCCGGGCCGCCGCTGCACGGCCGCCCCGTACCGCACCTCGCCGGTCACCCTCACACGTGTCAATGACATGCGGGCCCTAGGGCATTGGCTAGGTTTGGTTAACTAAAAATAAAGAAAAATATATACTACGGAAAGAGGTTTGCAGGACTAAGGAAAGTTGTTGTCTGACAACTTTTCGTAAATTATAGGGTCATCCCGTAAAACCAATGAAAATGCTTTTACAGAAGCTATTGGGTTTGCTACAAGGATAGACATCGATCGGTGAGTTGGCGTGCAACCACAGTGAAAATGATCAACACTTGGTTCTCGCATAATAAAAAAGATAAAAAAAGACTTGGTTCTCTCAAAGCCTACCGACGGGCGACGGCCCAGTCCACAACAGCCACGAACGAACGGAGCGATTAGCAACGAGGCGTCGTCACTGTCACACGAGCCCAGCGTGGTAGACGGACTTGTGGCAGAAATTAGTTGTCATTTTACCGGTTACGTGCATCGCCTGATCGTCGTGCGTGGAGACAATCGGGTGGTTCGGAAAAGTGTACCGACTAGCTCTGGGCTTGCAGTGTTGGCTCTGCTAGGTAGTATCGGTCATGACTACGACTGCCCGTTGAGGGGCAGAGGCTAAGAAGATGCTTGGACATGTTTTAGTTCCATGATTAAAAATGATGGGACTAAAACTTGCTAGCCTCATCCATACTTGATCTAAATACTAAATCGACTAAAATCAAGTTAATGAGCATTTATTATCCTCCAAACCCTTCAATCCAGAACTAGTCTGTGTTAAAGAAGAGGAGTTAAATGAGGAGAGAAAGAACTAATTCACATTTTAGTAGGGGTATCCCTAACTAAAATTTTTTAGTCTCAAGACTAGTTTTAGCTCTTCTTTAGTCAAGGGTGTTTGGAACTTTAGCCTTTTAAAGAGACTATTTTTAGTGAGACTAAAATAAGTCACTTGGATCCAAACACCCTCTAAACGACAGCTAAATGCTCCGCAAACTCACGATCAGGGCACCTTGTTATTGGATCATGATCGACGACCTCTGCAACTACTACTGGCCTATCTAGATCCTGTCCTGTCTTCCAAAGAAGGGTGTCGTTGTCAGTTTGGCACCAAGGACAATCACTAATGGAGAAGTAGTTTCAGGGGCCTACTAGTTTCAGTTCAGGGACGTACGTGGAGCTGTTATTGTGTTTGGCCTCCGTTGATTGAGAGTTGTGCTTCTTGTCCAACGTGTTTATATCCCCTTGGTTCTAAAATAAGTGTCGATGATTTAATAACGAAGGCCTCTGCTTATTTAGTGCGCTGCGGAGAGGATGCGAGTCCAGAGGCCCGACACAGGCTCATCTGTCAGTCCAGTGGGTCAGTCTGACCCACTGTCTCACGAAGCGGCTAAATTTCGTGTTTTGACCCTTATTGGATACAAATTCAGGATCTAATCTCGGTCCGGAAAAATTTCGTGATTTGACCCTTTTCCCTACCGCCAGGGCCCCTGGCGGTAGGGTACTTGTCCACGTCAGCTGACGGAAACGGCCGCCGTCCCCCTTCGTCGCACCCTACCGCCAGGGCACCTGGTGGTAGGCTGTATAACCCTACCGCCAGAGGCCCTGGTGGTAGGCTCCGGGCAGTTATTTCGTCTGGAACCCCCGCGCCCTGTTGGGGAACGTAGCAGAAATTCAAAATTTTCCTACGTGTCACCAAGATCTATCTATGGAGAGACCAGCAACGAGTAGAAAGAGAGTGCATCTACATACCCTTGTAGATCACTAAGCGGAAGCGTTCAAGTGAACGAGGTTGATGAAGTCGTACTCGTCGTGATTCAAATCACCGATGATCAAGTGCCGAACGCACGGTACCTCCGCGTTCAACACACGTACAGCCCGGTGACGTCTCCCACGCCTTGATCCAGCAAGGAGAGAGGGAGAGGTTGAGGACGACTCCATCCAACAGCAGCACAACGGCGTGGTGGTGGTGGAGGAGCGTGGCAATCCTGCAGGGCTTCGCCAAGCACCGCGAGAGAGGAGGAGCACTTGGGAGAGGGAGGGCTGCGCCAGGGGCAAGGGTGAAGCTCCCATGCGCCTCCCCACTATATATAGGGGTGGAGGGGGCTGGTTTCTTGCCCTCCAAGTCCATTGGGGCGTTGGCAAAGGTGGGAGGAAAGAAATCCCATCATTTCCTTCCCCACCGATTGCTATCCCCCCTTTTTAGGGATCTTGATCTTATCCCTTTGGGATATAATCTTATTCCTTCTAAGGGGGGATCTTGGTGCGCCTTGACCAGGGGTGTGGGGCCTTTCCCCCACTACCCACGTTCATGTGGGTCCCCCCATGCAGGTGGGCCCCACTCCGGAACCTTCTAGAACCTTCCCGGTACAATACCGAAAAATCCCGAACATTTTCCGGTGGCCAAAATAGGACTTCCCATATATAAATCTTTACCTCCGGACCATTCCGGAACTCCTCGTGACGTCCGGGATGTCATCCGGGACTCCGAACAACATTCGGTAACCACATACAAACTTCCTTTATAACCCTAGCGTCATCGAACCTTAAGTGTGTAGACCCTACGGGTTCGGGAGACATGCAGACATGACCGAGACGTTTTCCGGTCAATAACCAACAGCGGGATCTGGATACCCATGATGGCTCCCACATGTTCCACGATGATCTCGTCGGATGAACCACGATGTCAAGGACTTAATCAATCCTGTATTCAATTCCCTTTGTCTATCGGTATGTTACTTGCCCGAGACTCGATCGTCGGTATCCAATACCTTGTTCAATCTCGTTACCGGCAAGTCATTTACTCGTTCCGTAACACATCATCCCGTGATCAACTCCTTGGTCACATTGCGCATATGATGATGTCCTACCGAGTGGGCCCAGAGATACCTCTCCGTTTACACGGAGTGACAAATCCCAGTCTCGATCCGCATAAAACAATAGATACTTTCGGAGATACCTGTAGTGCACCTTTATAGTCACCCAGTTACGTTGTGACGTTTGATACACCCAAAGCACTCCTACGGTATCCAGGAGTTACACGCTCTCATGGTCGAAGGAAGAGATACTAAGCTCTAGTAAACGAACTACACGATCTTTGTGCTAGGCTTAGGATTAGGTCTTGTCCATCACATCATTCTCCTAATGATGTGATCCCGTTATCAACGACATCCAATGTCCATAGCCAGGAAACCATGACTATCTGTTGATCACAACGAGCTAGTCAACTAGAGGCTCACTAGGGACATATTGTGGTCTATGTATTCACACGTGTATTACGATTTCCGGATAATACAGTTATAGCATGAATAAAAGACAATTATCATGAACAAGGAAATATAATAATAATACTTTTATTATTGACTCTAGGGCATATTTCCAACAGTCTCCCATTTGCACTAGAGTCAATAATCTAGTTCACATCGCCATGTGATTAACACTCATAGGTCACATCGCCATGTGACTAACACCCAAGAGTTTACTAGAATCAGTAGTCTAGTTCACATCACTATGTGATTAATACTCAATGAGTTTTAGGTTTGATCATGTTGCTTGTGAGAGAGGTTTTAGTCAACGGGTCCGAACCTTTCAGATCCGTGTGTGTTTTACAAATCTCTATGTCATCTCCTAGATGTAGCTACCACGCTCTATTTGGAGCTAATCCAAATAACTGTTCTACTTGGAGCTATTCTAAATTGTTGCTCCATTATATGTATCCGGTATCTCTACTCAGAGCTATCCGGATAGGTGTCAAGCTTGCATCGACGTAACCCTTTACGACGAACTCTTTTACCACCTTCATAATCGAGAAAAATTCCTTAGTCCACTAATTTCTAAGGATAACTTTGACCGCTGTCCTGTGATCCATTCTTGGATCACTCTTGTACCCCTTGACTGACTCATGGCAAGGCACACTTCAGATGCGGTACTCAGCATGGCATACTGTAGAGCCTACGTCTAAAGTATAGGGGACGACCTTCGTCCTTTCTCTCTTTTCTGCCGTGGTCGAGCTTTAAGTCCTAACTTCGTACCTTACAACTCAGGCAAGAACTCCTTCTTTGACTGGTCCATCTTGAACACCTTCAAGATCATGTCAAGGTATGTGCTCATTTGAAAGTATTATTAAGCATTTTGATCTATCCTTATAGATCTTGATGCTCAATGTTCAAGTAGCTTAATCCAGGCTTTCCATTGAAAAACACTTTCAAAATAACCCTATATGCTTTCCAGAAATTCTACGTCATTTCTGATCAACAATATGTCAACAACATATACTCATCAGAAATTCTATAGTGCTCCCACTCACTTCTTTGGAAATACAAGTTTCTCGTAAACTTTGTACAAACCCAAAATCTTTGATCATCATCAAAGCACACATTCCAACTCCGAGATGCTCACTCCAGTCCTTAGAAGGATTGCTGGAGCTTTGCATACTTATTAGCATCTTTTGGGATTGACAAAACCTTCCGATTGTATCACATACAACCTTTCCTCAAGTATAACGTCGAGGAAACAATGTTTTGAAATCCTATCTGCAAGATTTCATCAATCATGCAGTAACTGCTAATCCAATTCCAACAGACTCTTAGCATCGCTACGAGTGAGAAAACCTCACCGTAATCAACTCCTTGAACTTGTCGGAAAATATCTTAACGACAAGTCGAGCTTTCTTAATGGTAATTCTTACCATCATTGTCTGTCTTCCTTTTAAAATCCATCCGTACCCAATGGCCTTACGACCATCAAGTATTTCTTCCAAAGTCATGGATCCGTTCTCGGATTTTATGGCCTCGAGCCATTTATCGGAATCCGGGCCCACCATTGCTTCTCCATAGCTCGTAGGTTCATTGTTGTCCAGCAACATGACTTCCAAGACAGGATTACGTACCACTCTGATGTAGTATGTATCCTTGTCATCCCACGAGGTTTGGTAGTGACTTGATCCGAAGTTTCATGATCAACATCACAAGCTTCCACTTCAATTGGTGTAGGTGCCACAGGAACAACTTCCTGTGCCCTGCTACACATTGGTTGAAGTGATGGTTCAATAACCTCATCAAGTCTCCACCATCCTCCCACTTAATTCTTTCGAGAGAAACCTTTCCTCGAGAAAGGACCTGATTCAAGAAACAATCCTTTATTGCTTTTTGGATCTGAGACAGGAGGTATACCCAACTGTTTTGGGTGTCCTATGAAGATGCATTTATCCGCTTTGGGTTCTAGCTTATCAGCCTGAAACTTTTTCACATAAGCGTCGTAGCCCCAAACTTTTAAGAAACGATAACTTAGGTTTCTCTAAACCATAATTCATACGGTGTCATCTCAACGGAATTACGCGGTGCCCTATTTAAAGTGAATGTGGTTGTCTCTAATGCCTAACCCATGAACGATAGTGGTAATTCGATAAGAGACATCATGGTATGCATCATATCCAATAGGGTGCAGTTATGATGTTCGGACACACCATCACACTATGGTGTTCCAGGCGGTATTAATTGCGAAACAATTTCCACAATGTCTTAATTGTGTGCCAAAACTCGTAACTCAGATACTCATCTCTATGATCTTATCATAGACATTTTATCCTCTTGTCACGATGATCTTCAACTTTACTCTGAAATTACTTGAACCATTCAATAATTCAGACTTGTGTTTCATCAAGTAAATATATTCAACATCTACTCGAATCATCTGTGAAGTAAGAACATAATGATATTCACTGCATGCCTCAGCACTCATTGGACTACACACATCAAAATGTGTTACTTCCAACAAGTTGCTTTCTTGTTCCATCTTACTGAAACCGAGGCTTTTCAGTCATCTTGCCCATGTGGTATGATTTGCATATCTCAAGTGATTCAAAATCAAGTGAGTTCAAACGGTCCATTTGCATGGAGTTTCTTCATGCATATATACCAATAGACATGGTTCGCATGTCTCAAACTTTTCAAAAATGAGTGAGTCCAAAGATCCATCAACATGGAGCTTCTTCATGCATTTTATACCGATATGACTTACGTGGCAGTGCCACAAATAGGTGGTACTATCATTACTATCTTTTGGCATGAACATGTGTATCACTACGATCGAGATTTCAATGAACCATTCATTTTAGGTGCAAGACCATTGAAGGTATTATTCAAATAAATAGAGTAACCATTATTCTCTTTAAATGAATAACCGTATTGCGATAGACATAATCCAATCATGTCTATGCTCAACGCAAACACCAAATCTCGATGGTAGAGGGAGCGTGCGATGCTTGATCATATCAACATTGGAAACACTTCCAACACATATCGTCAGCTCACCTTTAGCTAGTCTCCGTTTATGTCGTAGCTTTTATTTCGAGTTACTAACACTTAGCAACCGAACCGGTATCTTATACCCTGGTGCTACTAGGAGTACTAGTAAAGTACACATTAACATAATGTATATCCAATATACTTCTATCGACCTTGCCAGCCTTCTCATCTACCAAGTATCTAGGGTAATTCTGCTCCAGTGACTGTTCCCCTTATTACAGAAGCACTTAGTCTCGGGTTTGGGTTCAACCTTGGGTTTCTTCACTGGAGCAGCAGCTGATTTGCCATTTCATGAAGTATCCCTTCTTGCCCTTGCCCTTCTTGAAACTAGTGGTTTCACCAACCATCCACAATTGATGCTCCTTCTTGATTTCTACTTTCACGGTGTCAAACATCGTGAATACCTCAAGGATCATCTTATTTATCCCTGATATGTTATAGTTCATCACGAAGCTCTAGCAGCTCGGTGGCAATGACTTTGGAGAAACATCACTATCTCATTTGGAAGATCAACTCCCACTCAATTCAAGTGATTGTTGCACTCAGACAATCTGAGCACAAGCTCAACGATTGAGATTTTCTCCCTTAGTTTGCAGGCTAAGAGAATCGTCGGAGGTCTTATACCTCTTGACGTGAGCACGAGCCTGAAATCCCAATTTCAGCCCTCGAAACATCTCATATGTTCCGCGATGTTTTGAAAACGTCTTTGGTGCCTCTACTTAAACCATTTAACTGAACTATCACGTAGTTATCAAAACGTGTATGTTCGATGTTCGAAACATCCACAAACGACGTTTGGGGTTCAGCACATTGAGCGGTGCATTAAGGACATAAGCTTTCTACTGTCCGCATAATCGCCACTGTCAACTTTCAACTATATTTTCTCTAGGAACATAACTAAAATAGTAGAACTATAGTGTGAACTACGACATAATTTGCAAAAGGTCTTTTGACTATGTTCAGGATAATTAAGTTCATCTTATGAACTCCCACTCAGATAGACATCCCTCTAGTCATCTAAGTGATTACATGATCTGAGTCAACTAGGCCGTGTCCGATCATCACGTGAGACGGACTAGTCATCATCGGTGAACATCTTCATGTTGATCGTATCTACTATACGACTCATGCTCGACCTTTTGGTCTCCGTGTTCCGAGGCCATGTCTGCACATGCTAGGCTCGTCAAGTTAACCCTAAGTGTTTTCGCTGTGTATTACACCCGTTGTATGTGAACGTAAGAATCCATCACACCCGATCATCACGTGGTGCTTAGAAGCGACGAACTGTAGCAACGGTGCACAGTTAGGGGAGAACACTTCTTGAAATTTTGTAAGGGATCATCTTATTTACTACCGTCGTCCTAAGTAAACAAGATGCATAAACATGATAAACATCACATGCAATCAAATAGTGACATGATATGGCCAATATCATTTTTGCTCCTTTTGATCTTCATCTTCGGGGCTCCATGATCATCATCGTCACCGGCATGACACCATGATCTCCATCATCATGATCTCCATCATCATGTCTTCATGAAGTTGTCACGCCAACGACTACTTCTACTTCTATGGCTAACGCGTTTAGCAATAAAGTAAAGTAATTTACATGGCGTTGTTAAATGAAACGCAGGTCATACAATAAATAAAGACAACTCCTATGGCTCCTGCCGGTTGTCATACTCATCGACATGCAAGTCGTGAATCCTATTACAAGAACATGATCAATCTCATACATCACATATCATTCATCACATTCTTCTTGGCCATATCACATCACAAAGCATACCCTGCAAAAACAAGTTAGACGTCCTTTAATTGTTGTTTGCATGTTTTACGTGGCTGCTATGGGTTTCTAGCAAAAACGTTTCTTACCTACGCAAAACCACAACGTGATATGCCAATTGCTATTTACCCTTCATAAGGACCCTTTTCATCGAATCTGTTCCGACTAAAGTGGGAGAGACTGGCACCTGCTAGCCACCTTATGCACCAAGTGCATGTCAATCGGTGGAACCTGTCTCACGTAAGAGTACGTGTAAGGTCGGTCCGGGCCGCTTCATCCCACAATACCGTCGAAACAAGATTGGACTAGTAATGGTAAGCATATTGAACAACATCAACACCCACAACTACTTTGTGTACTACTCGTGCAAAGAATCTACGCAATAGACCTAGCTCATGATGCCACTGTTGGGGAACGTAGCAGAAATTCAAAATTTTCCTACGTGTCACCAAGATCTATCTATGGAGAGACCAGCAACGAGTAGAAAGAGAGTGCATCTACATACCCTTGTAGATCACTAAGCGGAAGCGTTCAAGTGAACGAGGTTGATGAAGTCGTACTCGTCGTGATTCAAATCACCAATGATCAAGTGCCGAACGCACGGCACCTCCGCGTTCAACACACGTACAGCCCGGTGACGTCTCCCACGCCTTGATCCAGCAAGGAGAGAGGGAGAGGTTGAGGAAGACTCCATCCAACAGCAGCACAACGGCGTGGTGGTGGTGGAGGAGCGTGGCAATCCTGCAGGGCTTCGCCAAGCACCGCGAGAGAGGAGGAGCACTTGGGAGAGGGAGGGCTGCGCCAGGGGCAAGGGTGAAGCTCCCATGCGCCTCCCCACTATATATAGGGGTGGAGGGGGATGGTTTCTTGCCCTCCAAGTCCATTGGGGCGTTGGCAAAGGTGGGAGGAAAGAAATCCCATCATTTCCTTCCCCACCGATTGCTATCCCCCCTTTTTAGGGATCTTGATCTTATCCCTTTGGGATATGATCTTATTCCTTCTAAGGGGGGATCTTGGTGCGCCTTGACCAGGGGTGTGGGGCCTTTCCCCCACTACCCACGTTCATGTGGGTCCCCCCATGCAGGTGGGCCCCACTCCGGAACCTTCTAGAACCTTCCCGGTACAATACCGAAAAATCCCGAACATTTTCCGGTGGCCAAAATAGGACTTCCCATATATAAATCTTTACCTCCGGACCATTCCGGAACTCCTCGTGACGTCCGGGATCTCATCCGGGACTCCGAACAACATTCGGTAACCACATACAAACTTCCTTTATAACCCTAGCGTCATCGAACCTTAAGTGTGTAGACCCTACGGGTTCGGGAGACATGCAGACATGACCGAGACGTTTTCCGGTCAATAACCAACAGCGGGATCTGGATACCCATGATGGCTCCCACATGTTCCACGATGATCTCATCGGATGAACCACGATGTCAAGGACTTAATCAATCCCGTATTCAATTCCCTTTGTCTATCGGTATGTTATTTGCCCGAGACTCGATCGTCGGTATCCAATACCTTGTTCAATCTCGTTACCGGCAAGTCACTTTACTCGTTCCGTAACACATCATCCCGTGATCAACTCCTTGGTCACATTGCGCATATGATGATGTCCTACCGAGTGGGCCCAGAGATACCTCTCCGTTTACACGGAGTGACAAATCCCAGTCTCGATCCGCATAAAACAATAGATACTTTCGGAGATACCTGTAGTGCACCTTTATAGTCACCCAGTTACGTTGTGACGTTTGATACACCCAAAGCACTCCTATGGTATCCAGGAGTTACACGCTCTCATGGTCGAAGGAAGAGATACTTGACATTGGCAAAGCTCTAGCAAACGAACTACACGATCTTTGTGCTAGGCTTAGGATTGGGTCTTGTCCATCACATCATTCTCCTAATGATGTGATCCCGTTATCAACGACATCCAATGTCCATAGCCAGGAAACCATGACTATCTGTTGATCACAACGAGCTAGTCAACTAGAGGCTCACTAGGGACATATTGTGGTCTATGTATTCACACGTGTATTACGATTTCCGGATAATACAGTTATAGCATGAATAAAAGACAATTATCATGAACAAGGAAATATAATAATAATACTTTTATTATTACCTCTAGGGCATATTTCCAACACGCCATGCCCATCTCCACACCCCTTCCCCTCCCTCCCGTCGGCAGTTCTTCATTTTCTCCCCCAAGTCGCCCCTCTTTCCCTCTCTCATCTCCTCCACTCCCCCCTTGGATCTTCACCGATTCTTCACTGTTTTGGCGGATCGAGATGGCTCCGAAGAAAGAATCGTAAGCTCCTCCGATCCATCCAATTAGTTTTTGCAAACTTGCTTCCGATTCGACGCATTATTTGCTTCAAATCCCTCATTTTTTGAACTTAGATTGAATTTTTCTTGGCCTAAGATAGTTTTAGCTTGATTCTAGTTCTAGTTCTTAGTTCTTTACTAAGTAGTGGTAATGAATATGAACTCTAATCAATAGTTAATGTGTTAGTGTTAAGATGAACCCTAGTTCATAATTTTTTTAAAAAAAAATTATGATGTAATGCATGTGGGAGGAATTGATTGTAGGTTGATGATGCATGTTGATATGATGATATGATGATGTTGGAGGAATTTTTTTGTTTACAAATATGATGATATGATGCATGTTGGAGGATATTTTTTGTTTAAAAATATGATGATATGGTGCATGTTGGAGTGATGATGCATGTTGATATGATGATATGAACATGTTGTTATGAGATAATACATTGAAAATTATTGTTGGAGGATTTTTTTTGTGATATGATGCATGTTGATATGATTAAAGAGGGGAAGGATTTTTTTTATATGAGTAATGTTGATATGATTTGATCCATCATGTGTAGTAGATGCATGGTGATATGATTTTGATATGATGCATGGTGATATGCTTATGCTTATGATGTTTTTGTTTATGAAATTTTATTAAGGCGGCCACCTCTTGCGGACAACATCGGCCCACGGTACTGCATGCTTGACTACGCATTCGACAAGGGTCATCGTGCCCGTTTCATAGAGAACGGAGAGGTAAGTAATATAAATGAAATATTGATCAAAGTTTTCGGATTGATGAAAATAATTTCCTAACTCTTCGCGTTCACTTTTTGACAGATGCTCCAGCCACTGCGCATGAGGGGGCACGGGGTTCATGGGCATATGGACTACGACGAGCGCTACGCGCCGTTCTTCAAGAGAGCCCGGCTGTTGGGTTTCGTGTTGCAGTTCAAGCGTTAGCCGCCGACGCTTGTCCACGCAACTCTGACAGCTCTGATTGACCGGTGGCGACCGGAGACCCATTCTTTCCATCTCCCATGTGGGGAGATGATGGTGACCCTCGAGGATTGGTCGATGATTACTGTGATGCCAATCGAGGGTCATGCACTGACCGGGCGAGTTGAGAGGACCAACTGGAAGGAGAGGGTTACCACCCTCATCGGCGCCTGCCCCGATGCTAAGGGTAACCGTACATCCGGTATGACGTTGCCCTGGCTCTCGGAGCACCGGAAGACATGCCCCGAAGACGCCGATGAGACGACTATGGAGTGGTACGCGAGAGCCTACCTATGGTACCTTCTCACGAAGGTCGTGTTTCCAGACGCATCCGGGAACTCTGCCAACTGGTCGTATCTGTTCTTCCTAGCCGACTGGGATGCAGGGTACAGTTGGGGGACCGCATCTCTCGCCTACCTATACCGTTCGGTAAGAGAGTATCTAATTGCCTACCTATGAAAGTATGTCCATGACATTTTGTTATATCTAATCCTCATTTGGTTTTTTGCAGCTTGACGACGCAACTCAGAGGATGGGAGACAAGTCCAATATGGGTGGCTTTGTATGGGCCTTCTCCATTTGGATGTGGGAGAGGCTGCCGGTGGGGCGTCCGGAGGAGCTGCCAAGACGCCCATGGGGTGCATATAGCGAGGACGGCGACGCTGCTCGAAACCCCACCATAGCTTACGAGTGGAACATTGTCAAACTCTACACGGGCCTAAACAAAACTTCGTACAAGACCTACACCAACGAGATGGATGCTTTGACGCACTGGCAGGTATATGAACTCGCTCAACACCTTTCTCTTTGTTTCCACTTTGACCGAGAGTGGCAACTTATCACCGTATATGTAATAGGTAAACTGGTGGCCGTATCATGACCGACAGTGCGCCTTTGATCTGAACCCGATGTGTAATGAGGACCGTGGTCTCTGGCGGTGCATCGTGCCCATGATCTGTGTGTATGCCGTTGAGTGGAACTTGCCACACCGCGTGGCCACGCAGTTTGGGATTTTTCAACATACCCCACCTGGCCAGCCCACCGATACCGGCGGCCACGCGCTCCACTTGTGAGTGCCCGTGCTTTTTCTTCGTGCCCATGAATTCATTGCGTTCGACTTTGTTATGATGTTTCTTGTTGCTGATGCCTTACAGGATGAGCGGGCAGAAGAATCAGTCGATCACAGACTGGGGAGAGGAGCATAAAACTCATGTGACGGAGTGGAACCAACGGAGGTACAAGAAAGACGGGGAGAGGAGAGTGACTGACTGGAATGTTTACATGGAGCGACACATGAAGTGGTATGATGATGGCCAGAAGCACCGTCTTTGTCTTAGGCCTCGGTGGACGGCGGAATACATCGCGGAGCTGGAGAGGGATGACCCCGAGGAAGAGGCCTACCATACCGGCATCAGAGACCTGCACAGTGAATTTATGGAGTTTGCACCCCTCATCAACAGAGTGGTAAGTTTGAACCGAGGTTCTATTTAAATTATTGTATTCGTCATTGTGACTAACTTATGGCGTTGCAGTCTGGTGAGCTGAACAGATGCATCTTTGAAGCCTCAGATGCACTAGGTGATGCCCCCAGGAGCGTACAATCGGAGGACAAAATGAGGGGGACGATGAAGGTACAATTTTAGCCTCCTCGGAACAAATGCATCTTCTTCACTTGCAATCATAAACTTGATAGTTATTATGCCCTTGTTTCATTGTGAGTGCAGAAGTTCATGAAGCGTTGTCGCAAGCTGGTAGGGCTGGTTGGGTGTGCCGGAGCTGGGTCGGTTGAAGTTCATCAGCCTGTAGCCACACAGGGTCACATCGCCTCATCGAGCCATGCTCCCTCGTTGTCTAGATTGGTTGAGGAGGAGGAGGAGGAGGAGGAGGCCACACATGAAGAAATGGAGGAGGAGGATGAGAGCAACGGGGAGGAGGAGTACGATAAAGATTATGGACCTCCAACAACTCAATCATCTCAAGCACCTGAGCTGCCGAAGAGGAATCCGAAGAAGAAGGATTTGCTGAGTCCGAAGCCTCTCCAGAGACCGGTTCCTCAACGGTCCAACGAAAACACTGAAGAGACTCGTTCAAAGAGGAATGAGGACCGTGCCTCCAAGAACAAGAGGGGAAGGATGATTTAAATTCTGCTATTCGATAGTTGGCTGTAGTTGAAAAGTCTAGTGGTTGTGAAACTATGCATTTGCTATTTGAACTATGTGTTTGCTATTTGTGAAACTCTGTTTGCTATGTGAAACTAAGTTTGCTATTTGAACTAAGTTTATGTGGAACTCAGTATGACATGTTTATGTGATGCCTAAGTTTAATTGTTTGAGATATGTTATTTTGACTCTGTATCATTGCTGTTTTTGACTCTATACCATAGTTTGAGATCTGTTGTTTTTGAAAAAGAAGAAAGAAATTGAACTTGGAAATAGGCAAGACCCTACCGCCAAGAAACCTGGCGGTAGGATCAGACAGCCTACCGCCAGCCCCTATGGCGGTAGGTTGACCCTACCACCAGGGCACTCGATTTTTTTCGTTACAGAAGGGTTTTGGCTCGAAAGCCCTTTCACACCCTACCGCCAGGGTAGCTGGCGGTAGGGTTATACAGCCTACCGCTAGGGTCCCTGGCGGTAAGGTGCTAATCCACGTCAGCACGTGGAGACAGCGGTCGTCCCCCTCCGTTGCAACCTACCGCCAGGTGCCCCTGGCGGTAGGCTGTATAACCCTACCGCCAGCTGTCCTGGCAGTAGGAAAAGGGTCAAATCCCGAAATTTTTCCTAACAGGGATCAGATCATGAATTTGCATTCAAAAAGGGTCAAAACACGAAATTTAACCTCACGAAGCCATGTAAAATTTCTCCACCGCGTGCATGCGTGCGTGCGTGCGTGCGTGCGTAGCGTACTAATCTGAGATCTCATCGTTTGATTTTGCCACATGCCTCCATTTCTTTTGGTAAAATAGAGCGTGGATCGTCACGACTGACGACGAGGCATGACTAGCTTGATCCTGCCACAGCACCGCTCCGGTCCATCAGCAGCGACGCCGACGCGTGTCACTGTCACACGAGCTAGCTCAGCGTCGTAGACTACTTTTCCCTCTGAGCTGCAGCGTCGTAGACTTACAGGCTTGCAGCAACGCTACGTCGCTCGTAGAGAAAAGAGGTTCATCATATTTATTGTCGGGTCGCGGCCGTGCACGTATGTGTGCCTATACTGAAGGTGTAGTGCAGTACCATTTCTGGGTAGTGCGTGCGTGCGTGCGTGACAACGCGACTTTAACAAAAAGTTGCTAGGCCAGGAGCATCGAGCGGTCGTCGCGCGTGGAGACAACTGAGTAAGGGCGTGTTCGGATCTCCTCTAGCTTCTCAAAACTTCTCATAACCAGCTTCTCCTCCTCGCTTCTAACTCCACGCAGTGATCGCAGAAACGTTCGGCTGCATCGGCAGCTTCTCATAGCGTTGCAGCCCAGAGCCCAGCTGGCAGGCAACAGGCCTGTCGGGCGCCCCTTTGGGCTGGCTGGAGGCAGCCCAACTCAGTGAACAGGCAGCCCAACTCAGCGAACGAGGGTGAGAGAAGAGGAAAACGATTCAATCGAGCGATTCTTTTCTATACGTGGAGGAGCTCAAATGAAACGTTTTCTTAGGTTTACTCCCCTCTCGCTAGGGTTTCGGTTTCCTCTGGCGGCGCCGCCGTCGAGAGTCTATTGCTACCGTCCGCCGCCGCTAATCCCCATCCATTCTCCGCGCTTCACCCCTTGGGAAGTAAGCGGAGGTACAAGGCTGGGTTTCGACCTTCTGTTCCTAGCTAGGTTCAGGGCTAGGGTTTTGTGATCGCGCCGCCATGGCGACATAGGACGAACGAAGCAGGACGCGCGGGGGAAAAGAGCCGCTGGAAGATCTCCTGAGTCGCTTGGAACTCCAGGAGGAGGAGGAACAGTTCGTTTGGGAAGAAGAATTCAAGGAGGAGAATATCGAAGCCAAGTGGCTAGCGATAGCAAAAGTGCACACCAACAAGGGATTCAGCCCCTCGGCTTTGTATGGTGATATGAGATCGGCGTGGAACCCAGCCAGAGAGGTTCGTTGGCGCAGGATAGATGAGAATCTGTTTACGGTACAGTTTGGGTGCTTGGGTGATTGGAACACTGCCATTAACAAGGGGCCTTGGCTGGTTAGGAATCAAGGAGTATTGATAGAGGAATATGATGGATTCAAGAAACCTGAATCGATGGTTTTGGATAAGTTGGTGGTATGGGCTAGGGTTCTGAAACTACCAAATAACTATCTGTTTCCAGCAGCGATCAAGGGCATGTGCCGTAAGATGGGCAGGGTTTTGGAGGTCCAAACAACCCTACCGGCTGGTTTTGTTGGTGAATTCGTAAGGGTCAGAGTGGAGCTGACTGTCACGAAGAAGCTCATTAGATTTGTTTCAATTACCAAGAACAAAGAAACAGACTGGTATCAAGTCCAGTATGAAAAACTACCGGATTTTTGTGGCAAGTGTGGTCTTTTGGGGCACTGGTATGATGAGTGTGGAACGGGGGAGCATGATGTAACCAAGCTAGAATGGGGTGATTTCCTGCTGGTTGATGGAGGTAGAAGTAACGGCAGAGGCCGTGGAACAAGGAGGAACCCTGGTCGAGGAAGAGGTGATAATACTTGGGATGAGCCACACTCTGGCACAGGTCGGGGGTGAGGAAATCCCCCTCATGGCGCTGTTGGAAGGGGTACAGTGCATAGCTGGCGCCACAATGCACTATATAAACCAGAAGGATCAGAGATGGAAAAAGGACAAAGGTCAGAACAGGAGATGAATAGCCAAGACGCTCGCCAGAACAACATCCTTGGTAAGAGAACTGCTACAGATACACAGCAAGTGGTACATGGGGGTTCGAACATGTTGGCGATCATACCTAGTATGCCCACCACTTCAAAAGTGGCGGCAATGGTGGATCAGATCGAAGGGGAGGTTTTGCCAGGGATCACCCCAGAAGCGTCTAGCACGCCCCAGAAAAATGCTAACAGGAAGAAATACAAAGGGTTGGATGGTGAGGCTGTGGACAGCTCGGAAGGCCAGCAATCAACTGAGATATCGGCGTCCTCCCGCGAGGAGGATGGCCGGAAGCAATGAAAATCCTAGCCTGGAACTACCGGGGCCTTGGGAACGCACCGGCAGTACGTGCTTTGTTGGATGTCCAACGAAGCTGCAACCCCGAGGTGATGTTCTTGTCGGAGACGCACCTTGATAGCTATCCGGCAGAATGCTTGCGAAAGAGATTGAAGATGGACCAAAAACTAGTTTTTCCAAGCAACGGTAGAAGTGGAGGACTAGTTCTTTTCTGGAATAATAATGTCAATGTTCAGAGAATCTCTCTAGACCCCATGTTCATTGATGTTAATATAGTTGATAATAATAACAATAATTCTGGTTGGCGGTTGACTGGGATGTATGGAGAGTTCAGGTGGGAGAACAAACATTTAACTTGGTCGCGTATGAGGCAGCTACACCAAGCGCAGAATTTACCATGGCTCCTGGTGGGTGATCTCAATGAGATTATGTACTTACATGAGAAGGAGGGTGGCAACCCACGACCACCTCAATATATGCAAGCGTTCCAGGATATTGTGGAAGAATGCGCATTACACGATCTGGGCTACATAGGTGACCATTTCACTTGGCGTCGAGGAAGAATTCGTGAAAGGCTTGATAGAGGATTGGTAAATGATCTGTGGACCTCCCAATTCCCTCATGCGGCATTGCAGAATCTGGAGTTCAATCACTCGGATCATAGACCCCTTCTGGTGGACACTGAGTTCTATGTACAGGAACCAAATGGTCAGAATGCAAACGTCAAAAGATTTGAAGCTAGATGGCTGAGAGAGAAGCTTTTCAATGAGAAGGTGATGGAAGCCTAGACGGAGGTAGCAACCGACCCCAACGCAACAAGCATACATGAAAAGCTTAATAGAATGCATGCTAGTTTCCATGACTGGGATCAGAGGGTTCTCAAAAAGCCGAAAAAACGGTTGCGTAAGGCCCAAAGGGAGCTGGAAATAGTCATGAATGGCCCTATGTCTGATGAGAATGATGAGAAGAGGAAAGAGCTGATGGAACTGATTGAATATCTACTTGAATTGGAGGAGATTCAAGTTATGCAGCGGTCTAGAGCGACTTGGCTGACGAGCGGAGATCGAAATACGGGGTTCTTTCAAGCATATGCATCAGCAAGGAGGGAGAGAAATTTTGTGAAGAGATTAAAGGACGATGGCGGTAACTGGCTTGAAAGCATGCCAGAGCTAAACTCCCATGTACTAAACTACTTTACGCATCTCTTCTCGTCTGAGGTGCAGCACACAAATCCAGAAATCTTACAGAAGGTTCAGCACAAGGTAACTAATCAAATGAATGACTTTTTGATGGCACCTTATTCAGCCGAAGACGTCAGGAAGGCAGTGTTCAGTATTGGAGACATAAAGGCCCCAGGATCCGATGGCCTTCATGCAATATTTTTTAAAAAATACTGGCATATCCTGGGAGATGAGATCACAAAGGAGGTTCTACATGCAATTAATTCTAGAGTAATCCCTGCTGATTGGAATGAAACCACGATTGTGATGATACCAAAAACGGATGGCCCTGAACTGGTAACACAATTTCGTTCTATCAGTCTCTGCAATGTTCTATATAAGATCATCTCTAAATTGTTAGCCTTCCGGCTTAAAAGCATTTTGCCGGAGATCATCTCCCCTACGCAAAGTGCCTTTGTTCCTGGTAGAATGATCACTGGTAATATCCTGATAGCATATGAGTGTGTGCATAAAATCAAGAACAAAAGAGCTGGCCAGACAGGTCTTTGTGCGGTGAAATTGGATATGCATAAAGCATATGATAGGGTTGAATGGACTTTCCTTCATGATATGATGAGGAGACTGGGCTTTAATGAGCAGTGGGTTGAGCTTATGATGGCGTGTGTAAGCTCTGTTTCGTATAAAGTTAGATTCAACTCCCAGGAGACGGACAGTTTCAGTCCAACAAGGGGTATAAGGCAAGGAGATCCCCTCTCCCCATATCTTTTCCTTCTCTGTGCAGAAGGCCTCTCCAGTTTATTGCAGTATGAAGAAGAAGCTGGTGGCATAGAAGGAATTAGAGTGTGCAGAAATGCACCGTCAGTATCACACCTACTTTTTGCTGATGATTCTCTAATTCTAATGACTGCGGATGTTCTAAATGCAGCTTCCTTACAGCAAGTTCTGGAAACTTACTGCCAGAGTTCGGGACAGTTGGTGAGTTTATCGAAATCCAGTGTGTTTTTTAGCCCTAACACCCCTGTAACTTCAAGAACGGAAATCTGCCAAGAACTAAACATTGATACAGAAGCACTATCTGATAAGTATCTTGGGCTACCTGCTATGGTGGGAGCTGATAGAAGTGACTGCTTTAAGCATTTTGTTGAAAGAATCAGGGAGAGGCTTAAAGGTTGGATGGAAAAGATCCTATCAATAGGAGGCAAGGAGGTTCTTATTAAGGCGGTGGCACAAGCCATCCCAGTGTTTGCTATGTCCGTGTTCTGTATACCCAAAGGAATTTGCAAGGATATAACAGATTTACTATCCCAATTTTGGTGGGGAGATGATGAGGAACACAAACGTATGCACTGGTTTTCCTGGTGGAAACTTTGCTGCCCCAAAAGTGATGGAGGAATGGGGTTTAGAGACCTACACTCTTTCAACCTGGCAATGTTGTCAAAGCAATGTTGGCGATTGATTACTCAACCGGACTCGTTGTGTGCCAGAATTTTGAAAGCTAAGTACTACCCAAATTGCACCCTTCTTCAGGCCACTTTGAAAAGTGGTTCATCTTTTACCTGGCAGAGTATCATGAAGGGCCTAGAGACCTTCAAGTTGGGATATATCTGGAGAATCGGAACGGGTGAAAATGTTAATATTTGGACTGACCCATGGATCCCTGCTAGTCCAGACCGGAAGGTAATATCTATACGAGGCCAATCCATTCTTACTTCTGTTGCGGAACTCATTGATCCAATTTCGGGCACCTGGGATGAGGACTTAATCAACTCAAATCTGAATCTGGTTGATGTTAGCAGAATCCTGCAAATACCATTGAACACCAACAGTTTCCAAGATTTTATTGCATGGCAACCGGACCGGCGAGGGATCTTTTCGGTCCGTACAGCATACAGAGTTCAGTGGAATCGATCTTTCCGGCCCCATGCAGCTGCCCTGGCACAGTCGAGCAGATCGTGTCCCCAGGCAGTATGGAGTACTCTATGGAAGCTACCGATCCCACGTAAAATCCAGATTTTCTGTTGGAGAGCTCTCCATGGAATCCTGCCTCTAAAGGCTATACTCACTAACAGACACATAGGGTCAGTGGGAGCGTGCCCAATCTGCCATGGAGGAGCTGAGGATATTAAGCATCTAATGTTTGATTGCTACAATGCAAGAGAACTCTGGAATCGTCTGGGTATCATGGATATAGTTGATGAAGCAATGACTCTAGACCGATCTGGCTCGGTCATCCTTGAAAATCTACTCCTAGCGGAGCCGAGACCATTGCCATTGAAACCAACCCTGGATATCAAGCAAGTTCTAGCTGTGGGAAGTTGGTATCTCTGGTGGATCCGTCGACAATATACCCATAATGGTACACCTCCACCGGCCTTTAAATGGCCTATGTCGGTTCTTGCTATTACTAATAACTTTCATCAGGCTAATGTGAAGGGAAGGAGTTCCCCGGATGAGAGATGGACTAAACCAGATATCAAGTTCATTAAATTAAATGTGGATGCAGCCTACTATGTTGATGAAGGAGTGGGTGCGACGGCTGCAGTAATCAGGGACGAGAAGGGCATGTTCCTGGCGGCTCAATGCATTTTTATCACCCATGCAGCAAGTGCAGTATCCACCGAGGCAAGAGCAATGAGAGATGGTCTAGCGTTTGCAAATTCTTTGGGCTTCCCTCGGGTTGAAGCAGAATCGGATTCCTCAACTGTGATTGAATCATGTACGGGCCAAGCAACATGGTGGGATGAAGCAGCAGCAATCTTCGCCGAATGTGTGGATCTCTCTTCGTTGATTGGGAAGGTCAATTTTAAACATTGTTCACGCTCTTGTAATCAAGCAGCGCATGTGCTAGCTAAATTTAGTTACTGTAATAAGTTTTCTTTTGTCTGGACGGACGAGCCTCCGGGCTGTCTCGTCTCCGTACTTGTGGATGATGTTTTTCCCTTTTAATTAATAAAGCTAGCCATGATGGCCTTCCCTAAAAGAAAAAAACGTTTTCTTAGGTGGTGGCATATTGGTTGTAATACGGGTGAACTCCAGATTCTTGTTTCGGTGGAGCTGGGCCGAAGCTGCTCCAGATTTTTGCACTACAAGCGACCACAGCTTCCCGAAGTCAGCTTCTTGGTGCTATTTCGTTCGGCTGGACTCCACTCCAGGAATTTGTGAAGCTTGGAGTGGGAGGAGATCAGGACACGCCCTAACACAGACGTAAGCAATAGAGCCCTGAGCTGAAATGATTGAGGTCTTAGAGCAATTTCAACGGGCCGATCCAAACGGACGGTGATTTCATCCGCTTTTTGTTTGTTTGGGTCGATCAGACGGACACGAGTGTCCGCTTTGGCGTTTGGGTCGGCGCGTGTGCCCAACACTGACGCGATCCATTTCGACGGCATAAAAAAACTGAATGCATGCATATTTAACATAAAAACTAAATTAATTAAACATTAAAGCCGGCCACGAAGGCCGGCGGGAATCCACGCGTCCACATTAGCATTTAAGAAAATTAAATACAAACTAAAAACTAGGGGGTGGCACGCTGCCCTAGGCATCGTCGTCGTCGTCCTCGGGGTCAGTGAGGTCGATGAGCGTCGGCGTCGGACCGGCCCAGCTGAACGTCGTGTTCCAGAGCGCGGCCATGTCGGGCGCGGGCTGTGCCGGCGCTGGCAGTGCTGCCGCCGCCTGGCGCGCCCCCTCCTCGGCCTCGGCGTCGCGCTCGAGCATCTCGAGGTACTCGCCCTCGCGGCGCTCCTCGCGCACCCGGATCTGCCGCCAATGCTCGAGGTACGCCGCCTCTTGCTCCGGCGTGGCCTGCATCCAGACCGGCGGCGCCCTCACCCACTCGCGCACTACTTCTGTCCAGGAGTAGCGCTCAATAGGCTCCGGCTCCGGCTGCGGTTCGGCTTTGGAGAGGCAGCAGGGAGGGGACGGCGGGGCCACCGGCCCCACCACGCAGTCGCCGCTCGCGGAGAGGGCCATGGCCTGCGCCATGGCCGCCTCGTACCGAGCTTCTTTTTCGTCTGCCACCTCCGCCCTGCGCCGCTTGTCCTCCTCGCTTTCCCGGTAGACGACTGCAAGGGCCGCCTGGTAGGCGTCCTCTGCCGCCTGGTCTTCCTCTTTGACGATGAGCGGCGGCGGCGGCACGCTATGATCGACCTCGCACACGCCGTCCCGCCTCGCCTCCTCGTGCTCGAAGGCGAACCAGCGGGCCCAGTTGGGCGAGTCGTAGGCGTAGGCCTCGTCGCGGCGCTGCTCCGGCGTCAGGAGCGCCCGCCGGCGATGCACCTCCTCCGCGTGCGCCCTAGCCGACCGCGGCGCCGCTGACACTGGGATCCTTTCCGAATCCAAATGCCAGTCGTGCGGCAGCAGCACGCGGTGGCGCCAGTGCCACTCCACCTGGTGCACGGGCACGTTCACCCGCTGCCTCTGCCGGCGAGCCGGCGCAGTCGGAGACGGGGTGAACTCTGCGGGGAAGGGGACGGCGGGGGCCTTGCCCTTCGACTTGCTGCTGCTGCCGGAGAAGAGCCCCATTTGGGCGGCTGGGGTGGCTGGGTGGCTAGGGTTTGCTTTCCAGTGACGGGCGAGCGAGCGTGGCCTAGATGAGGACGGGAAGTGGATGAGGACGGCCCCGCCACACGGTCGGCTTAAAAAGGACGACCGCCGTCGCTGACGCATAGGCCCGGGGTCATAAATTAAGCTGATCGGCACGGGGGCGGGTAGTTGGGCGACCGCCAGGTGGGGCCGCGGCGGACATCGAGAAGGGGCGCGTGGCGTCCGTTCCACGTCCGCGCCGACGCATTTGGGGCGCAATTTGGGCCGCAAATGCGTCGGCGCGGACGCGAAGCAGACGCATTTTGGGTTTGGGTCGGCACGTTGGGCCTCCATTTTTGTCCGCGCCGACCCAAACGAATGGCGGCGGAGGAAATGGGTCGCCCCGTTGGAGTTGCTCTAGGAGTCCTTCTAAACCAGCAAGACAACACTATAGAAGCAAAGTTAACTAACATGACCAGCAGAGGTGGAAATATCTTCCAAAATGAATGTTCGTTAATCTTCTTCAGTTCATGCCAAGGAAGGAACAAGGTTAGTGCCATGCTTACACCTGAGAGAAAACAGAACTATGGTGATAGCACATACCGCAGTTGGATAGATAAGCCCCGCCACCAAGGTATATAGCAGTCAATTCAATTCTATTGCTAAAAAACACATATTTCTTGATAAAAGGCAAAAGCATCAACACGTGTTTCAATTTGGAAACAGGGGAATTACATGCATGTAGGAACTAAATAAGACTTTTGGTATTGATATAATTTATATAATAATAAGAAAATCTCAAAATTAGCTATATGTTGATGGTGAATTAGAGTTGCTGAGACCACGAGCAAGATTCAGAGCTGGCATGATATTATTTCATCATCGGGTCAGATAATATTCCCTTGTGAAGAAGAAACCAATGGCTTAACCCAGGCACAAATTCTTCTCGAATTACTGCTCTAAACTGAAGAGAACACGGACGGAATGGCAGCAGTCGGCAACCCTAGGATAAGAGAGTCATGCGGGTTCAATAGGTGGGGAAAGAAAGTTAACAACATGCATAATTTGAAGAATGTAGTTGCAACGCTAAAATATAACAGGCCAACAGAGCAACCATCACCCTAAAATATAACGCTAAAATAATTTGAAGGATGGTACTGAAGCAACACCTGACAACAATGTGGATGAAGCACATAAATCTCACATTCTCAGGTGGCAGGAAAAAATAAATATTGTAAGACAATGACCAACTAAATAAGGCGGTTAGTGGGTAGGATCTTTGATTTAATCTTGTCAAAAATTAATTTGATATTGTCTGTTGTCCAAATTGCACTTAGAGTACTTGTCACCTGCCTCATCTAGCCACCATATACAATTCTTATACCACCTATGCTTGTGTCAATGCGAAAATACTAAAACCTTGTTGTTCTCCTACATATTTGGCCAAGCATGGAACAAATGGAGTATTTGTAACCTAGTAGAAAAGGGTGTGGCCTGCTTCTACAAACAGAAAGTGGACTACTTTTGAGATGAGGTAGCAGATTCACCTACTTGGTGGTCTTCTAACTTATGCACAACACATAATATTAGAGCCTATCGTGCTAGAATATGCAAATAAGGGCTTCACAAAGACAGGACCATAAAAAAATTGGACATACATGGATAAATGAAACCGGAAACATGGACAATTGGACATAGACTCGCATAGTAAGTGAATGAAAAGCGTGGCACAAATTGGTGGTTTTCCATATATAGGAACAAGTGAAATGTTCCTTAGATGCTAAACTGAAAAAACAGCTACTGTATTATGTTAGTACGCAATCTTCTCTTCGGTTGGCTCATTTTGTCATTTTATGTCATGTGCATCTTCATCCTTGTCTTCCCCTCATCCTTAGCCGTTTCAAGTTCTAACAGCGAAAACATTTCAAGAATTAAATATGTGAAACGATGTATGTTGAGGAACTGATGCGAGACAGATGAAGCGTACGGCAACAATGTTGCGAAAGCTTTATGCATGATAAAATCTTGCTAATAGTGATATTGATACAAAGATAGGTAGATCAAGTAATAACTAAAACCATCGTCCCGCCTGAACTAAGCACCGAAGCTATGGAGGCAAGATGAAAGAAAAGAAACATGATAAAACATTGCAAAGGGTTAAGAAGAAGAAATAGTACCTTAGATGCCGCATTGCACTTTCAAGTTTCAACTGTTGCGAATAATGGTCCTCTTCTATCTGGTACTGGACTCATGGAACTTGTTGCTTCTAGTTGCGTTGCGTGGTCCACTTTGGCAATATGAATGTCATCCTTGTGCTCCACATCATTTGCCATATATTCTTTCCAAAATACAAATGTCTCGAGTTGGAGGTTGGGACTAGGAGTAAGAGCGCAAGCATTGTGGATGGCAGCCAACGTGGCCTCCACCTCCCATGACCTTGCACCGCTACAAGCGATGCTAACACAGAGGTGCTTGAGGGAGGCAAGGTACGAGATGCCAAAATCAGAAGCAACACCTTCCGCAGACACCATATCACGTGCACGACAGTGAATGCTAAGATAATCTAGCTTTGGTGCCGCTCCTTCTCCAAACAGCAGATTCGGCCCACGCGTTTTGTCTACAATGGGTGCCGAACCTGCATCACTAGCCCAAAACCGGAGGACAAAAGAAAACTGCTTTAGACACTGAAATCCACCACGGTTGATGGTGAGTACTTCCTTTGATTTGCTTGCTTCCAAGGTGAGGCTTACAAGGGCTGGCAAGTCTTTGAGCAGCTGCATATCTTCTTGTTCCAGTTGTTCCACCGTGATGCATAGAAACATGAGGGCGGACAGAGAGGAGATCCAACTGGGAATCGTATGGGAAATTGACCCAATCTCAAAATCTTGGAGATGACGTGGAGGAGGGCACCATGAGTCAATCAAGGAATCTATATTACGCAGTAAACCATCAATCTGTAGAGTTTGAAGGTTGCCTTCCCCTAGCTTGCATAGTGACGACAGAAAACATTTCTTGTATCTGTCCTCATCACCATTTGTAGCATCAAAAATACCCCAATATATGTGCAGCTTCTTCAGTTTAGATAGTTGTCCTAGCTCCAGCACAACGTCTAAGGAATTATTGTCACAACCAAACCACTTCAACTCCTGAAGAGCTCTCAGATTGCTAAACCCACTTGGGAATTTCACGCAAAGATCCACAAACAGGCGCACTAATTGGTGCAGTTCTATAATGGATGGGGGCAATTCTCTTATATTTGCTGTAGTCAGATCTAGTGTTTGTAGTAGCAGTAGATTCTTGATTTCTCTTGGAAGCCTGCGGAACAAGGGCCCAAGACTTAAATACCTTAATTGACGCAGACTTCCAATATCCTCGATATGTGCATTATCCTCCCCCAATTGTTTACAGTCCACCGCATCTAGTACCCTTAAGGTTTGAAGGCCAATGAGCGGGGGCAGCCACTTACAATCACCAAACACACTGACTGACCTGACATGAGAAAAGTTACCAGTGCCCAGCCACATATGATGCTCTTCACAATTGCCTTGGAGGGAGAGGCGCCGAATCTTGTATGTTGAAGTTGTAAGCTTTTGGTTATTTAATATAGCAACGAAGTTTTCTTCAGTTGACAGGGATATAAGGAGATCTAACATGATATCATGGACTCGACAACTTGTCACTCTTCCGTCGGTGTTGATTTGATCCGATTGGATCATGTTCCTGTTGATGAGCTCATTAAAATATCATTCTGCTATTTCTTCAACATTTTGCCCTTGTTGGGCAACAACTAATCCTTCAGCAGTCCATCACCATACTAGACTCTTACAATCAATCTTATGATCCTCAGGGAATGTGCTTAGGTCCAATAGACACATCTTCAAATAGCAAGGTAGGTCACAATAACTCAAAAGCAATATCCTTCTTACTACTGCCAACTCATGGTCTTGTTCCAGTGCTGAATAAAGAGAATTACGCACCCTCATCCACTCCAGCTTTGTGGTTGGTTTAGTTGCAAGTAGGCTGGCCATGTTAACTATAGCAAGTGGCAAGCCATCACACTTCTTCAGTATGTCATTGGTAACTTCTTTCAATTCAAATGGGCAATCATCTTCATGGGCAAAGATCCTTTTCAAGAATAGTCTTTTTGAGGCATCATTGTCAAGATGCTTCATAGGATAAACGTAGTATACTTGCGGAAAGCTACAAGATTCAGCAACCTCCTGAATACGTGTAGTCGTCATTATCCAACTTGCACTGTTATTATAGGGAAAAGCACATTGGATGTCTTTCCATGCTTGTTTACTCCATATGTCATCGATCAGGACAAAATACCTATTAATCGATTGTCAAGGATAAAGATGGTACATAATTAGTTTTATTCCAAGCAAGCAATCTGTGAAAAATATAGCCCAGCAAACAAAGCAAACATAAAAACTTCCCCATGCTGAATGTCGAGCGAAAAAAATTGACTCAAAACGTTTATGCCATCAGCATTGCAACAATAAACTTCATTAAATTTATTACCTTTGAAACCTCATGCATGCATAACTAAGAAGGTAACTTTGTAATCTATTTCAATATCTTATCATATCTGGAGACAAATTACATATTTTTCTTCTCAACGTTATTAAGAAGACGATGTTTACACAGTTATAATACAATAAGGGAATACGTAAGTGGTCTACCAAAAATTAGCAGACTACCGTAGGTTTACATTATTTTCTCAAAGAATTCAATATAATTTTCAGGCCACCCCTATTGTTCATAACCAAGCAACCCAAGAAAAATTCGGAAGTGTACAGGATGTTATGCACTGACATACCTTTTATTTTGAAGATTTTCTCTAATTTTTGAACAAGTTGATTGTATTCCACTTTTAACGAACTGAGGTCTTCCTTGATGTGTTGACTGTCACCAACTGACTCTGTGTTGCTTCCATCAAGAATTTACTTTTGACTTCCGTGTATACCTGATTGGCAAGGGTTGTCTTGCCAATGCCTCCGGCGCCAATGATAGAAATGACACGACGTTCCTGTACTAAATCTGTTTCACCAGTGAGCACATTGACGAGCTCATCTCTTGGACCATCAATTCCTATGATCCTGTCAGCCTCCTCAAAGAGGGCCGACAACCTAGGATCAAATGCCATGGCACTAGAAGAAGAGGGCGCAACATCCAGCTTGAGCCTCTTACGCCGATCATTAACCTCTAGAGCGCGCTCCTTGAGCTTATCAACGTTGCCACCTATTTGGTGGTAATGCTGGATCATCCTGAGCCAGCCAGCAATCTTACTTGTAAGGCCATCATGGGCATCGTCCTGGACAGGGCCATGCACGAAGTCGTCGATGCAGTCCTCAATGTCGTAGGACAGCTCCCGCAGTTGACTCATCCACTCCTTCACTTGCAAGCTGGGTTCCTCCAGCTGTGAGAGATCCTCCAAGGCAGCCTTTATGCTGCGCAGCTCATCTCTCAGAGAGGTGATCCGAGGATGGAGGCCTTTGAGTCTGTCATACTCCTTGAGTAGAGCAGTGAGCTTGCCAAGAACGGGGGTCATCACCCCCATCAGAGCGCCCGTCGTTGCTCTGATCATGTTTTTTTTGCTTGTGTGCTCTGCTCTGTGGGTGGTTTGATGTTTGTTGGTATCACTCAAGTTGGAGGCCTCCACATCTTATAATGTTTGCCAGAAGACATAATTTGGTTAAGGAAAGCATGAAACGTAGAAACTGGGGGTTGAGGGGAACAGGGCACAAAGCTTCCTCAGTCGATTATCACAAGAAACAAGCACAAAGCTTCCTTGGTCGATTACTTGGTCTAGTTATTGGGCAGCTTCGGCGGAGTGTACAGAAAAGATTCGTTGTTGCTAAGAAATTGGGAAAGACAAATATGTAAGCTAAACAAACATCTCTTGCATTCTTCCTCCCTTCCAAATATATTTCTCCGATTGTCCGTTTTTGATGTCACACATGGATGGCTCTTGTGAACATTGTAGTTGGAGTTTGGAAGCAGCACAATGCAGGCAAACAATGCTCCACTTGATTCTTAGCTAGATTCGGTTACTGAATTAACTTCGTTCATTTATGTGCTAGCTAAGATTTTTGTTTACTAAAGCCACCATCGTACGTTAGGAAACTTCACATGTACTACACATTAGCTTCTATATGCATCAGACAACTAATTGTTGTTGGTACTAGCAAGCAGGTCTAGGAAACTGCTCAGTGCACAAGGAAGGAAGAAATAATACTGTACTAAAATTTTAGAATACCTTGCTGGCCTTGGTCCCAAGTGTTGTTGAGAATCTTTCTCTATCTGATCGATGTCGGTGCTGGCACCATAATTGTTGCTAGCTCTGCAGCACTCACTGGCCTCCCTTTGCTGTCAACCACGCCCTGGCGCTCCTCCACATCCTCGCCTCGCTCAAATTTATCAACATTATGTGAAATCATGAAAAAAATTGGAAAATCATGAAAAAAATAAACACGTGAACATATTTGAATTCGTGAACATTTTTCTAAAACTTCAAACATTTTATAAAATCATGAACATTTTTTGAATCCATGCACATTTTATACTATTTGCAACATTTTTAAGAATTGTGAACATTTTTCTTGAATCGGCGATTTTTTCTAGAATCAACAAACATTTTCTTAAAAAAATGGTGGAAAAATTCATCAAAATTTTCTAGAATGCATGATCATTTTTTTGAAATAGCGAACATTTTATGAATTAATAACTATTTTTTAATTCATGAACAGTTTTTGAATTTTTAGCATAGTTTTCAATTCATGAACATGTTTTGAATTGGAGAAAATTCAATTTCATTAACATTCTATTACACATTAATATTTTGAAAAAAATCACGAACATTTTTTTATTTCCCAAACATTTGTTTTCAAAATTGCGAACATTTTTTGAATCCACAATGATTTTATATGATTTATTGAAAAAATTGGTATGAAAATTCTAAAAAAAATCAATTTTCGAAACTTTTTTTCAGTCCCCAATCATTTTAAGTGGAAAATGAAAATGGAAAATAAAAAATAATAAAAAATAAATTTAAAAAAACAGGTCGTCCAGACATGGGCCGGCCCAGACGGGCGTGCTGCGTCATCTCCCAGCGCACAGAGCGCAGTATAGGAGGTCCATACTACGTGCGCCAGCCCGGGCGTGGTGATTCCCATGTGTGAAACATTTTTTGTCACTTATAAGTGGCATATGTGGGTAATATTTTACAACTTTGGGGCGATTCTCATGATGGGCGGGCAGCTCTGATACGTCTCCAATGTATCTATGTTTTCGAACACTTTTGCCCTTATTTTGGACTATAACTTGCATGAAATAAAAGTTCTCGGTATGACCTGAAAATCCACAAAGCAACTTTTTGAAATTAATAAAATATACTGGCAAAAAAATCAGCATCAGGGGCCCCACACCCTGTCCACGAGGGTGCAGGGCGCCCCCCTAGGCGCGCCCCCTGCCTCGTGGGCGCCCTGGGACTCCACCGACCTCAACTCCAACTCCATATATTCACTTTCGGGGAGAAAAAAAATCAAAGAGAAGAATTCATCGCGTTTTATGATATGGAGCCGCCGCCAAGCCCTAATCTTCCTCGGGAGGGCTGATCTGTAGTCCGTTCGGGGCTCCAGAGAGGGGAATCCGTCGCCATCGTCATCATCAACCATCCTCCATCACCAATTTCATGATGCTCGCCGCCGTGCGTGAGTAATCCCATCGTAAGCTTGCTGGACGGTGATGGGTTGGATGAGATTTACCATGTGATCGAGTTAGTTTTGTTAGGGTTTGATCCCTAGTATCCATTACATTCTAAGATTGATATCACTATGACTTTGCCATGCTTAATGCTTGTCACTAGGGTCCGAGTGCCATGATTTCAGATCTGAACCTATTATGTTTTCATGAATATATGTGAGTTCTTGGTCCTATCTTGCAAGTCAATAGTCACCTACTATGTGTTATGATCCGGCAACCCCGAAGTGACAACTATCGGGACCACTCCCGGTGATGATTGTAGTTTGAGGAGTTCATGTATTCACTAAGTGTTAATGCTTTGGTATGGTACTCTATTAAAAGGAGGCCTTAATATCCCTTAGTTTCCAATAGGACCCCGCTACCACGGGAGGGTAGGACAAAAGACGTCATGCAAGTTCTTTTCCATAAGCACGTATGACTATATTCGGAATACATGCCTACATTACATTGATGAACTGGAGCTAGTTTTGTGTCACCCTATGTTATAATTGTTGCATGAGGAATTGCATCCGACATAATTATCCATCACTCATCCATTGCCTATGAGCTTTTCACATATTGTTACTTGCTTAGTTACTTTTTCATTGCCACTGTTACGATCACTACAAGACGGCTACTGTTACTTTTGCCACCGTTACCGTTAGTTCCATACTACTTTGCTACTAAATACTTTGCTGTAGATATTAAGTCTTTCAGGTGTGGTTGAATTGACAACTCAGCTGCTAATACTTGAGAATATTCTTTGGCTCCCCTTGAGTCGAATCAATAAATTTGGGTTGAATACTCTACCCTTGAAAACTTTTACAATCCCCTATACTTGTGGGTTATCAAGACTATTCTGGCGTCGTTGCCAGGGAGCATATTATATTCTTTGAGTCACTTGGGATTTATATCTGTTGATCACTATGAGGAACTTGAACGATGAAAGAACCAAGATTTTTCCCTCAACTACGAGGGGAGGTAAGGAACTGCCATCTAGCTCTGCACTTGATCACCTTCCGGTTTGAGTAAACTTGCGACACCTGCACTTGCTATTGATTCTAATATGTCGCATGTTATTGATGATGCCACTTCTGCTATGCATGATGCTTATGATGAAACTACTTCTCTGCTTGATAATACTGTGCCATTAGGTGAATTTCTTGATGAATAACTTGCTAGGGTTAGAGAGAATGAAATTATTGAGACTGATAATATTGATGAAAGTGATGATGAACATTCTCCCCCTAGATATGAATTGCCTCATGTACCTTAGGGTTATGTTATGGACGAAGAAACTGCTAGAGACCTTTTTGCTTGCAAAGATAGATATGATCTTAAGAAATTGTTAGCTAAGCTGAAAGAAAATTCTTTGAATACTAGAATGAAAGATGACCCTGCTTTTGCTACTTCACCTATCTGTATTTCTGATAAGGATTATGATTTCTCTGTCAATCCTGAGTTAATTACTTTGGTTGAATCTGATCCTTTTTATGGCTATGAATCTGAAACTGTTGTGGCACATCTTACTAAATTGAATGATATAGCCACCCTATTTACTCATGAGGAAAAATTCGTTATTACTATATCCTTAAGTTATTTTCGTTCTCATTAAAGGGTGATGCTAAAATATGGTTTAATTCTCTTGCTCCTAGTTGTGTGCATAGTCCCCGGGATATGATTTATTACTTCTTTGCTAAATATTTTCCCGCTCATAAGAAACAAGTTGCCTTAAGGGAAATATATAATTTTGTGCAAATTGAAGAAGAAGTCTCCCACAAGCTTGGGGGAGGCTTCTCCAATTACTTAATGCTTTGCCTGACCATCCTCTCAAGAAAAATGAAATACTTGATATCTTTTATAATGGACTAACCGATGCTTCCAGAGACCATCTGGATAGTTGTGCTGGTTGTGTTTTCAGGGAAAAACTGTTGAGCAGGCTGAATTGCTATTGAATAATATATTGAGCAATGATAATGATTGGACACTTCCTGAACCAACTCCGAAGCCAACTCCGAAGAAAAGGGGTATTCTATTTCTCAGTCCTGAAGATATGCAAGTGGCAAAGAAATCTATGAAAGAAAAAGGTATTAAAGCTGAAGATGTTAAGAATTTACCACCTATTGAAGAAATACATGGTCTGATAACCCGACACGGATAGTAAAGGTAAATTCTCTCTATAGATTTGATGAAGGTGATATCCCTCGTTATAAGTCTGCTAGCCAATGCTTGGATGAGACTATATCCCTCGTTATGAGTCTGTTAACCCGATAATTTTATTGTTAAACAAGAAAACTTCAATGCTTATGTTGGTAGACAATTGAAACGTAATGCTTATATGATTGAACACTTCAGTGATTATATGTCTAGAGTTAAAGGTGACCTTAAGCTTATTAGTAAACATGCATCTATGGTTACCACTCAAGTAGAACAAGTGCTTAAAGCACAAGATGATTTGCTCAATGAATTAAACAATAAGAAAAATGATAATGCTGTTAGGGTTATGACTAGAGGTGGTAGAATGACTCAGGAACCTTTGTATCCTGAAGGCCATCCTAAGAGAGTTGAGCAAGATTATCAGAGAACTAATGTTGATGCACCTAGTCCTTCTAAGAAGAAGAAAAGGAAAAATGATGGGAATTTGCATGCTTCTAGTGAACCTGTTATAGACACACCTGAGAATCCCAATGATATTTCTATTTCTGATGCTAAAACACAATCTGGTAACAAACATGAACCTAGTGATAATGTTAATGATGATGTTCATGTTGATGCTCAACCTAGTAATAATAATGATGTAGAAATTGAACCTGATGTTGATCTTGATAACCCACAATCAAAGAATCAACATTATGATAAGAGAGACTTCGTTGCTAGGAAGCACGGTAAAGAAAGAGAACCATGGGTTTCGAAACCCATGCCTTTTCCTCCTAAGCCATCCAAGAAAAAGGATGATGAGGATTTTGAGCGCTTTGCTGAAATGATTAGACCTATCTTTTTGCGTATGCGTTTGACTGGTATGCTTAAAATGAACCCTTATGCTAAGTACATGGAAGATATTGTTACAAATAAAAGAAAGATACTGGAAGATGAAATTTACACCATGCTTGCTAATTACACTTTTAAGGGTGGAATACCAAAGAAACTTGGAGATCCAGGAGTACCAACTATACCATGCTCCATTAAGAGAAACTATGTTAAAACTGCTTTATGTGATCTTGGAGCCGGTGTTAGTGTTATGCCTCTCTCTTTATATCATAGACTTGATTTGAATAAGTTGACACCTACTGAAATCTCTTTGCAAATGGCCTATAAATCAACTGCTATACATGTCGGTATTTGTGAGGATGTGCCTGTTGTGGTTGCAAACGTTACTATTCTAACGGACTTTGTTATTCTTGGTATTCTCGAGGACGATAGTATGTCAATTATCCTTGGTAGACCCTTTTTGAATACTACAGGGGCTGTTATTGATTGCAACAAAGGCAATGTCACTTTTCATGTTAATGGTAATGAGCATACTGTGCACTTTCCAAGGAAACAACCTCAAGTACACAATATCAATTCTATTGGAAAATTTTCAACGATTACTATTGAAGGTTTTGAATTTCCTCTTCCTACTGTCAAAAAGAAATATGATATTCTTATTGTTGGGGACATGCATATCCCCGTTGAGGCAACCTAGTGTTACTCGAAAATTCTCCAGTTTTATGTTATTCGGAAGAAGTTTGTTAACAAGACTTGATCAACCTTGTTAGTGGATTCCTTTTGATGAGCATGAGATGGATGAAGTTAGAAAGCACAACTCTCTGTACCCTCCTTTTAATTTCTAATATTTAAAATAAATAAAGCAAAAATAGTATTTTTCTGTCTATTTTCTGAGTTATCCATGCAATAAAAAATACCCCGAAAATAAAAGTTCTCCAAATGTCCTAAAGATGAAGTATGATTTTTTGTAGAATATTTAAGAATTTCTGGTACTAAGAACACACCAGGGGGGTCCACCATTTGGCCATGAGGGTACAGGGCGCGCCCACCCCCCTAGGGCGCGCCCTTGCCTTGTGGGCCCCACGTGGACCCCCTCCACTTATTCCAGCACCCACTCACTTCGTCTTCCTCTAGAAAAAAATCCTCCCATAGCTCAAACCCGTGTTCTAGCTCATCTTGCTGCCATTTTTTATCTCCTTGCTCAAAGCTCCATTCACAAAACTGTTTTGGGGGATTGTTCTTTGGTATGTGACTCCTCCAATGGTCCATTTAGTTTTTGTTCTAGTGCTTTATTTATTGCAAATTTTTGCTGCTAAGGTGACCCTGTTCTTGAGCTTGCATGTCAAATTTATATGGTCCAAAGTAGTTTTAATGCATGATATAGCCTCTAGGCACTTGTGGGAGTAGTTTCTATCAATCTTGTTGAGTTTGGTGCACTTTCATTTTGAGTCACTAAAAATTTCAGAAATTTTTCAGAGAAAGAAAAATGCATAGGAAAATGTACCAAGGTGGTTCCTCAAGGAAGCAAGGACCAAGGCTTGCAATACGTGAGCCAGATGATGAACCACCTAGGGAAGCTCAAGTGCGGTCTTGTGAATGGTCGTCAGAAGAGTTTATGGTCCAAGAAGGCATTAAGGATGAATTTGACGCATATGTGCGTAATGCTGATCTTGAGGACTTCATGTCAGATAAGTGCCTACGGTACTACTACCTCACTGATTCCTTTGTGAGGAGGTTTAAATTTACATCCTCGCGCAATTCTCACACTGTTTTATTCGATCTTTATGATAAATCATACACCATGGACCTAGAAGATTTTAATAATGCTTGTAAACTCCCGCAGTGGGGCAATGTTAGTGAATGTCGCAAATCTGAATATAAAGACTTTCTTGCTAGTATCACTGTGGGGGAATCTAGAGAAATCACACAATCTACCATAGGGACCATTAATTTCCATTCTATACATTATTTTGCTCTCTTTATAGGTAGATGCATTAACGGTAAAGATGAGGCTTGTCACATGTGCACTCCAGATCTTAGTGTCCTCAAGAGTGCGGTATTAGGTGATAAATAATATAACTTGGGGGCCATTGTTGCACGAAGTCTGCATCTTAATGGTACATGTGGAGATTTGTTTGGTGGGATTTATGCAACTCGTGTAGCTAATTATCTTGGTGTACCCATACATGGAAGTGACATGGAGTTGACTCCTACTTATCTAGATTATAGTGCCATGGTTAGCCATCAGTTTCTTGAGAGGAATGAACAGTTCCTCCAGTACCGACTAATCTTTGACAGACGGTGTACTGTGCATGTTTCTCTCCTACTCCCACTTTCTTTGACTTTCAGGCAAAAATGAGATACTTTATAACCAAGGAGGAGGCGAACAAATATAAGAGGAGGAAGGAGGCAGCTCGCCTCCAAGCTGCAGCTCGTCAGGCAGTAGCTGCTGCATCTCAGTACAACCCCGACTACGACTTTGGATATCCGCTAGGCCAGCAGTGGACATAGACCAACTTAGGCCAAAAGCCTAAGCTTGGGGGAGTACGTATTTCTCACCGACATTACATTTATGCTCACACACTCATGCTAATTGTCGGTGCTCATACTTATTCACTGTACTATCCATGCTAGTTTATTTCCTTTTCTTGCTTTCTTCTTGTGTGTTTGAAAAACCTTAAGAAAAACCAAAAAAATTAGTTGTAGCTTTTAGTTAGTTTACTTTCCATGCTTGCAGTAGTAATATTAAAAGAAAACCCAAAAAGATTTCTCGTTCTTCTTTTGCTTGTTGGGAGCTTTCCCGTGTAAATAGTTTTATTTCTTTTCTTTGGGGGTCAAGAGGAGAAGACCACGATGAAAATGTTGAGTGGCTCTCATATGCATTATTGTTGATCTAACCAAGAGCCTGTATTACCTTGTCTTCTCCTTTGTATTAAATGCTTGCAGATTCTAGCTTAGTCCAATGCACGTGCACTATTATTATTATCCACACCGTTCGGTCGTGCGAGTGAAAAGCAATAATGACGATATATGATGGAATGATTGAAATGGGAGAAGCTGGTATGAACTCGACCTATCTTGTTTTTATAAATATGATTAGTCCACCGTTCCCGATTCAGCCTATTATGGCTGAAACATGTTTGCAATGACAATTAGAGATTATAGTTGCTCATGCCATGCTTAATTAGCTAGGAGTTTATAATGGTTTACCTTGCGTGCCAACATGCTATTAAAACGGTTGTGATGTGGTATGATAGGGTGGTATCTTCCTTTGCATGATTCGAGTGGCTTGACTTGGCACATGTTCACGCATGTAGTTGAAACAAAATCAACATAGCCTTATTTATGTTGATGGTGATTTATATCCTACTCATGCTTGCACTCATTGTTGATTAATCTTAATGCATGTTCATGACTGTTGTCGCTCTCTAGTTGGTCGCTTCCCAGTCTCTTTCTAGCCTTCACTTGTACTAAGCGGGAATACTGCTTGTGCATCCACTTCCATAAACCCCAAAGTTATCCCATATGAGTCCACCATACCTTCCTATATGTGGTATCTACCTGTCGTTCCATGTAAATTTGTATGTGACAAACTCTAAACCTTCACATGAAATTATGTTTTGTATGCTCTAATAGCTCATGTATCAACTAGGGCTATCTATATCTTCCATGCTAGGTGGGTTATTCTCATGATGAGTGGACTCCGCTCATCACTCACGAGAAAATGGCTGGTAACCGGGATGCCCAGTCCCATGCTTAAATCAAATCAAATTAATTGCAAACAAAACTCCCCCCGGGATTGTTGTTAGTTGGACGACACCCGTTGTTTCGGACAAGCCATGGATTGATGTTTGTTGGTGGTGGGGGAGTATAAACTTTACCATTCTGTTTGGGAACCGCCTATAATGTGTGTAGCATGGAAGATATTGAGATCTCTTGGTTCTTATGTTGACAATGAAAGTATACCGCTCAAAATATTATTTATCTCTATTTCAAAACTCGAGCTCGGACACCTCTACAAATTCATGCTTCCCTCTGCGAAGGGCCTATCTATTTACTTTTATGTTGAGTCGTCATCCTCTTATTAAAAGGCACCAGTTGGAGAGCACCGATGTCATTTGCGTGCATTGCTATTAATTTACATTGAGTATGACTGTGACTGGATCCTTTTACCATGAATTACAATTTCTAGTCAGTCCTTGATCTTCAGGGGTGCTCTGCATTTATATTTTGCGGTTTCAGAAAGGGCTAGTGAGACACCATCTTGTTATATCATATTATGATTATTTTGAGAAGTGTTGTCATCCGAGATTTATTATTATTGCTCGCTAGTTGATTATGCCATTGATATGAGTAAATGTGAGACCTAAATGTTATTGTGAATATGGTTAGTTCATAATCTTTGCTCAAAACTTGAATAATGGCTTTACATATTTGCAACACCAAGATCAAACAGAGTTTGTAAAAGTTTTTCTTTATCACTTTCAGTTTCTCAACTGAATTGCTTGAGGACAAGCAAACATTTAAGCTTTGGGGAGTTGATACGTCTCCTACGTATCTACTTTTCCAAACACTTTTGCCCTTGTTTTGGACTCTAACTTGCATGATTTGAATGGAACTAACCCGGACTGACATTGTTTTCAGCAGAACTACCATGTTGTTATTTTTGTGCAGAAATAAAAGTTCTCGGAATGACCTGAAAACAGCGGAGCAACTTTTTGGAATTAATAAAAAATACCGGTGAAAGAATTAGCATCAGGGGGCCCACACCCTGTCCATGAGGGTGCAGGGCGCGCCCCCCTGCCTCGTGGCCCCCCTGGGACTCCACCGACCTCAACTCCAACTCCATATATTCACTTTCAGGGAGAAAAAAAATCAGAGAGAAGGATTCGTCGCGTTTTACAATACGGAGCCGCCGCCAAGCCCTAATCTTCCTCGGGAGGGCTGATCTGGAGTCCGTTCGGGGCTCCGGAGAGGGGAATCCATCGCCATCGTCATCATCAACCAGCCTCCATCACCAATTTCATGATGCTCATCGCCGTGCGTGAGTAATCCCATCGTAGGCTTGCTAGACGGTGATGGGTTGGATGAGATTTACCATGTAATCGAGTTAGTTTTGTTAGGCTTTGATCCCTAGTATCCATTATGTTCTAAGATTGATGTTGCTATGACTTTGCCATGCTTAATGCTTGTCACTAGGGCCCGAGTGCCATGATTTCAGATCTGAACCTATTATGTTTTCATGAATATATGTGAGTTCTTGATCCTATCTTGCAAGTCAATAGTCACCTACTATGTGTTATGATCCGGCAACCCCGAAGTGACAACAATCGGGACCACTCCCGGTGATGACCATAGTTTGAGGAGTTCATGTATTCACTAAGTGTTAATAATTTTGTCCGGTACTCTATTAAAAGGAGGCCTTAATATCCCTTAGTTTCCAATAGGACCCCACTGCCACAGGAGGGTAGGACAAAAGATGTCATGCAAGTTCTTTTCCATAAGCACGTATGACTATATTCGGAATACATGCCTACATTACATTGATGAACTGGAGCTAGTTCTATGTCACCCTATGTTATAACTGTTGCATGAGGAATCGCATCCGACATAATTATCCATCACTGATCCATTGCCTACGAGCTTTTCACATATTGTTACTTGTTTAGTTACTTTTCCATTGCCACTGTTACGATCACTACAAAACTGCTACTGTTACTTTTGCTACCGTTACCTTTACTTCCATACTACTTTGCTAATACTTTGCTGTAGATTTTAAGTTTTTCAGGTGTGGTTGAATTGACAACTCAGCTGCTAATACTTGAGAATATTCTTTGGCTCCCCTTGTGTCGAATCAATAAATTTGGGTTGAATACTCTACCCTCAAAAACAGTTGCGATCCCCTATACTTGCTGGTTATCAAGCAGCACTAATCCCTTTATTACTAGGTATAGATAAAGCCACCATACGTGACACAGTCAACAAATACCAACAGACCTAGGACACCAAGAGAAGTGCTCAAACAGTTAGGGAAAAGAAAAAGGCCAGAGCCGGCAACAAAGGCATGGCACGCATTCCAGGCAAAACAGAAGGGTGAAACTAGCACCTACTTAGACGGTCGTGCTTCGCTCACAATGGAGTTCGTCGTATCCTGAACACGAGATAACAGAAGCTCCACAGCTGCCTTATTGCCCTCCTTAATCAGAGATATCCACTGGTGCAAAAGAAAGGACATTTTGAAAATACAGTTAACCGCCCATAGAGGGAAGGTGTGCTCAGTGGTAAAATTGTTCCTCGTGGTCCAAAGAGTCCAACACTTGCCTGCAAACCAAACCAATGAAGCCTACACAGCTGCCAATAGAGAGTGTCAACTAAAGGTCACAGCTCCACAAAGTTGGACGAAGCCCATGAAACTCCAAGCCACTCCCTAAGACAGATCCAGAACAACTTGGCCAAGGGACAATAGAGAAAAAAACACGATCCGAGCTTTCTAGTAAACAACAAGCGCACAAAGACTCTGGTCCATCGAAGGCAGACAGCCCCGCATGGCCTGTGATATGCCTCCAATGTATCTATAATTTTTTATTGTTTCATGCTACTATATTATCAGTCTTGGATGCTTTATATGCTACTAGCACATATGCCCGTGTGTTGCACTGGGAGATAAAATAGTATGCTTTTAAGTCAGCGGCAATTATATGTGCAAGCAAAACACTGTGTGCACAAGAAAATGAACATTTAGCTTCTCGATTTCGTCGCGTGTGAAGGAATCAATTCACTATTTTCCATTCATTGATCGAGAGCATTTAAGAGTTTTGTTAAGTCATCGTACGGCAGAGAAGGCCCATGAGTTATTCAATCTACTCTTCCTTTCAATCCTTACAATCAAGGGGATTTTAAGGTACGGAGTTTCTGAATATTCTAGGAAACATGAACAATGTTTTAAATCCCAAACAGTTTTTTGTAAATTATGTACACTTTTGAAAAACACAAACAAAATATGAAAGGGAACACATTTTAAAATTCACAAACATTTTATGAAAACACCAACTTTTTTTATAAAAACATGAACATTATTTGAATTTGTAAACATTTTTTAAAAATGGCAATATATGTTGAAAATTCAAAAGATTTTTAGAAAATATGTATCTTTTATACACGAATATTATTTTTAATTTTCAAAATTTCACTAAAACAAAAATAATTTTCAAATTTGGAGCAATTTTTGAAAAGCCGTTTCCTTTTTAGAAATCTCAAAAAAATTTGAAAAATAATATTCTTTTTAAAAATGGGAAAAAAATTGCAAGTTCTGAATATTTTCCAAAATAGCAACGAAAATTTTGAATTGTGAACATTTTCCAAAACTCGATTTTTTTTTTATTCTCAACGTTTTTGGGACTTTATATTTATGAAATAAATACTAAAACAAAAAAACTTGGAAGGGAAAAAAGAGATAGGGAAAGGAGAATAAAAATAGTAGAATAACACAGAAAAAAGAAAAATGGGCCAGCCCATCATTAGCTGTTATGTGCGAAACTCCGACTATTTGTCGCTCAGTGTGGAAAATAGAATTCCCAGCTGCATGGGCCGAAAAAAATAAGGATGGGTTCGCTGGGCCCAACACGTTGCCCGCGTACGAAAAATCTTTTTGTAGGAGGTAAACACATAAAAGTTTAGTACCACCTCGAATAGAAAAAAACTCTTTTCGGTGGTGAACGGATGAAAAAATTGGTGAAACACACCTTGCTTTATTAGTAGGTATAGATTTTATATCATTTTTGGCAGCTAACCTATTAACTCAATGCCCAGTGCCAGTTCCTGTTTTTTTTTTTGCTTGTTGGCTTTTCAGAAAATCAGCACTGAACAAAGTCCATACATAATGAAACTTTATGGTGTTTTTTTGGGACCAGAAGGGGCCCTAGAAGGTTCGGGAGGAGGCCAGAAGATGTGCGAGAGAGCCATGAGCTCACAGGGCGCGTCCCTTGAGCTCGTGACTGCTACGTCTTGAGCTTGCATTGGTTTTCCTTGAAGAGGAAAGGGTGATGCAGCAATAGTAGCATAAGTATTTCCCTCAGTTTTTGAGAACCAAGGTATCAATCCAGTAAGAGGCTCCTCAAAAGTCCCACGCACCTACACAAACAAACAAAGAACTCACAACCAACGCAATAAAGGGGTTGTCAATCCCTTCATGGCCACTTGCGAAAGTGAGATCTGATAGAGATAGTACGATAAGATAAATATATATTTGGTATTTTATAATATAGATGCAAAAAGTAAAGATGCAAATAAAAGTAGATTGAAAGCAAATGAGATAAAAGATAGACCCGGGGGCCATAGGTTTCACTAGAGGCTTCTCTCAAGATAGCATAAGTATTACGGTGGATGAACAAATTACTGTCGAGCAATTGATAGAAAAGCGAATAATTATGAGATTATCTAGGCATGATCATGTATATAGGCATCACGTCCGCAACAAGTAGACCGACTCATGCCTGCATCTACTACTATTACTCCACACATCAACCGACTCTTGCCTGCATCTAGAGTATTAAGTTCACCAAGAACAGAGTAACGCATTAAGCAAGATGACATGATGTAGAGGGATAAACTCATGCAATATGATATAAACCCCATCTTTTTATCCTCGATGGAAACAATACAATACGTGCCTTGCAACCCTTTTTGTCACTGGGTAAGGACACCGCAAGATTGAACCCAAAGCTAAGCACTTCTCCCATGGCAAGAAAGATCAATCTAGTAGGCCAAACCAAACTGATAATTCGGAGAGACTTGCAAAGATAACTCAATCATACATAAAAGAATTCAGAGGAGAATCAAATATTTCTCATAGATAAACTTTATCATAAACCCACAATTCATCGGATCTCGACAAACACACCACAAAAAGAGTTTACATCGAATAGATCTCCACAAGAGAGAGGGAGAACATTATATTGAGATCCAAAAAGAGAGAAGAAGCCATCTAGATAATAACTATGGACCCAAAGGTTTGTGGTAAACTACTCACAACTCATTGGAGGGGCTATGGTGTTGATGTACAAGCCCTCCATGGTCGATTCCCCCTCCGGCGGAGCGCCGGCGAAGGCTCCAAGATGGGATCTCGCGGATAGAGAAGGTTACGATGGTGGAAATTGTGTTTCGGTTGCTCCCTGGATGTTTTCGGGGTACGTAGGCTTATATAGGAGGAAGAAGTACGTCGGTGGCCTCCCAAGGGGCCCACGAGATAGGGGCGCGCCCTTCCCTCTCGTGGCCGCCTCGACTGCTTCTTGACTTGCACTCCAAGTCCTCTGGATCACGTTCGTTCCAAAAATCACGCTCCCGAAGGTTTCATTCCATTTGGACTCTGTTTGGTATTCCTTTTCTTCGAAATACTGAAATAGGCAAAAAAACAGCAATATGGGTTGGGCCTCTGGTTAGTAGGTTAGTCCCAAAAATGATATAAATGTGTAAAATAAAGCCCATAAACATCCGAAAGGGGTAATATAACAGCATGGAACAATCAAAAATTATAGATACATTGGAGACGTATCAAGCATCCCCAAGCTTAATTCATGCTCGTCCTCGAGTAGGTAAATGATAAAAACAGAATTTTGATGTGGAATGCTACCTAGGATAATTCTCAATGTAATTTTCTTTATTGTGGCATGAATGTTCAGATCCAAATGATTCAAAATAAAAGTTCATATTAATAAAAGAAATAGTAATACTTCAAGCATACTAATCAAAGTAATCATGCCTTCTCAAAATAACATGGCAAAAGAAAGTTCATCCCTACAAAATCATATAGTTAGGCTATGCTTCATTTTCGTCACACAAAGATGTTCCCAACTTCTATACCCCCATTGACAAGCCAAGCAATTGTTTCATACTTAAATAATCTCAAACTTTTTCAACCTTCACGCAATACATGAGCGTGAGCCATGGTTATAGCACTATGGGTGGAATCGAATATGATGATGGGGATTGTGTGGAGAAGACAAAAAAGAGAAAGTCTCACATGGACGAGGATAATCAACGGGCTATGGAGATGCCCATCAATTGATGTCAACATGAGGAGTAGGGATTGCCATGCAACAGATGCACTAGAGCTATAAATGAATGCTCAACAAAAGAAAACTAGTGGGTGTGCATCCAACTTGCTTGCTCACAAGACCTAGGGCATTTGAGGAAGCCCATCGTAGGAATATACAAGCCAAGTTCTATAATGAAAAATTCCCACTAGTATATGAAAGTGACAACATATGATACTCACTATATGAAAAACGTGGTGCTACTTTGAAGCACAAAATATGAGACTCGCTACATGAAGAACATGGTGCTACTTTGAAGCACAAGTGTGCAAAAGAGATAGTAGCATTGCCCTTTTTATTTATTTATTTATTTATTTATTTTTATTTTTTTCCTTTTTCTTTTCCTTTTTTGGGCCTTTCCTTTTTTTGGCCTTTCTTCTTTTTTTCTTTTTTTTCTTTTTGGGCAATGCTCTAATAATGATCATCATCACACTTTCATTGATTACAACATATGAATTACAACTCGAAACTAGAACAAGATATGACTCTATATGAATGCCTCCGGCGGTGTACCGGGATGGTGCAATGAATCAAGAGTGACATGTATAAAAAAATAATGCATGGTGGCTTTGCCACAAATACGATGTCAACTACATGATCATGCAATGGCAATATGACAAAAGTAATGTATGTCATGATGAACGGAACGGTGGAAAGTTGCATGGCAATATATCTCGTAATGGCTATGGAAATGCCATAATCGGTAGGTATGGTGGCTGTTTTGAGGAAGATATAAGGAGGTTTATGTGTGATAGATCATATCATATCACGGGGTTTGGATGCACCGGTGAAGTTTGCACCAACTCTCAAGGTGAGAAAGGGCAATGCACGGTATCGAAGAGGCTAGCAATGGTGGAAAGGTAAAAGTGTGTATAATCCATGGACTCAACATTAGTCAAAAGAACTCATATACTTATTGCAAAAATTTAGAAGTCATCAAAAATCAAGCACTACACACATACTCCTAGGGGGTAGATTGGTAGGAAAAGACCATCGCTCATCCCCGACCGCCACTCATAAGGATGCACAAGCCAGGTACACTTCATGTTTCAAATTTGTTACACAACTTTAACCATACGTGCATGCTACGGGACTTGATAACTTCAACACAAGCATTATTTGAATTCATAATCACCCAACTAGGATGACTTTAATATCACTACCTCCATATCTCAAAACAATTATCAAGTATCAAATTAATCATAGCATCCAATTCACTTCCTATGATAGTTTTTATTATACCCAACTTGGATGCTCATCATTTTAGGACCAAATTTATAATAATAGCAAATACCATGATGTTCTAAAAGACTCTCAAAATAACATAAGTGAAGCATGAGAGACTAGCAATTTCTATAAAATCAAGTCACTGCCGTGCTCTAAAAAATATAAGTGAAGCACTAGAGCAAAAACTATCAAGCTCAAAAGATATAAGTGAAGCACATAGCAAATTCTAATAAATTCTAATCAAATAGACTTCTCCCAAAAGGTGTGTACAGCAAGGATGATTGTGGTAAACTAAAAAGCAAAGACTAATATAATACACGACGCTCCAAGCAAAACACATATCATGTGGCAAATAAAAATATAGCTCCAAGTAAAGTTACCAATGAACGAAGACGAAAGAGGGGATGCCTTCCCGGGGCATCCCCAAGCTTAGGCTTTTGGCTATTCTTGAATATCTTGGGGTTCCATGGGCATCCCCAAGCTTAGGCTTTTGCCACTCCTTATTCCATAGTCCATAATTGCTTTACCCAAAACTTGAAAACTTCACAACACAAAACTCAACAGGAAATCTTATAAGCTCCGTTAGTGAAAGAAAACAAAACCACCACATAAGGTACTGTAATGAACGCATTATTTATTTATTTTGGTGTTAAACCTACTGTATTCCAAGTTCTCTATGGTTCATACCCTTACATACTAGCCATAGATGCATCAAAATAAGCAAACAACACACGAAAAACAGAATCTGTCAAAAACAGAACAGTCTGTAGAAATCTGTAACTAACGCAAACTTCTGGAACTCTAAAAATCCTACCAAAATAGGAAGTACTGTAAAATTTGTTTATTGATCAGCAGCCTAAAGAATAAATGCAAAAGCACGTTTCTGTGATTTATTGATTTTTTTTCTCGTGAGCGCAAAGTTTCTGTTTTTTAGCACAATCAAATCAACTATCATCATAGGTTATCCTATAGGTTCTACTTGGAACAAACACTAATTAAAGCATGAAAACACATCTAAACAGAAAGTAGATGCAAAATTTATTACTAAACAGGAATAAAAACAAAAAACACAAAGAAAATTGGGTTGCCTCCCAACTAGCGCTATCGTTTAACGCCCCTAGCTAGGCATAAAAGCGAAGATAGATCTAAGTAGTGCCATCTTTGGCACTTGATTCCTAAATAGAGAACTTATAATTTTTAGGGGTTTCTCCCTTTTTAGAAATGATTAAACCTTTAGGCAAAATTCAAGAAATTCATTTGTAGCAAAAGGTTCCTTAACGATAGAGAGACAATTGGGATGAACACGTATGGATTTGAGACCCGCGTCTCCCTTACTAGAAGATTCACCCTTATTTTTAGGAACATAAATAAACTTGGCGGTTTTCGTAGGGGGTTTTGGAGTGTTTTTCATGGAAGAAAACACCGAACCTAAGTTGGTAATTCTATCCTCAAGTTTACCAATTCTAGCGGAATCTAGATCTATTTTTTCATTAACTATAGGTTCTTTCTCTTTAAGATCTTTCAAAGTAACTCCAACCCTAGATCCATATTGGGTGATAAGATTATGAATCTTTTTATCCAAATTTTCAATTAACTCAACAGTGGCAATTTTATTTTCAATAATATCAAGTCGTTGCATAACGTGTTCTAAAGTTAAAACAGTTCCATTAACCAAAAGAGGTGGTGGGACAAACAAATCTAGCATAGCATTATAAGCATCAAACGTATGGCTACTCAAGAAATCACCTCCGGCAACAATATCAAGAACACATCTATTCCAAGGAGTGATGCCTACATAAAAATTGCGGAGAAGAACGGAAGTAGAAAGCTTCCTAGTAGATCTATTTTGAGCATTGCAAATTCTATGCCAAGCATCCTTTAAATTTTCTCCCTCCCTTTGCTTAAAACTGAGGATTTCATGTTCGGGAGTAATAATAAGGATAGGAGGACTAGCCATAACAACAAGGTAAACGAACCAACACACGAGCAAACAGAAAAAGGCAAGTGAAAAGAGAGAGAGAGAGATTGGGAAAGAGAGGGCAAATAAAACGGCAAGGTGAAGTGGGGAAGACGAAAACGAGAGGCAAATGGCAAATAATGTAAATGCGAGGGAGATGAGTTTGTGATGGGTACTTGGTATGTCTTGACTTGAGCGAAGACCTCCCCGGCAATGGCGCCAGAAATCCTTCTTGCTACGTCTTGAGCTTGCATTGGTTTTCCTTGAAGAGGAAAGGGTGATGCAGCAATAGTAGCGTAAGTATTTCCCTCAGTTTTTGAGAACCAAGGTATCAATCCAGTAGGAGGCTCCTCAAAAGTCCCACGCACCTACACAAACAAACAAAGAACTCGCAACCAACACAATAAAGGGGTTGTCAATCCCTTCATGGCCACTTGCGAGAGTGAGATCTGATAGACATAGTATGATAAGATAAATATATTTTTGGTATTTTATAATATAGATGCAAAAAGTAAAGATGCAAATAAAAGTAGATTGAAAGCAAATGAGATAAAAGATAGACCCGGGGGCCATAGGTTTCACTAGAGGCTTCTCTCAAGATAGCATAAGTATTACAGTGGGTGAACAAATTACTGTCGAGCAATTGATAGAAAAGTGAATAATTATGAGATTATCTAGGCATGATCATGTATATAGGCATCACGTCCGCAACAAGTAGACCGACTCCTGCCTGCATCTACTACTATTACTCCACACATCGACTGACTCCTGCCTGCATCTAGAGTATTAAGTTCACAAAGAACAGAGTAACGCATTAAGCAAGATGAAATGATGTAGAGGGATAAACTCATGCAATATGATATAAACCCCATCTTTTTATCCTCGATGGCAACAATACAATACGTGCCTTGCAACCCTTTCTGTCACTGGGTAGGACACCGCAAGATTGAACTCCAAAGCTAAGCACTTCTCCCATGGCAAGAAAGATCAATCTAGTATGCCAAACCAAACTGATAATTCGAAGAGACTTGCAAAGATAACTCAATCATACATAAAAGAATTCAGAGGAGAATCAAATATTTCTCATAGATAAACTTGATCATAAACCCACAATTCATCGGATCTCGACAAACAAACCGCAAAAAGAGTTTACATCGAATAGATCTCCACAAGAGAGGGGGAGAACATTGTATTGAGATCCAAAAAGAGAGAAGAAGCCATCTAGCTGATAACTATGGACCCGAAGGTCTGTGGTAAACTACTCACAACTCATCAGAGGGGCTATGGTGTTGATGTAGAAGTCCTCCATGGTCGATTCCCCCTCCGGCGGAGCGCCGGCGAAGGCTCCAAGATGGGATCTCGCGGATACAGAAGGTTACGGCGGTGGAAATTGTGTTTCGGTTGCTCCCTGGATGTTTTTGGGGTACGTAGGCTTATATAGGAGGAAGAAGTACGTCGGTGGCCGCCTGAGGGGCCCACGAGACAGGGGGCGCGCCCTATAGGGGTGGGCGCGCCCTCCCCTCTCGTGGCCGCCTCGGCTTCTTCTTGACTTGCATTCCAAGTCCTCTAGATCACGTTCGTTCCAAAAATCACGCTCCCGAATGTTTCATTCCGTTTGGACTCCGTTTGATATTCCTTTTCTTCGAAATACTGAAATAGGCAAAAAACAGCAATACGGGTTGGGCCTCCGGTTAGTAGGTTAATCCCAAAAATGATATAAATGTGTAAAATAAAGCTCATAAACATCCAAAAGGGGTAATATAATAGCATGGAACAATCAAAAATTATGGATACGTTGGAGACGTATCAGTGACTCCCATGCAACTCTGTTTAACCTAATTCCACCTCTATAAATTTACAAATATTCCCAAACTAATAGAGAGCTACCCGAAACACTTTTTCCACCACCGCAACCTTCTATTCTTCTGCGATCCCATCTGGAGGCCTTTTCAGTACTTTGTCGGAGGAGGAATCGATCGTGGAGGGCTTCTACATCATCCTTGCTGCCTTCCAATGATGCATGAGTAGTTTACCACAGACCTATGGGACCATGCTAGTAGCTAGGTGGCTTCTTCTCTCTCTTTGATCTTTAATACAATGATCTCTCCTCGATCTTCTTGGAGTTCTATCCGATGTAATCTCTTTTGCGGTGTGTTTGTTGGGATCCAATAAATTGTGGGTTTATGATTGGAATATTCATTGAAAGTAATTGAGTCTTTTCTAAACTTTATTATGCATGATTATTATAGCTTTATATTTCTCTCTGATCTGTCTGTTTGGTTTGGCCAACTAGATTGATTTATCTTCAGTGTGAGAGGTGCTTTGTGATGGGTTCAATCTTGTGGTATCCTCACCTAGTGACAGAAACAAAGGGCGTAAAGTCCCCCTTGGGGCGCCGACCAAGGGGGAGGAGTAGGACTCCTCCCCAAGGCCAATTCGCCCCCCTACAAGGAAAGGGGGTCGCCTTCCAACTTGGGCTCTTGTGGCCCAAGTTGCCTTCCACCTCTTGTCCTTTTAAGTCCCATTGATATTTAAATGAAATATAAAATGTTCTAAATACCTCTAGAACATTACACACACACACACACACACACACACACACACACACACACATATATATATATATATATATATATATATATATTAACATCTCTGAAAACATTTTCCACCTGTATATAATTTATCAGTAATACCCGGTATTACCCAGTACTCTTTAAAACCCTTTTGGTGACCCTGAAACGCTTCCGGATCCTCTCAGAACTATTCTGAATATTCATGAAACACTTCCAAATATATATCCTCATGACTCATGTCCTACTAACACTCAGCATATAGTGATTGCCTTAAGCTTGTCACCCCGTGATACGTTAATTTTGCATCATGTTTACCTACTATTATTTATATTGTTTTTATGCATAATAATGCTTTTTGGAGTAATTCTAATGCCTTTTCTCTCATAATATGCAAGGTTCACACAAAGACGGAGAATTCCAGCAGCTGGAAATCTGGACTTGAAAAAGCTACGTCATGCTACCTATTCTGCACAACTCCAAATGAGCTGAAACTTCACGAGGAATTTTTATGGAATACATAAGAAATAATGGGGAAAATAACTGCCGGAGGGGCCTACCTGGTGAGCACAAGACACCAGGCATGCTAGGCCCCCCAGGCACGCCCTGGTGGGTTGTGCTCAGCCCAGCCCACCTCCGGCGCCCCTCTTCTGGTATGTAAGTCATTTTGACCTAGAAAAAATAAGGGCAGGACTTTCGGGACGAAGCGCCGCCGTCCCGAGGCGGAACCTGGGCAGGAGCACTTTTGCCCTCAAGTGGAGCAATTTTTCTGGGGGAACTTCCCTCCCGGAGGGGGAAATCATCGTCATCATCATCACCAACAACTCTCCCATCTTGGGGAGGGCAATCTCCATCAACATATTCAACAGCACCATCTCCTCTCAAACCCGAGTTCATCTCTTGTGTTCAATCTTTGTACCGGAACTATAGATTGGTGCTTGTGGGTGACTAATAGTGTTGATTACATCTTGTAGTTGATTACTATATGGTTTATTTGGTGGAAGATTATATGTTCAGATTCATTATGCTATTTAATACCCCTCTGATCTTGAGCATGATTATCATTTGTGAGTAGTTACTTTTGTCCTTGAGGTCACGGGAGAAATCTTGTTGCAAGTAATGATGTGAATTTTATATGTGTTCGATATTTTGATAGTATGTATGTTGTGATTCCCTTACTGGTGTCATGTGAACCTCGACTACATGACACTTCACAATATTTGGGCCTAAGGGAATGCATTGTGGAGTAATTATTAGATGATGGGTTGCGAGAGTGATAGAAGCTTAAACCCTAGTTTATGCGCTATTCCGTAAGAGACTGATTTGGATCCAAAAGTTTAATGTTATGGTTAGAATTTATTCTTAATACTTTTCTCGTAGTTGCGGATGGTTGCAAGGGGGTTAATCATAAGTAGGACGTTTGTTCAAGTAAGAATAGAACCTAAGCACCGGTCCACCTACATGTAAAATTATCAAAGTAACGAACACAAATCAAACCAACATGATGAAAGTGACTAGATGAAATTCCGGTGTGCCCTCAAGAACACTTTGCTTATCATAAGAGACCATTTTGGCCTGTCCTTTGCCTCAAAAGGATTGGTCTACCTTGCTGCAGTTTTGTTACCGTTACCTTTACTTGCTCGTTACAAATTATCTTGCTATCAAACTACTCGTTACTTCTAATTTCATTGCTTACAGACATTACCTTGCTGAAAACCGCTTGGCATTTCCTTCTGCTCCCCATTGGGTTCGACACTCTTACTTATTGAAAGGACTACAATTGATCCCTTATACTTGTGGGTCATCAAGGTTCTTTTTCTGGCGCCATTGTCGGGGGGTGAAGCGCTCTTGGTAAGTGGAAATCGGTAAGGAAAAAATATTACTATGTGCTGAAATTTATTGTTACTTGTTACTATGGAGAAAAATCCTTTGAGGGGTTTGTTCGGGGTGTCTTCACCTTGACCAGAACCATAATTAGTTACCCCTCAACCTACTGCACCTACTGAAAGTATTGAATATGAAATTCCTTCAGGTATGATAGAACAATTGCTAGCTAAACCTTATGCAGGAGATGGAACCGAACATCCTGATATGCACTTGATATATGTGGATGAAATTTGTGGATTATTTAAGCTTGCGGGTTTACCCGGAGATGAAGCTAAGAAGAAGGTTTTCCCTTTATATTTGAAGGGAAAAGCATTGGCATGGTATAGGCTATGCGATGATATTGGATCTTGGAATTGGAATCGGTTGAAATTGGAATTCTATCAAAAAAAATTATCCTATGCATCTAGTTCATCGTGATCGAAATTATGTATATAATTTTTGGCCTCGTGAAGGAGAAAGCACCGCTCTAGCTTGGGAGAGGCTTAAGTCAATGTTATATTCATGCCTCAATCATGAGCTCTCAAGAGAAATTATTATTCGGAATTTTTATGTTCGGCTTTCTCATAATGATCGATCCATGCCCGATACTTCTTGTACGGTTCCTTTATGAAGAAGACTATTGAATTCCGATGGGATCTTTTGGAAAGAATTAAACGCAACTCTGAAGATTGGGAACTCAACAAAGGTAAAGAGTCAGGTATTAAGCTTCATTTTGAATGTGTTAAATCTTTTATGAATACCGATGCTTTTTAAATATGGACTAGACTCTGAAATAGTAGCCTCCTTTTGTGAATCTTTTGCTGCTCATGTTGATCTCCCTAAAGATAAGTGGTTTAAATATCACCCACCCATTAAAGAAGAGATTAAAGAACCGGTAATAGTTGAAGAAGAAACTATCATTTATAATGTTGATCCAGTTGTTCCTACTGCTTACATAGATAAACCACCTTTCCCTGTTAGGATAAAGGAACATGCTAGAATTTCTAAACCCAATGAAAAAGATAAACATAGACCTGTTGTTGGCATGCATGTTCTCTCAGTTAAGATAGGATATCACTGTTATCATGGTTTATGTGACATAGGTGCTAGCGTGAGTGCTATTCCTTTTACTCTATATCAAGAAATTATGAATGACATAGCACCCGCTGAGATAGAAGACATAGTTGTTACTATTAAACTTGCTAATAGAGACACCATCACACCACTTGGGATTGTTAGAGATGTTGAAGTCTTGTGTGGGAAAATAAAATATCCTACTGATTTTCTTGTTCTTGGTTTCCCACAGGATGACTTTTGTCCCATTATCTTTGGTAGACCTTTCTTGAACACCGTTAATGCTAAGACTGTGAGAAACAAACTGTCGGTGTTAGTTTTGGTGATGAGTCTCATGAGTTTAATCTTTCCAAATTTAGTAGAAAGCATCATAAGAAAGAATTGCCTAGTAAGGATGAAATAATTGGTCTTGCTTCTATTGATGTGCCTCTTACTAATCCTTTAGAACAATATCTGCTAGACCATGAAAATGATTTGCATATGCATGAAAGAAATGAAATAGATAGAATCTTGTTTGAACAACAACCTCTGCTTAAACACAATTTGCCTATTAAAACTCTAGGAGCTCCTCCTCCACCTAAAGGTGATCCTGTGTTTGAATTAGAACAATTGCCATACACCCTAAAATATGCTTATCTTGATGAGAAGAAGATATATCATGTTATTATTAGTGCTAAACTTTCATAACATGAAGAAGAAAGATTATTCAAAGTTCTAAGGAAGCACCGAGCTGCTATTGGATATACTCTTGATGATCTTAAGGGCATCAGTCCCACTCTATGTCAGCACAAGATTAATATGGAACCTGATGCTAAACCCGTTGTTGATCACTAACGTCGGTTGAATCCAAAGATGAAAGAAGTGGTAAGGATGGAAATATTAAAACTTCTGGAAGCATGTATAATCTATCCTATAGCTAATAGTAGATGGGTAAGTCTTGTCCATTGTGTCCCTAAGAAAGGAGGTATTACTGTTATTCCTACAGACAAGAATGAACTTATTCCACAAAGAATTGTTACAAGCTATAGAATGGTGATTGATTTTAGAAAATTAAACAAAACAACTAGAAAATATCATTACCATCTGCTTTTTTTGATCAAATGTTAGAATGATTATCTAAGCACACACATTTTTGCTTCCTTGATGGATATTCTGTTTTTTCACAAATACCTGTTTCTCAACCTAATCAAGAAAAGACCACTTTTACTTGTCCTTTTGGAACTTATGCTTATAGACGTATGCCTCTTGGTTTATGCAATGCACCTTCTACCTTTCAAAGATGTATGACTGCTATATTCCCTAACTTCTGCGAAAAGATTGTTGAGGTTTTCATGGATGACTTTTCTACTTATGGGAAGTCTTTTGATGATTGTTTAAGCAATCTTGATTGAGTTTTGCAGAGATGTGAGCAAACGAATCTTGTCTTGAATTGGGAGAAGTGCCACTTTATGGTTAACGAAGGTATTGTTTGGGCCATAAAATTTCTGAAAGAGGTATTGAGGTGGACAAAGCTAAGGTTGATGCAATTGAGAAGATGCCATGTCTTAAAGATATCAAAGGTATTCGTAGTTTCCTAGGTCATGTTGGTTTCTATAGGAGATTTATCAAAGACTTTTCTAAAATTTCTAGGCATCTTACAAATCTTTTGCAAAAGGATATTCCTTTTGTTTTTTATGATGATTGTTTAGAAGCCTTCGAAACACTCAAGAAAGCCTTAACTTCTACACCTATTGTTCAACCACCTTATTGGAACTTGTCTTCTGAAACTATGTGTGATACTAGTGATTATGTTGTTGGTGTTGTTCTAGGACAAAGAGTTGACAAGAAACAGAATGTTATTCACTATGCTAGTAAAACTCTAGACAGTGCCCAACGAAATTATGCTACTACTGAAAAAGAATTTTTAGCAGTTGTGTTTGCTTGTGATAAATTTAAATCCTACATTGTAGATTCAAAACTAATTGTTCACACCGATCATGCTGCTATGAAATATCTTATGGAAAAGAAAGATGCCAAACTGTAGCAACCCGACCTCAAACAGTCAAGTCTCTGTGTATCTGTGCCATCACTGGATCAGTATGCTGGCACACACAGTACATCAATGTATATATCAAAGTGCAATCACATGTATAAATAACGTAAAACTGATATATACCTCATAAGTCACAGCAAAAACAATCAATCGGGTGTGGAGTCTCATCAACACCATCGGCAAGTTGACTACAGACTGTAACCCTGTACCATACTCTTACTCATCGGAAGAAAGTATCTACAACATGATACATTGCAGCCGTGTAGGTTAGTACATTGAATGTACCAGGAAGATCACAATATGAGAAAATAGATGATAAAACTGTTCTATATGCAATATGGCTTTGTATCTCTGTGTCTGAGTTGTTTTGCATAAAAGTTAGTTCTTTCTTTTCCCTACATCAAAGGAATAACTGGAGTCTGTACTATGGAGTTTTCTATCATGACATGGTTCCGCCAACCGATCTCTCATAGCCCAAATCATCATAAGTTACCCACAATTAAGTTATGAGTCCGGTGTTGAGAGTTCCGAGATAGATCCAAGTCTAGATGCTCAAATTGTCCGTAACCGGGGACACGGCTAATTGATTAGTTTTTAACCCTCTACAGAGGTTTGTACACTTTACCCGCAAGATTCAATCCCTATTTTTACGTTCTCGCATTTCAGGGTGTTTGAGAACAAGATGACCGAAACATGGTCCTCCGAAGAGTTCCTCTGACCACTGTCTGGTGCTCATCCAATCCTACCGTAGTTCTACATCTGCTAGCACCGTCCTAGCCAGAGTCACAACTAAGGTCAACCAAGCCAGAGCCCATAGTGACTTGCGGTTACACAGGTAAGCTTCCGGGCATGAAGTATTCTTCCATCTCTTTGAGTCTAGGTGAAGCTTTCTGCAAGATGTCATGGCGCTTCTCCATGCATCCCGGCCATCCACTAGTTTATCCAGGGTGCCCATCAACCATCCTTCACCTAGTAGTGTGTATTGAATTCTTGTCTCGAGTCTTGAATTCTTGAGGCCTTGAAGATGCAGTCCTTGCAGATTCCATCATGAAGTTGTTGTCATTGACGCAGAGTCATCCATTCTCACACCACTCCTGAGCACTCATACCAAACCCCGTCTACATAGCATAGCATTTAGACTACATAACATCCCAGTCTTTATAACAGGGAGACGGGTTCCTACCTCATGCATACTACTCAACTACAAGGATTCAATATCACTACTGGAGGGATTGTTGAAAGGGTGCTACTACATGCAAATAAAACATAGGTATGAAAAACATGGTCAAAGTGAACTTGCCTGGTATTACTTGATGAAGATCTAACACTCTCGGAAACTTTGATAAACTATTCGTCACTCCGAGAAAATTTATATAGTCAAACATAGCATTCATATAAATAAACATACCAGCAAGAAATTCTAACACTCGCAGTAAAAATCAACAAATAGAAGCAACAAAGAAATCCAAATAATAGTAGCATAACAGTCGGTATTGATTTTCTACAAGCTAATAGAATTACAACACATAAGGAATCTGATGAAAGCTAACACTAATGGCGTCAACAGAGAGGTTTCTTCGAGACGAACCTAATGCAATTGGTTTCATCGAAAACGGAGCTCCGGTTCAAAAGTTATGATCAAACAAAGGTTTGAGCTAGATTTGAAGTTGAATAAATTTTATTTGCTCAATCTTCAAATTGAAAAGTATATGTCACAGGGAGTATTCTACAAAAAGAATCACTTAAATCAGAGTTACAGATAAAAAGTTGGAGGGTTTTGAAGTTCAGGGACTATTCTGAAAATTTTTAGGAACTAAAATGTGAAGAAAGTATTTGCCTCGGGGTCCTTGGCCACGTGGCGCAACACTACTGGAAAGAAACTGTTCGCTGTAGAGTTAATCTAGTGAACAACTGCTAATTAGAAGAAAACGCTCTGGCCTAAAAGAGAGAGAAAATAGATCTAATCTAGAACTTAGGTTTTGGATCTGACGATGGTAAAATAAAAACAGTTCGGGCTAACTAAAAACCAGACCGGTTTAATAATAAACGGTCGGTTCACTGCTTGAACCGGACATACACAACAAACAAAAAACAAGAAAGAAGAGATGAGGAGACGGGGAACAGGGGAAGCAGTGGCGCTTACAAAGGCATGGTCGTCATCTCAGGCGGCGACTCCGGCAAGGCAGGTGAAGGAAGGAAGGGGCGGTGGGTCGCGGGGCCAGGGATGGCAGCTCCATCGTGGCGTCAAGTGGTGCTGGATGACGGGGTCGGGCAGGGCCCCCCTGGGACGGAGCTCAGAGCTCGAGCGGTTCAGCCATCGACGGTGACGCGGCTTCGGGTGGTGGTTGTGGCGCTCGTCCTGGTGGCCTTCGAGGTTGCAGAGGAGAAGGATGGGATCCACCTCCGCACGGCGGTCACATGGGTGACCACAGAAGAGTCAGGGGCGGCCTATGGCCACAACATTGTGCAGCTGAAGCTCGGGTGGCGCCGGCGAGATCTGTTGGGCGTCAGGGAGGTTACTCTGGTGCGTTTCTACATGGGAAGAAGGTTTAGAGAGATAGATTAGATCATGGAGAAGACAACAGAAAAAAATAGGTTCTGGGAACCTATAGACGCGACGGAATCAACCGGCGAAGAGCTTCTGGACGGTCGAACTTCGGCGAGATGACGACGGCTCTCTAGGTCACGGTAGATCAAGATTTTTGCAAAAATCGGGTGAGGAGGAGGCGGCGGTATTTATAGGGAGTCGGGCTTGCACGAGGGGCAACGAACGGATCGAATCGGGGAGATTTGGGATCGGAATACGACCGTGAAGAACACGAAAGACAGAGGGGGGATGACAAGCGGGACCCGGTGGTCAGTGACACGGGGAGGCGAGTGATACGTCTCCAACGTATCTATAATTTTTTATTGTTCCATGCTATTATATTAACTGTTTTGGATGTTTAATGGGCTTTAATATGCTCTTCTATATTATTTTTGGGACTAACCTATTAACCGGAGGCCCAGTGCCAGTTTTTTTTTGCCTATTTTAGAGTTTTGTAGAAAAGGAATACCAAACAGAGTCCAAACGGAATGAAACCTTCGTGATGATCGTTCTTGGACCGAAAGAAAACCAGAAGACTTGGAGTTGAACTCAGAAATGCCAAGAGGCATCCACGAGGCAGGAGGGCGTGCCTAGGGGGGTAGGCACGCCTCCCACCCTTGTGGGCCCCTCGTAGCTCTACCGACGTACTTCTTTCGCCTATATATACTCTTATACACTAGAAACATCAGGGGAGCCACGAAACCACTTTTTCGCCGCCACAACCTTCTGTACCGTGAGATCCCATCTTGGGGCCTTTTCTGGCGATCTGCCGGAGGGGGAATCAATCACGGAGGGCTTCTACATCAACACCATTGCCTCTCCGATGAAGCGTGAGTAGTTTACCACAAACCTTCAGGTCCATAGTTATTTGCTAGATGGCTTCTTCTCTCTCTTTGATTCTCAATACAAAGTTCTCCTCCATGTTCTTGGAGATCTATTCGATGTAATACTCTTTTGCGGTGTGTTTGCCGAAATCCGATGAATTGTGGATTTATGATCAAGATTATCTATTAATATTATTTGGTTCTTCTCTGAATTCTTATATGCATGATTTGATACCTTTGCAAGTCTCTTCGAATTATCGGTTTAGTTTGGCCTACTAGATTGATCTTTCTTGCGATGGGAGAAGTGCTTAGCTTTGGATTCAATCTTGTGTGTCCTTTCCCAGTGACAGTAGGGGCAGCAAGACACGTATTGTATTGTTGCCATTGAGGATAAAAAGATGGGGTATATATCATATTGCTTGAGTTTATCCCTCTACATCATGTCATCTTGCTTAATGCGTTACTCCGTTCTTATGAACTTAATACTCTAGATGCATGCTGGATAGCGGTCAATGTGTGGAGTAATAGTAGTAGATGCAGAATCATTTTGGTCTACTTGACACGGGCATGATGCTTATGTTCATGATCATTGCCTTAGATATCTTCATAATTATGCGTTTATATCAATTGCTCGGCAGTAATTTGTTCACCCACTGTAATACTTGCTACCTTGAGAGAAGCCACTAGTGAAACCTATGGCCCCCGGGTCTCTTTTTGATTATATTACGTCTCTTTTCCATAATATTGCATCTAGTTTCCATATTATCGAATCTTGTTTACTATTTTGCAATCTTCACTTTCCAATCTATACAACAAAAATACCAAAAATATTTACTTTATTATCTCTATTAGATCTCACTTTTGCGAGTTACCATGAAGGGATTGACAACCCCTATATCGTGTTGGTTGCAAGGTTCTTGATTGTATGTGCAGGTACTAGGTGACTTGTGCGTCGTCTCCTACTGGATTGATACCTTGTTTCTCAAAACTGAGGGAAATACTTACGGTACTTTGCTGCATCTCCCTTTCCTCTTCAAGGGAAAAACCAACACAACCTCAAGAGGTAGCAGTGAGCAAGGGGGACGGGCGACCGAGGCGGAACGCCTTCGGGCGCGAGCGATGTGGAGGTGGGCCGGCTGGCGCTGTTCGGCCCACTAGCTGAGCTTCAGCCTAAAACAAACAACGCTTTCTCTTTTTTTAATAAAGAGAGAGGAAAAGACAATAAATTAAATAAAACCAAAAGTTACCTAGGCATATTATGTACCAAAAATTTCAAAAAAAGATTTTCTACAACATGAACTATTTTTCAAAATTTAAATAAAATCTACAAAAAATCTCAAAGTCAAACAATGATTTACCCAATAAAAATCATTTTTAAAATACCAAAATGATTTCAAATTTATTTTCTCCTAATTTTCCATTGAAGGGAGTCATTTTACCCTTACTTCCATATATTTATTTTTGGAGAAAAATAATTTGAATAAAACCCAAATAACTCTTAAATGGTTTTGAATTTGCATTTCAAACCACTTTCAAACATTTCTGTTTTTTTCTGATTCAAATTTATTTCAAATTTTGCCATTGGTTTGGAGTGTCATATTTCCTCTCTTTATTTTGAAATTGCTTAGAGGAATTTGAAATTATTCAAAAAGGAAAGGATTCCAAATGGAATTCAACATGGTTTAACTCCCCACTCTCTTTCATTTAAATTTGGAGAAGTCATTTAATCTCCTGTCTTGAGAGTCCTTGAGTGGCATGAATTTTGAATTAACTTCAAATGAAGTTCAAATCATTTCAAATGGAAGCACTTTTGGGAAAGTCCTTTTATTCTCTCTCATTCAACTTTCAAAAGTTTCAAATTTCACTCAATTTCACACAAGCAATCACACCACAATTAAGCAAATAATCAAAACTATTTATTTAATATAACATTCCAAAATTTAGAATTTGGGGATGTTAAAAACCTAGGATTATTTGATGGGTTCTCTTGCTACAAGAATTTGATTTACATATCACTGATAGAAAAGGAGCAGAGAACCCCATGGCTGATAACTTGGCTAGGCTTGAAAATATTCTTAATGACCCACTACCTATTGATGATAGTTTTCCTAATGAGCAATTAGCTGCAATAAATGTTTCTAATAGTACACCTTGGTATGTTGATTATTCTAATTATATTGTTGCTAAATACAACCCTCCTAGCTTTACATGCCAACAAAAGAATTAAGACATTACTTTTTGGATGACCCACATCTTTATAAAGAAGGAGTAGATGTATTATTAGACGTTGTGTACCTGAGCATGAACAGGGACAAATCCTATGGAAATGTCACTCTGAAGCTTATGGAGGACACCATGTGGAGACAGAACTGCTCACAAGGTATTGCAATATGGGTTTTATTGGCCTACTCTCTTCAAGGATGCCCGTAAGTTTGTTTTATCTTGTGATGAATGTCAAAGAATAGGTAATATCGGTAAGCGTCAAGAAATGCCTATGAATTATTCACTTGTGTTGAACCATTTGATGTTTGGGGATTTGATTTCATGGGACCTTTTCCTTCCTCTAATGAGTATACTCATATTTTGGTCGTTGTTGATTATGTTACTAAGTGGGTAGAAGCTATTCCAACTAGTAGTGTTGATTACAACACCTCTATTAAAATGCTTAAGGAGGTCATTTTCCCAAGGTTTGGAGTCCCTAGATATTTGATGACTGATGGTGGTTCATGTTGGGAAACATAGCATGCAATTTCAAAATAAATTCTACGCTCACGCAAGATCTATCTAGGACATGCATAGCAACGAGAGGGGGAGAATGTGTCCAGGTACCCTCATAGACCGAAAGCAGAAGTGTACGCGGTTGATGTAGTCAAACTTCTTCTCGTTCTGACTGATCAAGCACCAAACATATGGCACCTTCAAATTCTACACACGTTCAGCTCGATGACGTCCCTCGAACTCTCGCTACAAAAAAAAGACACATCCATGACATTTTGGGCCGAACGAAAAAAAAATCTGTCATACTTATGACACTTCTATGATGATAATTGTGACAAAACCCAGTATCATCATAGATGTGGTGGGCTCCTACTTATATGACAAAAAATCATGACAGAGAATGGGCTTTTCGTCCTGGGCGGGCCGGAGACGCAACTGCATGACATTCTTTGGGCCGTCCATGATGGAAAAAACCATGGTAGAAGCGATGGCGAGGAAAATTTTGGGGAGTTCCCGATTACGGTGGGTGGTCGGGGCCGAGCGATGCGCGTTTCTCTTGTACACATACGCGCCTATGTGCGAGGCGTTGGGCTCTAACTGAACCCGAGCGAGGCATCGCCTAACTGAACCCGAGCGATTGCACTACAGGCTACGCGTTACTGAACCCGAGCGATCGAGCGATTCCTTCGCTACTGCTGCTAACTGAAGCCGATCGATGCTGCCTCTGGATGAACAGTGAGCGTTGCAGGGGGGTTTGGATGAACAGTGAGCGTTGCAGGGAGGGTTGGATGAACAGTGAGTGGTGGGGGTGGATGAACAGGACCCCGATCGATCGAGCCGGTTGGGGCTGGATGAACAGGACCCCGTGGAGGGCTGGATGAACAGGATGACCCCGTGGAGGGCTGGATGAATAGTAGATGGTGGAGGGGTGGATGAACAGTAGCCCGTGGAGGGGTGGTTGAACAGGAGCCCGTGGAGAGGGTGGTTGAATAGTAGCCGGTGGAGTAGCGCACGGTGGAGGCTGGATGAACAGGAGCCCGTGGATGAACAGTCGCAGGTGGAGGCTGGAGGAGGTCGACGATGGATGAACAGTAACCCGTGAAGGCTGGAGGAGGTCGACGGTGGATGAACAGTAGCCCGTGGAGGCTGGAGGAGGTCGACGGTGGAGATGAACAGTATCCCGTGGAGTCCTGTTTTGCGGTACGCCACACCCCTCCCGATGAACAGGACCCCCGTTTCGACTGTAGCGCTCCAACACAAGTCTGTTTCGTCCATTTTGCGGTACGCCACACCCCTCCCGATCAACAGGACCCCGTTTCGACCGTAGGAGGTCCAACACAAGTCCGTTTCCTCCGTTTTGCGGTACGCCATACCCCTCCCGATGAACAGGATCCCGTTTCAAACGTGGCTGGTCGAACACAAGGCCGTTTCCTCCATTCTACGGTACGCCAGGCCTCGTTTCCATCGCCTATTCTGTCCAAGCCCTCTCGATGAACATGACGACGCATTCCGTTCCGACCCAGCCGGTTGGCTCCCCATGAACACGACAACGACGCTGTTTCTTCGTTCCAACCCAGCCATGTTCACGAGCCCTGGCCGCACGTATATATGTGCGAGTAGGCTTTCGAGACCCCGCCCGTATGTACGTACATGGCCGTATTTTCTTTCTTGCACACTGGCTGTTGTATGTACATGTACATGCTACGTGTGCGCCTCTACTACGACACGTGCGCGCCTCTACATCCACCAGTATGTACTTACACATTCGCGACCAGAATGACAACGCTACGTACGCTTCGACCAGGTGGGTCCCGACTGTCAAGCACTTCCTTGTGAGCGAAGATGTAGATGGTGGGTCCCAGCAGTCAGGGGGTGAATCATTTTTTATTTTTTTCCCGGACGCACTTCCTTGCGTGCGAAGATGTAGCTGGTGGGTCCCAGTAGTCAGGGGGGCGAATCTTTTTTTGGACGCACTTCCTTGCGTGCGAAGATGTAGCTGGTGGGTCCCAGCAATCAGGGGGAAACGTTTTTTGCGAAATACGGTGGCCTATCCGGTGGGTCCCCGCTGTCAGGTGGAGGAATAATTATTTTGTGCGTAATAAGGAGGCACTTCCTTGCGGCTGTCGTGGACCCAGCTGTCAGCCTCTTCACGTACAGTACTCTTCCGATGGAAGTCGGTCGTTGACCACATTGACCACGCCACGCCGAGAGCACCACGGTGGTGGATGACAGCGAGGCCTAGGAAGGGGACGACACGGAGCCGGGGAAGACGCGGCAGTGGATGCCCATGCGGAGAGGAGTACAAGGGTTCATTGGTTTGGCTGCGGTGTGAGGCTGCCGTCGTCGCAGAATAACAGGGGGTGTGGGTCAGTAGAGGGATGGCCTAGCCAGTGGTGGGAGTAGTAGGAGGCAATGAGGCCTCCACGGCATCACAGCCGGCCAAGGGAGGCAGGAGCTTGCGGCACGACCGGCGCTGCTTTGGGCGGCTGGAGCAAGAAGACCAGAGGTTGAAGAAGCACTACGGCCGTTGGATGGACATCGTACGGTCACTGAAGCTAGAATCGTTCATATTAACTAAAGTTGACAAAGGCCTCCGTCCCAGTCAACTTAGTAGGCCCACAAGTCAGCCTCCCAACATGGTGGGTCCCAGCTAGTAGGGGGTATTCATTTTTTTGTGCGTAATAAGGAGGCACTTCCGGTGGGTCCGAGCTGACAGTGGGGGGAACATTTTTTCACAAAATACGGTGGCCTGTCCGGTGGGTCCCAGCAGTCAGGGGGGACATTTTTTTCACGAAATACGGTGGCCCGTCCAGTGGGTCCCAGCAGTCAGGGGGAAACATTTTTTTCGCGAAATACGGTGGCTTATCCGGTGCGTCCCTGCTGTCAGGTGGAGGAATAATTATTTTGCTCGTAATAAGGAGGCACTTCCTTGCGGCTGTCGTGGACCCAGCTGTCAGCCTCTCCATATACAGTACTCTTCCGATGGAAGTCGGTCGCTGACCACATTGACCATGCCGCGCCCAGAGCACCACGGCGGTGGATGACAGCGAGGCCTAGGAAGGGGACGACGTGGAGCCGGGGAAGATGCAGCAGTGGATGCCCATGCGGAGAGGAGTATGAGGGTTCACTGGTTCAGCTGCGGTGTGAGGCTGCCGTCGCCGCAGAATAATAGGGGGTGTGGGTGAGTGGAGGTATGGCCTGGCAGCGGTGGGAGTAGTATGGGGGTGGTGAGGCCTCCGCGGCAGCACAACCAGCCACGGGAGGCAGGAGAAGGCGGCATGACCGGCGCTGCTTTGGGCGGCTGGAGCAAGAAGACCAGAGGTTGAAGAAGCACTACGGCCGTTGGATGGACATTGTACGGTCACTGAAGCTAGAATCATTTATATTGACTAAGTTGACAAAGCCCTTGGTACGTGCTAACTTAGTAGGCCCACAGGTCAGGCTCCGAAACGGTGCGCCCCAGATGTCAGGGGGAGGAATCATTTTTTGGGTAGCCGAAGCTGAGAATATCCGAGCTTGAAGAAGAAGCACTACATCCGTTGGATAGACATCCAACGGCCACTGCTGCTAGAACCATGTGTTGACTATAATAAGTTGACAAAGCCTTGCATACGCGTCAACTTATATTTTTTAGGGGACGCGTCAACTTAGTAGGCCCACAAGTGTGTGGCAGAGAACTTATAGCCCATTTGCGATTTGTAAGAATGTACAACCCATTTTTGAATTCTAATGGAATTTACTACAGCCCATTTACAGTTTGTTAAAAGTACAGCCCATTTTCTAGCTAGGACAATGATTAATAATTCAAACCAACCGTTGAATGCAGAATTCAATAAAATCTCCCTCATTTTGATGGGATCCGAAATATTTTTATCCCAAAATTTTTAGTTAGATTAAATATAAATTTGTATTAAGTAAAAATCATCGCGAAGAAAAACTCTACAGTGCTCACGCCTCAAAAACACAAATACTGCTCGAGCTGCTTGGTCCCAGTTGTTGGCTGCACCTTGTGCAATTCTCTCATTTATATTGACTACATAGGTTGACAATGGTGTGGGACCGTGATGTCAGGAAATCAGGAGGAAGCAAAAATATATATATGTATATAATAAGGAGGCACTTGCGTACATATGGCTATGACCCTAGTGGGTCCCTAGTGTCATCCAGTCAAAGTAAAGTCATCTCCTCAATCCTCATGTTCGTTGACGATGTTAACAATGCTCGGTGCCACGGTGAGCGCAACAACTCGAAGGACGACAGAGAGGACCTCGCGGGCCCTACGGATGGCCTATACAGCGCCCGCTGCTCATTCAGGAAGCCAGAATCATCGGACACCTATGAGCACCTTCAAGAAACTGAGACGCCATGAAATGGTAAGGCCGGGCTTGGGAGCTCTGGTTTATTTCACACATGTATTAACATACAAGTGTAATTTACTCGTCATCGCGAACAATGCATAAAATACTGGCGTAATGAAACCGAGGGCCCGAGGTCTGTAAGTAAAACCGGCAGGTTACGCGTGTAATTTGAGAGACCAGTGTATATTTTACTAGTCGAAATCGACCAACCAAGTGCTTCGCCCGAGACCATCTGCTTTTATTCACAAGCGTCAGTTTTACAAGCGGTTTTGGTTGGAAAACGATGATCCAATCACGGCCTAATATGATGAGTTGGTCGGAATATCATATGGTTTCACGTCTAACCTACCCGACTGGTCGTATAGGCTATGAGTGAAACATAAGACGATGAACTTCTTAAGCACGGAAACAATAGAAGAGGATGATCTTCTTAATAAGCAAATCACCGACATTAGATCGACATGCAAAACAATAATAAGCATTATTCTCAGGAGGCACGGTGAACAGCTCGTGATGCCGCATGCCACAGCATTCCAAGCTCAACTTTGCAATCAAACACAAGGCCTGGCATTACATGGACAATATTCATAACAAACTCTTAACACATGAATATCTCAACAGAGTAACTATTTACTTCTAAACTGAACACAAGAATAGGAAAAAACAATCGACGCTGCTCACAGCAAGGGCGTCCCACTCAAAAATATCAAATGCATGTCTTCTGGCTAACATCAATCAACAAATTTTGACAAGGTTTTCCAATTCCAATATATTAAACTAACGTCTTCTTGCTAACATCAATGATTAAACTTTGACAAGCTTTCCCCATTCAAAATATGTAATGCCTATGATCATGGAGTCCTGTCGTGGCTTCTTGTACTTGTTTGGGCACTTTTTGCCCAGTGCACTCCACGTGTTGTAGAATTGCCAATGCTCTCTGCAGACTAGTCATGTCACCAGCGTCTAATAATACTCTGTAAAGCTTCTCGGTCATTCCTTCTGTAATGTAGCGCAAACAGTGACTGCTTATTTCTGCAAAGTGGAACGACCAACTGGACCCAGTAATGCGGCAGTTTTCCTTGGACACATTGGCTCCTTTTGTGCAGTTCAACTAAAATCAAAGTCGGGATAAAACCGAGCTTTAATTTTGATATCCCTGTAAGCAACAATAGGTATAAGGGAAACAATTACTGAGAAATAACGGTTGATGACTTGTACTCCCAGAAGAAAAGCATCTACTGATCTACCTTATCTTGATGGGAAACAAAGCAGGAGAGTAGCAATTCTCCATCAATGTGATTCATTCATATTGACTGAGACATTATCTTAACAATGCCTTGTTTCAACATGTATAAAGAACGACAAAGAAGAAAAGTACCATTCCTAAAACAATGCAACTGATTCATTTTAACAGAGACATTATCTTAACAATACATTGGTTAAACATGTAGAAAGAACTACAAAGCAGGATAGTACCATTCCTAACAAGTGTTGCAGATTTGAACTAAGATTCAGTAGTTAATTAATTCTGAGAGTGGCATTGCTTAATTTTACCGGCGGCATTAGATTAACAAAAAGCATAAACAGTTCTAGGGGAGAGTTGGCGCAACAACAACATGTGCTTCCATCTACTTATAAAGGGGGTGATGCATAGTTTTGTTGTAACAAAGAAACAAGCATCATGTCTGGGTTGGAACTTTTTTTGCTCACTTAATGGTAAAAGACAACAGTTCAATAGCTTCAATTCAACATTTATCCAAAATAGTACTAATACAAGTAGCACAACATCTCAAAGCACACTGCACCATCATGTGGATGAAAGTCGGTACTAACCTTTCTTGACCAAGATTTGAAACAGCTCGGGAGGAGGATCTGAATGATATCCCAACACGTATATGAAAATCCGATCTCCTTTTGTGCAGTTCCACCAAAATTAAGCAAAGTCGCCGGTGTGACATTCAAGTTGAACTGCAGAAAACACTCTTAAAACATAAGTGTTTCGTGTAGCGAAGCAAAATTTTGCAATAGCAACAAGTTGAATAGATATCCCTATTTAAACAAAGGCAAAAAAGGAATCAATTACTGGCTAATAAAGGAGGATGAGACATGCGGCCACAAAAATGGTAATCCCACCAATCCCTAACAAGTGTTGTAGTTTTGAAATAAGATTAAGTAGTTAATTCTGAGAGTGGCACTGCTTAATTTTACCAGCAGCATTAGATTAACGAAAATCATAAACAGTTTCAGGGAAGAGTGGGCGCAACAACAATATGTGCTTCCATCTACTTATAAAGGGGGTGATGCAGAGTTTGTTGTAACAAAGCAACAAGCATCATGTCTGGGTTGGTCCCATTTTTGTTCACTACTTAATGGGAAAACACAGCAATACAATAGCTTCAATATAATATTTATTTAAAACAGTACCAATACAAGTAGCACAACATCTCAAAGCACAATACACAATCATGTGGATGAAGGCATGTACTGACCTTTCATGAGAAGACCAGAATAAAATACGAATCTACCAACACGAATAGGAAATCCAATCTCATTTTGTGCAGTTGCACTCAAATCAAGCAAACTGTTTCGCGTAGCGAAGCAAAATGTCGCAATAGCAACAAGTTGAATAGATATCCCTATTTAAACAGAGGCAAAAAAGGAATCAATTACTGGCTAATAAAGGAGGATGAAACATGCGGCCAAAAAATGGCAATGCCGCCAATCCCTAACAAGTGTTGCAGTTTTGAAATAAGATTCAGTACTTAATTCTGAGAGTGGCATTGCTTAATTTTACCAGCGGCATTAGATTAACAAAAAGCATAAATAGTTACAGGGAGAGTGGGCGCAACAACAGCATGTGCTTCCATCTGCTTATAAAGGGGGTGATGCAGAGTTTGTTGTAACAAAGCAACAAGCATCATGTCTGGGTTGGTACCATTTTTGTTCACTACTTAATGGGAAAAGAGAGCAATACAATATCTTCAATTCAAAATTTATTTAAAATAGTACCAATACAAGTAGCACAACATCTCAAAACACACTGCACGATCATGTGGATGAAGGCAGGTACCAACCTGTCATGACGCACACAAGATAATGTACGAATCTACCAACACGAATAGGAAATCCAATCTCGTTTTGTGCAGTTGCACTGAAATCAAGCAAAGTGTTTCGAGTAGCGAAGCAAAATGTCACAATAGCAACAAGTTGAATAGATACTCCTGTTTTAACAGAGGCAGAAAATGAAACAATTACTTGCCGATAAAGGAGGATGAAACAAACGGTGATAGAAAGAAGCATCTAACTTATCTTGGATGGAAAACAAAGTAGGATAGTAGCATTTCTAAAATGGTTGCATTGATTCATATTAACAGAGACATTCTCTTAAAACAACATTCGTTAAAAAATGTAATTTACTGTTAATAGTGGCATTGCTTCAATTCTCCGGTGGCATTCTTAGATTAACAACAGCAAAATAGTTGTCTGGGACATGCCAGCACCATGTGCGTCCACACGTATAAATGGGTGATGCAGAGTATGTAGCCAAGCAGCATATATGCGTTGGTCCCATATTTGTTCTTTGAACCTTTTTCCTATGTGAGGGCAGCAAATCTAGTCCTGCACAAACTACCCGACCCCCCAGTTTCTTTCCCTTTTCAACAAAGAGATCGGTTCCTTACAAATGTGTGTACTGGGTTACCCCCTTTTTCCCTTTTCGACCAACAAAGCATTTGGATAGCCAGTCTATACTACTTTCCGTCCCTCCTTTCCTCATTGAACCACGTCCTAGATTCTTGATCCAGCCCACCGCACCCTTCTTTCCTCTTTGAACCAAGACCTAGATTCGACTACAGATCGAAAAAGATCCACATGCAGCTAGAGCAACGACGGTTTCAAAGAAACTTATACCTTAGGGCCGTCGGGATGTGGCAAGGTGTGTGGCGGGAGGCTGGATCTGCCCACACTATGTATGGCAGCGAGGAAGAAGGGGTCGGTGGCCCTCCCGCACAGGCGCTGGGTGAAAGAGAATAGCGCAGCCGGCAGTGGATTGCCTCCCTCGCCGAAGGTGATAGAGTGAATGATGCACCTCCTCCCCTTCTCGGTGCGACGGGATTCAGACGCCTCCTTCACCAGCTGTGAGGGGGGAGAGAGAGACAAGAGGCCAATGCAGTCTTGTTTAGATCTGGTGAAGAGAGGGTGAGAGACTGTGAATATAGCAAACCCTAGCAAATGAACGTTGAGCCTCTAGCGTATATTATATATATATATATATATATATATATATATATATATATATATATATATATATATGTAGTGCGGCGAGAGTGTGGAGAGTGCAAACCCTAGCGAACAAGCGCTGAGGCTCCAGCTTATATATATACTACTGTAGTACAGACTGAGCTCCGGTGCCTTAACTGCGCCTGCTTTTGGCTGTATGACAGGTGAGCCAGCCACATTTTGGGCCCACCTGTCATAAACCCAAAGGCAGGTGCACTAAGTCAATGAAGTTGCGTCCATATAGTACTCATGTATACGACTAATATTTAGTGGAGTGGTTTTCTGTAACTTCCCAAAATTTCAATTTGGCATGTTATAAATTAGATCATCATTGCATATCATATTTTATTGCATTTTGGTTTGATCCTAGAAATTCTACGCAACTCAAGGACCCACTGAGAGAGTTGGGGATTTCGTTATTTTCATATTTGAGTTTTCTCAAATTTTGAAAACAGGATCAATTGGTTTTGATTATTTTTTTGCTGATATTTCTAAAATAAGATATATGAGAGGAGGTAAAAGGACTTCTCCAAAATAAAATGAAATATTAGAGGAAAAATATTAAAATTAATTTTGTTATTTTATTTGGAGTTTATTGCAATTTTATTTGAATTAGAAAAATTGCACGTTTTCAAAATAGCATTTTAGGGCCAAGAAAATGTTCTTCTAGTTCTAAATATTTTATTTAGACGATGAAAATTTGTTTTGGCATTTTTAAATTTCTATTTATTTTTCTAGGATTTATTTAAGTTTCGGCGAAATTATTTAAAAAAAGTTTTTTTTCACGGACCGAACTGGGACGAAGGCCCAGCCGGCCCACCTTCGCCGCCGCCTCGCCCGAGCGTGGCTGAGCTGGACTCTGGCCGGAGTCCAGGCCAGCGTCGCCACCGCCTCCCGGGGGTGCCCCCTCCCCCAAGTCGGACGCCCCCCTCCCCCCGTCCCCTTTATATAGCCCCCCCACCACCACCACCCCCACCCGAGCCGCGAGTCCTGCCGCCGAGCCACCAGCCCCGCCGCCGACGTCGTCGTCATCGACGCCGCTTTCCGCCGCGGCCGCCCCACCCCGCCTCACCTCGTCGGAGCCCCACCGCCCGCCGGAGCCTCGCCGGAGCTAACCGAAGCCGCCGCCGCCATTTTTTTCGAAAACCGTTTTTTTAAGAAAACCCTAGTTTTTTTAGATTAGATCGATCGGTTTTTCTGGTTTATTTTTGTAGCGAGTGTCCACTCGGGCGTTTCTTTTAACGAACGCCGTTCACTCGTTAGACGCAGACAATGAACGTCCGTTCGTCAGCCTGTTCGTCAGTTTTCTTTTTTCGGGGTTTTTCCGCGATTATTTCCGATCGCGATTTCAGCCCGGATCTTAGTTTTAGTTTATCTCTTCGCTCGTTTATCGGAATCAGGCGATTCAAGCGCCTAGAGTTTCATCTCGAAGCCCTCTTTCTGTTTAACCAACTTGAACAAAATTTTGGTACTATAAAACTTGACTTAAGTCCATATTAGTAATCGGATCTTGTTTCTTTCGTAGTTTGAGTTTCGTTGCTTCGTTTGATTTGCTTCTTTTTGCAAAGCGGAGTTCTTAAGTTGAAATTTCTGGTTAGATCTCTTATTTGAAGTTTTACTCGTGCTTATAGTTGATTGCTTATTGTATGCTTGTTTGTTTGTGTTAGAGTACCCGGAGTGCAAAGCGTGCTACTACGAGTCTCTAGGTTTTGCAGATCATCAGCAAGGCAAGTAACACTTTGATCATACCTCTTTACTACCCAGTTTTTTTTGCATTAGATCAATCCTCAAACAATTGCATGATTAGGATCTGATTAATATGTGGATTTTGGGAAGTAGATGAGGTAGTACCTATTGTCCTGTTTATTATCAAACCTTCGGGAGTTACTTCTACGTTGCTTATATTGCTATGCTATTCCAGTAGATGTGGATTGGGTGAGTGTATCCATGACAGATGTGAGTTTTGATAATTAATGGTTAACTTAAGGTGGCAACTTTAATACACATCTGGGTGGATTGAGGCACTTGGGGAACCCAGTGTTGCCTGTATTTTTGGAAATCCCGGGGTTCCGTGTGATTTTCCTAAGGACCGCCACCCAGACTCAAAGAGATCATAAGATTATTCATGCTAGAAACTTCTGTGTGCAGCCACAAGCTACTATGGGCTCTAGCATAGTTGATTAAGTTGCGTAAACTCTTGAAGTGGTAGACTAGCAGATGTAGTGGGTTTTAGGTGGTACTGTCTACCCGGAGTAAGGAGTTAATGCTTCTGAAAGGCTGTGTCTCGGTCGTCCATTTCTCAAACACCATGTAGTGTGAGAAATACAACGGAGGTGGTCGAGTCTTGTGGGGAAAAGTGCGCAAACCTCTGCAGAGTGTACAAACTAATCATGGTTAGCCGTGTCCCCAGTTATGGACGTTTTGAGTATCTAGTTTCTTGGATTATCGTGTGGATATCATCATGTTACTTAATCAGGCCCGAAGGAGTTTTAAACGGTTACAAATCCACTCAGCATTCCGAGGCAAATAAAAGCGATGGCATAGTGTTTTTTAATCACTCGGCTGGAGAAGGACTGGCCGGGTCGCAGAAGCTGTCAAGATCGATGCTGTTGGCGATGCGAGTGGCTGCCTCGAGGAAAGTGTCCATGAAGTCCTGGAAGGATTGCTTCTTAGTGTTTGCCACTTTGAGAGCTGCCAGCTTGTCTTCTTTAGCCTCCTTGCAGTGCACTCGGACCAAAGACAAGGCGACATCAGCACCATAGCGGGCAGAAGATTTATTCCACTCTTGCACTCGACCTGTAATCTGATTTAGCCGAGTCATCAAGGACTCGAGGTCTTGAGACATTTCCGCCTGAGGCCAGAGTTTGGCGTCCACTCGGGCCATCGCCGCCTTCAGCCGAGCCAGATAGTCGACTGCACCGTCCAAGCGTGATTCCAGTCGAAGCAAGTTCATCGCGACTTCATCTTTCATGGGACAGTTGATAGGCGTCCAGTTTCAGCTTCAAAGTCCTGACAGAGTTCTGTTCCATCACAATGAGCAATGAGTCGACAGTATTGCAAATCTCAGTCGACGATAGTTATCTAACTGAATGGTCATACCTTCAAGCTTCAAGACGAGCTTCGCCACAAGTTGTTCCAAATGAGACTCTAGCTTGCCCGTCTTGGTCCTGAGACCATCAACTTTAGCGGTCAGGTTCTCCTTGTCCCTCCTCAGTTGTTCGACTTCACAATTGGTGTCCGAGACGGTCGTCTTCAATTTTGCATTCTCGTCCTCCAACTTGCCGACTGAAGCCAGCTTCTCGTCCGCAAGCTTTGTCTTCTCGCGTGCTTCCTTCTGAGCAGCTGCCAGATCCAAATCCTTCTGCTCCAAAGCTTCCTTCATCCTCTCAAAATAAACAACACTCTTCAGACGAGACTGAAGTTGGCGATTTTCACTATGCACATATGTTTGTGTGAATTCACTTGGTTCAAAGAGACTGAAAGAAAAACCAGTGCGAAGTGTGAAGCTACAAAGCAGACAAAATGGCCGAGTGATTACCTCCCATGACGGTTGTTTCTTCTTGAGCAGTCTTCAGATTCTTCTTCGCAAGTTCGAGGTCAAGTTCAGCATTGATATGCTTCTTCTTTAATTCGGTGAGCCGAGCTCCAAGATCACAAGACCTCTGCAGACAGAAAGACAGACATGTCAGTCGACACATATAAGCGACAGTGAAGGAGAAGAATTACTATAAGACTACTGTCGAATCAAATATTCAACAGTAGTCTCGGGGACTACACCCAGTGGGTGCACTTAGCGTGCCCCCACTGGATCAGATCAATACTCAGCGAGAGTTCGGAAAAAAGACAGAGATATATATCATCAGACCTCAGTCGACTACTAGCAACAGACCGTGGTCTCGGGTACTACACCCAGTGGGTGCACTCGACGTGCCCCCACTGATTCAGAAAGTGCAAAATTGAAGATTTCCTGAGTTCTAAATGAAGGAACACCCAGTGGGTGATCAGATATAAAGCAACGTTCAAAAGTTCAGTCAGAATTTTACTGACCTGGACATTGGTCTGAAGGGTAGTGTTGGCATTGTAGGCTATCTGACTGGCTTCATGCATCACTTTCACCTTCTCCATGACAAGATTCGCCTGGCGAAGAGCTTCCCTAGCGGCACTCGGTGAGTCATCCGGAGTTTGATATGTAGCAAAGAGGGATGGCTCCAGACGGGTTGAAGTAGTTGTCGGGTCAGATGAGTGGAGTTGCACTGGTGCAGCAGGCGTCTGTGCAGTCGACCCCGGCGGACAATCAGTCGTCAACGGGTTAGCAAATGTGACGTTAGTCCAAACTATCGCCTCAGGCGCCGGTGTCGACTGGGGGATTTGGAATTCAAGTCTCCTCCTGCTCGAACCTCCACTCTTCTTCTTCCTCTCTTGTAGAGGCACTTTTCTTCGTCGTTGTCAGGAAGCACAACGATGTCTTGCGGAGCTACATAAGAAGAGAAATATCAAATTTTCAGTCAATCGACCACCCACTCGGTTAAACAGAACTGGGTTGGATGAACTTACCAGCTCGTGAGGTGGCTTCTTCTTCTCCTGGTGCCTTGTCAACGTCCATGTCGGTGGCAGCAGAGGTGGGGCTGGAAGGACACAAGAATTGGTCGGTCAGATCGAGAAGACCTTTAGTCGACTTACGGAAACACAAACAAGATACCCACCCTGAGGCAACGGGGACGTCCATCTTGATTCGCGCCAATGTCTTCCGGGTCTTGGAGGGGGCAACTTTAGGCTACTTGGCCACCTTCTCCGTCGGCTCTGGAGTCGACGTCTGAGTGCGCTTCTGAGTACTGGCACTCGGACCCACGCCTTTCCCGCGCCCACTGACCAGATCATGCTGCTGTTTGGATCGACGTTTGAAGCATGGCGGCGAGTCGACTTCCTCCTCCTTGTCCGATTCCTCGCTCTCCTCCTCCTTGTCGTCTCCTTGAGAATCCCACTCGGCACTATCCTCTGCGCTATCCTCCCCCTCCTGGGCCTATTCCAAAGCCTATTCACCGTTGGGCATCGAATGCATCTCAGTGAACACCTGCAGAACAAATTGTTCGAACGAGAGTCGGTCAATATCAAGTGCAGTCGGAGCATGAATGAGAAGCAGTCAGAACGAAAAGCGTACCTTGTTGGGTGGGTTTACGCTGCTAAAGGGAACGACTCGCCTAGATCCTCTGGGATTGTCCTGATTGCCTGTGATGCTCCTCAGCCACAAGGCTACTATTTCATACGGCACTTCTTCTAGATGGACCCGAGCGGTGTCGTCTGGCCCGGAATACAGCCACATCGGGTGATCGCGGGACTGGAGAGGCTGGATGCATCGACTGAGGAACACCTCCAATAGATCCAGGCCCATAACGCCATCATTGATAAGCTGAACCACCCTATCCACCAACATCCTCGTCTCCATGGTCTTGCCAGCAGTCACTTTCAGTGGAGCAGGAGTCTGGACTCGGTCAAACAAGAAGTGGGGGAGGCCGGTCGACTGACCTGGAGTCGCGGCATTTTGGCAATAGAACCAAGTCGACTGCCAGCCTCTAACAGAGTTAGGAAGGGTCATGGTAGGAAAGGCACTCCCTTTTCTCTTTTGGATACCTAAACCCCCACACATCTTGATGACATGGGTTTTTGAGTCACTCGACTTCACCTTTTTTACCGATTGGGAACGAATGATGAAGATGTGCTTGAAAAGACCCCAGTGCGGTCGACACCCTAAGAAGTTCTCGCACATCGACACGAAAGCAGCTAAATGCATGATGGTGCTGGGGGAGAAAAGGTGGAGTTGAGCGCCGAAAAAGTTCAGAAACGCCCGAAGAGAAAGGATGCGGAGGAAGCGAAAAGCCACGGTCGACGTGGGTGGCGAGCAGAACGCACTCACCCGGTCGAGGTTGAGGACTCATCTCCCCCTCCGGCAGCCTCGCCGCTCCCTTGGCGATTAACCCCGACTCCACCAGCTCGTCTAGGTCCGCCTGCCGGATCGAAGACCGGATCCAATCGCCCTGGATCCAGCCTGGCGGCAGCCCCGAGCGTGACGACAACCCGCGTTGCTACTTCTTGCCCTTCGCCACCTCCTTCGTCTTCTTCGCGCGCTCTAGCGCCGGTGTCTTGTCCTTCACCATGGCGACGGGGCAGCGACGTCGGAGCGGAAGAGTAAGGTGCGGTGGAGAAGCAGAGAAAGGAGAAGGAAGAGAAGATGCGCACAGTGCGGATGCCTCGGTCTGGTCACCTTATAAGAGATTATTTCCGAGTGACTGACGCATGGGGCCGGTCGATCCCGTCAAATCCCGCAACAGTCGCGCGCAGCATACATGGCGAAAAAGGTAGCGCGGGAATCGAGGAATCACTATTTATCCGCTCTACCCACTTCGGCACTCCCCGTCCGGCGTGCTTCCCTGAAATTTCGTATCCCGTGAAATCCGGGATGCACTACAGACAATCGCGCCCAGGATCCTACGTTCCAACACAACACTCGGCACATGAGATCAACAGTTCACTCGACTGTCCGCTGAATGGATCAAGGCGACTGAGTCGACACCAAATACCGATGCAGGCATTCAGACTTGCAGAAAGCACTCTCGAGGTCCCAAAGCTCGGAACGGGTTCAATTTCAGCCTACTTTGCACTCGCACCTTAATCCGTTCGGGGGCTACTGATGAGGATACATACCTGGGGTAGGGTCATAGGCCTGACCTACACGTCCTACCCAAGGTCACTACCCCAGAAGATAAGAAGTCCAAGAATCCACTCGACGATGCAATCACTCGACCATATGAGAATCACTCGACTATGTCGAAGACCAGGAGTCGGTAGAATGTACAGCGGCCGGGCATTCACTCCTTAGTCTTCAGGAGCATTAAGAACAGTTAAGACTGTCGTTACTTGTAACGCCCCCACTTTATGTACATTAAACCCTTTGCAATGGAGGTGGGCGGGGGTCCTGGCGCACTCTATATAAGCCACCCCCTCCTCTGGGACAAGGGTTCGCACCCCCTATAACACAACACACATAATCCAATCGACCGCCTCCGGGCACCAAGACATAGGGCTGTTACTTCTTCCGAGAAGGGCATGAACTCGTAAACATCATGCGTACATCTTCACCATAGCTAATATCTTGCCTCTCCATACCTACCCCCCCTTCTACTGTCAGACTTAGAGCCACGACAATCATATCTACTATATGATTCATGTTCGACCTTTTGGTCTCCAGTGTTCCGAGGCCATGTCTATACATGCTAGGCTCGTCAAATTTAACTCGAGTATTCCGCATGCGCAAAACTGGCTTGCACCCGTTGTATGTGAACGTAGAGCCTATCACACCCGATCATCATGTGGTGTCTCAGCACGAAGAACTTTCCCAATGGTGCATACTTGGGGAGAACACTTATACCTTTAAATTTAGTTAAGGGATCATCTTATAATGCTACCGCCATACTAAGCAAAATAAGATGCATAAAGATAAACATCACATGCAATCAAAATATGTGACATTATATGGCCATCATCATCTTGTGCTTTTGATCTCCATCTCCAAAGCAATATCACGATCTCCATCGTCACCGGCTTACCACCTTGATCTTCATCGAAGCGTTGTGGTCGTCTTGCCAACTATTTCTTCTACAACTATCGCTGCCGCTTAGTGATAAAGTGAAGCAATTACATGGCATTTGTATTTCATACAATAAAGAGACAACCATAAGGCTCCTGCCAGTTGCCGATAAATTTTACAAAACATGATCATCTCACACAACAACGTATATCACATCATGTCTTGACCATATCTCACATCCCAACATGCCCTGCAAAAGCAAGTTAGACGTCCTCTACTTTGTTGTTACAAGTTTTACATGGCTGCTACGGGCTTCTAGAAAGAACGTTCTTACCTGCGGCACAAAACCACAATGGTGATTTATCAAGTTTGTTGTTTTAACCTTCTACAAGGACCGGTCGCAGTCAAATTCGATTCAACTAAAGTTGGAGAAACAGACACCCGCCAGACACCTTTATGCAAAACTAGTTGTATGTCTGACGGTGGAACCGGTCACATGAACGTGGTCGTGTAAGGTTGGTCCGGGCCGCTTCATCCAACAATACCGCCGAATCAAAATAACACATTGGTGGTAAGTAGTATGACGATCACCCCCCACAACTCTTTGTGTTCTACTTGTGCATATCATCTATGCATAGACCTGGCTCGGATGCCACTGTGGGAAACATAGCATGCAATTTCAAAAACAATCCTACACTCACACAAGATATATCTAGGAGATGCATAGGAATGAGAGGGGGAGAGTGTGTCCATGTACCCTCATAGACCGAAAGCTGAAGCGTTTGTTAACGCGGTTGATGTAGTCGAACTTCTTCTCGTCGACCGATCAAGCACCGAGCGTACGACACCTCCGAGTTCTACACACGTTCAGCTCGATGACGTCCCTCAAACTCTTGATCCAGAAAAGTGTCGAGGGAGAGTTGCGTCAGCACGACGGCGTGGTGACGGTGATGGTGAATTGATCCACGCAGGGCTTTGCCTAAGCACTACGTGAATATGACTTGAGGCGTAAACTGTGGAGGGGGGTGCCGCACACGGCTAGGAATCAATATTGTGTGTTCTACGGTGCCCCCCCCCCACATATATATATAAAGGTGGGAGAGGGAGAGGGGCAGCAAGGGGCGCCCCAAGTAGGAGGGATCCTACTTGGGTGCCTCCTCCAAGTCAGCCTCCCCCCTTCTATATGTGTCGGAGGGGAAGGAAAGAGAGGGGGAGAGAAGGAAAGGGGGAGGACAAATCCTCCCCCTACACGGGGGCGCACCAGCCCCTTGGGGCTAGTTTGTCCCCCTCTTGGCCCATTAGGACCATGTAGTTTGCCCGGAACCCCTTCCGGTGACCTGATACGTACCCGGTACCCCCAGAACACTTATGTTGTCCGAATACTATCATCCTATATATGAATATTTACCTCTCGACCATTTCGAGACTCCACATCATGTCCGTGATCTCATCCGGGACTCCGAACAACATTCGGTCACCAAATCACATAACTCATATAATACAAATCGTCATCGAACGTTAAGCATGCGGACCCCATGGGTTCGAGAACTATGTAGACATGACCGAGACACCTCTCTGCTCAATAACCAATAGAGGAACCTGGATGCTCATATTGTCTCTCACATATTCTACGAAGATCTTTACCGGTCAAACCGTTATGACAACATACGTTATTCCCTTTGTCATCGGTATGTTACTTGCCCGAGATTCGATCGTCGGTATCATCGTACCTAGTTCAATCTCGTTACCGGCAAGTCTCTTTACTTGTTCCATAATGCATCATCCCGCAACTAACTCATTAGTCACATTGCTTGCAAGTCTTCTTATGATGTGCATTACCGAGAGGGCCCAGAGATACCTCTCCGATACTTAGAGTGACAAATCATAATCTTGATCTATGCCAACCCAACAAACACCTTCGGAGATACCTTTAGAGCATCTTTATAATCACCCAGTTACGTTGTGACGTTTGATAGCACACAAGGAATTCCTCCGGTATTCGGGAGTTGCATAATCTCATAGTCGGAGGAATATGTATTTGACATGAAGAAAGCAGTAGCAATAAAACTGAAATATCATTATGCTAAGCTAACGGACGGGTCCTGTCCATCACATCATTCTCCTAATTATGTGATCCCATTCATCAAATGACAACACATGTCTACGGCTAGGAAACTTAACCATCTTTGATTACGAGCTAGTCAAGTAGAGGCTTACTCGGGACACGGTGTTTTGTATATGTATCCAGACATGTATCAAGTTTCCGGTTAATAGAATTCTAGCATGAATAATAAACATTTATCATGAATAAGGAAATATAAAATAACAACTTTATTATTGCCTCTAGGGCATATTTCCTTCAATTCACACTTTATTCATGGTTATTTCCATAAAATGCTTGCTAAGTATGATGTTAACCATTGAATTGCATCACCCTATCATCCTCAGTCTAGTGTCATGTTGAACCTAGCAATAGAGAAATAAAATTAATTCTACAAAAGATTGTCAATAGGTCTCAAAAGAATTGGTCTAAGAAATTAGATGATGCACTTTGGGCTTATAAAACAACATATAAAAATCCTAGGGGTATGTCTCCATATACAATGGTTTATGGAAAAGCTTGTCATTTGCCTCTTGAGTTAGAACATAAAGCATATTGGGCAATTAAAGAACTCAACTATGATTTCAAACTTGCTGGTGAGAAGAGGTTATTTGATATTAGCTCATTAGATGAATGGAGAACCCAGGCTTATGAAAATGCCAAGTTATTTAAATAAAAAGTTAAAAGATGGCATGATAAAAGAATCCAAAAACATGAGTTCAAGGTTGGAGAATATGTTCTTTTGTACAACTCTTGTTTCAGATTCTTTGCATGAAAACTCCTCTCCAAATGGGAACGACCCTATGTTATCGAGGAGGTTTATCGATCTGGAGCTATCAAAATAAATAATGCCAAAGGTACTAACCCGAAGGTTGTTAATGGGCAACAATTAAAAAATTATATCTCAGGTACGCCCATTAATGTTGAAAGCAATATTATCCAAACTATGACACCGGAAGAACACATAAAGGAAACCTTCTGGAACATTCCAGAATCGTGAAAAAGAGGAGGTACATGATACGGTAAGTAAACGAACTCCGTGAAATCTGCAAAAATATTTTCTGTCCATTTTGGAATATAACAAAAATTAGGAAAATAAGAAACTACCATGAAGGTGGCCCTGGTGGGCACAAGACACCAGGGCGCGCCTTGCCAAGCACGCCCAGGTGGGTTGTGCCCACCTCGGGTACCTTCCGGGCTCCATTTTTCTTTTGTTTGATTGTTTCCCAAGATAAAAATATCCTTTATATACCCCCTGAACCTATTAACCTCTGTATCGCGGAGAAATCTTATGTTTTCTTTTCTCGCTGCTTTCTGTCAAATTTGTCAAGCCGGGCATCATGTCTTTCCCTCCTCCAATGATGAAGAAGGCGATGCTTGGTTGCTTCAGGTGGAGTCCAGGGGAGAGGGAGTTGAAGAGGTCGCTATGGAGGAAGATGAGGGAGACTCGCTTGGAGTTCACCCTCCGGCCTCTGAGAGGGGCACCCTGGCCGACATCTCCACTCGTCCTAACCCCCATCAAGCCATGAGGCCAACAAACAATCAAGACGGCCCTAGAGATTAGGAAGAACTCCCTTCAAGGAGACCTCTACACATGTTACATCGAAACAATTTTCACAATTTGATTCATAACTATGGGTTCGAAAACACTCCTCGTGTGCATATACCGTCCAATTGGGACATATCTCGTCCAAGAGAAAGTGATGCAGGAACAAACTCTTGGGGCCCCGAAAATAAGCATATCATGGCTAAAGTGGAGAATAACACTGAGTTGCTTCATCAAGCTCTTCGGAAGATTCAAAATTTAAGAGAGGCACTCGGAGTTATATTGGACAAGCTTTCCACTTCATCACCACCACCACCTTCTTCATCACCAAAAGAAAATTGAGTATCGGGTATGGGCACTCCCCTTGGCTTGTGCCAAGCTTGGGGGAGGTGCCCCGGTATCGTATCACCTCCACTATCTTTTGCCTTTATTTACCTTAGTTCGATCCATAGTTATATTTTGCTTTAGATGAATAAAAGTTTAGTTCGATCCTTTCTTTTGAAAGCTTGCTTAGTGATCTATCCTTGTAATCGTGTGCGAGATATATAATAAAGCTTAGTTTGAGTTTTGCTATCTTTACTTTCATGTTTCAATAAAAAGAAAGGAAATAAATGAAAAAGATCATATGCTAATCTTATGGTAAGTAATGACATCACATAAGGAAAAGTATAAGTAGAAAATTTTATTGGAGATTGACAAACATAGCATTGGTCAATGATGCAATTCATGAAAGAATTAATAAGGGAAGGGAAGATTCACATGCAAATACACTATCTTGGAAATCTTTTGTGATTGTGAGCCCCCATCAATATATGCCAAAATTGTTGACGTCGGACAAGTAAGACAACATAATGATTTATGTTTGTTCACATTCACATAGAAGTTATATTGTCGTAGATCCTTCAACATGTGATGCTTGCCCCCCATCTTTGCTAGTCAAAAATTCTGCACCAAGTAGAGATACTACTTGTGCATCCAAAAAACCCTTAAACCCAAATCTTATTTTCAAGAGTCCACTATACCTACCTAAGGATTGAGTAAGATCCTTCAAGTAAGTTGTCATCTGTGCAATAAGGCAATAAAAGTTGCTTCTAAAAGTGTTATATCATTTAGTGTAAAAGAAAATTGAGCATTGTACGAACTTGTGATGGCAAAAAATAAAAGCGACAACCTACATAATAAAGGTTGCTATCACAAGGGGCAATATAACGTGACGTTCTTTTCCACTAAGGGATTGAGCATACAAATAAAAAGCGCATGGTAACCTCTGCTTCCCTCTGCAAAGGGCCTATCTTATACTCGTGTGCATTTACTTTCATGCAAGAGTCAAAGTTTTTCTCTCTATTCCTTTTTATTTTTCTCTTTTGGCAAGCATCATATGGTGAGGAAAGATCTAGGCACATATATCCAGTTGGATATGGGTAGCATGAGTTATTATTGTTGACATCACCCTCGAGGTGAGTCTGTTGGGGGGCAAAACTATAATCCCCTATCTTTCTATGTGTCCGGTTGAAATGTTTTGCTCATGTGTATGCGGTGAGTGTTAGCAATCATAGAAGACTATATGATGATTGAGTGTGTGGACTTGCCAAAAAGGCTCCGATACGTGACCCTTCATGAAAAATGATGAATTGTAGTTGCAAAGTTGACTGGGAACATAGTTTGTTGGTTTTTAATAAAGTTCATGCTTTATACTTCGATGTTGTGATGAATTGTTACTTATTCACCATAATGGTTTCTAACGGAAGAGGGGCAAAATTGAGCACCATTCTTATTTAGTGGTAAAGATGAGGTCGAGCGGAAATTAGGGGAAAATAGAATTGGCCTTACATTATAGTATGCCACTTATTTTCAAAATAGTCATGTCTACACAATAATAAAAAATAATATATGATTTTTTACTTGTTTGCTTCATATATTATTTATTCAACAATGTGTATTTCATACAACCAAATCATTAAAATGCATTGCAATTGATTCCTGTAGCAACGTGCGGGTATTATCTCGTTTTACAACGACAAGTCCCTAGGGGTATAGAAAAATCATGCAAGGGAGTTGTAGGGATTTTTTGTGGAAAACTTTCAGTGTATTCATCTTCAAAATACAACAAACATCCGAAATAATAAAAATTACATGGAAATCCATAGACTATCTAGCAACGACTACAAGCACTGAAGCGGACTGAAGGTGCGTTGCCGTCATGGCTCCTCCCTCACTAGAGTCGGATAAAACTTGTTGTACTAGACAGTTGGGAAGTTGTTGTGCTAAAGCCTTGTAGGCCCGCGGACGCAACACACAAGTCTCTCCTCCCCTTCGCCTCTCCTCCCAAGGGAGAACGCGACTAGGGTCCCTGCCTCTTGTCGTCGCCGTCGTTGATCTGTCTTGTCTCTTGTGGCCTTATGGCCATGGGGCGTGCAGTGCATCCCTACCCCAGCCAACTGGAGGGATTCGTTTTTAGGTGTTTCCTTGAGTTCTGCTAAGATCCGTGTCCTGCTCGGAAAGACGAGAGATGGTGGCTTCCTAAAGATGAAATAAGGTTCTCTCCGCATAGCCCCTGTCCTAGTGGTGCGTTTAGCATAGCCGTAGGCCTATCTCCAACGGATATTGCAGGATTCAATGACGATTGTCTTTGATAGGTCTGCTCAGATCCGGTCTTCGTTTGTCTATATTCGTGTGTCTTCAGGTTGGATCATTTGATGTATGCTTCTATTCGTCGAATATTTAACTTTTCTACTACCTATGTATCAAAACATAAGACATTTTGTAGTTCAGTTTAAACTATAAAAATGCCTTATATTTTGATACGGAGGGAGTATTTTATAACAAATATCCAGTATAGTGTAGGTGCATATGTAATGTCACATACGCTCACTCATCTTGATCGTCCTTGTAGCAGTAGTTGCAGTACCACCGAAATCTCTCGCTATTTTATAACATACATCCAGTATAGTGTAGGTGCATATGTAAGAGCATCTCCAACAGCCGCGCTAAACAAGCGCCACACCGTAAATTTGCCCATTTTAGCGCGCGCGCCATTGATAGAGTGTCTCCAGCGGGCGCGCAATAACCGCATGCGCGGCATATAAAGTTGGGCGCGCGGTCCGAATCGCCAGCGTGCGCTGCGTATTTAGGGCGCCCGCTTCCACGCGTGGCACACACGAGCGCTCGCGCCGCACTCTCTACACCGCGCCACCTTCGCCCCGCACGTGCCGGCACGCGGCGAGCTGACCTGATGGACACACACGTCGACACCCTCTCACCCCATCCTACATCCGCGAACCCTCCACCGCCGCCGCCACCGCCGTCGCCGCCGCCGCAAACCCTAGCGCTGGGAGCGTTGGCCTCGCATCCACCGAAGCTCCTCCGAGCATCGGCCTCGCGCGCGGCCTCTTCATGCCACCGCGGTTGACCTCAGCGGTGGGTGGCGTCGCCCCGGTGTCCGCCGTGATGAAGCCATGTGCACCCTACTCAAAGCTCCCAAAATGCGGCGTGGCCGAAGAAGGGCAAGACATCCGCAAAGAAGAACAAGGCGGCGGACGGCTCCGGCACCTCGAAGGTGTCGTGGAAGAAGCTTGCAGGGCATGTGACGGGCGCGGCGGCTACTGAAGCGCCGACGAGCTCACTTGTTGAGCCGGCGGCCGACGCGCACAATGTGTTCGACGATATGCCCCAAAGGTAAAAAAATTCCCCAAATTTTTTTTCCTTGTTATTTTTTGAATGCATACATATAGATAGCTTATTGCATTGTTCTATATACTTTGTAGTATGAACGATGATGCATACATGTCAATTATGGGTGTTGGCTCGAACAATTCGCATTGGTCTCAAACCAATGACATGCATTTCGAAGACCATGAGTTCGAGGTGGACGAGGATGGTGAGGGCATTGTCGACGCACCGAAAGGAAGAGGAGGCAACTACACCAACGACGAAGACATTGTGCTATGCAAAACTTGGTTGGACGTGTCGAGGGATCCATCCATTGGAGGTGATCAAAGTAGAGATGCTTATTGGCTTCGGATGAAAGAACACTTTGATCGTCGCAACTTGAGTGGAATTGACTGCTCCGCACGATCGCTTCACTCCCGGTGGTTGACCATCAATAGGGATTGTCAACAATGGGCGGCCGCACAAAAAGCGGTTGACAAGTTGAACCCAAGTGGCACCAATGATGACGATAGGGTAAGTGTCATTTCATCATTCCTCATGTTCATCATGCTTGTTGTTGGTGTTCCTTGTGCTAGCTTGTTTTGTTTTTTTGTAGTTAAATATTGCACAAAACTTGTTCAAAGGAGAGGAGAAGAGGGCCAAGAAGGGGAAGATCAAGAAAGGAAGGCCATTTACCTTGCCTCATTGCTATGAAGTATTGAAGGATCATGACAAATGGAAGAAGCCTGAGGATATTGATGATTTGGATTTGAGCAAAAAACGCAAGCGGACAATTGATTTGGAAGATGATGATGAGGAGGATGCATCAAGTGAAGATGGCAAGAGAAGCCCCACACCAAACTCGTTTTCATACTCGAAGCCAAAACGACCGGATGGCACGAAGAAAGACGCAAAAGAAAAGAAGAAGAGGAAAGGAGATGATGAGCTAAAAAATGCTATGGAAGCAATTGTCAACGCAAGAAAAGAAGCCAATAAGGTAAGGAAAATGGCAAGGAACCAAGATGCCGCGACTGAAGAGAGGAGGGTGGCGGTCGAGGAGAGGAAAGTGGCATTGGAGGAGAGGAAGGTGGGCATGGAGGAGCGAGCTAAATTGTTGGAATGGGAGAAGCACTTGTTCTTCTTGGACACATCTTTGTTCAATGATGCGCAAAAGAAGTATGTCAACCTTGCCCGTGAAGAAGTCTTAATCCAAAAAAAGAGCCATGATTCGCACAATGGGTGGCGGTGGCCTTGGCGGCATGGGTGGCAGTGGTGCCATGGGTGTCTTTGGAGCTACCATGGGGGATATGGGTTCCATGGGTGGCTTTGGAGCTACCATGGAGACCATGGAAGGCATGGGTGGCTTTGGAGCACTTCCGGGCGGCTTGGACGACATGAGTGGCATGGGTGGCATAAGTTCCGCGTCTCTCATTGGGGGCATGAGTGCATCTCCGGGCACCGGTGTGCCACCTTCGCATGAAGATGCCGTTGAAGATCTTGGCAACACCTTCCGAGCTTCACGTGATGAGGATGCGACGCGCAACAATGAAGAGGAGAAGGAAGAATCATCTTCGAAGGAGTCGGATGAATCGGAGGAAGATGAGGATGAAGACGAGGACGAGGCTTGATTGTTGTGCCTTTCGTTTGTGTCATGAACTTGGTTTGCATTTTGAACTTGGTTGAATGATGTTGTGGGCCGTTGAAGATCTTGGCAACACCTTCTGAGCTTCACGTGATGAGGATGCGGCGCGCAACAATGAAGAGGAGAAGGAAGAATCATCTTCGGAGGAGTCGGATGAATCAGAGGAAGATGAGGATGAAGACGAGGACGAGGCTTGATTGTTGTGCCTTTTGTTTGTGTCATGAACTTGGTTTGCATTTTGAACTTGGTTGAATAATGTTGTGGGCATGAATTTGAACTTGTGGGCACGAACTTGGTTGAATGATGTTTGTGATTCAAATTATATGCTATGTGTTTTGTGTTAATGTGATATTTGTGTCCAAAATGAACAAATGTGAGGCGTCGATTGCTCGCGCGCGCTGCTGGAGCTGCGCGCGCTGCATTTTAGCGCGGCTGCTGGAGCCAGCGCTGCGCGCCGCGCCAAACCTGACGATGAGCGTGCCGCAAATCAGATTTTAGCACGCCGCGCGTTGGGTTCCTGTTGGAGATGCTCTAAGGAGGTGTTTGGCTACAGAAATGATAAAGGCAACGTTAACGTAATCAGATCACAGCATGTAAGAAGGTGTAATCATATTTTTGCAAGTTTGTTTGGTTCACGTTCAGTTAAAGGAATCGATTACCACCACCCTGCTCTTCTTGCTCGGCCCTGCTGCTCGCCGACCGCCATCCTCCCTGTAGATGGTTTGCTCTTGCTTGACCACAGCCAACCAGGATCTCAAACGCCGTCGTCCGTCCCTGAAATCAAGCGCCGCTGGCTGTCTCCGAGATCAAGCGCCACCGCCACTCGGATCATGTGTAGTTCTGGCCGTCTACAAAATCAAGCGTAGCCGACCGCCCTGAGATCAAGCGCCGCCGGATGCTCGGGTCTTGCGCGCCGCCGGCCGTTCCCAAGCATGTGCGCTGCCGGCTGCCTCCGATGTGAAGCGCCGCCAGCCCTTTCCCATGCGAAGCGCTGCCAGCCCTTTCCGATCGCAAGCGCGGCCGGCTACTCCGATCTCCGCGGAGAGGAGGCGGCGGCAGACGAGGAGGGGAGCGTGACGACGAGGAGTGTGCTCGGGGGAGGGAGGATGAGGGGGGTCGTGACGAGGAGGAGTGCACTCGGGGGTAGGAAGGAGGAGGGGGTCGAGCGCACGGAGGAGTTATCTCAGGAGGGGTGGACGAAGGGGTCGTGTGGGGAAATGAGGGAACGTTACCGTAATTACCGGTAGGGGGTGGGCGGTATTGATACATAACTGGACCGGACCTGTTTATGGTGCGACCTGTTTACGGTGCGGAGTTACCAAACGCAGGGACCGTTTTCCCTTTACAGTGTTAACCGGGCAAAAAACTCGGAAACAAACACCTCCTAAGAGTGCAGTATTACTCCCCCGCAAAAAAAAATGCCAAAAGATGAAAAGAGAAAGCTCGTTCACCACGCTATGCAGCACAGTTCATGGAGCGCACGGATCGCGATCCGCGTGACGGCCCCGAGCACAAATCCCAACCCTCCATTCGGCCGCGATCCAACGGTGCCCATCCAACCTCCGCCGGCCGTCCCGCGTGGCGGAAACCAAAACCCCCAAATCATCGCGCGCAAATCATCCTGGATCCCCTTTAAAATACGCCTCCATTCTTCCCCAATCCACCACCGCCAAGCGAAATCCCAATCTCCTAACGCCACAGCGCAGCAGCAGCCAGATCTTTCCCCATCCATCCCAATGGCCCGCACCAAGCAGACGGCGCGCAAGTCCACCGGCGGCAAGGCGCCCAGGAAGCAGCTGGCGACCAAGGCGGCGCGGAAGTCCGCCCCGGCCACCGGCGGCGTCAAGAAGCCGCACCGCTTCAGGCCGGGAACCGTCGCCCTCCGTGAGATCCGCAAGTACCAGAAGAGCACGGAGCTGCTCATCCGCAAGCTCCCCTTCCAGCGCCTCGTCCGGGAGATCGCGCAGGACTTCAAGACCGACCTCCGCTTCCAGTCCTCCGCCGTCTCCGCGCTCCAGGAGGCCGCCGAGGCGTACCTCGTCGGGCTGTTCGAGGACACCAACCTCTGCGCCATCCACGCCAAGCGCGTCACCATCATGCCCAAGGACATCCAGCTCGCCCGCCGCATCCGCGGAGAGCGCGCCTAGGTTTGCGGTCGCCGGCGATCCTGGCTAGTGGCTGTTCTTGTCTTTTGATCCGGGTGTCTGTCGGGTGCTTCTGTTTGTTGGTGTTGATATGATGTTTCGTCTGTTCCTATGTATCGTCATGCTCGAATGAAATTGCAATGGAAAAGTTCAGTTATCGTGCCAATTCTGTCCCCAAGTGTCACTGTTTGTTTATAAATTGCTCCGTGATTCTGCAATGTTCTTGTGACAAAAAGCAAGCTGATTACGCAAGTGATAGGTTTGGTCCCTGTGATCCAGTTTCTTGCACTTATCTTTGCACGTTTCTACAGGCATTTGGTGAATTTATTTGGGCTTTCGGCTCTGTTTGGTGTGATTCTGAACATGGCTGGGCTAGTTGATGTGGATTAGCTGAAGCTGAATCCTGCATCACATCAACACGTCGCCACTTCACCTTCAGCTAGTTGAAAATTTGCAATGGATGTGGTCTACTTTATCTCCATTTCTCAGATCTTGTTAATTACTGTAAGTTCTGTGATTCGATGTTATGTTTGCTGAATGATATCCTTCTGGGGATGATTCTTGTGCTGAGTTTTTTCTGGTTGTGATTGTTCATGCCATGTCTTCATGATGATTCTTGTGGATCAGAAACTTGCAGTTGACAATTCAAGTAGATACTAGTACAGTTTCTTTATCTGATCCTTTCAGTACTATCCATTTAATCTAACAAGTTTACAACATGCAGTTGTACATTATAAGAGAAACAAGTACTGTGATTAAAACTTGTTCTGTGATCAGCCTATGAGAGTATATAACAGGACACACTTTTTTTTAAATGAATAACTGGGCACACTTTAAGGCTATTATTTTCTGTATCATCCTACACCGCTGTTAACTGACAGAATGCGCAATTTGGTGTCAGCAGCACCCTCTTCGATTAAACCTGTGCTGTGATCAGCCTATGAGACTATGTCTCAAAGTTTTCTTGAAAGATTAGAAGTGGACATGAGTACAAGCCACTCATCACTGCAGTTACTATGCTATGATATTATTTGGTGGCTGAATTCCATCCCAGCTCACGTAGTTCTGAGCTTCTCTGCAGGCCTTTTCACTTGCAATATCGCCGTCTACAAACTTGCTGGCACACATTTGGGTTAAAATTGTGAGCTATGTTACTATATCCAGAGCAAGCCTCGGTGTAATGCGGAAGCTACACGAGGTAGGTCAAGTAGTACCTGACACTTGTATTTCCAGATATGGATATGAACCAAAACAACTGATGTACTCATTGGATGGCAGAAATGATTAAGAGGGAGATTACCATGAGCTTCTGGATGCCTTAACATCTCAAGCATAACGGAATGTCTGTGATCGATGCATCCTGCAGCATCCACCTACTGTCGTTCAGCAGTTTATTGTAGAGACAACAACGCTATTTTAACATCAGGTCAGCATCAGGTGAATTTTACAGTCTCATGTATAGCAAACAAAATCCATCTTGGTTTGAACTGTAAAATTCAAGAAATTCAGACAATGTTCGTAGTGTCATTTTGTCAGGAGATTTTTTTTCACCACAGGTGCCAACCGATCCGATCGCTCCATTGCCGAACTCCTTCATCTGTCTGAGCCGAATGGCGTGGGAGAAGGTGCTGATCCCGGTGACGAACAACGGCATGTTGGGCGTCAGCGCCGTCAAGCCAGGGTGGCAGAGTTCCTGGGCATTGCGTGAAACATTACGGAATCAAGTGTGGGTACAGTCACCACTCACAAAGGAACCAATGTTCTTCATTTGACACAATCATTTAACATTTTCAGTCATCATCCTTGATACAAATTGCTCCGGGCTTGAGCTTCTGAAATTTCTACTAGTTGCACATCAGAGTGGCATCGAATTGATCTGATTATGACGAACGGATATCGCTGATCTTCCGTGCTGTATCTGCTTCCTTGTCTTACATTTCTTGTCCCGTAATGGTCCGATTATGCTGGTTGCTCTTGGGGTACAAAAGTCGAGTCCTGCTGGGCTGAACAAAGTTGGGCCGATTTAGCCCACAGGCCCACTCTCGATAGTCCAGATGCTTCCAGCGTTCAATATTTTTTTTTCGTACGTGCTCTAAAATAAAAACTATCTTTGCAAAGTAGGAACCCGGTCCTCAGAAAAGGAACCTGGTCCAACTTTTCGTCGGGAATCTTTGGTGGCATTTTTCTTATCTGTGGGTCCCAGAAACTAGCACTGATTGTCCTGATGATGCCAATCCGAGGACGACGCCCTTTCTTTATCTGGTGGTTCGTGCTTCAGGAATCATTCTTTATGGCGGGGCAATAACCGAAAACGACTTGACAAGGAGAACCGCAAAGCTTTTGATAGCATGATGATGCTAGTCTGCTGGTAATTATGGAAGCAAAGGAATGATCGGGTATTCCGCTCGGTGGCCATACCTATGTCGGTTACAGAGCTTGTAAACAAGATTTAGACGAGCTTCACACTTGGGCGATAGCGGGAGGAAGTGGAGTTTTTTTTAACATCAATATAGACACAATCGCTCATATACACGCGTATACACTCACTTCTATGAACGCACACAAGCACACCTGCCCCTATGAACACCTCCGAAAGACTGAAGGACTGAAGTTGAAAACATTTTGTGAGGAGTTAACGTAGTGTGTGGAGTTGGAGTTAAGTGTGGCCTCGGCCGGCTTGTGGCTGTAGGCCGCGCACAAAATCTTCTTGTACATCGTTTTCTCTTTTTTATAAAGATAAGGTGCGTAATTTGCGTACTCTTGAAAGAAAAGATCATTCTCTAACAGGATTGTGCTGGTACATGGCCACTATCCTGTAGCTACAGAAGCTCACCGAAATCTGACCCATTGGTCCAGCGCCGGTCTTCATGGCGTTTACATTTTTTTCCATGTCTGGCGGGCCAAACGCCATAGCCCATGTCGTTTATGCAGCTAGAACAACACTGTTTTAGTATGGGCGTCTCCAAAGAGAAAACGCAAAGGAACGCCCTCCCTTCCGCTAAGAGCATCTATAACCGGGCTTTGCAAATTCGGCCCCTCAAACATCTGCGGACATGACCGGATGCGTCCGCGAACAATGACAGATCACGTCTTAAATTAGCCACTCTGTATCTAACTTTCTCATATTTCAACCCATAGATCCATGCAAAGCATGCAAAAAAATCCTACGTACTACAGCCTACGTACTACTCTAGCTACTATTCATCGTCAGAGATGTCCATGACGATGGTGTCGGGCGCCTGCTGGACAGGCGGGTAGAAGGGCTCTGACTCATCCTCCTCCAGTTCGACCTCATCCATGTAGGCGAGCATATCCGCCTCCTCCACGGCTTGCCGCGCCTCCATCTCCTACCGGCGACGCCATATGTCCTCCGCAGCCGGCTCCGACCGGAGAGAATCGAGGATGGTTTGCTGCTCCGCCCACGGATCCGCGTCGCCAGCATCCCCCACATCCTCCTCCTCCTCGTCCTCCTCCTCCTTCGGATCCACCACATTCAGAGGTAGCCCCGCGATGATTTGGGCTTCACGCCTAGCCTGGATCTGCTCAAGGAGCTCGAGCCGACGCTTCGGTGTCAGAAATGGCTGGCTCATCACCCGGCAGTGGGGGGGGGGGGGGGGTTGGCTACTAGGCAGACGGGTGGAGTGAAAAATGGCGACGGCGGCGGACATGCGAAGAAAAATGTGGATGGATGGTAGGATTTCGGTGCTGCTGATCGACTTAAATAGCCGAGGTAGGCAATACGCGGCCCGCCGGAGCGGCACCGCGCGGCGCCACCAGTCCGATGGAGGAGACAAGTTTTGGACCGCCGGGTTTCCGGACGTTTCCGCATGGGACCTGCCATCAATCTGACATGGCGGGCGGCCCGGGCGCCCCTTATCCGCTCCATATTTGGGCTGGATATGAAGGGTGCCAATAAATCCGGACGTTTGAGGCGCGCCTGGGTAGAAAAATCATGACCAGTCAGTGACCGGGCGGTCCGTCCGGACATTTGATGCCGGTTTGGCGTGCCCGGTTGTAGATGCTCTAACAGGCCGTCGGCGTCCGGTCAGCCGTAGGTTGGTTATAAATGGAGTTTCATCAATTTGAAACAATTAAAATCAAGCCGAATTTCAACCTGGTGTAATTTGTTTTCCTTTTGGAGGAAGCAATATGTTTTCTTTTGGAGATCCTGTGTGCTGTTACGTTGGGACACCTGGCCCTAGTCCCTTCTAGGCCGCGCCCCTAGTCCCTGCGTGAGTGTGTTTTCGGCTGGTTGCTAGAAATCTTTCATATCTATAAAATATCTAGTCTTCACTTATCTATTTCTTCGAACATGCACACATGCCATCACAGCGTGTAAACATCATGCAAATTTCTCTTTTCAACATGCAAACATGCATGAAAACTGGCCCATCTCATCAATAATTAAAGATAACAAATTATATACTCCCTCCATCCTGAAATAAGTGTCTCAACTTTACTATGAGGAAGTATGTTTTTTAAAAATCTCATCCAAATATTCATGACCAAAATAATTAAAAATCATAAAAATATATCGCAACCTATCCATGCTTCAGTATTATGGATAGGAAATTAAAAAAGGAGGCATGCAGATTTTTCTTTCAGTGGTAGGAGGCGTGTGTAGCAGCAACCAGAGAATACAAATGGGGATGCCAACACATGTGTCCATCATCGATGGGGACCGAGGCCGAGATGCCGACCCACCACGGCCTGTTTTGGCTGTTGCGGGCCATTTCGATCTGTGCTAATACTATCATTTATGGACAACAACGAGGAAATTCTAGGAGGTCCGTCCCTTGGGTGACGGTTTCGTAATTATCGCTGTGGCGATCTCCAGGGCGACCTGGATCTCGCCTAGGGTACGACTGTGTCCAGCGCCGCCGCCGATCCAACTGGTTGACGGCGCCGCCGCGGAACTAGTAGCAGCGATCGTGAGCTGCCCCACGTCCACCCATCCACCAGAGACCTTTCCCTCGTAGCTAGGGCGGGGGATCGTACATCACTTAGCCTTCCTAGTTAGGGTTTAGGACGGAGTTTGGTGGGAGCAATGGAGGGAGTAGAAGGTTTGATGAAGGGCCTCAAACTCTCAGAGGCGGAGAAGAAGGGCTTGAAGATCGGAGCAACGGCGGGAGGAAAGGAGCTGGTAGGAGCAGAATCGAGTCCGAGGGCGGTGGGGAAGTTGTTCTCGGAGAAGCCAGCGCATGCATCAGTGATCGGTCATACGTTGGGAAGGATCTGGTGCCCGATCAAGGGCGTGGACTGCAAAGAGCTTGACGAAAATATTTTCCTGTTCTCCTTCAGACAGGCATCGGGGTGGAGAAGGGCGTTAGAAGAGGGGCCATGGTGGTTTGATAAGGAACTCCTGGTGATGGAAGAATATGATCCGGAGAAAACAACGGATGAGTATGAGTTCAGGTTCATCCCAATCTGGGTGAGGGTCTATGGCCTGCCGGTAGGATCGATGAACAGGGAGGCGGGGGAAAAGATAGGAGAAGACATAGGGGAAGTGCTGGAAGTGGATGTTGGCCCAGATGGCACAACTGCTGGAAATTTTTTGCGGATAAAAGTCAGATTAGACATACGCAAGGCGCTGATGAGGTTTTTTTTGCTGGATAGGGGTGACAAGAGTGGTGTAAAGGACATGAATATGGATGAAGGGGTAGGTGGGAAGCAAAGGGAGATGTTATGGTGCAGATTTGAGTATGAGTATTTGCCAGACTTCTGCTATACTTGTGGTGTCATAGGGCATGGAGAGAAGGAATGTAAGCTTCGAGTCAAGAAAGGGGAGGCACCACAATTTGGACCATGGCTGCGGGTGATGGAGGAAGGGAGGCGATCAGGGGATGGCAGTTGATCACGGAATAGCAGTGGTAGAGGTGGAAACAACATCTGGCAGCCTTGGGGGGGGGGGTTAAGAGTGGACGAGGAGGAGGGAGTGGTGACCGAAGAATGAATAATTACGGGTCAGGGGGAGGCAGATCAGGAAGTGATGGCCCCTCGTGGAGGATGGAGGGGCTCCCATCCACTGCCAGTGTGAGAACCAGCGGAGAGGAGAGGGAGGTGACTAGCCCACTAAAGAAGGTAGGCAGTGAGCAGGAAGGAAATGATCAAGGAAAGGGAAAAAGTATAGTTGCACACAAGTTGTTGCTGGAGGCGGAAACGGGGGAGGGCACCCAAACCAAGGGGGAGGATGAAACGGGCGGGGAGGAGGAGCTCAGAAATGAGCAGGGCAAAGATTTTGCAAAGACTAGAGCGGTGGAGGATGGAGGAAAAACAGGAGATGGAGAAGAGGTGAACGATGATGCTGAAGTGCAACTTGAGAACAATAAGGGTGGAAGCAGAAAGTTCAAGAGGCGTCCTAGAGAACAAAACAGTGCGCCCCAGGTTCCTTTGGACATATCAGTAGGGAAGAGGAAAGGAGAATATATGGATGTTGAGGAGAGTGGAGCAGTGAAGAAAAGCAAGGATGGATGTCACAATGACATATCGGCCGGGCTGCTAGTGCAGCCCCGCCGGGAGCAATGAGAATCATCGGTTGGAACTGTCGGGGACTCGGGAACGGCCCGACAGTTTGAGGCCTCTTGGATGTCAAGAGGGTGGAGGATCCCGATGTGTTATTTCTGTCGGAAACAAAATCTTTTAAGGGGGAGATGGAGAAGTATAGGTGGAAAATGGGGCTCGCTAACATGTGTGTACGGGACCCAGACGGGAGGAGCAGAGGCATGGCTATTCTTTGGAGGAGGGGTGTTGACCTGTCGTTAAGATCCATGGGCAGACGACACATAGACGCATATATCACTGATGAGAATGGGACGGTGTGGAGAATTATTGGGGTGTATGGAGAATCACAAACAGGGAGGAAGAAAGAAACGTGGAAGACACTGAAACTGTTAAGCCAGCAACACCAAGATGGTAGGCCATGGTTATGCTTAGGGGATTTTAATGAGATTCTTACAAATGAGGAGAAGAAGGGAGGGGTGGAGAGGACGCAGGGTTGCATGGACCAATTTAGAGAGGCTCTGGAAGTATGCAAATTGGGTGACCTTGGTTATCATGGTGACTGTTACACATGGAGAAACCACAACACCAAGGCATGTGACTATATCTGTGAGAGACTGGATCGGGCGATGGCAAATAGGGAATGGTGTGAGAAGTTTCCGGACTTTAAGGTGCGCAATGAGATGCCGAGGCACTCGGACCATAGGCCTGTGGTGGTGGACACGGCTGATTCAGCTGGAGGACGGCAAAGGCAGCGAAGATGATTTCGGTTTGAGGCGAGATGGCTACGAGAGGAGGGCCGCAAAGAAGTGGTAGAGGAGGGATGGAGGAATGGCAGGGAGCGGGGGGCTGGAGAAGTAGTGGCTGCACTAAAATGAGTAGCAAAGGAGGTCACAGTCTGGAGTAGGGATGTTATTGGTAGTTTGGAGAAAAGATTAAGAGGTGCAAAGAAGGAGTTGGATGAGTGCATGAAACGGGATGTTACCCCAGCAAAAGTGGAAGAGGAGGTCCGGTTGAGGTGTGAAGTAGACCACCTGGAGGAGTTGCAAGAGATCAAGATGAGGCAGATGGCACATGCATGGTGGCTAAATGGAGGAGATAGAAATACACAGTATCTCAAAAACTTCGCTTCGGCAAGGAAGAGGGCAAACCGGATAAATAAGTTGAGAAGGGAGGATGGGGTGGAGTTAGAGGAGGGAGAGGGGATGTCTAACTATGTTCTATCTTATTTTCAGGATCTTTTTACGACAAATGGAAATAACCAGTTCGATGACTTGCTCGTCTCCGTCCCTACTAAGGTCACCCGGGCCATGAATGAGAGCCTTTTGGCTGAGTTCACTGATATGGAAATAAAAGCGGCATTAGATCATATTGGGGACTTGAAAGCCCCGGGCCCGGATGGTATGCCAACGCTTGTGTTTAAGAAGTTCTGGTATTTGATGGGTTATGACATTGTGAAAGAGGTGAAGGAGGTTCTCAATGGAGGCTAGATCCCGGAAGGATGGAATGATACACATGTGGTTTTGATCCCGAAAGTAAAAAACCCTACACGGATAAAGGACCTACGGCCTATTAGCTTGTGCAACGTGTTGTACAAGATCATCTCAAAAGTGCTCGCAAATAGGTTGAAGCTCATCTTACCGGAGATTATCTCAGAAAATCAAAGTGCCTTTGTACCAGGGAGATTGATCACTCATAACATCTTGATGGCCTATGAGGTATCTCATTTCCCCATGAACAAAAGGAAGGGAAAGGATGAATATGTTGCTGTCAAGGTGGATATGAGTAAGGCCTATGACCGAGTGGAATGGTCTTTTTTGCGGGTGATAATGAGCAAGTTGGGTTTTGACAGGAGGTGGGTTGATCTGGTTATGCAATGCGTCACAGCTGTGAGATATCAAATAAAAATCAACGGGGTTCTCTCAAACCAGTTTGTGCCGACGGGATGGCTAAGACAAGGCGATCCAATATCACCCTACTTATTTGTCCTTTGCGCGGAGGGGCTGTCGTCCTTGATTGAGGAATCATACAGGAGGGGTGCTTTTAGCGGGGTTCAGATCTGCCCAGGGGCGCCTTCACTCACCCACCTATTCTTTGCGGACGACTCTGTTATGCTGATGAAAGCTACGTAGGAACAAGCTCGGGAGTTGCAGCGAATCCTTGCTGTATACGAGAGATGTTCGGGTCAGCGCATCAACCACGAGAAATCAGCTATAATGTTCAGCAAGAATGGCCGAATGCAGTCCAAAAATGTGGTGAAAGGTGTGTTGAACATCCATAGCGAAGCTTATAATGAAAAGTACTTGGGCTTGCCGGTTTACACAGGGAAGTCCAAGAGAAAGGTGTTTGCATATCTTAAGGATGCCATTTGGGGTAGAATGCAAGGATGGAATGAGTGATGTCTATTACGGTTGGGCAAAGAAATTTTCGTGAAAGGGGTTGCGCAAGCAATACCAATTTTCACCATGTCTTGCTTCTACCTTACCAAAACCTTCTGTGATGAGCTGAGCACGATGATTGCACGCTACTGGTGGAGTCAACAGGAGATGGAGAACAAATTACACTGGATTGGGTGGCCTAAGCTGATCAAGTCGAAGAGTAGAGGAGGGCTGGGGTTCGGCGACATACACTCTTTTAACCTTGCTATGTTAGCCAAGCAAGCTTGGAGGCTCCTTCAGAATCCGGATAGTCTATGTGCCCAATTACTGAAGGCTAGATACCACCCTGAGGGAAGTGTACTGGAAGCGAGGACCGAAGGAAACATCTCATACGCGTGGCGGAGCATTCTGCATGGTATCAACCTTGTGAAAAAAGGGGTGCTGTGGAGGATCGGAGATGGTGTAAAGGTTGATATTTGGAAGGACCCTTGGATACCACGAGCATGGACGCGTAGAGTCATTACACCAAGGGGAGCCAATATCATGACGAAGGTCTCAGAGCTAATTGATCCGGCTATGGGACAATGGGATGACGAGCTTGTCAAAGACACATTTTGGGAGGAGGATGCGGAACTAATCCTCAAAATGCCACTGCGGGAGGGTGCAGAGGATTTCCAGGCTTGGCACTTTGATACAAAAGGGGAGTTCTCTGTTAAACAAGCATACAAACTTCACCGGGCGCTAATGGAAAATGAAGGGGGGGATGGTCCGGCCTATGCTCCTGGGGGTGATAGTCTGAATGTTGAAGGGGATGGTAGATGGAAGAGGATTTGGCGCATGCCGTGCCCGGGGTCAGTAAAGCACTTCATGTGGAGATGTGCTCATAACACTCTTGCCACCAGAGATATTCTGCAAAGAAGGGGAGTAAAGATTGAAGATCATCGATGCCTTGTCTGCAATTCTGGGCCAGAATTGGGGAAGCATTTATTTGTCCAGTGTAGAGAAGTTAAAAAGGTTTGGCAGGAACTGGGGGCGGAGCACATACGGATGAGGCTTGCAGCCTGTGATAGCATATATGAAACTCTGGATGAACTGTGGAAACTCCCAGAAGAACAAAGGATGCAAGTTATCATCATGTGGTGGTTATGGTGGACCCAAAGAAACAAAATCAGAGAAGGAGAGAAGCCTTTGGAGAACCGCGATTTTCCGTATAGAGCTGCATGTACTGCGAAAGAATATCAGGGTTGCTTTGGTAAAACGCACGGTGCAAAAACCAGGGTGCGTTGGGCGCCACCACGAGCTGATACTTTAAAGTTTAATGTGGATGCGGCTTTTATACCGGACCAGGATACGGCAGCATGGGGAGTAATTGCACATGACGAACATGGTGATGTTGTGGCGGCTAGAGCAGGACGAATCCCTCGAGTATTTGATTCCTTTGGCGCGGAATTGCGAGTTGTCGAGATGGCGATGGCAGTAGCTGCCGAATTGGGTGTGGTAAGGCTGCACATCGAGACGGATGCCTTGCTGGTAGCGCAGGCGGTGAACCGGAGAAAGACGGATTTTTCCAAGGAGGCGCAGTTGATTGAGTACATCAAGGTCCAGAGGAATCCATACACTGTCCACGTGAGGTTAATCATGCGGCTCACTGCTTAGCAAAGTTAGGTTTAAACACCTTGTTGGGGAGTGTGGATGTCTTTGATGATGATGTACCAGCTGAACTTGCTATGATTGCATCGGGCGATTTTGCCCACGTTAAAGCAGTCGTTTGCTTTCAAAAAAAAAAACGAGGAAATTCTTATATAAGGAAAAAAATATGTATGTACAATAACGAGGGAAGCAAATCATTGGTGGTATGATCCCTGACTCTTTGGTACCACACGTACGTCCACATCGGTTGTATGAGTGGCACTAGTGGACTTCCAAATTTTATACTCTCTCTGTTTTTATATATACTCGGTATATTAGCTTTGTTTCAAGCCAAATTTTATAAATTTTGACAAGGTTTAGAGAAAAGTGTATTAACATCTACGGTACAAATTAATACCATAAGATTCATTGTTGGATATATTTTCACATCATATACTTCATTAGTTTTCACAAAAACATATACATTTATTATGAACCCATATAAAATGAGCTACATGCAAACTGAAATGAGTAAACAAACACATATAAAATTCCTTTAAGAACTACTTCCTCCATTCACAAATTTAAGGTATTTTGGATATTTTAATATGAGCTACATGCAAACTGAAATGAGTAAACAAACACACTAAAATGTGTGACACACATCCGATTCACAAAAATTTAGAACCAACATATATTTATGAGCATAGAAAGAGATGCTATCTCAAGTCAATTTTTTTTATGGTTTCTCGCATGTTGTTGAAAGTATATTTTGCAATACATTTCAATAATATTTAGTTATATGAAAAATGAATATTTGTCGTAATAGTATGAAACTAAAATTAAAAATACTTATGATTTATTGTGTTTGATTATTGTATTGTTGCCAAGCCCAACTACCCGAAGCACAAGCTTTGATCGCGCGGGCCACGATCTGGCATGCCTGAGCACGAACCATAGATCTGGACCTTCCCTGCATGTCCGACCAACACCACAATGCGCGCCCAACCCCGTGCACCGCCGGTACGGACCAAAGAGAAGGGGAGGGGCGTCACCTTATCCCCATGCCAGCCCAACCTCCCACATACGCACCGCCGCCCTGCCTAGCTGAGCCCCAGACGCCTGAGCGAGGCTTAACCCGTCTCTGCCCCTGAGCCGGCCAATTATAAGATTTCCTGCGATACGCGTTCAGTGGGAGGAGACGTTTCCGTTGACTACGAGGCGCCTATGATTTTTTGCTGGAAGCGCAACTACTCGGGTGAGATCCGACGAGCTTCGACGCCGGTCATGTTGCTCGTCCATGGCACTCTCGCCCTTGTGACAGTTAAAATGTTTGGATCGTACGCGTGGGATGCAACCGAGCCGAAAGTTTGGGTCCGCTGGCCGCCCAGTCCCTAGTGCTGGCCTTGTTCACGTGACAATTATCGAGACGCGTACCCACGGTTTCAAGTTTCAGGCCTCATTTGAAGGACTTTTCATAGGAAAAACGTAGGATTGCTCAATCCATAGGATTTACTACTGTGTTGTGGTTTGATTTGCAGGAACAAGTCCGGAGGAATACTGTTGCGATTTTGAGAAACACTGTTGGTTTCCTGTGATTTTGCAGGAAGCGAAACATTGAATCAGACCTCTCTTTTTAAACGAAACCAAATGAAATCACTGAGATGACAGCATGAGAGAAAGCAAATCGATATAAGGTGACAACATTATCAGATAGATATATGGAATTCAAATTCAGAAAGAAGAACAGGCGAGCTTGTCCGCTCTATCGCTGCTCTCACGACAACACACATTAAGTGGACGCACTAACACCGAGGATGTCGCTGCAAAATGAAGCTCGCTCCCTCGGGCCGTCCTGCGACAGGGCGTGCGTCTATCGGCCGCATCATCCTCGTAGGCCGGGAGGTGTGGCGTAGTCGCATGGGACGGACGAGAGTAAATTGCAAAAACCACCACAATTGGGTCGAAGTTTTCAATGCTTTAGAAAAAATCCACCGAAAAACATGCATTTTGGTGGGTGTTTGATGACATTTGCACAATTGTGATGGTTTTTTCGCAATTTACTCAACGAACGATGAGAGACCGAAGCACACCAGTGACATAGTCACAAGCGGATCTTTGTAGAATAAACCGATGCCATAGAAAATCCAAAAATGAAGGGATGCAAAAATTGCGCGAAAGTGGAGGACTTCAAGATCAGAACTACCGACGGAGTGAAATTATTTTTTTTGTTAAGGATGAATGGAGTCAACCATACAATCACCTTTAGACTTCATCGATGCGCCCGCCCCTCGATCTGTCGCTCCGGGATATACCCTGTGATTGCTGGAACCGACGACCACAACAAAAAAATTGCTGGAACCTGCAGACCGATTTTGTTGCAACGTTGATGCAGAGCGGCGACAGCGAGCTGCAACACTTTTTTGTTGCAAGGCGGAGACGACGTGCTGGCACCGGGGCAAGATGACAAGCTGCAACCACGTCCTCTGGTTTTTTGGCTGCAAGCGCGGCCGCTCGGGAGCAAGAGCGGCGAGGGGCAGAGATCCGGTGAGCTTCGACGCCGGTCATGTCGCTCGTCCGTGGCGCTCTCGTCCATGTGCGCGTTCGCGCAACTTCAGGGGCAAAAGAAAACAGAAACGGTGCGGTGGGGACAAAAGGGGCCCCGATGCGACGGAACGCGTCGAATGCGTGGGGTGCGAATGAGCCCAAAGTTTGCGCTGGAAAACAGGATTCCTTTATTCCACATGAGAGAAACCAAATCGATGTAAGATGACAACAACATCATCATCAGACAGACATGGAATTCAAATTCAGAACGACTTGATGAGCGCGACCAAATCGCTGAGGTGCGTGTGGGACGATCCAAGCTCGTTGATGCCATCCTCCGCGGCCATCTTCAGCCCCTTCATCCTCTCCCTGATCTCCCGCCCCTCTCCGCTCTCCATCATCCTCCCAATGGCGGCCTTGATACTCCCTCTCTCCAGCCGGTGCGTGCCGTCGACCTCCACGCCCACCTTCCATACGTCGGCCACGTACCTGGCGTTGCCGTACTGGTCGCCGTGCAGCGGGTGGCAGATCATCGGCACGCCCTCCGAGATCGCCTCCACCGTCGAGTTCCAGCCGCTGTGCGTGAAGAAGGCGCCCACCGCCGGGTGCGCCAGCACCTCCTCCTGCGGCGCCCAGCTCACGATCTTGCCGCGCCCGCGCAGCTCCTCCCCGAGCCCGTCGGGCAGCTCGCCGGACTCGAACCCGCGGATGAGCTTGGGCCGGACGACCCACACGAACGGCCGCTTGCTCAGGGCCAGCCCCCACGCCAGCTCCACGAACTCGTGCGGGTCCATGGCGGCCAGGCTCCCGAAGCTCACGTAGAGCACGCTGCCGGGCTCCTGCGTGTCGAGCCAGCCGAGGCATCCGCGGTCTGCCTGCGTCTCGCCCAGGCTGGTGGACTTGGCCGACGGCGCCAGTTTGTGGAGAGGGGCGACGGCGAACACCGGGACCGACAGGTCCTCGCGGATCTGCTCCAGGTTGGCGGCCTCGATGGCGCCCAGGGTGTTGATTATGAGGCCCGAGGACTGCCGCGCCCCGGCGACGGTGTGCCGGAGCAGCTCGGCGAAGTCCTCGAGGCGGCTCGTGTCGTGCCGCAGCAGATCCTTCACAAGGTACGGCGGCAGCTCCTCCACTGGGTCGTCCTTGCGCGCGTCTGCACAGATCCAGATCGAGCAAATGGTCTCAGCTTGACCGGTAATGAATCCAAGAATTTGTTTGCTGGTCTAAAAACACGGCGAATAAATGAAGGGAAATTAAGCGAATGCATCACCTTGCACGGGCAAATAGGCCTTGTCAATCAAGGTCTGGTACGCCATGTAGACCCGGAAGATGGCGGCGCTGGCGGTCATGATGCCGAGCGCCGGCACGCCGAGCTCCCTGGCCACGGCCTGCGCCGAGTACCACACGACGTCGGTGATGACGCAGAGGACGCCGCCGTCCTCCGCCGCCTCCTCGGCTAGCAGCGCGGCCAGCCGGTCCCTGAACGGGGCCTCGGAGGCGTCGTTCATGGCCATGCCCATCCTGGCGATGTCCTCGGACGCCACCAGCTCCGGGGGCACCTCCACGGGCAGGGACACGAAGCGGTAGTCCGCGGGGTAGTCGGCCGGGTCCGGCACCCGCTGCTCGGTGTGGAACACGGTGACCGCGAGGCCGCGGGCGTGCAGCGCGCCCGCGAGGCGGAGCACCGGGTTGAAGTGGCCGAGGAACGGGAACGGGAAGAACACCACGCGGCGGCGGCCGGCTCCGGCCATGGCTGCCGTCGACGCCGTCTCTAGCTCTCTCGACGTGCAGCGGGCGGAAGGCTTGTTCTGAGACTGATGAAACAGCCAGAAATGGAGGAGAGGACTTTATTATCGCTCGCGGGGAGTGCGGACGCGCGACGAGACCACGCGAGCTGGCGTTGTCGGCTGGTCAGGCTGCGTGGGCCGTGGGGGGCTACCCTATCTATCACCATGTGGCCTATCATCATGGGGCAGCATGATCATTGGGTCACAGAATCTCACGCTTGCCACGGGATGAATTAAGATGATTATCTGATGAATCTCTCAAGGAATTACGAAGAACATCTGAAGTAAAAAATATACATCCAGGTCCGTAGACTACCTAGCGATGACTACAAGCACTGAAGCGAGCCGAAGACGCGTCGCCGTCATCGCCCCTTCTTGATCGGAGCCGGACAAACCTTGATGTAGTAGATAGTCGGGAATTCATCGTGCTAAGGGCAACCGTTACCGATGAAAAAAGCGTAGATTAGAAGAATCTAACCTGTAAGGGCATGTCCATTACCGTCCCACAAACCTCCCGCGATCGTCGGGACCGCGGAAGCCATCCAACACGGGACTGTATCGGTCTGCGTCGCTGTCCAGACATCATTTCTTTCGCAAACCGGAGACAAAACGTTGAGGGGCTTTGTGGGAGTCCAGACACGAGAAACGTCGCTATCTACCCCTTGCCCACCCAAAAGAAAGGCAGGCCCGTGCTTTTGTAGCATCACACACTGTTTCCCGCACCAAAATCCTTCACTTTTCTTATTCCATTCCCCGCTGCTATCCGCCCACTTCCCGCTCTTTTCTCCCACCCTCTTCTTCCTTCCGCCGCCGACGCATGGAACTGATGGAGATGGAGCCGGCGGTGGTGCTGGAGGATCTGAGCATCACGCTCGCCCGAAAGATCATCTCCGCGACAAACATGGGAGAACGACATCCAAACCTAGTCTGTATTTGTCCGTTTGTGAATTTACATTCAAATGCACGCCAACGGATATTGAAGGAAATCTACGGGCTACCGTTGAAGATGCCCTGAACACACACGCCCGCCAACAAAGTCAGTGTCATGCAACGGGTGTGGACGTACGTGTGACACGACTTGTTGAATGGGGCGTATACTCCATATCGTTGCAAGGAGTACCACACACGCCTGCATGCCATCCTTTTTCTTAATATATATTCTAGTGACCCCGCAAAAAGAAAACATTCTAGTAGCAATATTGAAGCGTGGATCGTCACGACTGACGACGCCATACAGGAGTGGACAGATAAGATCTCGATCGGTGACGTGGTCCAGAGCCAGCGACAGAGCCCATGATTTTTAGAAAAAGAATTAAAAAAATCAGGAATTCCTGCGTCTTAGGAACCACCCAGAAGAATCAGGGCAGGGGGTACGTGTCCAGTACAACAACACACAGGACCCCCAAAACAAAAACAAATTGCACTCGGGCCCTCCGGACCCTGCACGCCGGAACTCGCCGTGCTGTAAAGCAGCAGCCTGAAAACGAAACCACGATCCATGGTCCATGGAAGCGACATCACAATGAACCTTTTTAGAGCAACTCCAATTGCGCAACCCATTTTACTCGTGGGCGTTTGATTGGGTTGTCGTGGATAAAAAAGTCGGTCCAACGCGTGAATTTAAACGGGTGCGCGTCCGTTTTTTATCCGCCTGCCGATCCGTTTCCGGTTCATTTTTAAGCCGGATTTGCGTTGGAGCGGACATGAGACGGACGCGCGCGCGCTCGCCTTCTCCTCTCCCCTGGTCGATGGCAGCCTTCATCATTTTCCTCCATTTCCCCCAAAAAAACCTTCCGCCCGCGCGCGCTCCTGCCACCCGCCATGAACGATGACCTCGACGCCGTCGTCGGCCTCGCCTCCCTCGCCTCGTCCGGCATGACGACCGCCCCATCCGGCAAAGGCAAGCCTCGCGCCCCCCGCAAGACCGCCGGCGCGCCCAAGCCGAAGAAGAGGCTGACGCCCGAACAGTCGGCAAGGGAGTCGGCGAAGAGGAAGGACCGGAGGCACACGGCGGGCGCGAGGGACGAAGCCATCGCAACGGTCGCCGCCGCCGCGCAGCAAGAGGTCACCAACGCCCTCGTCGCGGCGACAACGTGGGAGGCGCTATATATGCTAGGGTTAAACCCTAGCCAGCACGGCCTCGCCAACGCCGCCGTGGCCATGGCCCCACGCGGCGGCGACGCAGCCGATACCCGGCTTCCACGTCTACCCGCAGGCCTTCTGCCTCTTCGGGGAGTGCTCGTCTGAGGTGAGCGTGGTGGCACCTTCCATGCCCGCGCCCGCGCCCATCGACCTCAACGCCACACTGGTGGCCGGTGCTCGTCATCCGGAGGCGCGAGGAAACGCGCGCAACACATGCCAGTCGACGTGCTGTCGGGCGCGCACAACCTATTCGACTGAATGCCGGCCTCCGGCGACGACGACTACATGCAGAACATCATCTTCGAGGGTGGTGCGCCGGCCGCTGGCGGTGGCTCCGGGGCTGGCTACGATCCGACGAGACACAAAGCCAGGACAACCAAGGGTCGTTCACGACGTCCACCTTTGATCAAGATCAGGTGGCCTTCATGCATGATCAGGTCGGCCTGGACCTGGACGGCTTCCCCCTCGACCACGACTTTTCAGAGGACTACGGGCAAGAGGAAGAGGATGAGTGCGACATCGAATGGGGGGTCCTTTGTTCGAGGACGAGCTCGCCAACCAAACCGGCGGGGCGAAGCCGAAGCGCAAGAGCAAGCGGACCAAGGCATACATGGCGGTGGAGGACAAACTCCTTTGTGAGTGTTGGAGGGACATGGGCAAGACCCCAAGACCGGCGCCAAACAAAAGGCATCAACCTTTTGGATTCGTGTCCACTGGGAGTTCCATGAGGGCATGATCAATGGCCGCGAGCCTTTTTTAAAATTACGTGCGGACATTAAATGGGTCGGCGCATTGTGCGGACTGCCGATTCAAATCTCAAAAGGGGCGGACGCCGAGCGGGCGACCGACTCAAACGGATAAAAGGCGGACAAAAGCGCCGTCCGTTTGAGTCGCCCCATTGGAATTGCTCTTACAACCCAGTGGTAAAAAAAATCTCCTGACAAAATGATACCAGAAACATGGTCTGAAATTTGTGAATTTTACAGTTCAGAGAAAATATGGATTGTTTGCTTGAGTTCCAGGCCAACTTCCCTCGCCTGATGTTTTCAGCGGCTCTCTGGACACGATGGACAGTCGACCAGACACTTCCTTTAGTTATCAGTCAGATCTCAGTGACAATACAGGTAGCTGGGGGTACTACAAATGGTGGTTAGTATAGCTTGAAATGACCAAAATAATTGGGGAATTTGGTGAGCTCCATGATTATGTATGGCACCTGCTCAACTAATTTGCAGGACTTGTACAGCATTGGGCCTTACAACTTCATGTTGTTCAGCATGGCGCCGATCGTGTGCTACCTGAATTTTCCGCTGGAGCTTCCACATAGCAGGAGTGATCTTGATAAGTGACTAGTTATAGTAACGCCGTCGTCAAGTGCTACTATATACTGCTGAACAACAGCTTGGCCGAGGATAGGTGGGCGCTGCAGGATGCGTCGACCATGCGTCGAACATTGTGGCACCAAATCGCGCATTCTTTCAGTTAACAGCTGTGTAGAATGATGCAGAAAATCATAATAATAGCCTTAAAGTGTGTCCTGTTATATGCTCCTACTTGTTTCTCTTATAATGTACCACCACATGTTGTAAACTTGCTAGATTATATGGATAGTACTGATAGGATCAGACAAAAAAAGATTGTAGCCTCTACTGTAACTGTCAGCTGCAAATTTCTGAGGCACAAGAACCATCACGAAGACATGAACAATCACAGCCAGAAAACCTACAGCACAAGAATCATTTCCAAGATGATATCATTAACCAAACATAACGTCCAAGCACAGAACTTAATTAACGAGATCTGAGAAATGGAGATAAAGTATGATCACATCCGTTGCAAATTTTGAACTAGCTAGCAGACGACACATAATTCGGAATCACATCACATGTCGCCACTTCACCTTCAGCCATCCACATCAACGAGCCCAGCCGAGTTCAGAATCACATCAAACAGAGCCGAAAGCCCAAATAAATTCACCAAATGCCTGTAGAAACATGGTCTGAAAACATGACACTACGAACATGGTCTGAACTTTGTGAATTTTTCAGTCCAGACAAAGATGGATTGTTTGCTGTACACGAGACTGTCAAATTCACCTGATGCTGACATGATGTCTTAATCAGTTTTTTGTACAAGATAGACTGTCAGGGAAACTCTTCCTTCAGTTGCCAGACACATGTAGGGGACATCACAGGTAACTGGGGGTAGTAAGTACAAATGATGGTTACTATTATAACTTGAAATGACCAAAATAATTGACGAATTTGGCGAACTCCATGATGTATGGCATCTGCTCAACTATTTGCAGAACTTGCACAGCATTGGGCTCGCAACTTCATGGCTTCTTGGTGTTCGACATGGCGACAGTCGGATTTGTAGCTAATTTGTTGGTGAATAGTGCAGAATCCATGGTTATTTGCTGCTAAAATCTTTTTTTTTCTATGGTTTGGCCCTCCCTAACCTGTTTTAACAGCTCTCTGCCCCCTTGATTCGGTTTTTCTGGCTCCGCTACTGATTATGGTTGTGTGACAAGTTAAAATAGTGTGGCTGTCTACTACGTACGTTAAACTGCTGATAACTTGGCCGACGATGGGTGGACGCTGCAGGATGCATCGATCGTGTTGGTCAACAAAAATTCCGTTATGCTTGAGATGTTCAGGCATCCAGAAGCTCATGGTAAGCTCTCTCTCGAATCATTTCTGCCATCCAGTGAGTACATTAGTCGTTTCGGCTCGTTGCCATATCTGAAAATACAAGTGTCAAGTTCTACTGAAACTGGTTGGGTGATGATTTCAGGGCTGAAGTATGGCACCAAGGCTTGCTCCGGATAGGGAATTTATCCGGTGCACCCACACTTGTGGTGCTACCGGTGCACCGGATGTCAATGTAGGTTGTCACAAAATTTGAAGTGAAAATTCGCAACATAACTCGAAAAACAAAAATGACAAATTCAGCATTGGATAGTACATACCATAACTTGGGCTTTAGATTTGGCCCATTATCACACTGATGCCAAATTTATCATTTTTGTATCTCAAAAAATATTTTAAATTTTTATATAAAATTTTGTGACATCATACATTGATGTTGCTTTAACGGGCTAGATTTTTTTCCCAGATTTTTTAAAATATTTTATGGCATCCGGTGCACCGGTAGCACCACAAGTACGGGTGCACCGGATACATTCCCACCTTGCAAGTACCAGAAGGATTTTCAGCGACGTGCACAGCACAGTGCAGGAGGTTTTTGAAGCGGCGTGCACAAGTTTAGTCAGAGATAGTGTTGCCGACACCAAGTTACACATTCTTTCAGTTAATAGCTGTGTACAATAATGCAGAAAATAATAACCTTAGAGTAAGTTTGTCCTTTTATTTATATACTCGTTTCACTTATAATGTACCGCTGCATGCTGTAAACTTGTTAGATTAAATGGATAGTACTGAAATGATCAGACAAAAATTCTAGTATCTACTATAGTTGTCAACTGCAAGTTTCTGAACCATCATGAAGATATGAACATAGCATCCAAGAACAGAACATAGCATGCAAGTTTCTGAACCATCACAACCAAAAACAAAATACAGCTCAAGAATCATTCCCAGATGATATCATTAACCAAACATAGCATCCAAGAACAGAACTTCATTAACAATGGCTGAGAAATAGAGATGAAGTAGACCACTTCTATTGCAAAATTCCAACTAGCAGATGACGCATAAGTCAGAATCACATCACATGTCTCCACTTCACCTTCAACTAATCCATATCAACCAACCCAACCATGGTTCAGAATCACAATAAACAGAGCCGGAAGCCCAAATGAGTCAACCGAATCCCTGTACAAACGTGCAAGAAAACTGAACCACAGAGCGACCAAAGAAAAATAACAGAGCACCCAAGCAAAATCAAGAAGCCCATGAATAGTTATACACTTGTTTCTCTTATACTGTACCACTGCAAACTTGTTTGATCAAATGGATAGTACTGAAAGGATCAGACGAAAAATGTACTCTCTACTGTAATTATCAACTGCAAGTTTCTGATCTACAAGAACCATCGTGAAGACATGAACATTCACAACCAGAAAACCTGCAACACAAGAATCATTTCCAAGATGATATCATTAACCAAACATAACATCCAAGCACAGAACTTAATTAACAAGATCTGAGAAATGGAGATAAAGTAGGATCACGCCCATTGCAAATTTTGAACTAGCTAGCAGACGACACATAATTCAGAATCACATCACCTGCCGTGACTTCACCTTCAGCTATCAACTAACAAGTACCCAACCATAGTTCAGAATCACATCAGACAGAGGCTAAAACTGAAATGAGTTAACCAAGTGCATGTACAAACGTACAAAGAAACTGAATCACACGGCGACCAAAGAAAAATAACAGAGTGCCCCAGCAAAATCAAGAAGCCCGTGGGACACAGCATATCTTCTAATTCAATCACTGCAACAACTGGTAGGTGTGACAAGAACCACGGAGCAATTTACAAGCAAAATTAAATTCATTCGAGCATCAGATCGATAATACTGAACTTTCCATTGCCATTTCATTCGAGCATCACGATGTATGGGACCAGAGGAAAAATCATATAAACACCGACAAACAGAAGCACCCGACAGGCACACACACATCCAGATCACATGACAAGAACAGCTACTACCCAGCATCACCGGCGACCACGACGAACCTAGGCGCGCTCCCCGCGGATGCGGCGGGCGAGCTGGATGTCCTTGGGCATGATGGTGACGCGCTTGGCGTGGATGGCGCACAGGTTGGTGTCCTCGAAGAGCCCGACGAGGTACGCCTCGGCGGCCTCCTGCAGGGCGGAGACGGCGGAGGACTGGAAGCGGAGGTCGGTCTTGAAGTCCTGCGCGATCTCCCGGACGAGGCGCTGGAAGGGGAGCTTGCGGATGAGCAGCTCCGTGCTCTTCTGGTACTTGCGGATCTCCCGGAGCGCGACGGTGCCGGGGCGGAAACGGTGGGGCTTCTTGACGCCGCCGGTGGCCGGGGCTGACTTGCGCGCCGCCTTGGTGGCCAGCTGCTTCCGCGGCGCCTTGCCGCCGGTGGACTTGCGCGCCGTCTGCTTGGTGCGGGCCATTGGGATGGAGGGGCTGGGGATCTGGCTGCTGCTGCGCTGTGGTGATCGGAGATTGGGATTTCACTTGGCGGTGGTGGATTTGGTGGAGGGATGGAGGTGGGTTTTAAAGGGGATCGAGGATTTGGGTTTGGTGCTTCGCGCCGTCGCGCGCGGTAATTTGGGGCTCCGGATTTCGGCCAGGCGGGCTGGGCGGAGGAGGGTGGAATCTGCCCCGTTGGATCGAAGCCAAATGGAGGGTGGCGATTTGGGTTTTGTGGCGTCACGCGGATCGCGATCCGTGTGCTCTATGGGCGATGCCGTGGACTGGTGGATGAGCTCTCTTCTATCTTTTTCTTTGAAATCGGATGAGTTATTTTTTGGCACACTGGTGAACGAGTTTTCTTTTCTGGCATTTCAAATGTACTGCTGCTAGCAATATACTACTAGTAGAGCAAATGCATATTTACTCAAAAAAAAATCAAAATGCATATTTGCCCAAAAAAAGCAAAATGCATATTTACCCAAAAAAAGGCAAAATGCATATTTGTCCTAATTTCCGGTGGATGTGTTCAAAACGGTCCTCAAACATAATAACTACATCGTATACAGTCCCGTTATTGAAAATACAGTGTCAACATAATCAGGGGCGGAGCTAGGATTGGGCCAAAGCCCCGGGCCCCAGGCCTGCTACAGTGTGCTACAGTGTCGCTGCAGTGCAAAAGATGCTACAACCCCCGAAGCAAATCTTCTCTCCACGCCACAGGCCCAGCCCCCCCCCCCCCCCGGCCTGGGTCCTGGATTCGTCACTGGATATAATCACCATGGTTGGTGCACAAGGCCTGGGATATGGTCATACGTGCGTGCGTATACATAAGCAGTCACGCGCGTGCCACATTAGCATAGAGGTAATTTCGCGGGGCAGCCGCTACAAATGTGTCATTTTTTCGTTCACCCCCTGTGATTTGAATACATTCAGTCATCCGCCCTCACCCCTGATCTTTGTCAAGTTTAGAACGGCAGAAATGGATGCATCAGCGGGCAACGGCTCATCAGCGACACTATTAGTAATTGCGCTCATCGGGGATGGCAGAGGAGTGTGGGGGATCTCGTCCGCAATCGCAGGCGACGGTTTGCAACGGTATTGGTCAGTTTTGAAGGAAATATGCCCTAGAGGCAATAATAAAGTTGTTATTTTATATCTCCTTATTCATGATAAATGTATATTATTCATGCTAGGTTTCCTTATTCATAAAAAATACTGGCAAAGGAATTAACACCAGGGGGCCCACACCCTGTCCACGAGGGTGGGGCGCCCCCCCCCCCCCAGGGCGCGCCCCTGGCTCGTGGGCCCCCTGGACGTCCATCGACCTCAACTCCAACTCCATATATTTGCTTTCGCGGAGAAAAAAATCAGAGAGAAAGTTTCATTGCGTTTTACGATACGAAGCCGCCGCCAAGCCATAATCTCTCTCGGGAGGGCTGATCTGGAGTCCGTTCGGGGCTCCGGAGAGGGGGATTCGTCGTCGTTGTCATCATCAACCATCCTCCATCACCAAATTCATGATGCTCATGCCGTGCGTGAGTAATTCCATCGTAGGCTTGCTGGACGATGATGGGTTGGATGAGATTTACCATGTAATCGAGTTAGTTTTGTTAGGGTTTGATCCCTAGTATCCACTATGTTCTGAGATTGATGTTGCTATGACTTTGCTATGCTTAATGCTTGTCACTAGGGCCCGAGTGCCATGATTTCAGATCTAAACCTATTATGTTTTCATGAATATATGTGAGTTCCTGATCCTATCTTGCAAGTCTATAGTCACCTATTATGTGTTATGATCCGACCACCCCGAAGTGACAATAATCGGGATACTTCTCGGTGATGACCGTAGTTTGAGGAGATCATGTATTCACTTAGTGCTAATGCTTTGGTCCGGTACTCTATTAAAAGGAGGCCTTAATATCCCTTAGTTTCCAATAGGGCCCCGCTGCCACGGGAGGGTAGGACAAAAGATGTCATGCAAGTTCTTTTCCATAAGCACGTATGACTATATTCGGAATACATGCCTACATTACATTGATGAACTGAAGCTAGTTCTGTGTCACCCTATGTTATAACTGTTGCATGAGGAATCGCATCCGACATAATTATCCATCACTGATCCAATGCCTACGAGCTTTTCACATATTTCTCTTTGCTTAGTTACTTTACCGTTGCCAACGTTACAATCACTGCAAAACTGCTACTTTTACTTTTGCTACTGTTACTGTTACTTCCATACTACTTTGCCACTAAATACTTTGCTGTAGATATTAAGTTATCCAGGTGTGGTTGAATTGACAACTCAACTGCTAATACTTGAGAATATTCTTTGGCTCCCCTTGTGTCGAATCAATAAATTTGGGTTGAATACTCTACCCTCGAAAACTGTTGTGATCCCCTATACTTGTGGGTTATCAAGACTATTTTCTAGCGCCGTTGCCGGGGAGCATAGCTCTATTCTTTGAGTCACTTGGGATTTATATCTGATTGTCACTATGAGGAACTTGAAAGACGAAAGAACAAAGATTTATCCCTCAACTACGAGGGGAGGTAAGGAACTGCCATCTAGCTCTGCACTTGATTCTCCTTCTGTTATGAGTAAGTTTGCGACACCTAAACATGTGTCTGCTATGAATTCTGATATGTCACATGTTATTGATGATGCCACTTCTACTATGCATGATACTTATGACGAAACCACTTCTATGCTTGGTACTACTGTGCCCTTAGGTGAATATCTTGATGAACAACTTGCTAGGGTTAGAGAGAATGAAATTCTTGAAACTGATATTATTGAAGATAGTGATGATGAAGGTTGTCCCCCTAAATATGAATTGCCCATTGTTCCTGAGGGTTATGCTGTGGATGAAGAAAACTGCTAGAGATTTTCTTGCTTGCAATGATAGATCTGATCTTAAGAAATTATTAGCTAAACTGAAACAGAAATCTCTGAATGCTAGAATGAAATATGACCCTACTTTTGCTACCTCACCTATCTTTGTTACTGATAAGGATTATGATTTCTCTATCAATCCTCGGATGTTTACTTTGGTTGAATCTGATCGTTGTTTATGGCTATGAATTTGAAACTGTTGTGGCACATCTTACTAAGTTAAACAATATAGCCACCATGTTCACTAATGATGAGAAATCTCGCTACTATTATATCCTTAAGATATTTCCATTCTCATTAAAGGGTGATGCTAAAACTTGGTTTAATTCTCTTGATCCTGCTTATGTGCGTAGTCCCCAGGATATGATTTATTACTTCTCTGCTAAATATTTCCCTGCTCATAAGAAACAAGTTTCCTTGAGGGAAATATATAATTTTGTGCAATTTGAAGAAGAGAGTCTCCCACAAGCTTGGGGGAGGCTTCTCCGATTACTTAATGCTTTGCCTGATCATCCTCTTAAGAAAAATGAAATACTTGATATCTTTTATAATGGACTAACTGATGCTTCCAAGGACCACTTGGATAGTTGTGCTGGTTGTGTTTTCAGGGAAAGAACAATCGATCAAGCTGAATTGATATTGAATAATATGTTGACTAATGAAAATAATTGGACTCTTCCTGAGCCAACTCCTAAACCAACGCCGAAGAAAAGAGGTGTTCTATTTCTCAGTCCTGAAGATATGCAAGAGGCAAAGAAATCTATGAAAGAAAAAGGTATTAAAGCTGAAGATGTTAAGAATTTACCTCCTGTTGAAGAAATACATGATCTTAATATACCAACTATTGAAGAAACACATGGTCTTGATAACCCGACATAGGTAGTAAAGGTAAATTCTCTCTGTAGATATGAATCTCGTCTACTAAGTTTGCTAGCCAATGCTTGGATGAATTTGATGACTTTATGGGTAGACAAGAAAACTTTAATGCTTATGTTGGTAGACAATTAAAGAGTAATGCTTACATGGTTGGACACTTGGGTGATTATATGGCTAGAGTTAAGGGTGAACTTAAACTCATTAGCAAACATGCTTCTATGGTTAACACTCAAGCAGAAAAAGTACTTAAGGCTCAAAATGATTTTCTTGATGAATTAAATAATAAACATGACTTTGCTGTTAGAATGGCTACTAGAATAGGTAAAATGACTCAGGAACCTTTGTATCCCAAAGGCCACCCTAAGAGAATTGAGCAAGATTCTCAGAGAAATAATGTAGATGCACCTAGTCCTTCTAAAAAGAAGAAAAAGAAAAATGATAGGACTTTGCATGCTTCTAGTGAACCTGTTGTAGACACACCTGAGAGTCCCAATGATATTTCTATTTCAGGTGCTGAAACACAATCTGATGATGAGCATGAACCTAGTAATAATAATGATGTAGAGATTGAACCTGATGTTGATCTTGATAACCCACAATCAAAGAATCAACATTATGATAAGAGAGATTTTGTTGCTAGGAAGCACGGTAAAGAAAGAGAACCATGGGTTCAGAAACCCATGCCTTTTTCTCCTAAGCCATCCAAGAAAGAGGATGATGAGGATTTTGAGCGCTTTGCTGAAATGATTAGACCTATCTTTTTGCGTATGCATTTGACTGATATGCTTAAAGTGAATCCTTATGCTAAGTACATGAAAGATATTATTACAAATAAAAGAAAGATACCAGAAGCTGAAATTTCCACCATGCTTGCTAATTATACTTCTAAAGGTGGAATACAAAAGAAACTTGGAGATCCAGGAGTACCCACTATACCATGCTCCATTAAAAGAAACTATGTTGAAACTGCTTTATGTGATCTTGGGGCCGGTGTTAGTGTTATGCCTCTCTCTATATATCGTAGACTTGAATTGAATAAGTTGACACCTACTGAAATATCTTTGCAAATGGCTAATAAATCAACTGCTATACCTGTCGGTATTTGTGAGGATGTGTCTGTTGTGGTTGCAAACATTACTATCTTAACGGGCTTTGTTATTCTTGATATTCCTGAGGACGATAGTATGTCGATTATCCTTGGTAGACCCTTTTTTAATACTGCAGGGGCTGTTATTGATTACAACAAAGGCAATGTCACTTTTCATGTTAATGGTAATGAACATACGGTACACTTTCCGAGGAAACAACCTCAAGTTCACAACATCAATTCTATTAGAAAAATTCCAACTACTATCATTGGAGGTTTTGAATTTCCTCTTCCTACTGTCAAGAAGAAATATGATATTCTTATTATTGGGGATGTGCATATCCCTGTTGAGGTAACTTAGTGTTATTTGAAATTTCTTCGGTTTCATGTTATTTGGAATGAGTTTGTTAACAAGACTTGATCAACCTTGTTAGTGGATTCCTTTTGATGAGCATGAGATGGATGAAGTTAGAAGGCACAACCTTCTGTACCCTCCTTTTACTTTCTGTTAATTAAATTAAATAAAGCAAAAATAGTATTTTCTGTCTATTTTCTGAATTATCCATGCAATAAAAAACACCCCAAAAATAAAAGTTCTCCAAATGCCCTGCAAATTTAGTATGATTTTTTATGGAATATCTGAGAATATCTGGCACTGAGAACACAGTAGGGTGAGCTGACACCTGGCCACGAGGGCCAGGGGCACGCCCCCTTCCTCTTGGGCCCATGGTGGCCCCACTCCACTTATTCCTGCACCCATGCTCTTCTTCTTCCTCCCAAAAAACCACTATCCAGCTCAAGCATGAGTTCTAGCTCACTTTGCAGCCATTTTTGATCTCCTTACTCAAAGCTCCATTCACAAAACCGCTCTGGGGGATTGTTCTTTAAGGAAGAAATATGTCCAGGAAAACATACCAAGGTGGTTCTTCAAGGAAGAAAGGACCTAGGCTCGCAATACGTGAGCAGGATGGCGAACCACGGAGGGAAGCTGGCGTGCGGCCTTGTGAATGGCCGTCAGAGGAGTTTATGGTCAAAGCAGGCATCAAGGATGAATTTGATGCATATGTGCGTAATTCTGACCTTGAGGACTTCATGCAAGATAAGTGCCCTCAATACTACCATTTGACTGGCTCCTTTGTGAGAAGGTTTAAATTTGCATATTCGCGCAATTCTTTGAATGTCCTGTTTGATCTTTATGATAAATCATATACCATGGACTTAGAGGACTTTATTACTGCTTGTAAACTCCAGCAGTGGGGCAGTGTTAACGAACCTCGTAAATCTGAATATAAAGACTTTCTTGCTAGTATCGTTGTGGGAGAATCTAGAGAAATAGCACAAGCTACCATAGGGAGCATTCATTTTCCTCCTATACATTATTTTGCTCTCTTCATAGGTAGATGCATTAATGGTAAAGATGAAGCATGTCACATGTGTGTTCCTAATCTTTGTGTTCTCAAGAGTGCTGTATTAGGTGATAAACAATACAAATTGGGGGCAATTGTTGCATGTAGGTTGCATAATAATGGTTTAGATGGAGACTTGTTTGGAGGGATTTATGCGACCCGTGTGGCTAATTATCTTGGTATACCTATACATGAAAATGATAGGGAGTTGCCTCCCGCTTATTTAGATTATAATGTCATGGTTAATCATCATTTTCTTGAGAGGAACAAACATATCCTCCAGTATCGACTAATCTTTGACAGGCATCGCGTTGCCCATATTACTCTTCCTGCTCCTGCCTTCTTTGATTATTAGGCAAAGGGAAGATATGTTATCACCAGGAAGGAGGCGAACGAGTATGAGAGGAGGACGGAGGCATCTCGCCGCCATGCTGCAACTCGTGAGGCAATGGATGCTGCATCTCAGTACGACCCCAGTTACAGCTTAGGATGTCCGCCAGGCTACACATGGCCATAGACCAACTTAGGCCAAAAGGCTAAGCTTGGGGGAATACGTATTTCTCACCGACATTACATTCACGTTCACACACTCATGCTAGTTGTCGGTGCTCATACTTTTTCATTGTACTATCCATGCTAGTTTATTTTCTTTTCTTGCTTTCTTCTTGTGTGTGTTGAATAACCTTAAGAAAAACCAAAAAAATTATCTAGTTTACTTTTCATGCCTGTAGTAGTAGTAATTAAAAGAAAAACCCAAAAAGATTTCTCATTCTTCTTTTGCTTGTTTGGAGCTTTCCCATGTAAATAGTTTTATTTCTTTTCTTTCCGTTGGGGTCGAGAGGAGAAGACCATAATGAAAATGTTTAAGTGGCTCTTATATGCATTATTTTTGATTTAACCAAGAGCCCATATTACCTTGTCCTCTCCCTTGAATTGAATGCTTGCAGATTCTAGCTTAGTCCAATGCACGTGAACTATTATTATTATCCACACCGTTCGGTCATGCAAGTGAAAGGCAATAATGATAATATATGATGAAATGATTGAGATGAGAGAAGCTGGTATGAACTCGATCTCTCTTGTTTTTGTAAATATGATTAGTACATCGTTCATGATTCAGCCTATTATTAATAAACATGTTTGCAATGACAATTAGAGATTATGGTTGCTTATGTCATGCTTAATTAGCTAGGACCTTATAATGGTTTACCTTGCGTGCCAACATGCTATTAAAATGGTTGTGATGTGGTATGATAGGGTGGTATCCTCCTTCGAATGATTCGAGTGACTTGACTTGGAACATGTTCACGCATGTAGTTGAAACAAAATCAACATAGCCTTCACGATATTTATGTTCATGGTGGATCATATCCTACTCATGCTTGCACTCAGTGTTGATTAATCTTAATGCATGTTCATGACTGTTGTCGCTCTCTAGTTGGTCGCTTCCCAGTCTCCTTCTAGCATTCACCTGTACTAAGCAGGAATACTGCTTGTGCATCCAAACTCCACAAACCCCAAAGTTATTCCATATGAGTCCACCATACCATCCTATATGTGGTATCTACCTATCGTTCCAAGTAAATTTGTATGTGCCAAACTCCAAACCTTCAAATGAAAATCTGTTTTGCATGCTCGAACAGCTCATGTATCAACTGGGGCTGTCTGTATCTTCCATGTTTGGCGGGTTATTCTCAAGAGGAGTGGACTCCGCTCCTCATTCACGAGAAAATGGCTGGTCACCGGGATGCCCAGTCCCATGCTTAAATCAAATCAAAATAATTGCAAACAAAACTCCCCTAGGATTGTTGCTAGTTGGAGGCACCCATTGTTTCGGGCAAGCCATGGATTGATGCTTGTTGGTGGTGGGGGAGTATAAAATTTACCATTCTGTTTGGGAACCGCCTATAATGTGTGTAGCATGGAAGATATCGAGTTCTCTCAGTTGTTATGTTGACATTGAAAGTATACCGCTCAAAATGTTATTCATCTCTATTTCAAAATCGAGCTCTGGCACCTCTACAAATTCCTGCTTCCCTCTGCGAAGGGCCTATCTATTTATTTTTATGTTGAGTCATCACCCTCTTATTAAAATGCACCCGTTGGAGAGCACCGCTGTCATTTGCATGCATTACTATTAATTTATATTGGGTATGACTATGACTGGATCTCTTTTACCATGAATTACAATGTTTAGTCAGTCCTTGATCTTTAAAGGTGCTCTGCATTTATGTTTTGCGGTCTCAGAAAGGGCTAGCAAGATACCATCTTGTTATATCATATTATGGTTGTTTTGAGAAAGTGTTGTGATTCAAGATTTCTTATTATTGATCGCTAGTTGATTATGCCATTGATATGAGTAAACATGAGACCTAAGTGTTATTGTGAATATGGTTAGTTCATAATCTTTGCTGAAAACCTGAATGCTGGCTTTACATATTTGCAACAATAAGAGAAAATAGAGTTTGTAAAAGTTTTTCTTTATCACTTTCAGTTTGTCAACTGAATTGCTTGAGGACAAGCAAAGTTTAAGCTTGGGGGAGTTGATACGTCTCCGTCATATCTACTTTTCCAAACACTTTTGCCCTTGTTTTGGACTCTAACTTGCATGATTTGAATGGAACTAACGCGGATTGACGCTGTTTTCAGCAGAACTGCCATGGTGTTATTTTTGTGCAGAAATAAAAGTTCTTGGAATGACCTGAAAATCCATGGAGCAACTTTTCAGAATTAATAAAAAATACTGGCGAAAGAATCAGCACTAGGGGCCCCACACCCTGTCCACGAGGGTGGAGGGCGCCCCCCTAGGGCGCGCCCCTGGCTCGTGGCCCCCCTGGACGTCCATCGACCTCAACTCCAACTCCATATATTTGCTTTCGCGGAGAAAAAAATCAGAGAGAAAGTTTCATCGCGTTTTACGATACGGAGCCGCCACCAAGCCCTAATCGCTCTTGGGAGGGCTGATCTGGAGTCCGTTCGGGGCTCCGAAGAGGGGGATTCATCGCCGTCGTCATCATCAACCATCCTCCAGCACCAATTTCATGATGCTCACCGCCGTGCGTGAGTAATTCGATCGTAGGCTTGCCGGACGGTGATGGGTTGGATGATATTTACCATGTAATTGAGTTAGTTTTGTTAGGGTTTGATCCCTAGTATCCACTATGTTTTGAGATTGATGTTGCTATGACTTTGCTATGCGTAATGCTTGTCACTAGGGCCCGAGTGCCATGATTTCAGATCTGAACCTATTATATTTTCATGAATATATGTGAGTTCTTGATCCTATCTTGCAAGTCTATAGTCACCTATTAGGCGTTATGATCCAACAACCCCGAAGTGATAATAATCGGGATACTTCTCGGTGATGACCGTAGTTTGAGGAGTTCATGTATTCATTTAGTATTAATGCTTTGGTCCGATACTCTATTAAAAGGAGGCCTTAATATCCCTTAGTTTCCAATAGGACCCTGATACGTCTTCGTCGTATATATAATTTTTTATTGGTCCATGCCAATATTCTACAACTTTCATATACTTTTGGCAACTTTTTATACTATTTTTTGGGACTAACATATTGATCCAGTGCCCAGTGCCAGTTCCTGTTTGTTGCATGTTTTATGTTTCACAGAAACCCAATATCAAACGAAATCCAAACGGGATAAAAACGGACGGAGAATTATTTTGGAATATTTGGGATTTTCCAGAGGAAGAATCAACGCGAAACAGTGTCCGGGGTGGCCACGAGACAGGGGGGCGCGCCCCCCCCCCCCCCCCCCCCCGGGCATGCCCTGGACTCTCATGGGCCACCCGTAAGGCGGTTGAAGCTCTTCTTTTGCCGCAAGAAAGCTAATTTTACGAGAAAAATGTGGGCGAAAGATTCACCCCAATCGGAGTTACGGATCTCCAGATATAAAGGAAACGGTGAAGGGGCAGAAACAGAAAACGCAGAAACAGAGAGATAGATCCAATCTCGGAGGGTCTCTCGCCCCTCCCGAGCCATGGGAGCCAAGGACCAGAGGGGAAACCCTTCTCCCATCTAGAGATAAGGCCAAGGAAGAAGAAGAAGAAGGGGGACTCTCTCCCCCTTGCTTCCGGTGGCGCCGGAACGCCGCTGGGGGCCATCATCATCACCGCGATCTTCACCAACACCGCCGTCATCTTCACCAACATCTCCATCACCTTCCCCCTTCTATATTCAGCGGTCCACTCTCCCTCATCCCTCTGTACCCTCTACTTGAACATGGTGCTTTATGCTTCATATTATTATCCAGTGATGTGTTGCCATCCTATGATGTCTGAGTAGATTTTCGTTGTCCTATCGGTGATTGATGAATTGCTATGATTGGTTTAATTTTCTTGTGGTTATGTTGCTATCCTATTGTGCCATCCGTGTCGCGCAAGCGTGAGGGATTCCCTCTGTAGGGTGTTGCAATACGTTCATGATTCTTTTATGGTGGGTTGCTTGAGTGACAGAAGCATAAAGCCGAGTAAGGGGATTGTTGCGTATGGGATAAAAGGGGACTTGATACTTCAATGCTATGGTTGGGTTTTACCTTAATGAATCTTTAGTAGTTGCAGACGCTTGCTAGAGTTCCAATCATAAGTGCATATGATCCAAGTAGAGAAAGTATGTTAGCTTATGCCTCTCCCACATAAAACTTGCTATCGGTCTAGTAAAGTAGTCAATTGCTTAGGGGCAATTCCACAACTCCTACCACCACTTTTCCACACTCGCTTTATTTACTTTCTTGCATCTTTATCTAAACAGACCCTAGTTTATATTTTCGCGTTCTTTATTATCTTGCAAACCTATCCAACAACACCTACAAAGTACTTCTAGTTTCATACTTGTTCTAGGTAAAGCGAACATCAAGCGTGCGTAGAGTCGTATCAGTGGCTGATAGGACTTGAGAGAGTATTTTTTCTACCTTTAGCTCCTCTTTGGGTTCGACAGTCTTACTTATCGAAAGAGGCTACAACTATCCCGTATACTTGCGGGTTATCAAGACCTTTTTCTGGCGTCGTTGCCGGGGAGTCATAGCGTGGGGTGAATATTCTCGTGTGTGCTTGTTTGATTTATCACTAAGTAATTTTTATTTGTTGTTCTTAGTTGTTCTCTATCTTTAATTATGGATATGGAACACAAAATACCAAAAAAATTAGATGTACTTGCTACTCATGTAGACGGGGTAACTCCTAAACCCCCCGATTCTCATTATGTGAAAGATATTATGTACTACTTTGATAATCCTGAGAAAACCCCATTCAACTTTATAATGGGAGACACGTTGGATCAACGTGAATACTTTAGGGATTATCGCTCAACACAAAAAGGGAAACTATTATGGGATCAATTTATTATGTTGCGTTGGTATGCCCAGGATCTATGCTTGAGATATGATATTACTTGTTGCACTAGGATGAAGGCTCCACACCTTCCCTTTTCATGCAAATTTAATGATAATGAAACCTTAGCTTCTTATGCTAATGGTAGATATGATTACTATGATGTGGAACAAATAGAAGAATTTGTTGCTTTTAAGGCTGCTTATGAAATTGAATCTTTGTTTGAAAAGTATGAAGCTTTTCATGATGATGGTGTTTATAGGCCTGAAAATCTTGCTATACTTAGATATTGCTATGAAAATTATGAATACAATCATTATATTAATGCATTTATGGAGAAAGTCTCCGCTGTCCAAGAAGAGACTAATATTTTGCAGGAAGCTATGAAAGAAGAAATTGATGAAACTGTGAGCTCATTGGATGAAAAAGATGATGAGGAGAGCGAAGAACAAAAGGAGGAAGAGCGGATTAGCTACCCGTGCCCACCTTCTAATGAGAGTAACCCTTCAACTCATACATTGTTTAACTCCCCTTCGTGCTTACCGAAGGATGATTGCTATGATGATTGCTATGATCCCGTTGATTCTCTTGAAATATCCCTTTTTGATGATGCTTACTATGCTTGTGGCCAAGATGCCAATATGAATTATGCTTATGGAGATGAAGTTGCTATAGTTCCTTATGTTAAACATGAAATTGTTGCTATTGCACCCACGCATGATAGTCCTATTATCTTTTTGAATTCTCCCAACTACACTTTATCGGAGAAGTTTGTGCTTATTAAGGATTATATTGATGGGTTGCCTTTTACCATTGCACATGATGATTTTGATGAATGTAATATGCATGTGCTTGGTGCTCCTACTTGCAATTATTATGAGAGAGGAACTACATCTCCGCCTCTTTATGTTTTCAACATGATTGAATTGCAAGAAACTGCTTATACTATGCATTGACCTTTACTGTGTCCGCATGAATTGTTCTTTTATGACATGCCGATGCATAGGAAGAGAGTTAAACTTCGTTGTTGCTTGATATATGTTAATTTGTGCTCACTACTAAATTACAAATTATTGTTAATTAAAATTGGCTTTGATATACCTTGGAATCCGGGTGGATCCATTACTTGAGCACTAAATGCCTAGCTTAATGGCTTTAAAGAAAGCGCTGCCAGGGAGACAACCCCGAAGTTTTAGAGAGTCATTTATTTCTGTTGAGTGCTTTTATATAGTTTAAAAAACAAAAAAAATAAAGAGGGGAACCCAAAAACTTTTCAAGAAGGAAAGTGAAAGTAAGAAAGACAAGCATTGTTGAAGTGGGAGAGCTCCTTGAACTTTGTTCATGCTCACGGAAACTTTGTGAATCTTGATTACAAAAACTTTTCATCAAAAATAATTATCCCCTTGTACAATTCCATTGTATTATAAAAATAATGTGCCAAGGTTTGCCTTTAGGATGTTTACAATGCTTGTTGGTTTGTACTGTGCAGGACAAAAACTTTGGCTGTAGAGCGTGATTTTACATTTTTTTACTCGAACGTCAAACGGTTCTGATTCTTTTTGCACTGTCTTGCTATACAACTTGTTTATTGTTCCTAACTAGAGGTGTGACCCGCGCATTTGCGCTGCTAGATTATTTATGTTTCATCCATTTATCTCTTCATTTAAGTATATTAGATATTTAGACTTGATATACTGATTTCACAGTATATATCTTACATAAAAAATATATTTCTGATTTAGTCACACGTATTACGGGAGCAAGATTTCTTTACTTGTATTTTTTGACTATGTGCATTAAGATATGTTTTTCTTTTTGAAGCCTACATTGCTAATTACAAATTAGTGAAATAATAGGATGTATTCGATTTTTTTTAACCGTTCAGGTATTATAAAGATGAAATTTACCCTTTTGTGATGAAACAACTCACCTATGGTTTTAGGTATATGGATTTCAGTCTGTCTGCGATGAATGCACCATAGTATGCATACAAAGATTACCATAACATATATACATAGTTAATTTTCAAAATTGTACTACTTATTGTTTTTAAAAAGTTCAAAGTTCACACTGAATTGTTACACTTTCCCCTTTGCATCAACGTTACATGCGGGTCTGGCACCCTTTTTTGTTTCACTATAGGTTGTGGAAAGTCCACCACGCTCGACCACAATATTTTTTGGACTCTTTCGTCATATATACTCCCTTATTTCTTTTGGTAAAAATTTCATCGCTATACTTCCTCTTAGTTGCTAGTCCACTCTTTGGGCACTATGCTATGATTATCCCCATTGAACGACATATCTTATATTGGGTTGAGCAGTTGACTGCGAGGTCGGCCATTCTCTCTCCCTCCATGTCTTAACATTCAATAATTATTGTTTCCATCTCACAACATATTTTTTCTTTGTTGGTACGTTATGCTAGCTCACAACAATAACATTTTGAAATTGATCCACCTATTCTTCTTTAACAATGCCATGCATGTTATATATGCAATGCTTATGCATGTATATACTCTTTGGTTCTGCCTAGATATTGTGCCACCTATCTCTTATCACTATTATTTTCATGAGAGAGGATGACCGCTAAATCTGCTTGACTCGGCTCATCTTCTCATCCCAGGATTTTTTTTGTCACGTTGCCTTCTGATGAACCGTCGTACATACCTTCAGCCTGCTCCTCATTTGTATATAATTATTTTATTTACATAAGGTGCCTCTTTTTCGTGCTATAAGCCCATATGAACTGTGTGTGGCCGCAAATGGTTTTCTGAAGACAAAGTCTGACTGGATTTTTGTGCTAAAATTTGAAAATACATTTTTCGACTGTTAAAAACTTCTAAAAGCAATTCAGTACGTATATATGAACTATTCGAAATATCTTCAAATTTTGTCATGAGGATATTCTAAAAAAAGTTGAAATCACTTTTGAAAAATTAGAAACATTGATGATACAGTTTATTTACATTTTAAATCATTGCTGGAGCGTGAGCTCCAGATTTATGCATGACTTGGTTTGTATTTCTCCTACTCTATATTTTTTAGTTTTTCAACATAGAGTCTGTTCGCAAATGTGTGTGACCGCAATGTCTTTTTGAAAACATAATCTGACTGGATTTTTTGTAGCCCAGTTTTCTATAAAAAAATTGCAAATGTTTTTTTTGATTGTCAACAAATTCCCAACCGATTCCACATGGTTATATGGAAGTATTCGACATATGTGTATATTTCGTAATAAGGATATACTAATAAAGATGGAGATTCTTTTGAAACTTTTGAAACATGTTTAATATGATAAATTTTCAAAAAAGTTGACGTTAGAGCCCAAGCTCCAAAATTACATATGAGTTGGCTATTCTTTGCCTTGCTCCAATTTTTTTAACATAATAAAGTCTCACCATAATTGCGTGTTCTAGCCCGGGCTCTAGTGAGTCTGGTTTTAAAAAATCAAATACGTTTTCTGACTTCCAAAAATTATTGCCTATACAAATATAATTGGCATATGTGTAAGTATGTTGTTTGGAGATACTAAACTACAGTTTTAAATCTATAGTTTTGACATTGTTTAATTATTGTAATCCGAGCTCCAAATTTATGCACAGTTTGACTATAATTCACACTGTGGCTCTACAGAATTGTTGGCCACCAGCATGCTCACATCATTCAGCATGTCAACACAACCTCCGGCCATGAACGGGTTGGCTCCTTTGTGTGACAGGGTTCAGTTTATTTAGATAGTCAAGTGTTCAGTTTTTATGCTTGATTTACCGTCCGCTGATCGGCTGGCCTGCTACGGAGTCCGCCTTAAGCAGTGCATGTGTCCGTGTCGTTTAGTGCATGCAAATCAGGCGTAGTGTCAATGCATGTAGAAACGTGATGGGTTAGAGTTCTGTATTTCCTATTCTGTACACATGATTCAGTCTACCTTTTTGATATTGCACGTAATATTTTAGTTTCCAAATTTCAATCGTATCTATTAATGATTCTAGTCCTCTTCGCTTTGTAAAAGCATATACACGTGACAGTTCAATAAGATGGTGCATATACATGTCAAATATGTGTTACGTAAAAACTCTCAGATCTCAGCTATTATTATTCTGATCAAACAGACGAAATAATATTAGCACATGTGGACAACCGTGATGGCTTTTTTGACTTCTGTATTATGTATATAATAGATTTTGGTAGAATTTTTGGGGTACCAGAAGTATGGTGGATGTTCAGATTGCTATAGACTGTTCTGTTTTTGACAGATTCTGTTTTTGATGCATAGTTTGCTTGTTTTGATGAATCTATCAATTTGTATCAGTGGATTAAGCCATGCAAAAGCTATATTACAGTAGACACAATGCAAAAACAAAATATAAATTGATTTGTAACAGTACTTAGAGTGGTGATTTGCTTTATTATACTAACGAATCTTATCGAGTTTTCTGTTAAAGTTTTGTGTGGATGTAGTGTCTAATCGAGGATGTATCGATATGAGGAAAAGGAAGAGAGGCAAGAGCTCAAGCTTGGGGATGCACGAGGCACCCCAAGTAAATATTCAAGGAGACTCAAGCGTCTAAGCTTGGGGATGCCCCGGAAGGCATCCCCTCTTTCTTCAACAAGTATCGGTATGTTTTCAAATTCATTTCGTTCATGCATTATGTGCAAGTCTTGGAGCATCTTTTGCATTTAGTTTTCATTTTTCTTTTATGCACCATGCTGGTATTAGATAGTCTTCGGTTGATTTATAGAATGCTCATTGCACTTCACTTAAATCTTTTGAGTATGGCTTTATAGAATGCTTTATGCGCTTCGCACATATCATTTGAAGTTTGGATTGCCTGTTTCTCTTCATATAGACAACCGCCATTTGTAGAATGCTCTTTTGCTTCATTTATATTTGTTAGAGCGTGGGCATATCTTTTGTAGAAAGAATTAAACTCTCTTGATTCACTTATATCCTTTTAGGGAGATGACAAGAATTGGTCATTCACATGGTTAGTCATAAAATCCTACATAAACTTGTAAGAGCGCTGAATATGATATGTTTGATTCCTTGCAATAGTTTTGCGATATAAAGGTGGTGATATTAGAGTCGTGCTAGTCGAGTAATTGTGAAATTGAGAAATACTTGTGTTGAGGTTTGCAAGTCCCGTAGCATGCACGTATGGTGAACCGTTATGTAACGAAGTTGGAGCATGAAGTGTTTTTTGATTGTCTTCCTTATGAGTAGCAGTCGGGGATGAGCGATGGTATTTTCCTACCAATCTTTCCCCCTAGGGGCATGCGTAGTAGTACTTTGCTTCGAGGGCTAAGTAGACTTTTGCAATAAGTATATGAGTTCTTTATGACTAATGTGAGTCCATGGATATACGCACACTCACCCCTCCATCATTGCTAGCCTCTTCGGTACCGTGCATTGCCCTTTCTCACCTTGAGAGTTGGTGCAAACTTCGCCGGTGCATCCAAACCCCGTGACATGATACGCTCTATCACACATAAGCCTCCTTATATCTTTCTCAAAACAGCCACCATACCTACCTATCATGGCATTTCCATAGCCATTCCGAGATATATTCCCATGCAACTTCCATCATCATATACATGACTTGAGCATTCATTGTCATATTGCTTTGCATGATCGTAAGATAGCTAGCATGATGTTTTCATGGCTTGTCCGTTTTTTGATGTCATTGCTATGCTAGATCATTGCACATCCCGGTACACCACTGGAAGTATTCATATATAGTCATATCTTGTTCTAGATATTGAGTTGTAAGTAAATAAAAGTGTGATGATCATCATTATTAGAGCATTGCCCCAGTGAGGAAAGGATGATGGAGACTATGATTTCCCCACAAGTCGGGATGAGACTCTGGACTTTATGAAAAATAAAAGAGGCCAAAGAAGCCCAAATAAAAGAAAGAGGCCAAAGAAGGCCACCAAAAAAGAGAGAAAAAAGGAAAATAGAAAAAATGAGAGAAAAAGAGAGAAGGGGCAATGTTACTATCCTTTTACCACACTTGTGCTTCAGAGTAGCACCATGTTCTTCATAGAGAGAGCCTCCTATGCTTCCACTTTCATATACTAGTGGGAATTTTCATTATAGAACTTGGCTTGTATATTCCGATGATGGGCTTCCTCAAACGCCCGAGGTCTTCATGAGCAAGCAAGTTGGATGCACACCCACTTAGTTTCCATTTTGAGCTTTCATACACTTATAGCTCTTAGTGCATCCGTTGCATGGCAATCCCTACTCACTCACATTTATATCTATTGATCGGCATATCCATAGCCCATTGATACGCCTAGTTGATGTGAGACTATCTTCTCCCTTTTTGTCCTCACAACCACCACCATATATCACCATAGTGCTATGTCCATGGCTTATGCTCATGTATTGCGTAAGAGTTGAAAAAGCTGAAGCGCGTTAAAAAGTATGAACCAATTGCTCGGCTCGTCATCGCGGTTGTGCATGATGGGAGCATTTTGTGTGACGAAGATGGAGCATAGCCAGACTATATGATTTTGTAGGGATGAGCTTTCTTTGGCTATGTTATTTCAATAAGACATAATTGCTTGCTTGGTATGCTTGAAGTATTATTGTTTTTATGTCAAATGATAGACTATTGCTTTGAATCACTTGTGTCTTAATATTCATGCCATGACTAGACATATGATCAAGATTATGCTAGGTAACATTCCACATCAAAAAATATCTTTTTTTATCATTTACCTACTCGAGGACGAGCAGGAATTAAGCTTGGGGATGTTGATACGTCTCCGTCGTATCTATAATTTTTGATTGTTCCATGCCAATATTCTACAACTTTCATATACTTTTGGCAACTTTTTATACTATTTTTTGGGACCAACATATTGATCCAGTGCCCAGTGCCAGTTCCTGTTTGTTGCATGTTTTATGTTTCGCAGAAACCCAATATCAAACGGAATCCAAACGGGATAAAAACGGACGGAGAATTATTATGGAATATTTGGGATTTTCCGGAGGAAGAACCAAGACGAAACGGTGTCCGGGGTGGCCACGAGACAGGGGGGCGCGCCTGAGGGAGTCCTGGATTAGGGGCTATCCGGACAGCCGGACTATATACATCGTCCGGGCTATTGGAGCGTGAAGATACAAGACTCAAGACTCCAGCCCGTGTCCGGATGGGACTCTCCTTTGCGCTGAAGACAAGCTTGACGATCCGGATATTATATTTCCTTCCTTGCAACCGACTCCGTGTAAACCCTAGCGCTCTCCGGTGTCTATATAAACCGGAGAGGTTGGTCCTTAGAAGGCCGATCACAATTACAATCATACCATCATAGGCTAGCTCCTAGGGTTTAGCCTCTACGATCTCGTGATAGATCTACTCTTGTACTACTCATATCTTCAATATTAATCAAGCAGGAAGTAGGGTTTTACCTCCATCGAGAGGGCCCGAACCTGGGTAAACATTGTGTCCCTTGCTTCCTGTTACCATCAGCCTAAGACGCACAGATTGGGACCCCCTACCCGAGATCCACCGGTCTTGACACCGACATTGGTGCTTTCATTGAGAGTTCCTCTGTATTGTCGCTTCGAGGCTTGATGGCGCCTTCAATCGTCAACAACACGGTCCAGGGCGAGACTTTTCTCCCCGGATAGATCTTTGTGTTCGGCGGCTTCGCACTGCGGGCCAGTGCGCTTGGCCATCTGGAGCAGATGATAGCTACGCCCCAAGCCACCAGGTCAGGTTCGGAGCCTGAACTACACGACCGATATCCGCGGAGACTTGATCTTCGACGGAATCTGGCCTATACTAGGAGCGCCGGACAGTCACGATGAGCACGACCTAGACCTGCTGTCGGACAATGCTCGAGATATCACCCCTGCAGTGGCCCCGGACCGAAATCCGGAGCAGGCTGCGTGCCCAAGGACGGGTGGATGGACCCTGCTCCGTAGGCCGCACACTTATCGGCGGTAGAGCCGAACCCAGGCCTCACCCCTAGGGACGCCTGTGATTCCGGACCCCCGGACTCGTATCCGGTTGTAGGTTCCAGTCCGCGCGCTCCCGAGCCCGCCGAGCCTGGCTGGGCTCCGGTTATGGAATTCATCGCTGCGGACATCTTCCAGCACCCGCCCTTTGGCGACATGCTGAACTCATTGAAGTCTCTCTCTTTGGCGGGAGGCTCGGAGCCGAACTATGTCCGACTTGAGTGGGAAGAAGGCGACGAAGGAATTCGCTACCCACCCACCACCCACTTCATTGCCACGGTCGATGATTTAACCGACGTGCTTGACTTCGACTCCGAAGACATCGACGGTATGGACAACGATGCAGGAGAAGTACAGGAGCCACTGCCCACAGGACGGTGGACAACCACCTCTTCATACGATATATATATGGTGGACACTCCGAAGGAAACCAATGGCGATGAGGCAATGGAGGATAACCCCTCCAAGAAGAAAGCAAAGCATGGGCGTCGCTAGCGCCGCTCCAAGCCCCGCCACGGCAATACCGGCACCGGAGACGAAAACAATCCGGACGGTGCCGAAGATGAATACAACCCCGATCAGCCTGCTTTCGAGCAGGCCGAGCAGGAAGATGGGCAGGACAACCCAGATGAACAGGCGACAGACGGGTATCCGGAGGAGGACAACTACATGCCCCCTCCGAAGACGAGATTAGCCTCGGCGACGACGAGTTCAGCGTACCCGAGGATCCCGTGGAGCAGGAGCGCTTCAAGCGCCGTCTTATTGCCACCGCGAGGAGCTTGAAGAAGAAGCAACAACAACTCTAGGCTGATCAAGACCTGCTCACAGATAGATGGGCTGAAGTCCTGGCAGCCAAGGAATATGGACTCGAGCACCAAACGACTGATCGGCCACCCCGTGCCCGGGATAAAACGGGATACCAGACCGAATACCAGCCCGCACCCCACGCCAATACACTACGGCCCGGGGCAACAGGCAAGACCTGCAAGACATACTGGAAAACAAAGCAGGACAGCAAAGATCGATCTATGGATCACGGGGGCGCACCCCAGCGCGCGACGATGACCGTCACGCCGGACACATTATTAACAAGTCCAGCCGGGCCGAATACAGCAACCCAGACCAATTCGAACTGCGTAGCCACATAGCCCAGCACAGAGGCGCCGCACACCCCCTCTGCTTCACTGACGAAGTGATGGATCATGAATTCCCAGAAGGGTTCAAACCCGCAAACATCGAATTATACGATGGCACAACAGACCCCACTGTATGGATCAAAGATTTCCTTCTCCACATTCACATGGCCCGCAAAGACGATCTACACGCCATCAAGTATCTTCCCCTTAAGCTCAAAGGACCCGCCTGACACTGGCTAAATAGCCTGCCCGCAAATTCCATTGGTAGTTGGGAAAACCTGGAAGACGCATTCCTTGACAACTTCCAAGGCACATATGTGCGACCTCTGGACGCCGATGACTTGAGCCACATTACTCAACAACCCGGAGAATCAGCCAGGAAATTCTGGACTCGGATCCTAACTAAAAAGAACCAAATAGTTGACTATCCGGATGCCGAATCCCTGGCGGCCTTCAAGCATAATATCCGCAACGAGTGGCTCGCCCGACACCTCGGCCAGGAGAAACCCAAGTCCATGGCAGCTCTCACGACACTAATGACCCGCTTTTACGTGGGCGAGGACAGCTGGTTGGCTCGCAGTAGCACCACGCCACATTCTGGCACTTCAGACGTTCGTGACAATAATGGCAAGCTATGATGCAACAGACACAAGCGACGGAACAACGACGACAACACCGAAGACATGACAGTCAACGCCGGATTCAACGGATCCAAATCCGGTCAGCGGAAGAAACCGTTCAAACGAAACAATCAGGGACCGTCCAGTCTGGACGACATACTGGAGTGCCCGTGCCAAATTCATGGCACCCCAGACAAGCCAGCCAACCACACTAATAGAGACTGCTGGGTGTTCAAACAGGCCGGCAAAGTAAACGCCGAAAACAAGGACAAGGGTCTGCACAGCAACAATGACGAGGAGCCCCGGCGTCCGAGCACGGGGGAAAAGAAGAAATCCCCCCCTAGATGAAAACGGTCAACATGATCTACGCCACTCACATCCCCAAGCGGGAACGGAAGCGAGCACTACGGGACGTCTATGTGATGGAGCCAGTCGTCCCCAAATTCAACCCATGGTCTGCTTGTCCGATCACCTTTGATCGTAGGGATCATCCTACTAGCATCCGCCATGGTGGCTCAGCCGCATTGGTCTTAGACCCAATCATCGACAGATTCCACCTCACACGAGTCCTTATGGATGGCGGCAGCAGCCTAAACCTGCTTTACCAGGACATAGTGCGCAAAATGGGCATCGATCCTTCAAGGATCAAGCCACCAAAACCACCTTTAAAGGTGTAATTCCTGGAGTAGAGGCCCGTTGTATGGGCTCCATAACATTGGAAGTGGTCTTCGGATCTCCGGACAACTTCCAAAGCAAAGAGTTAATCTTTGATATCGTCCCTTTCCGTAGTGGTTACCACGCACTGCTTGGATGAACCGCATTTGCTAGATTCAATGCGGTACCATACTATGCATACCTCAAGCTCAAGATGCCAGGCCCGCGCAGGGTCATAACAGTCAACAGAAACATGGACCGCTCTCTCCGTACAGAAGAGCATACTGCAGCCCTCGCGGCAGAAGTACAATGCGGCCTCCTATAGCAAACCACCAATCCGGCGACGACAACGTCAAGCACCGTCAAGCGAGTCTAGAGCACCCCGCAACAGGATCACCAGGCACGCCAAGAGAGCGAGTAGCAGTCCGGCCTCCACTCAAATCCCATCAAAGCAGCATTCGTGCCATGCGTACACAATTACGCACTCAAGATACCATGGGCACAGGCGGAGGCGCAGCAGTGGCTCAGTCAATAGTGCGGTATCACCACAACATACCTTCATAACCTTTCCCTTTACCTTCCAGGACATTGCTTTAGTGCAGCCTCTTCAGAAGAGCCGGATTGTCGGACTAGAGAAAACCAAGGAGGCAATAGGCTTTGCGCATAGAAGGAAATACCCAGGTGGAATCTATTTATGATCGTTATACCTATTTTATCTATCTGTACGTAGCTTGCCCCTGGATAGGATATGTCAAATAGTCCTATTTATCTCCGCTTAATGCATTCGTTGTAAACATACGCTTAAACATACTATTCGTCAATGGGAGATCATATATAGCATCAACTTATTATTCTTATTTGAGCATTTTTTCTTACAAATGTTTATTTGATATTGCAGTCGTACACCTTGGTACGTTCAGTTTGGCAGGGGCTCCTTATGGCGCCCCATAATATGGCAAGACAAGTCCGAACACTTTCAACAGTGCGGCACCCCGAACTTATAGCACTATATGCATCAGCTCCGAATCATGTCTTGGGTCTACAGTTGGGTTAGCCCAGCTCCCTTGTTTTGGTACCTTACGTTCCGTCATATCGGCTAAGGTAGCACAGGGAGAACTACTACGATTGTGTCCCGGTTCTTCCGGACGAGCACCTCAGTAGAGAAAGCCGAAAACTGACCGGCATGATATGGCGAGAGCTGGTCGCTGTTCTAGAGGTCTTAAAATCCTTAAAGATTTTTTCGCTTTAGGAGATAAATCGGCTTCGTCCGATCTAGGCGTATATAGCGCCCCAATTCGGCCTTCCGGATTCTAGGGGCTTCGCCGAAATTTAAAATTGTAGACTTCTATGGCTAAGTGAAAGTTATAAAGCCGCATAGTCCGATTGCCTTGTTCACTGCGCCGGACACCTCCTTAAGGGACCAAACATTTGGATAAAGAGTGCCCGGGTTTTCCACGAACACCCCAGTACTAGTTGCGTGGGGGCGGAAGCCGATGACTGGCCTACTTTCAAAATTTTATAAACAGCCGCATAGAAGGTAATATTTTAAATCAAAAAAGCGCTATATAGCGCAAGTAACTTCGTCCTTATATTACAAACATGATAGAAGTGAATTCATTCTAAAATTGTGTCCTTGGTACATTCATCGGCCACGAGACGAGCGCCCTTCATAATATTTCTCGGGATAGCGATGCGCCTTGCCCTCTAGCGGCCCGTTCTTCACCAGCTTCTCAGCATACAGCTTACCCCAATGCACCTTCACACGGGCAAAGGCCCGACGGGCACCCTCAAGTTCAGCACGACATTGCTCCTGAGAACAACATCACTGACAACGCCTTCCAGGCCTGGAACGACTCCATTATGGTGTCCGATAACTCTAGCTCTTCTCAGGCTGAAATGGATGTGCTGCCAGATCTCAATATTACCCTACCTGTGATGCCTGAACCGCTTAATGATCTGCCTGTGATGCATGCACTGATGGATGCTATGGGTCAGCAGGTGGCCTTACCTGAATCTCTGACTATCAATGTGGTTCTGCACTCCCAGGGCATCCGGTTTGGTCTGTCTGCTCAAGGGGAGGAGTTGCTATCTATTCTTCTGGATGATCCGATACCTCGACAACGTCTCAATTCATTCATTTTTCAGGCCCTCTGACCAGCTATTGCTTCTATTGGACCCTGGATTGAGGGTTTTGGCATGCAGACTGCTTCCTCGGCTGTCTCTGTCAGAGTTTCTATGGACGCAGAGGGCATCAACTTCTCCCAGGTCCTTGATGCTGTTGTTGTCACTCCTGCAGCCTCATCTGTTGTGCTTGAGGAAATATTGAAGATTCTACTTTGCCTGGTAATGTTGAGATCCAAACTTCCTCTGCTGCTATGCCTCCTGCTTTGCCAGCCCCCCCCCCCCCGTGCTAGGCGCCCCAGGGAAGAGCCTCCGGTCTCCACCAACGCAGCCAGACGCAACGAGCGATCAAACAAATATAATGGTTTCAAATCTCAGGCTATTCTGGACATCCGCAGGAGCACTTCCAAGGTAAAGCCTCGTCTCGCGCCCTCTATTGGCTCTTCTAGCTCTGCTGGTGATATCCCTCCGCCTACACCTGTATCAACTCTGCAAGAAATCGGTGTCAATCGTTGTGCCATCCTGGAAAGTGAGCTATCTTCTGAAGCCTTACTTGCTGTTCCCTCATCTCCACCTGTATCTGATGCTGAGCGCGGGGACCTGGCTTCCTCCTCCGAGTAATCACTACACCTAATGCCCTCACTACACTGCTGGAATGTGCTTTCATGGAACGTCAGAGGTTTAAACTCTGAGAAGAAGCAGCTGGCCCTCAATAATGCGATTACTTCTAGTGGTTGTGCGGTTGTGTGTTTGCAAGAGACCAAAATGCCCGATGTCTCTTTTGCATTTATTAAAACCTGCTTTCCCAAAAAATTTGATCGTTATGCTTTTATTCCTTCGCGCGGTGCCTCTGGAGGCCTTCTGATAGTATGGAAAAGCGCTATTTTCACTGGAAATGTTGTTTCTGTGGATGTTTTTGCCTTGACTATTAGTTTTGTCAGCACGTAGTCATCTCAGTCTTGGTCTCTTGTTAATATTTACGCTCCTTGTGCGGGGGATGATCGAGATACGTTTACCTCCTGGCTTTATGATGTAGATATTCCTCCTGGGCAAGATTGGCTTCTACTTGGGGATTTCAACTATATGCGTGCTCCTGACAACCGTAACAAGCCGGGGGGGGGGATATAAATGACATGATCGCTTTCAATGACATCATTCACAAGCAGCAGTTAATTGAAATTCTGATTCAGGGCAGATCTTATACTTGGAGTAATATGCAACTTGATCCTCTTTTGGAACAAATTGATTGGGTTTTCACTTCCCTCCATTGGACCAACACATATCCTAAAACCCTGGTTAAACCTCTCGGGAAACCTGTGTCTGACCATATCCCTCGCGTGGTAACTATTGAAACTAAAATCCCTCGTAGTAAACTGTTTCGCTTTGAATCTTACTGGATTTTGCACCCGAGGTTCATGGAGGTAGTTCAAGAGGTTTGGGACAGACCAGTTCATAAAAAAAACGCGGCTGCTACGCTCTCCCACAAGTTTAAGGCCCTTAGACACGCTCTTAAAGTTTGGAGTAGAAATATTTCAAAGCTTTCCATTGCGATCAGTAACTGTAATGCTGTCCTGACGGATTTGGATGATTTAGAAAACAAAAGATGCCTCACAATTCCTAAAGCTAACTTCAGAAACATCCTTAAAGCTCATTTGCTCAAGTTGCTCAAGTACCAGAAGTTATATTGGAAAAAACGCTGTACCATATGTTGGATCAAGTTTGGCGACAAAAATACAAATTTTTTCTAGGCCATTGCAACCGAGAGATTTCGTAAGAATAACATTGCTTCGTTTAGTACGGACAATGGTACTCTGGTTGAAGATCACCCAGGAAAAGAAGCCTTGCTTTACTCCACTTATAAAACAAGGTTAGGTACTACCGCTTCCTGTGACATGAAATTTGATCTTTCGTCGATCATCCCTCGGGCACACAACCTTGACCATCTCACTGACCCATTTTCTGAGGAAGAAATTGATAGCATTGTCAAAGAAATGCCTCCCGATCGTGCCCCTGGACCTGATGGATTTAGTGCTGCATTTCTTAAGGCCTGCTGGCCTATTATTAAACATGACTTTTATGCACTCTGTAAGCAATTTCATGAAGGCACACTCGACATCACCAGCATCAACAATGGTCTCATTACTTTAATACCCAAGGTCAATTCGCCCGAGTCCATTAACGATTACAGACCCATTACACTACTGAACTGCTGCCTTAAGTTGATCACTAAGCTACTTGCAAACCGCCTCCAATGTGTCATTCTACAGCTGGTACACTGTAATCAGTATAGATTTCTCAAAGGGCGGACATTTCAAGATTGTCTCACCTGGGCCTACCAGTATATCCATCAGTGCCATACTTCTGGAAGGGGGATTGTTCTGCTGAAGCTTGACTTCGCCAAAGCCTTTGATACCATTGCTCGTGAGCCCATGATCAATATAATGCGGCATATGGGATTTAACAATCGATGGATTGCTTGGATCAACTGCCTCTTCTCCTCTGGCTGATCTTCAGTTCTCCTCAATGGGGTCCCGGGTCGGCAATTTCTCTGCAAGTGTGGGGTTCGGCAAGGAGATCCGCTGTCCCCCCTAATCTTTGTCCTTGCGACTGAGTTACTCCGGGCAGCAATCAATGACGTGTTCAGACAAGGCCGTATACACCTTCCTTTTCCTTGCAGAGGACAAACATATTATCCTGTCCTCCAATATGCGGATGACACACTCATTGTCCTACCTGCATGCATCCAACAAGCCGCTTTGATCAAACAGCTCCTATCTGACTATGCCTCATCCATTGGGCTTAAGATCAACTTCCATAAATCCACCCTAATCCCAATCAACCTAGACTTGGCTACCACGGCGAATCTGGCCAGAGTTTTTGGATGCACCATTGGATCGATGCCTTTCACCTACCCGGGCCTCCCACTTGGCACGACTAAACCCACGATACATGAGCTCATGCCTCTGGTAAGCAGACGAGAAAGACAACTTACATCCACTATTGCGATGATGTCATATGGTGACAAGCTCTCTTGGCTGAATGCCTCGATCACGTCTCTTCTAGTGTTCGCCATGTGCACGCTTAAGTTTCCACCCAAGCTCATTGAGATCCTGGACAAGATCAGACATAGATGTCTTTGGACTAAGAAAACGGAGCAAGGGGACAAATGCAACTCTTTGGCTGCATGGGATTTGGTCTGTAGGCCAAAGAAAAAAGGTGGTCTGGGTGTGATCAATATTCAGATTCATAATGAGGCCCTGTTGCTCAAATTCTTGCACAAATTCTTCAACAAGCAGGATGTCCCTTGGGTGAATCTTATTTAGGACAATCTTTACGTTGGCAAGATCCCCCATGTAGTGGATTCTATTGGATCCTTCTGGTGGAAGGATATCCTAAAACTCACTCCCATATTTTGAGGAATCACAAGTGTTCAAGTGGTTGATGGAGAAACGACTCTCTTTTGGAAAGATTTGTGGAAAGAGGAAATCCTCCAAGTTTCTCATCCTCGAGCCTTTTCCTATGCTATTCATGAAGATTTGTCAGTGGCTGAGGCGATGATGTGCACGGAGCTGCATGAAACCTTTCATCTACCAGTCTCACCGCAGGCACTCGAGGAGATCCAGTCCATGTCTTCCCCTCCATTTTGGATATCTCCATCAACCTCACTGCATGATGTTTGGCACTACTCCTGGGGCTCGACATGCTACATGCCAAAGGACTATTACAAAAATTACTTCATGGACGTGGTGGCGCACCCTGTGTTCAAAAATCTTTGGAAGTCACGATGCACTATGAAAATCAAAGTGTTCGGCTGGCTCCTATTCCTTGATAGACTCAACACTCGCAATATGCTTAAAAGAAGGCACTACAATATCGGTGACAACTTTGACTGCATCCTCTGTGGCCAACGTGTTGAGGAGACCGTGGATCATATGATCTTCACCTGCCCCTTTAGCCAAACCTGTTGGGCCAAACTTCATATTGACTGGGGCCCCTTTCATAACCGGCTAGATCTCCTTCAAGCTACTGATCACTCCTGGCCAAACCAATTCTTCTTTGAAACATTCCTAACTTCGGCCTGGAGCATTTGGAAAGAGAGTAACAACAAGCATTTCAGAGGGGTGGCTCCTAGTGTGGGGTCCTGGTTAAACCGCTTCAAAGAGGACATCAAGCTTCTCCAACATAGGGTTAAAGCAGCTCATATAGCTGCCTTGCTTAACTTTTGTAACTCTATTGTATAGACAACAGTCTCACTTCTCTTTGTTGACTAGTTAGACACTAGGTGCACATTGCACCTTGTGAGGATCTGATGGATATGTCTATGTAAACACCCCATTTATATAGATATATGAAAAATAGTAGGGTTTTTCGCCCTACTGTCAAGTTTCTCAAAAAAATGCAAACAGATCGTTTGATCACTTCAAGCCGCGGACAGGCACTCACCATCCGCTTGATCAGGCTGAAGTAGCTGGTGGGCAGGGGCTCACCAGGCCACATCCGGACTATGAAATCTTTCATAGCCGCTTCAGCCGCCCTGTGGAGTTCAACCAACTGCTTCAGTTGGTCACTAAGAGGCGTTGGATGTTCGGCCCCAGCATACTGGGACCAGAACAACTTCTCCTTTGAGCTCCCATCCTGGGCACGGTAGAACTCCGAGGCGTCTGATATGCTGCATGGCAGATCTGCGAATGCCCCTGGAGAGCTCCGAACTCGGGTAAATAAAAGAAACGCCTCCTCCACATGTTTGCTTTGCATAAAGAATTTCTTACCCGCCGCTATCTTTTTGGCCTCCTGGATTTCCTGCTGTGCCTGCTACGTCTTGAGCTAGCGCTGGTTTTCCCCGAAGAGGAGAGGGTGATGCAACAAGTGTAGCATAAGTATTTCCCTCAGTTTTGAGAACCAAGGTATCAACCCAGTAGGAGGCTCCTCAAAAGTCCCACGCACCTACACAAACAAACTGAGAACTCGCAACCAACGCAATAAAGGGGTTGTCAATCCCTTCACAGCCACTTGCGAAAGTGAGATCTAATAGAGATAGTAATATATTTTTGGTATTTTGTAATATAGATGCAAAAAGTAAATATGCAAATAAAAGTAGATTGGAAGCAAATATGATAAGAGATAGACCCGGGGGCCATAGGTTTCACTGGAGGCTTCTCTCGAGATAGCATAAGTATTACGATGGGTGAACAAATTACTGTCGAGCAATTGATAGAAAAGCGCATAGTTATGAGATTATCTAGGCATGGTCATGTATATAGGCATCACGTCCATAAAAAGTAGACCGACTCCTTCCTGCATCTACTACTATTACTCCACACATCGACCGACTCCTGCCTGCATCTAGAGTATTAAGTTCATAAGAACAGAGTAACACTTTAAGCAAGATGACATGATGTAGAGGGATAAACTCATGCAATATGATATAAACCCCATCTTGTTATCCTCGATGGCAACAATACAATACGTGTCTTGCAACCCTTTCTGTCACTGGGTAAGAACACCACAAGATTGAACCCAAAGCTAAGCACTTCTCCCATGGCAAGAAAGACCAATCTAGTAGGACAAACCAAACTGATAATTCAAAGAGACTTGCAAAGATAACTCAATCATACATAAAAGAATTCAGAGAAGATTCAAATATTATTCATAGATAAACTTGATCATAAACCCACAATTCATCGGATCTCGACAAACACACCGCAAAAAGAGATTACATCGAATAGATCTCCACAAGAGACGGGGAGAACATTGTATTGAGATCCAAAAAGAGAGAAGAAGCCATCTAGCTAATAACTATGGACCCGTAGGTCTGTGGTAAACTACTCACAACTCATCGGAGGGGCAAGGATGTTGATGTAGAGGCCCTCCATGGTTGATTCCCCCTCCGGTAGAGTGCCGACGAAGGCTCCAAGATGGGATCTCGCGGATACAGAAGGTTACGCGGTGGAAATTGTGTTTCATGGTGCTCCTGGATGTTTTCGGGGTACGTAGGTATATATAGGAGGAAGAAGTACGTCGGTGGCCACCCGAGCGGCCCACGAGACAGAGGGGCGCGCCCTACAGGGGGGGGCCCTATCTCGTGGGGTCCTCGGGAGCTTCTTGACTTGCACTCGAAGCTCTCCGGATCACGTTCGTTCCAAAAATCACGCTCCCGAAGGTTTCATTCCATTTGGACTCCGTTTGATATTCCTTTTCTTCGAAATACTGAAATAGGCAAAAAAACAGCAATATGGGCTGGGCCTCCGGTTAGTAGGTTAGCCCCAAAAATCATATAAATGTGTAAAATAAAGCCCATAAACATCCAAAAGGGTAATATAATAGCATGGAACAATCAAAAATTATAGATACGTTGGAGACGTATCAAGCATCCCCAAGCTTAATTGCTGCTCGTCCTCGAGTAGGTAAATGATAAAAAGAGAATTCTTGATGTGGAATGCTACCTAGCATAATTCATAATGTAATTTTCTTTATTGTGGCATGAATGTGCAGATCCAAATTAATACAAAATAAAAGTTCATAATGATAAAAGAAATAGTAACACTTCAAGCATACTAATCAAAGTAATCATGTCTTCTCAAAATAACTTGGCAAAACAAAGTTCATCACTACAAAATCATATAGTTAGGCTATGCTTCATTTTCGTCACACAAAGATGTCCCCAACTTCTATACCCCCGATGAAAAGCCAAGCAATTGTTTCATACTTAAATAATCTCAAACTTTTTCAACCTTCACACAATACATGAGCGTGAGCCATGGATATAGCACTATGGGTGGAATAGAATATGATGATGGGGATTGTGTGGAGAAGACAAAAAAGGAGAAAGTCTCACATTGACGAGGATAATCAACGGGCTATGGAGATGCCCATCAATTGATGTCAACATGAGGAGTAGGGATTGACATGCAACAGATGCACTAGAGCTATAAATGAATGCTTAACAAAAGAAAATGAGTGGGTGTGCATCCAACTTGCTTGCTCACTAAGACCTATGGCATTTGAGGAAGCCCATCGTAGGAATATACAAGCCAAGTTCTATAATGAAAAATTCCCACTAGTATGAAAAAGACAACTTATGAGACTCACTATATGAAAAACATGGTGCTACTTTGAAGCACAAAATATGAGACTCACTACATGAAGAACAAGGTGCTACTTTGAAGCACAATTGTGGAAAAAGAGATAGTAACATTGCCCTTTTTTTTTCCTTTTTTTTCCTTTTCTTTTTTTTTCTTTTGGGCCTTTCTTTTTTTGGCCTTTCTTTTTTTTCTTTGGGCAATGTTCTAATAATGATGATCATCACACTTCTATTGATTACAACATATGAATTACAACTCAAAACTAAAACAAGATATGACTCTATATGAATGCCTCCGGCGGTGTACCAGGATGGTGCAATGAATCAAGAGTGACATGTATGAAAAATAATGCATGGTGGCTTTGCCACAAATACGATGTCAACTACATGATCATGCAATGACAATATGACAAAAGTAAAGTATGTCATGATGAACGGAACAGTGGAAAGTTGCATGGTAATGTATCTCGGAATGGCTATGGAAATGCCATAATAGGTAGGTATGGTGGCTGTTTTGAGGAAGATATAAGGAGGTTTATGTGTGATATAGCGTATCATATCACGGGGTTTGGATGCACCGGCGAAGTTTGCACAAACTCTCAAGGTGAGAAAGGGCAATGCACGATACCGAAGAGGCTAGCAAAGGCGGAAAGGTAAAAGTGTGTATAATCCATGGACTCAACATTAGTCAAAAGAACTCATATACTTATTGAAAAAATTTAGAAGTCATCAAAAATCAAGTACTATGCACATGCTCCTAGGGGGATAGATTGGTAGGAAAAGACCATCGCTCGTCCCCGACCGCCACTCATAAGGATGCACAAGCCAGGTACACTTCATGTTTCAAATTTGTTACACAACTTTAACCATACGTGCATGCTACGGGACTTGCTAACTTCAACACAAGCATTATTTAAATTCATAATAACCCAACTACCATAACTTTAGTATCACTACCTCCATATCTCAAAACAATTATCAAGTATCAAGTTGATCATAGCATCCAATTCACTTCCTATGATAGTTTTTATTATACCCAACTTGGATGCTCACCATTCTAGGACCAACTTTATAACCATAGTAAATACCATGCTGTTCTAAAAGACTCTCAAAATAATATAAGTGAAGCATGAGAGACTAGAAATTTCTTCAAAATTAAGACACCACCGTGCTCTAAAAGATATAAGTGAAGCACTAGAGCAAAAACTAACAAGCTCAAAAGATATAAGTGAAGCACATAGAGTATTCTAGCAAATTCTAATCAAATAGGATTCTCACAAAAAGGTGTGTACAGCAAGGATGATTGTGGTAAACTAAAAAGCAAAGACTAATATAATACACGACGCTCCAAGCAAAACACATATGATGTAGCGAATAAAAATATAGCTCCAAGTAAAGTTACCAATGAACGAAGACAAAAGAGGGGATGCCTTCCCGGGGCATCCCCAAGCTTAGGCTTTTGGCTATCCTTGAATATCTTGGGCTGCCATGGGCATCCCCAAGCTTAGGCTCTTGCCACTCCTTATTCCATAGTCCATAAAAGCTTTACCCAAAACTTGAAAACTTCACAACACAAAACTCAACAGGAAATCTTATAAGCTCTGTTAGTGAAAGAAAACAAAACCACCACATAAGGTACTGCACTGAACTCATTCTTTATTTATTTTGGTGTTAAACCTACTGTATTCCAACTTCCTTATGGTTTATAAACTAATTTACTAGCCATAGATGCATTGAAATAAGCAAACAACACACGAAAAACAGAATCTGTCAAAAACAGAACAGTCTGTAGCAATCTGTAACTAACGCAAACTTCTGGAACTCTAAAACTCCTACCAAAATAGGACGTACTGGAAAATTTGTCTATTGATCAGAATCAAAAAGAATCAATGCAAAAGCACGTTTTTGTGATTTATTGATTTTTTTCTCGTGAGCGCAAAGTTTCTGTTTTTCAGCAGAATCAAATCAACTATCATCTTAGTTTATCCTATAGGTTCTACTTGGCACAAACACTAATTAAAAGCTAAAAACACATCTAAACAGAGAGTAGATGCAAGATTTATTCCTAAACAGGAGCAAAAACAGAAGACATAAAGAAAATTGGGTTGCCTCCCAACTAGCACTATCGTTTAACGCCCCTAGCTAGGCATAAAAAGCGAAGATAGATCTAAGGAGTGCCATCTTTAATTTTCAGTTTTTAGCGGAGTCATGCTCGAATCCGGGAGGTTCTTTCCACTTCCCTTCATACTCTGAAATGTTTAGATCTAAAGAATCTGACCGCTTATTGCAAAGAGTGATCAACATATTCATGCGGTGCAGATTTCCGCTAACACTTTTAAGAGGCTCAAGAGATTTTTGTAAATTTTTTGTTACTTCGCAAATCTTTCCAAACACTTGCATTTCTTCTTGGGTAGGATGAGATCCTCCCTTTTGAGGTAGTGTTCCCACTATTCCCTCTATAATTTCATGCGCAATACTTGGATCAATTTCAATAAAATTTCCCTTGGTAATGCAATCAAAGAGTTGTCTATGCATCATGTTTAACCCAACATAAAAATTGCGAAGAAGAATTCTAAAGTTCACCTCTAGGGTGCACTTGCGATAAGATTCCATCATCCTATACCAAGCATCTTTTAATTTTTCTCCTTGCCTTTGCTTGAAGTGAAGAACTTCAAACTCGGGAGACATAGGAGCGGACAAGGAACTAGCCATAATGACGAAGCAAACGAGCAAACAAACGAGCAATGGAAAAAAGGCAAGCGAAAAAGAGAGAGGAGATTGGGAAAGAGAGGGCGAATAAAACGGCAAGGGTGAAGTGGGGGAGAGGAAAACAAGAGGAAAATGGCAAATAATGTAAATGCGAGGGAGATGGGTTTGTGATGGGTACTTGGTATGTCTTGACTTGAGCGAAGACCTCCCCGGCAACGGCGCCAGAAATCCTTCTTGCTACGTCTTGAGCTAGCGTTGGTTTTGCCCGAAGAGGAGAGGGTGATGCCACAAGTGTAGCGTAAGTATTTCCCTCAGTTTTGAGAACCAAGGTATCAATCCAGTAGGAGGCTCCTCAAAAGTCCCACGCACCTACACAAACAAACTGAGAACTCGCAACCAACGCAATAAAGGGGTTGTCAATCCCTTCACGGCCACTTGCGAAAGTGAGATCTAATAGAGATAGTAATATATTTTTGGTATTTTGTAATATAGATGCAAAAAGTAAAGATGCAAATAAAAGTAGATTGGAAGCAAATATGATAAGAGATAGACCCGGGGGCCATAGGTTTCACTAGAGGCTTCTCTCGAGATAGCATAAGTATTATGGTGGGTGAACAAATTACTGTCGAGCAATTGATAGAAAAGCGCATAGTTATGATATTATCTAGCCATGATCATGTATATAGGCATCACATCCATAACAAGTAGACCAACTCCTGCCTGCATCTACTACTATTACTCCACACATCGATCGACTCCTGCCTGCATCTAGAGTATTAAGTTCATAAGAACAGAGTAACACTTTAAGCAAGATGACATGATGTAGAGGGATAAACTCATGCAATATGATATAAACACCATCTTGTTATCCTTGATGGCAACAATACAATACGTGTCTTGCAACCCTTTCTGTCACTGGGTAAGAACACCGCAAGATTGAACCCAAAGCTAAGCACTTCTCCCATGGCAAGAAAGACCAATCTAGTAGGCCAAACCAAACTGATAATTCGAAGAGACTTGCAAAGATAACTCAATCATACATAAAAGAATTCAGAGAAGATTCAAATATTATTCATAGACAAACTTGATCATAAACCCACAATTCATCGGATCTCGACAAACACACCGCAAAAAGAGATTACATCGAATAGATCTCCACAAGAGAGGGGGAGAACATTGTATTGAGATCCAAAAAGAGAGAAGAAGCCATCTAGCTAATAACTATGGACCTGTAGGTCTGTGGTAAACTACTCACAACTCATCGAAGGAGCAATGATGTTGATGTAGAGGCCCTCCATGGTCGATTCCCCCTCCGGTAGAGTGTCGGCGAAGGCTCCAAGATGGGATCTCGCGGATACAGAAGGTTACGGCGGTGGAAATTGTGTTTCATGGTGCTCCTGGATGTTTTCGGGGTACATAGGTATATATAGGAGGAAGAAGTACGTCGGTGGCTGCCCGAGGGGCCCACGAGACAGGGGGGCATGCCCTACAGGGGGGGGGGCTATCTCGTGGGATCCTCGGGAGCTTCTTGACTTGCACTCCAAGCTCTCCGGATCACGTTCGTTCCAAAAATCACACTCCCGAAGGTTTCATTTCGTTTGGACTCCGTTTGATATTCCTTTTCTTCGAAATACTGAAATAGGCAACAAAACAGCAATATGGGCTGGGCCTCCGGTTAGTAGGTTAGTCCCAAAAATGATATGAATGTGTAAAATAAAGCCCATAAACATCCAAAAGGGGTAATATAATAGCATGGAACAATCAAAAATTATAGATACGCTGGAGACGTATCAGTGCCTTCTCGGCTTCGGCCTTGGTGTCTTTTATACTTGCAAGGGCCTTCGCAAGCTCGACCTCTTTCGCCTTAAGCTCACGCTCCACGAACTCGAACTTTTGCCGAGCTCCTGGAGCTCTTGTTGTACCTCGCCCACTCTAGCATCTTGCTTTTCGCGCTCCTTGCGTTCCAAGGCCGCCTTGTGTTCGGCCTCGGATAGCACTTTCTTCAGAGACGCCACTTCGGTGGTGGCCCCTGTTACAAAATCACGATGCTTTGTCGTTAGAATAATCAATTTTATTTATCCTTCATTATATGAGAGCGGGGAATCTTTCACCTTTGTTCTCTTCGAGCTACCTCCTCATGAGGTCGAGCTCTCCTTGCGCCTGCTCCAGGTCCTGTTTTAGTCCAGCGATCTCGGCCGTACGGACAACAGCGGCAAGCAGTACAACCTGCTTATTCATATTCAAACTTATTGTTAGACTCCTGCGGATTATAATTGACCCTCCATTTGGTTTTTCTTTCCGAACACCAAACAAAGTATCAGGGGCTACTACCTATCGGGTGGTAATTTCACACATTTTTATCACTTACCTCAAAGCCTGTTAGGAGGCTGGTGCAAGCTTCGGTTAGTGCGCTCTTGGCGGACAAAACCTTCTGAATCACCGCACTCATAAGAGTACGGTGCTCTTCATCCATGGAAGCGCCACGAAGTGCTTGCAGCAGACAATCCGGCGCCTCGGGCACAACGGAAGTCCTCGACACAGACGGCTCTCCCTCCTTAACGAGGGGCTGCCCGCCTGAGTCCGGAACCATTGAAGGCTCCGGAATAGTGTTCGGTTGAGAGCCCGGCCTACTGTGGCTCTCACCGACACGATCCGCGGGGACCTTGAACCCCGCATGTCCGACGTCTGGAATGCCGCCTTGGGGCACCTCTAGAGCCACCTCCCCCCGCTCTAGAAGCCTTTGGGACAACACCTCCGTGTCATCTACAGGCTGAGGAGTAGTGGCCGTCGGGAGCGAGTTCATCGCCGAATCGCTCAAGGACCCATCCGAAGACAATACCTCGAGATGGACCCTGGCCGGACTACATACAAGTTCGGCGTTACAACAAAACTATGAAGCAAAATTACTATAGAGTGCGGATACTTACGATCGCACTAAGGGCTTCTTCCTGGGCAGACACCCCTCCTCGCTATCAGCGGCGGTGGCGGAGTAGTCCAGAAGGGATGCCTTTCACTTCTTGGACGTCCCAGCCTCCCCTTCCGGGGCGACCTTTCTCTTTTTCTCCCCCCAATACGGGGAGGTGGAGTTTCTTCTCGTTTTCCCCCACCTTCGCGGGAGGAATCTGCCTTGTTGTCATCGGACGATGAGGGTATGACGGCCTTGCACCGGGGGCCTCTCCTGGCCCCCTGGTCCGCCCTCTCAGCCCCCCCGTCCTCTCCGGATGGGGCGGCCTCCTCCTCTTCCTCTTCTTCTCCCCTTCGGGGGAGGAGTGCGCCTTGTCGTCTTCGAACGAGGCCTCCGGTACGATTTTACGCTGGAGACCCTTCCTGGTCCCCGGGGCCTTCTTTCCGGCCTTCTTCTCCGGCACCTTGTAGGGCGCCGGGACCAGCATCTCCGTCAGGAGAGCATGAGCCGGGTCTTCTGGCAGCAGAGCCGGACAATCGACCTGCTCTGCTATCTCCACATAATCCTGAACAAATATGCACAATTACTTGAGGCTCCCTCATGAATATATTGGGAAGAACTGAATCCGGTGGTAGCCTGAAAACTCACCTGATTAGAAGGCTGCGCGGTGTGGAGCCCACAATCCTCGGATGTGGGAGGAGGTACTTCGGAGGCCTTGAACAACGCCTTCTACGCGTCTTTGCGCTTCATGCCGTAGAGCCTCTGAAGCGTCTGGTGTTCGGTCGGAATGAACTCCCACAGATTGAATGTCCGTCTTTGGCACGGCAGGATCCGGCGAACGAGCATGACCTGGATCACGTTGACAAGTTTGATGTTCTTGTCTTTCATGCTCTTGATGCAGTTTTGGAGCCCGGTCAGCTTTGTAGACTCGCCCTAGGACATGCCCTTCTTTTCCCAGGAGGTGAGCCGCATGGGGGTTCCGAATCGGAACTCGGGGGCCGCCGCCCAATTGGCGCCGTGTGGCTCGGTGATGTAGAACCACCCCGACTGCCACCCCTTCACGGTTTCCACAAAGGATCCGTCAAGCCATGTGACGTTAGGCATCTTGCCCACCATGGCTCCTCCGCACTCCGCTTGCTGGCCGCTCACGATCTTCGGCTTCACGCAGAAGATTTGCAACCACAAGCCGAAATGAGGCTTGATGCGGAGGAAGGCCTCGCATACGACGATGAACGCCGAGATGTTGAGGACGAAGTTTTGGGCTAGATCATGGAAATCTAGCCCGTAGTAGAACATGAGCCCGCGGACGAAGGGGTGAAGTGGAAACCCTAGTACATGGATGAAGTGGGCGAGAAACACGACCCTCTCGTGGGGTCCCGGAGTTGGAGTAACCTGCCCGTCGTCCGGTAGCCGGTGCGCTATGTCTGCGGCCAAGTATCCGGCCGCCCGAAGATTCGCGATATCCTTCTCCTTCACGGTGGAAGCTACCCACTTGCCTCCTGCTCCAGACATGTTTAGCTGTGCGGAGAAGGCTTGGGCTAGGGCGCTGGAGCTCGAGGGGGCAAGAGTGGGCAAAGGAGGAAGGAGGCGTGGGTAAAAATGGGGAACTCTTATCCCTTTATAGAGGCGACGAAAGTGGTGCACCTCCCCACTTGCTCGTTGAGAATCGCTTACTTCCCAAGCGCCACGATTGATGGCACGGTGGGATCACCCATACCCGTATTGATGAGAATCCCATGATAAGGGGACATGATCTCTGCTTTGACAAGATGTGTCAAGGAAACTACCTCGCAATACGCGTTGTGGCTGGTTGTGGGGAAACGGTTCGGATAATGACCCGACCGTAATAAGATATCACATCGTCTAAAAAGTTGTCAGCTAAAGTATCGTTCTCTCTATGGTGGCATATGAAGATCATTTTGCAGATCCGGACATGGTCTACGTGTTCGACAATAACCTTGGAGTATTCGGCAGGAGGAACCCGCCTTGCAATGCCGAAGACAAGACTGCGCGCCGGACTCATCATCATTGAAGCCTGGTTCAGGGGCTACTGAGGGAGTCCTAGATTAGGGGGTATCCGGACAGCCGGACTATATACATCGTCCGAACTATTCGAGCGTGAAGATACAAGACTCAAGACTCCAGCCCGTGTCCGGATGGGACTCTCCTTTGCGTGGAAGACAAGCTTGGCGATCCGGATATTATATTTCCTTCCTTGTAACCGACTCCGTGTAAACCCTAGCCCTCTCTAGTGTCTATATAAACCGGAGAGGTTGTTCCTTAGAAGGCTGATCACAATTATAATCATACCATCATAGGCTAGCTCCTAGGATTTAGCCTCTACGATCTCGTGGTAGATCTACTCTTGTACTACTCATATCTTCAATATTAATCAAACAAGAAGTAGGGTTTTACCTCCATCGAGAGGGCCCGAACCTGGGTAAACATTGTGTCCCTTACTTCCTGTTACCATCATCCTAAGACGCACAGATCGGGACCCCCTACCCAAGATCCGCCGGTTTTGACACCGACAGCGCCCTCCCCCCTGGGCGCGCCCTGGACTCTCGTGGGCCACCCGTAAGGCGGTTGACGCTCTTCTTTTGCCGCAAGAAAGCTAATTTTACGAGAAAAATCTGGACGAAAGATTCACCCCAATCGGAGTTACGAATCTCCAGATATAAAGGAAACGTTGAAGGGGCAGAAACAGAGAACGCAGAAACAGAGAGATAGATCCAATCTTAGAGGGGCTCTCGCCCCTCCCAAGCCATGGGAGCCAAGGACCAGAGGGGAAACCCTTCTCCCATCTAGGGATAAGGCCAAGGAAGAAGAATAAGAAGGGGGGCTCTCTCCCCCTTGCTTCCGGTGGCGCCGGAACGCCGCCGGGGGCCATCATCATCACCGCGATCTTCACCAACACCGCCGTCATCTTCACCAACATCTCCATCACCTTCCCCCTTCTATATTCAGCGGTCCACTCTCCCGCATCCCTCTGTACCCTCTACTTGAACATGGTGCTTTATGCTTCATATTATTATCCAATGATGTGTTGCCATCCTGTGATGTCTGAGTAGATTTTCGTTGTCCTATCGGTGATTGATGAATTGCTATGATTGGTTTAATTTGCTTGTGGTTATGTTGCTGTCCTATTGTGCCCTCCGTGTCGCGCAAGCGTGAGGGATTCCCACTAGGGTGTTGCAATATGTTCATGATTCTTTTATGGTGGGTTGCTTGAGTGACAGAAGCATAAACCCGAGTAAGGGGATTGTTGCGTATGGGATAAAAGGGGACTTGATACTTTAATGCTATGGTTGGGTTTTACCTTAATGAATCTTTAGTAGTTGCGGACGCTTGCTAGAGTTCCCATATAAGTGCATATGATCCAAGTAGAGAAAGTATGTTAGCTTATGCCTCTCCCACATAAAACTTGCTATTTGTCTAGTAAAGTAGTCAGTTGCTTAGGGGCAATTCCACAACTCCTACCACCACTTCTCCACACTCGCTTTATTTACTTTCTTGCATCTTTATCTAAACAACCCCTAGTTTATATTTTTGCGTTCTTTATTATCTTGCAAACCTATCCAACAACACCTACAAAGTACTTCTAGTTTCATACTTGTTCTAGGTAAAGCGAACGTCAAGCGTGCGTAGAGTTGTATCAGTGGCCGATAGGACTTGAGAGAGTATTTGTTCTGCCTTTAGCTCCTCATTGGGTTCAACACTCTTACTTATCGAAAGAGGCTACAACTATCCCGTATACTTGCGGTTTATCAGACCCCGCTGCCACGGGAGGGTAGGACAAAAGATTTCATGCAAGTTCTTTTCCATAAGCACGTATGACTATATTCGGAATACATCCCTACATTACATTGATGAACCGGAGCTAGTCTGTGTCACCCTATGTTTGTTGCATGAGAAATCGCATCCGACATAATTATCCATCACTGATCCAATGCCTATGAGCTTTTCACATATTGCTCTTTGCTTAGTTACTTTACCGTTGCCACTGTTACAATCACTACAAAACTGCTACTGTTACCGTTACTTCCATACTACTTTGCTACTAAATACTTTGCTGCAGATATTAAGTTATCCAGGTGTGGGAATTGACAACTCATTGCTAATACTTGAGAATATTCTTTGGCTCCCCTTGTGTCGAATCAATAATTTTGGGTTGAATACTCTACCCTCGAAAACTGTTGCAATCCCCTATACTTGTGGGTTCTCAAGGGGGGAGTCCTACTAGGACTCCACTCCTAGTAGGATTCGTCCCCCTCTTTTCCTTCTTACGGAGAGGGGAAAGGGGAAAGAGGTGGAGAGGGAGAAGGAAAGGGGGGGCCGGGCCCCCACCCCTTGTCCAATTCGGATTGTCTTGGGAGGGCGCGCGCCACCTCCCGTGGCCTGCCCTCTCCTCTCCACTAAGGCCCATGTGGACCATTAACTTTCCCGCGGGGGTTCCGGTAACCTCCTGGTACCCCGAAAAATCCCCGAACCTCTTTGAAACCATTCCGGTGTCCGTATATAACCTTCCAATATATCAATATTTACCTCTCGACCATCTTGAGACTCCTCGTCATGTCTGTGATCTCATCATGGACTCCGAACAACCTTCGGTCACCAAAACACATAACTCATATAATACCAATCGTCATCGAATGTTAAGTGTGCGGACCCTACGGGTTCGAGAACTATGTAGACATGACCGAGACACCTCTCTGGTCAATAACCAATAGCGGAACCTGGATGCTCATATTGGTTCCCACATATTATACGAAGATCTTTATCAGTCAAACCGCAATGTTAACATACGTTATTCCCTTTGTCATCGGTATGTTACTTGCCCGAGGTCCGATTATCGGTATCTTCATACCTAGTTCAATCTCATTACCGGTAAGTCTCTTTGCTCGTTCCATAGTGCATCATCCCGTAACTAACTCATTATTCGCATTGCTTGTAAGGCTTCATATGATGTGCTTTACCGAGAGGGCCCAGAGATACCTCTCCGATACTCGGAGTGACAAATTCTAATCTCGATCTATGCCAACCAAACAAACACCTTCAGAGATATCTGTAGAGCATCTTTATCAACACCCAGTTACGTTGTGACGTTTGATAGCACACAAGGCATTCCTCTGGTGTCCAGGAGTTGCACAATCTCATAGTTGGAGGAGTATATATTTGACACGAAGAAGGCAATAGCAATAAAACTGAACGATCATTATGCTAAGCTGACGAATGGGTCTTGTCCATCACATCATTCCACTAATGATGTGATCCCGTTATCAAATGACAACTCATGTCCATGGCTAGGAAATTTAACCATCTTTGATCAACGAGCTAGTCTTGTAGAGGCATACTAGGGACACGTTGTTTTGTCGATGTATTCACACATGTATCAAGTTTCCGGTTAATACAATTCTAGCATGAATAATAAACATTCATCATGAATAAGGAAATATAAAATAACAACTTTATTATTGCCTCTAGGGCATATTTCCTTCAGTCTCCCACTTGCACTAGAGTCAATAATCTAGATTACATTGTAATGAATCTAACACCCATGGAGTCTTGGTGCTGATAATGTTTTGCTTGTGGAAGAGGCTTAGTCAATGATGTCTGCTAGAAATACGTCGGTATTTCCCCAAAGAGGAAGGGATGATGCAGTATAGCGATGGTAGGTATTTCCCTAAGTGATGAGACCAAGGTTATCGAACCAGTAGGAGAACCTCCTGACACCACGTAAACAACACCTGCACACAAATAAAAAATACTCGCAACCCAACGTGTTAAAGGGGTTGTCAATCCCTTTCGGGTACGACACCTCACGATAGGCAAATATCGCGAGGCTAAAGTGGTAGATAGGATAAATAGATCGTGGAACAAATAAATTGCAGCAAGGTATTTTTGTATTTTTGATTTAATAGATCTGAAAATAAATGCAAAGGAAAATAGATCGCAAAGGCAAATATGACGAAAAGAGACCCAGGGGCCGTAGGTTTCACTAGTGGCTTCTCTCCAGAAAAATAGCAAATGGTGGGAAAACAATTACTGTTGGGCAATTGATAGAACTTCAAATAATCATGACAATATCCAGGCAATGATCATTATATCGGCATCACGTCCAAGATTAGTAGCCCGACTCCTGCCTGCATCTACTACTATTACTCCACACATCGACCGCTATCCAGCATGCATCTAGTGTATTAAGTTCATGGAAAAACAGAGTAATGCAATAATAACGATGACATGATGTAGACGGGATCCGTTTATCTATTGTGGAGATATAGATCCCATCTTGTTATCCTTAGTAGCAACGATACATACGTGTCGGTTCCCCTTCTATCACTGGGATCAAGCACCGTAAGATCGAACCCACTACAAAGCACCTCTTCCCATTGCAAGATAAATAGATCAAGTTGGGCAAACAAAACCCAAATATTGGAGAAGAAATACGAGGCTATAAGCAATCATGCATATAAGAGATCAAAGAAGACTCAAATAACTTTCATGATAAAAACATAGATCTGATCGTAAACTCAAAGTTCATCGGATCCCAACAAACACACCGCAAGAAGGCTTACATCATATGGATCTCCAAGACACCATTGTATTGATAATCAACAGAGAGAGAGGAAGCCATCTAGCTACTAACTACGGACCTGTAGGTCTAAAAAGAATTACTCACACATCATCAAAGAGGCACCAATGGAAGTGGTGAACCCCTCCATGACGGTGTCTAGATTGGATCTGGTGGTTCTGGACTTTGCGGCAGCTCGAATTGATTTTCATCGACTCTCCTAGGGTTTCTGGAATATTGGGGTATTTATAGAGCAAAGAGGTGGTTCAAGGGGCACCCGAGGTGGGCACAACCCACCAAGGCGCGCCTGGGCCTCCTAGCGCGCCCTAGTAGGTGCTGCTCCCCTCGAGCCACCCCCAGGTGCTTCCTTGGCCCACTGGATGTCTTCTGGCCCAAAAAAAAATCCTCCATAAGTTTCGCTGCGTTTGGACTCCGTTTGATATTGATTTCCCGCGATGTAAAAAACATGCAGAAAACAACAACTAACACTTGGCACTATGTCAATAGGTTAGTACCAAAAATGATATAAAATGACTATAAAATGATTGGAAAACATCCAAGAATGATAATATAACAACATGGAACAATAAAAAATTATAGATACGTTGGAGACATATCAATCTATGGGTCTACAACATTCAGATCCGTATGTATTTTGCAAATCTCTATGTCTCCCTCCTTGACCAAATCTCGGATGGAGTTGAAGCGTCTCTTGATGTGTTTGGTCTTCTTGTGAAATCTGGATTCCTTCGCCAAGGCAATTGCTCCAGTATTGTCACAAAAGATTTTCATTGGACCTGATGCACTAGGTATTACACCTACATCGGATATGAACTCCTTCATCTAGACTCCTTCATTTGTTGCTTCCGAAGCAGCTATGTACTCCGCTTCACACGCAGATCCTGCCACGACGCTCTGCTTGGAACTGCACCAACTGACAGCTCCACCATTCAGAAAAATACGTATCCGGATTATGACTTAGAGTCATACGGATCAGTGTCAAAGCTAGCGTCGACGTAACCATTTACGACAAGCTCTTTGTCACCTCCATAAACGAGAAACATATCCCTAGTCCTTTTCAGGTACTTCAGGATGTTCTTGACCGCTGTCCAGTGATCTAGTCATGGATTACTTTGGTACCTCCTTGCTAAACTTATAGCAAGGCACACATCAGGTCTGGTACACAGCATAGCATACATGATAGAACCTATGGCTGAAGCATAGGGAATGACTTTCATTTTCTCTCTATCTTCTACAGTGGTCGGGCATTGAGTCTGACTCAACTTCACACCTTGTAATACAGGCAAGAACCCTTTCTTTGACTGATCTATTCTAAACTTCTTCAAAACTTTATCGAGGTATGTGCTTTATGAAAGTCCTATCAAGCGTCTTGATCTATCTCTATAGATCTTGATGCCCAATATATAAGCAGCTTCACTAAGGTCTTTCATTGAAAAACTCTTGTTCAAGTATCCTTTTATGCTATTCAGAAATTCTACATCATTTCCAATCAATAATATGCCATCCACATATAATATTAGAAATGCTATAGAGCTCCCACTCACTTTCTTGTAAACATAGGCTTCTCCAAAAGTCTGTATAAAACCATATGCTTTGATCACCTCATCAAAGCGTATATTCCAACTCCGAGATGCTTGCACCAGTCCATAAATGGATCGCTGGAGCTTGCACACTTTGTTAGCACCTTTAGGATCGAAAAATCCTTCTGGTTGTATCATATACAACTCTTCTTTAAGAAATCCATTAAGGAATGCAGTTTTGACATCCATTTGCCAGATTTCATAATCATAAAATGCGACAATTGCTAACATGATTCAGACAGACTTAAGCATTGCTACGGGTGAGAACGTCTCATCGTAGTCATCTCCTTGAACTTGTCGAAAACCCTTTGCAACAAGTAGAGCTTTATAAACAATAACATTACCATCAACGTTAGTCTTCTTCTTGAAAATCCATTTATTCTCTATGGGTCGCCGATCAACGGGTAGATCCAAAGTCCATACTTTGTTCTCATACATGGATCCTATCTCAGATTTCATGGTCTCAAGCCATCTGCCAGAATCTGGGCTCATCATAGCTTCTTCATAGTTCGTAGGTTCGTAATGGTCAAGTAACATGACTTTCAGAACAGGATTACCATACCACTCTGGTGCGGGTCGTGATCTGCCAGACCTACGAGGTTCTGTAGCAACTTGATCTGTAGTTTCATGATCTTTATCATTAGCTTCCTCTCTAGTTGGTGTAGGCATCACGGGAACTGATTTCTCGGATGAGCTACTTTCCAAATTGAGAGCATGTACAATTACCTCATCAAGTTCTACTTTTCCTCCCACTCACTTCTTTTGAGAGAAACTCCTTCTCTAGAAAGGTTCTGTTCTTAGCAACAAAAATCTTGCCTCCAGACTTGTGGTAGAAGGTCTACCCAATTGTTTCCTTAGGGTATCCTATGAAGACATATTTCTCTGATTTGGGTTCGAGCTTATCGGGCTGAAGCCTTTTGACATAAGCATCGCATCCCCAAACTTTAAGAAATGATGGCTTAGGTTTGTTGCCAAACCACAATTCATACGGTGTCGTCTCAACGGATTTTGACGGTGCCCTGTTTAAAGTGAATGCAGCTGTCTTTAATGCATAATCCCAAAATTATACTAGTAAATCGGTAAGAGACATCATAGATCGCACCATATCCAATAAAGTGGGGTTACGACGTTCGCACACACCATTACGATGTGGTGTTCCAGGTGGCGTGAGATGTGAAACTATGCCACATTGTTTTAAATGAAGGCCAAACTCATAACTCAAATATTCTCCTCCATGATCAGATCATAGAAACTTTATTTCCTTGTTATGATGATTCTCCACTTCACTCTGAAATTCTTTGAACTTTTCAAATGTTTCAGACTTGTGTTTCATTAAGTAGATATACCCATATCTGCTCAAATCATCTGTGAAGGTTAGAAAATAACGATACCCTCCACGAGCATCAACACTCATTGGACCGCACACATCGGTATGTATCATTTCCAATAAGTCAATAGCTCGTTCCATTATTCTAGAGAATGGAGTTTTAGTCATCTTGCCCATAAGGCATGGTTCACAGGTATCAAATGATTCATAATCAAGTGACTCCAAAAGTCCATCTTTATGTTGTTTCTTCATGCGCTTTACACCGATATGACCCAAACGGCAGTGCCACAAATAAGTTGCACTATCATTATCAACTTTGCATCTTTTGGCATCAATATTATGAATATGTGTATCATCACGATCAAGATTCAACAAAAATAGACCACTATTCAAGGGTGCATGACCATAAAAGATATACTCATATAAATAGAACAACCATTATTCTCTGATTTAAATGAATAACCGTCTCACACAAAACAAGATCCAGATATAATGTTCATGCTCAACGCTGGCACCAAATAACAATTATTCAGGTCTAAAACTAATCCCGAAGGTAGATGTAGAGGTAGCGTGCCGACAACCATCACATCAACCTTGGAACCATTTCCGACGTGCATCGTCACCTCGTCCTTAGCCAATCTTCGTTTAATCCGTAGTCCCTGCTTCGAGTTACAAATATGAGCAACCGAACCGGTATCAAATACCCAGGCACTACTACAAGAATTAGTAAGGTACACATCAATAACATGTATATCAAATATACCTTTGTTCACTTTGCCACCCATCTTATCCGCCAAATACTTTGGGTAGTTCCGCTTCCAGCGACCAATCCCTTCGCAGTAGAAGCACTCAGTTTTAGGCTTGGGTCCAAACTTGGGTTTCTTCCCGGGAGTGAAAACTTGCTTGTCAGTATTTTTGAAGTTCCCCTTCTTTTTACCCTTGCCCTTTTTATTGAAACTAGAGGTCTTGTTAACCATCAACACTTGATGCTCCTTCTTGATTTCTACCTCCACGGCCTTTAGCATCGCGAAGAGCTTAGGAATAGTCTTTTCCATCCCTTGCATATTGTAGTTCATCACGAAGCCTTTGAAGCTTGGTGGCAGTGATTGAAGAACTCTGTCAATGACACAATCATCTGGAAGATTAACTCCCAGCTGAGTCAAGTGATTATGGTACCCAAACAATCTGAGTATGTGCTCACTAACAAAACAATTCTCCTCCATCTTGCAGCTATAAAACTTGTTGGAGACTTCATATCTCTCAACTCGGGCATTTGCTTGAAATATTAACTTCAACTCCTGGAACATCTCATATGTTCCATGACGTTCAAAACATCTTTGAAGTCCCAATTCTAAGCCGTACAACATGGCACACTGAACTAACGAGTATTCATCAGATCGAGCTTGCCAGGCGTTCACAACGTCAGCTTCTGCTCCTGCAGCAGGCCTTACACCGAGCGGTGCATCAAGGACTTAATTCTTCTATGCAACAATGAGGATAATCCTCAAGTTACGGACCCAGTCCGTGTAGTTGCTGCCATCATCTTTCAACTTAGTTTTCTCTAGGAATGCATTAAAATTCAAAGGAACGGTAGCACGGGCCATTGATCTACAACACAGATATGCAAAAACTATCAGGACTAAGTTCATGATAAATTAAATTCAATTAATCAAATTACTAAAGAACTCCCAGTTAGATAGACATCCCTCTAGTCATCTAAATGGTACGTGATCCAAATCAACTAAACTATGTCGGATCATCACGTGAGATGGAGTAGTCTTCAATGGTGAACATCACTATATTGATCATATCTACTATATGATTCATGTACGACCTTTTGGTTTCCAGTGTTCTGAGGCCATATCTGTATATGCTAGGCTCATCAAGTTTCACCCGAGTATTCTGCGTGTGCAAATCTGGCTTGCACCCGTTGTATTGGAACGTAGAGCCTATCACACCCGATCATCACGTGGTGTCTCAGCACGAAGAACTTTCCCAACAGAGCATACTCGTGGAGAACACTTATACCTTGAAATTTAGTAAGGGATCATCTTATAATTCTACAGCCGTACTAAGCAAAATAAGATGCATAAAAGATAAACATCACATGCAATCAAAATATGTGACATGATATGGCCATCATCATCTTGTGCTCGTGATCTCCATCACCGAAGCAACGTCATGATCTCCATCGTCACCGGCTTGACACCTTGATCTCCATCATAGCGTCGTGGTCGTCTCGCCAACCATTGCGTATACGACTATCGCTACCGCTTAGTGATAAAGCAAAGCAATTACATAGCTCTTGTATTTCATACAATAAAACGACAACCATATGGCTCCTGCCAGTTGCCGACAACTTTTACAAAGCATGATCATCTCATACAACAATCTTTATATCACATCTTTTCTAGACCATATCACATCACAAAATGCTCTGTGAAAACAAGTTATACATCTTCTAATTTGTTTGTTGCAAGTTTTACGTGGCTCCTACGGGCTGCTAGCATGAACCGTACAAACCTATGACACAAAAACCAAAACGGTGATTTATCAAGTTTGCTGTTTTAACCTTCACAAGGACCGGCCGCAATCAAATTTAATTCCACTAAAGTTGGAGAAACAGACACCCGCCAACCACCTTTATGCAAAACTAGTTGCATGTATGTTAGTGGAACCAGTCTCATGAACGCAGTCATGTAAGGTTGGTCCATGCCGCTTCATCCAACAATACCACTGAATCAAAATAAGACATTGGTGGTAAGCAGTATCACGATCACCGCCCACAATTCTTTGTGTTCTACTCGTGCATATCATCCACGCATAGACCTGGCTCGGATGCCACTGTTGGGAAACGTAGCATGCAGTTTTAAAACAATTCCTATGCTCACGCAAGATCTATCTAGAAGATGCATAGCAATGAAAGGGGGAGAGTGTGTCCACATACCCTCGTAGACCGAAAGCAGAAGCATTAACTTAATGCGGTTGATGTAGTCGAACGTCTTCTCGAATCAACCGATCAAGTACCAAATGTACGACACCTCTGAGTTATGCACACGTTCAGCTCGATGACGTCCCTCGAACTCTTGATCCAGCAGAGTGTCGATGGAGTCAATGAGTTCCGTCAGCACGACGATGTGATGATGGTGTTGGTAATGTGATCCACGCAGGGCTTTGCCGAAGCACTATGATGATACTATTGGAGGAGTAAACGGTGGAGGGGGGCACCGCACACGGCTAAGACAATTGTTGTGCCTTTGGGGTGCCTCCCCGCCCCCATATATAAAGGAGGAGGGGGAGGAGGCCGGCCACCAGGGGGCGGCATGGAGGGGGGAGTCCTACTAGGACTCCACTCCTAGTAGGATTCACCCCCCCTCTTTTCCTTCTTACGGAGAGGAGGAAAGGGGAAAGAGGTGAAGAGGGAGAAGGAAAGGAGGGACGCGCCCCCCACCCCTTGTCCAATTAGGATTGGCTTTGGGGGGGGGGCACCTTCCGTGGCCTGCTCTCTCCTCTCCACTAAGGCCCATGTGGCCCATTAACTTTCCCGGGTGGTTCCGGTAACCTCTCGGTACTCCAAAAAATCCCCGAACCTCTTCAGAACCATTCTGGTGTCCGTATATAACCTTCCAATATATCAATCTTTACCTATAGACCATTTCGAGATTCCTCATCATGTTCGTGATCTCATCCTGGACTCCAAACAACCTTTGGACACCAAAACACATAACTCATATAATACCAATCATCATCGAACGTTAAGCGTGCGGACCCTACGAGTTTGAGAACTATGTAGACATGACCGAGACACCTCTCTGGTCAATAACCAATAGTGGAACCTGGATGCTCATATTGGTTCCCACATATTCTACGAAGATCTTTATCGGTCGAACCGCAATGTCAACATACATTATTCCCTTTGTCATCGGTATGTTACTTGCCAGAGATTCGATCGTCGGTATCTTCATACCTAGTTCAATCTCGTTATTGACAAGTCTCTTTACTCATTTCGTAATGCATCATCCCGTAACTAACTCATTAGCCACATTTCTTGCAAGGCTTCATATGATGTGCATTACCGAGAGGGTCCAGAGATACCTCTTCGATACTCAGAGTGACAAATCCTAATCTCGATCTATGCCAACCCAACAAACACCTTCTGAGATACCTGTAGAGCATCTTTATAATCACCCAGTTACATTGTGACGTTTGATAGCACACAAGGCATTCCTTCGGTGTCCGGGAGTTGCACTATCTCATAATCGGAGGAATATATATTTGACACGAAGAAAGCAGTAGCAATAAAACTGAACGATCATTATGCTAATCAAACGATGGGTCTTGTCCATCACATCATTCCACTAATGATGTGATCCCATTATCAAATGACAACTCATGTCCATGGCTGGGAAACTTAACCATCTTTGATCAATGAGCTAGTCTAGTAGAGGTATACTGGGGACATGTTGCTTTGTCTATGTATTCACACATGTATCAAGTTTCCGATTATTACAATTCTAGCATGAATATAATAAGCATTTATCATGAACAAGGAAATATAAAATAACAACTTTATTATTGCCTCTAGGGCATATTTCCTTCAGCCTCTACTAGACCAGCTCGTTGATCAAAGATGGTTAAGTCTCCTAGCCATGGACATGAGTTGTCATTTGATAACGGGATCACATAATTAGTGGAATGATGTAATGGACAAGACCCATCCGTTAGCTTAGCATTATGATCATTCAGTTTTATTCCTACTGCTTTCTTCGTGTCAAATATATATTCCTCTGACTATGAGATTATGCAACTCCCGGACACCGGAGGAATGCCTTGTGTGCTATCAAACGTCACAACGTAACTGGGTGATTATAAAGATGCTATACAGGTATCTCCGAAGGTGTTTGTTGGGTTGTCATAGATCAAGATTAGGATTTGTCACTCCGAGTATTAGAGAGGTATCTCTGGGCCCTCTCGGTAATGCACATCATATGAAGCCTTGCAAGTAATGTTATTAATGAGTTAGTTATAGGATGATGCACTACGGAACGAGTAAAGAGACTTGCCGGTAATGAGATTGAACTGGGTATGAAGATACCGACGATCGAATCTTGGGCAAGTAATATACTGATGACAAAGGGAATAATGTATGTTGACATTGCGGTTCGATCGATAAAGATCTTCGTATAATATGTGGGAACCAATATGAGCATCCAGGTTCCGCTATTGGTTATTGACCAGAGAGGAGTCTCGATCATGTCTACATAGTTCTTGAACCCTTAGGGTCCGCACGCTTAACGTTCGATGACAATTGGTATTATATGAGTTATGTGTTTTGGTGACTGAAGGTAGTTCGGAGTCCCGGATGAGATCACGGACATGACGAGGAGTATCGAAATGGTCGAGAGATAAATATTGCTATACTAGAAGGTTACATTCGGACACCAGAATGGTTTTGGGAAGTTTCAGAAGTTTTTCGGAGTAGTGGGAGGTTACCGGAACCCCCCGGGGAATTGTTGGGCCAACATGGGCCATAGGAGAGAGGGGAGGCATCCCACAAGGGGTGACCCCTCCCATAGGGAGTCTGAATTGGACTAGGGGAGGGGGAGCACCCCCTTTTCTTTTCCTCTTCCCTCTCCCTTCCCCTTTCCCCGTCCGGAAAGAAGGAAAGGGGGGAGGATCCTACTAGGAGTGGAGTCCTAGTCCCCCCCATGGCGCGCGCCCCTGGTGGCCGGCCTCCTCCCCCTCCTTTATATACGGGGGCAGGGGCACCCCAAATACACAACAATTGTCTTAGCCGTGTGCGGTGCCCCCTCCACCGTTTAATCCTCCGATAGTATCATCGTAGTGCTTAGGTGAAGCCCTGCGGGGATCACATCACCAACACCGTCAACACGCCGTCGTGCTGACGGAACTCATCGACTCCATCGTCACTCTGCTAGATCAAGAGTTCGAGGGACGTCATCGAGCTGATCGTGTGTAGAAGTCAGAGGTGCCATACGTTAGGTACTTGATCGGTTGATTCGAGAAGACGTTCGGCTACATCAACCGAGTTAAGTTAACGCTTCCGCTTTCGGTCTATGAGGGTACATGGACACACTCTCCCCCTCTCGTTGCTATGCATCTCCTAGATAGATCTTGCGTGAGTGTAGGAATTTTTTTCAAATTGCATGCTACGTTTCCCAACAGTGGCATCTGAGCCAGGTCTATGCGTAGATGATATGCATGAGTAGAACACAAAGAGTTGTGGGCGGTGATTGTGATACTGCTTACCACCAATGTCTTATTTTGATTCGGCGGTATTGTTAGATGAAGCGGCCCGGACCAACCTTAAATGACCACGTTCATGAGACCGGTTCCACCGACATACATGCAACTAGTTTTGCATAAAGGTGGCTGGCGGGTGTCTGTTTCTCCAACTTTAGTTGAATAGAATTTGACTGAGGCCGGTCCTTGTGAAGGTTAAAACAACAAATTTGATAAATCTCCGTTGTGGTTTTTGTGCCGTAGGTATGTACGGTTCTGAAGGAAATATGCCCTAGAGGAAATAATAAAGTTGTTACTTTATATTTCCTTATATCATGATAAATGTTTATTATTCATGCTAGAACTGTATTAACCAGAAACTTGATAGATGTGTGAATACCTAGACCAAACACCGTGTCCCTAGTATGCCTCTACTAGACTAGCTCATTGTTCAAAGATGGTTAAGTTTCCTAGCCATGGACATGAGTTGTCATTTGATGAACGGGATCACATCATTAGTGGAATGATGTGACGGACAAGACCCATCCGTTAGCTTAGCATAATGATCGTTCAGTTTTATTGCTACTGCTTTCTTCATGTCATATATATATATTCCTCCGACTATGATATTATGCAACTCCTGGACACCGGAGGAATGCCTTGTGTGCTATCAAATGTCACAACATAACTGGGTGATTATAAAGATTCTCTACAGGTATCTCTGAAGGTGTTTGTTGGGTTGGCATAGATCGAGATTAGGATTTGTCACTCAGAGTATTGGAGAGGTATCTCTGGGCCCTCTCGGTAATGCACATCATATGAAGCCTTGCAAGCAATGTGACTAATGAGTGAGTTGCAGGATGATGCATTATAGAATGAGTAAAGTGATTTTCCGGTAACGAGATCGAACTAGGTATGAAGATATCGATGGTCGAATCTCGGGCAAGTAACATACAGATGACAAAGGGAATAACATATGTTGACATAGCGGTTCGACCGAGAAAGATCTTTGTAGAATATGTGGGAACCAATATGAGCATCTAGGTTCCGCTATTGGTTATTTACCGGAGATGTGTCTCGGTCATGTCTACATAGTTCTCGAACCCGTAGGATCCGCACGCTTAACATTCGATGACGATTTGTATGATGAGTTATGTGTTTTGGTCACCGAAGTTTGTTCGGAGTCCCAGATGAGATCACGGACATGATGAGAAGTCTCAAAATGGTCGAGAGGTAAATATTCATATATTGGAAGGTAGTATTCGGACATCGGAATGGTTTCTAGTGGTTCGGGTATTTTACCGGAGTACCGAGAGGTTATCGGAACCCCCCATGGCAGTCCCAATTGGACTAGGGGAGGGGGCGACACCCCCCTTTCCCGCCTCCTCTCCCTCTCCTTCCTTTTCCCTCCAGTGGAATAAAGGAAACAAGGGGGGGGGCGAATCCTACTAGGAGTGGAGTCCTAGTAGGACTCCCCCCATGGCGCGCCCCTCCTGGCCGTCGGCCTCCTCCTCCCCTCCTTTATACACGGGGTGGGTGAGGGAGTCCTGGATTAGGGGGTCCTCGGATGGCCGGACTATATACTTTGGCCGGACTGTTGGACTATGAAGATACAAGATTGAAGACTTCGTCCCGTGTCCGGGTAGGACTCTCCTTTGCGTGGAAGGCAAACTTGGCAATTCGGATATGTAGATCTCCTTCTCTGTAACCGAATCTGTGTAACCCTAGCCCCCTCCGGTGCCTATATAAACCGGAGGGTTTAGTCCGTAGGACGAGAACAATCATAATCATAGGCTAGCTTCTAGGGTTTAGCCTCTACGATTTCGTGGTAGATCAACTCTTGTAATACTCATATCATCAAGATCAATCAAGCAGGAAGTAGGGTATTACCTCCATCGAGAGGGCCCGAACCTAGGTAAACATTGTGTTGCCCGCCTCCTATTACCATTAGGCTTAGACGCACAGTTCGGGACCCCCTACCCAAGATCGGCCGGTTTTGACACTGATATTGGTGCTTTCATTGAGAGTTCCACTATGTCCTCACCATAAGGCTTAATGGCTCCTTCAACCAGCTACAACGACATGATCCAGGGGGAGGTTTTCCTCCCCAGACAGATCTTCATACTCGGCGGCTTCATACCGTGGGCCAACTCGCTTGGCCATTTGGAGCAGATCGATAGCTATGCCCCTGGCCATCAGGTCAGGTTAGGAAGCTTGAACTACACTACCGACATCCGCGGAGACTTGATCTTCAATGGATTCGAGCCCATGATAGGTGCGCCGTACAATCACGATGAGCATGACTTAGATCTGCCATCAGATGGTGTTCAGGAGAACGCACCTGCAGCTGCCCCGGCCCTAGATCCGGAGCAGATCGTGCCGTCCGAGGATTGGTGGATAGACCCCGCCATGGAGGCCGCACACTCATCGGCGCTAGAGCCAAACATAGACTTCACCTCCAAAGAAATCTGTGTCATTGGACCCTCGGACTCGTCTCCGGTCATAGGTTCCAAACCACGCGTATCCGTGCCTATCGACTCTGATTGGGCGCTGATCATGGAGTTTACCTTCGCTGATATCTTTTCAGCACTCACCCTTGGGCGACGTGCTAAATTCATTGAGATCTCTCTCCTTGTCAGGAGACTCTTGGCTGAACTATGTCCGGCTGGAGTGGAAAGCGGACGATGAAGAAATTTGTTCCCCACCCACCACCCACGTAATAGCCACCGTCGACGACTTAACCCACATGCTTGATTTCGACTCCGAAGACATCGACGGTATGGACGACGATGCTGGAGAGGAACAGGAACCACCGCCCACAGGGTGCTGGACAGCCACCTCATCATATGATATATATATATGGTGGACACCCCTAAAGAAAGCGATGGCAATGAGGCAAAAGAGGATAATCCCCTTGAGAAGCAATCTAAGCACCGGCGTCATCGGCGCCGCTCTAAGCCTTGTCATAGCAAAAATAGTGATACCGGTACAAGAGACAATAACGCTCCGAATAATGCCGAAGCCGAAAACAATCCTGCCCAGCCAGGCTTCGAGCAGGCCGAGCGGGAGGATGGGCAAGCTAGCCCGAATGAACATGCAACAGATGGAGAATCAGAGGATGACAATTACATGCCCCTCTCCGAAGACGAAGTGAGCCTTGGCGACAAAGAATTCATCGTGCCTGAGGATCCCGTCGAGCAGGAGCGCTTCAAGCGCCGGCTTATATCCACTGCAAAAAGCCTGTAGAAAAAGCAGCAGCAACTTCAAGCTGATCAAGATCTGCTAACTGATAGATGGACTGAGGTCCTGGCAGCCGAGGAATATGGACTCGAGCGCCCAACCAAAAGTTACCCAAAGCGTAGGTTGCTACCTCAATTCGAGGAGGAGGCATTAAAGCCCACACTACCAGCGCATGATGTGGCTGATCGGCCACCTCATGGCCGAGACAAAGCAGCGTATCAGCCCGAAGTCCAGCCTGCACCCCGCCGCCAAACAAGCAAAAACATGAAGGCCCGGGGCTCCATGCATGACCTCCAAGACTAATTGAAAAACAAAGCAGGACAGTCAAGATCGATCTACGGATCACGGGGGCGCGCCCCAGAGCATGACGATGACCGTCACGCTGGATATACCAAAAACAAATTTGGCCGGGCCGAATACAACAGACCAGACTCATTTGAACTACGTCATGATGTAGCCCGGCATAGAGGCACCGCACACCCCCTATGCTTCACTAATGAAGTAATGGATCATGAATTCCCAGAAGGGTTTAAACCCGTGAACATTGAATCATATGATGGTACTACCGACCCCGCGGTATTGATAGAAGATTTCTTCCTCCACATTCACATGGCCCGCGGGGATTATCTACATGCCATCAAGTACCTCCCACTAAAACTCAAGGGACCGGCTCGACATTGGCTGAATAGCTTGCCGGCAAACTCCATCGGAAGTTGGGAAAACCTGGCAGACGCATTCCTGGATAACTTCCAGGGAACTTATGTGCGACCACCAGATGCTGATGATTTAAGTCACATAACCCAACAGCCCGGAGAGTCAGCCAGGAAATTCTGGACTCGGTTCCTAACTAAAAAGAACCAAATTGTCGACTGTCCGGATGCCGAAGCCCTAGCGGCCTTTAAGCATAACATCCGTGACGAGTGGCTTGCCCTACATCTCGGCCAAGAAAAGCCAAAGTCCATGGCAGCCCTCACGACACTCATGACCCGCTTTTGGGCTGGCGAGGATAGCTGGTTGGCTCGTAGCAACAACACAACAAGCAATCCTGGCACATCAGAGGCCAGAGATAGCAACGACAAGCCCCGACGCAGCAAACACAAGTGTCACAAAAATGGTGATAACGCCGAAGACACGACAGTCAATGCCGGATTCAGTGGCTCTAAGTCCGGTCAGCATAAAAAGCCATTCAAAAATAACAATTCGGGCCCGTCCAGTTTGGACCGCATACTCGACCGTCCATGCCAAATTCATGACACCCCAGGAACACCAGCCAATCATACCAACAGAGAACGCTGGGTCTTCAAACAAGCCGGCAGGTCAGGTGCCGAAAACAAGGAGAAGGGGTCTCAAACCGACGATGACGATGAGAAGCCCCGATCACCGAATATAGGAGGCAAAAGAAATTCCCCCCGCAAATCAAAATGGTGAACATGATAAACGCCACCCACATTCCCAAGCTGGAACGGATGTGCACTCTTAGGGATGTGGACTTAATGAAACCAGTCGCCCAACAATATAAACTATGGTCGATCACCTTTGACCGCACGGACCGTCCGGTTAATACCAATCAGGGCACTTCAGCCACACTAGTCCTCGACCCAATAATTGACGGGTTCCACCTCACACGAGTCCTTATGGATGGAGGCAGCAGTCTAAACCTGCTGTATCAGGACACAGTGCGCAAGATGGGTATTGATCTTTTGATAATCGAGCCCACTTAAACCACCTTTAAAGGTATTATACCAGGTGTGGAGGCCCTTTGTACAGGCTCCATCGCTCTCGAGGTAGTCTTTGGATCACCGGACAATTACCGTATCGAAGAGTTAATCTTCGACATCGTCCCCTTTCGTAGTGATTATCAAGCACTACTCGGACGAACCACATTCGCTCGATTCAACGCGGTGCCACATTATGCCTACCGTAAGCTCAAGATGCCCGGTCCGCGTGGCGGCATCACGGTTAATGGCAAGGCCGAACTCCCCCTTGGTGCCGAAGAGTATACCACCGCTTTAACAGCAGAAGCAACGAGTGGCATCTTTCAATCGAACCTCGAGTCGATGGCCAAGCTCTCGGACACCACCAAAGGAGTCTGAACTACTTCGCGACAGGATAGCCCGGCTCGTCCGGAGCTCAATTAAACACTCCGGCAAAAGCTAGGACATGCCACATAATGCGGCTCAACCGCTCTGTGGCACTCAAACATTTCTTGCATTTTCTTTGCAGGTTCACCTTTGCGTAGGCCAGGACTGGCGACATGGAAACAACTCGAATGCGCAAGGGAATCCTTAGATATTCCCATCGATGACCATCCGACTACACTCCGGATCCGCACACAGCTTCTTCCCGCCTGGTCTCAGCAGGTTCCGCAGTCATATTTCTTTTTATCACATTACCTATACTCATACACATTGACGTACTATTCAAATATAACATGTGGATTTATATGATGCTTATTTGCTGTTATTTCTTATTGAAACTCTTTTGTCAAATGGCATCTGTACACTACGATATGCCTTAATATGCCAGGGGCTTCATTGTACCCATAGTACGACAATAAAGTCCGAACACCTTCACGGTCGTTCGGCACCCTGAACTTATAGCATTATATGCATCAGCTCCGAATCATGTCTTGGGTCAATAGTTGGGTTTGCCCGGCTCCCATGTTTTGCTGCCTTATGTTCCGCTATATCGGCTAAGGCGGCATAGGAAGAACTACTGCGATTGTGTCCCAGTTCTTTCGGACGAGCGCCTCAGTAGAGAAAGCCGAAAACTGACTGTCATGATACGGCGAGAGCTGGTCAGCTGTTCGAGAGGTTGTAAAATCTTTAAGAATTTCTTCCGCATAATGCCATAACTAATGCAGCGTGGATGGATCGGCTTTTCTTTCGATCAGGTGCTTACAGAGCCCCTCGTGCGGTCTTCCGAACACCAGGGGCTGCGCCTACCTTCCTTTTGTCAAGCTCCTATGGCTAAGTGAGAGTGATAAAGCCCTATAGTCTGATTGCCTAGTTCGTTGTGCTGAACACCTCCTTCAAGGACCCAAAACTAGGATAAAGAGTGCTCAGGTTTATCCCGAACACCCCCGTATTTCCTACGTGGGGGCAGAAGCCGACGACTGGCCAACTCTCAGGATTAATATATAAAACGGCCGCGCAAGAGGAAAAACTTTCAAATAACAGGCAATAAATAATAGAAATGACCTTGTTCAACATTACAAAGGACAACATGACTCTATTCATGGAAATATAATGTCCTTGGTACATTGCTCCGCCGCAAGGCGGGATCCTTTCAGGACACTATCATAATATAACTCAGGCTTGTGGTGCTCCTTCCCCTCCGTCGGTCCCTCGGTCGTGAACTTTTCAGCATCCATCTTCCCCCAGTGCACCTTTGCACGAGCGAAGGCCATTCGCGCACCCTCCATATAGACCGACCGCTTGATGATGTCAAGTCAAGGGCAGGCACTCACAAGCCGCTTCATGAGCCCGAAGTAGCTGCTTGGAATTGGCTCGGCGGGCCATAGCCGGATAATTAAATCCTTCATGGCTAGCTGGCCGCCTTATGCAGTTCGATCAGCTGTTTCAGTTGATTGGCAAAAGGCACCGGATAATTCGGTGCCAGATACTGCGACTAAAAGAGCTTACCCGCAGTGTTCCTTTCTTCGGCTCGGTAGAATTGGGCGGCATCAGATATGCTGCATGGCAGCTCCACAAACACCCTAGGAGAAATCCGAACTCAAAATTAGAAACATGATTTTCTCCTCAAATACTTGCTTTACACGGAAAAAACCTTACCCGCCGCGATCTTCCTCGCCTCTTGGATCTCCTGCAGGGCGCCTTGGGTTTCCCCCCGGGCATCGCGTGCGGGCTGATGAGCCTTGGTGAGTTCGGATTCTTTCTCCATAAAACTCTGCTCCAAGGTCTCGCATTTCTTCACGGCCTCTTGAAGCTCTTGCTCAGCTTCAATAACCCTGGCCTCGTGCTTCTCACGAAGAGTCTGCTCTGCAGCTACCTTTTTCTCAGCCTCGGCCACAACCTTCTTAAGAGCCTCGACTTCGGTCATCACCCCTATAGAAAATCATGAAACATATTTTTATCATACTAAAAATTCGTTCGCACTGAACGCGAGCAAGGTTTGTGCATACCTTGTTTATCCTCCAACTGCCTTTTCAACTGGCCAAGTTCTTCTTTGGCCCGCTCCAGACTTTGATTCAGTCCAGAGACCTCTGCAGTATGAGAGGTGGCAGTCGCTATAGACGCCTGCTTATAAAAGAAGAGAGATAGATGTCATCAAGCGAGTCTCCTGCGAACATAAATTTGATCCTTTGTCCGGTTCTTTCTTTCAACGAATAGTGTATCAGAGGCTACTATCTATACTATGACACTCTTTGAAACCTCATAAAACATACCTCAAAGCCTCTTATAAGGCCGATGCAGGCTTCATTCAATCCACTCTCAGTGGACTGAATCTTCTCAATCACCGCACCCATAAGGGCACGATGTTCTTCAATGATGGAGGCGCTCTTCAGCGCTGCCAGTAAAGCATCCGGCACCTCTGGTTGGACAGAGGTTGCCAAGGGAATAGCCGCACCCCCTCCAGTCGAGGGATGCTGCCTGCCTGATTCTGGAGCCGCACCGGTCTCCGGAATGTGTCCGGCCGGCAACTAAATTCGAGATAGCCCCCGCCGTCGACGTCCATGGGAGCCTTTTCTCCCGTCTGTCCGGCCCCGGAAGTTTGACCTTCCGGTACTGCCTTGACGATCTCCCCCCTTCTTGGCCTGGATCCCTCTATGACGATACCTCGGTGTTGTTCACGTGTTTTGGGGAAGGGGCCTTCGGGGGTGTCTCGCTGTCCATAGCATCCGAACCCAATAAATCCTCTGATGAGGATCGTTCGGCGCGGGACCTCGCCAGATTGCAAAAAAGTATGGCTCAATGATTGAAACGTCATGCCATAGTGAGTCCGGATGCATGAATGTGTTCGGATTTTATATACTCACGAATTCACCAGGGGCTGGGCCCTGGGATCCCACTCTGGGCTGCTGTCGGCGGTGGCGGTGGACTCTTTTGGAAGAGTAGTTTCCCCCCTGAGGGAGTCCTGGATTAGGGGGTGTTCGGATGGCCAGACTATGACCTTTGGCCGGACTCCCAGACTATGAAGATACAAGATTGAAGACTCTATCCTGTGTCCGGATGGGACTTTCCTTGGCTTGGAAGGCAAGCTTGGCGATACGATATGAAGATCTCCTCCCATTGTAACCGACTCTGTGTAACCCTAGCCCTCTCCGGTGTCTATATAAACCAGAGAGTTTTAGTCCGTAGGACGAACAACAATCATACCATAGGCTAGCTTCTAGGGTTTAGCCTCTCTGATCTCGTGGTAGATCCACTCTTGTACTACCCATATCATCAATATTAATCAAGCAGGAGTAGGGTTTTACCTCCATTGAGAGGGCCCGAACCTGGGTAAAAACATCGTGTCCCTTGTCTCATGTTACCATCCGCCTAGACGCACAGTTCGGGACCCCCTACCCGAGATCCGCCGGTTTTGACACCGACATTGGTGCTTTCATTGAGAGTTCCTCTGTGTCGTCACCGTCAGGAAGGATGCCGCACCCCGTCTTTAAAGACAGCGCTGTTGCTAAAGGAGCTTTGGCTGTCGGCCAAACTCTCCGACTAGGCAGTTTTTTGATGACCGCCCGTTCGGCCGTCGCGCCGATGATGACCTGTCGGGCCATCGAAAGCAATCTTCACATCAGCTTGGAATTTGCCGAGCAGTTAGATTCGATGGAGCTCTCTTCCCTGAACAAGCTCTTGGATCGCATTGCCGCCCTGGGAGTCGCTACAGATTACGGCCATATTGGGCTTAAACCCGATCAGAGAGAGATCGACTCTCCCCAGGTCACCCACCACGTTGAAGTGGTGGAAGAACAATGCGGCGAATCTTCGCCCGTTCTAAGGACCAGATGTGTCCGAATCCCTGACCCCTCCAAGCCAGACACCTGCGGAGGGGAGGATGTTGCCCAAGCCCTGAACCTAAAGTCAGGCAGCAGGCCTGATTCGTTGAATAATGTCCAAGAAAGCAAGCTTCCGAATTTGGAAATTTCTTGGCCACTGAATCTTATATCGGGCAAGGTTCCGGATTTAAATCCACCCGCCCACCCAACTATAAGGGATCTATCCCAAATACGGCAAGAGCCCGGGGAAATAGTACACCACTATTGGGCCAGATTCCTCCTGGTTATGAACAGGATAAAGGACTGCCGTGAGAAAGAAGCAATTTCATTCTTCTGTAACAACTGCACGTACATCGGAATCCTCAACGCCATAAGTCGTCGCGGAATTACACGCTTCGCCGACTTGACATCCATAGTACGAAAGTACTATGCGATAGAAAGCGTTCAGAAAACCGAAACTAAATTCTGGGACAAACCGGCCCTGAATACAATACGAGTCCGAAACAAAAGGGCGCATCATCGCCAGGCACCAGAGCCAAACAGCAAAAAACAAAAACCCTCTATAGGGCATGGGACTGTACTGGAGGGATGGCTCAATGGACCCTGTAAACTTCATAGTTCAGGGGAAGTCACACCAACTCACAGGCTTAGAGCATGTTGGATACTCCGGCAGGTGGCCAGAAGTGGCGAGGAGCTTCTAACTCCAGAATCCGCAGAGCACCACCCCAAAAACGACAGTACGGTGTCAACAGTCTTTGAGACCTTCGCATCAAACAATGCAAGGAAACAAACGCTCCGCAGCCTTACCGAAGTCTACCAAGTAGCAACAATAAACCCATGGAGTGACACGGCTATTACCTTTAATGCCAGTGACAAACCTAAATTCCGGACAGCCCGAGCACCAGCCGCATTGGTCCTCAGTCCGATAGTGGACGGCTTCTGACTTACAAAGGTACTCATGGACGGCGGCAGCGGACTTAACCTCATCTACGAGGAAACCCTGCGAAAAATGGAAATAGACTGGAGCCGCATTGAGCGAAGCAACACAACCTTTAGAGGAATAATACCAAGCCAGGAAGCGTGCTGTTCTGGGAAAATCACACTGGATGTGGTGTTCGGCATGCCGGATAATTACAGATCCGAGGAGGTCACATTTCAAGTGGCCCCGTTTAGCAGCGGATACCATGCTCTGTTAGGGCGAGAAGCATTTACAATTTTTCAAGCCATACCCCATTACGGGTACATGAAGCTTAAAATGCCCGGACCCAACGGAATCATCACTCTTGCTAGTGATCAGGACACAGCGCTCCGCGCCGAAAACAAGACAGCCGCACTGGCCCTGGAGGCATTATCTGAAGCCCTAGCGGCCGAGAAACTAACTACGTTGCGCTCCACGGTGGATAGGGACAATGTGATACTAGATAAGAGATCCAAGTCCACCTCTTTTAAACCAGCGGATGAAATAGTCAAATTCCAAGTCCATCCAACGGACCCCACAAAAACAGCCTCCATCGGGGCACAACTAGAACCCGATGTAGACGCCGCACTTAGAGAATTCCTGCGAGAAAATTGGGACATTTTCGCCTGGCACCCTTCAGACATGCTAGGAATCCCACGCAGGCTGGCCGAGCATAGCCTGAACATCCTAAAAGGGTTTAAGCCCGTTAAGCAGACTCTTCGGCGTTTCTCCAAACCCAAGAGACAAGCCATGGGAGAGGAGCTAGCAAAACTGCTGGAAGCCAGATTCATCAGAGATATAAAACATCCGGACTGGCTAGCAAACCTGGTGATGGTACCAAAGAAGGACAAATCCTGGCGCCTATGCGTCGATTTCAAAGACCTAAACAAGGCCTGCCCAAAGGATCCCTTCCCCCTCCCCCGAATTGATCAAATCATCGATGCCACTGCAGGACACGACTCATTGTGTTTCCTCGATGCATACTCTGGCTACCACCAAATCAAGATGGCAGAGTCAGACCAAGCCGTAATGGCATTCATCACCCCATACGGCCCATTCTGCTTCAACACGATGCCCTTCGGGCTCAAAAACGCCGGCGCAACATATCAACGCATGATTCACACATGTCTGGCCAACCAGATCGGCAAAACAGTTGAAGCGTACATAGATGACGTGGTCATCAAAACCAAACACGTCAATACTCTAGTAGACGATTTGAGGCTCACATTTGACAATCTCCGAGCATATGACATTAAGCTCAACCCGAAAAAATGCGTTTTCGGCATACCAGCCGGAAAGCTCTTGGGCTTCATCGTATCCGGTAGAGGAATTGAAGCAAACCCAGCCAAGATCCGAGCTCTGTCACAATTGGATACCCCAAAAGACCTCAAGCAAATACAAAAATTGACAGGATGCGTGGCGACTCTAAGCCGCTTTATCTCCCACTTAGGAGAAAAGGCATTACCCCTTTATTGCCTCCTGCGACGCACCGAACACTTCGAGTGGACGGATGCCGCCACAGCCGGACTCGAAGAAATCAAAGCCATACTGGCAACAAATCCGGTCCTGGCCGCGCCCAACACGGGCAAACCAATGCTATTATACATCGCGGCAACCCATCATGTTGTAAGCGCGGTGCTCGTCGTCGAACGAGAAACGGACGGACACAAGTTCCCTCTCCAAAAACCAGTTTACTATGTGTCCACTGTCCTAACTCCATGCAAGTTACGGTACCCGCATTATCAAAGATAGCATACGCGGTGTTCATGGCATCCCAGAAGCTGCGACACTATTTTCAAGAGTGTTCAATAACAGTGGCATCCGAAGTACTTCTTAATGATATTATAAACAACCGCGACACAACAGGCCGGATTGCCAAATGGGCCATTGAGCTCCTCCCATTCGACATAACTTACAAGCCAAGGTGAGCTATTAAGTCGCAGGTTTTGGCCGACTTCATCGCCAAATGGACTGAAGCTGAGCTCCCTAAAGAGTACGACGCATATTCCAACTGGATCATGCACTCTGACGGCTCCAAAATGTTGGCTGGCCTGGGGGCTGGCGTCGTTCTGACGTCCCCAACCGGAGATACAGTCCAATAGTACTTCAGATAATGTACACGGACTCCAACAATGCGGCCGAATATGAGGCCCTTCTACACGGTCTCAGGATGGCAGTCTCCATGGGCATTCAGCGCCTAGAGGTCCGCGGGGACTCAAACCCCGCGATATCCCAAATAAATGGAGATTTTGATGCCAAAGATCCGAAAATGGCAGCTTATTGCAACGCGGTCTTAAAGGTGTCAGCCCGGTTCGAGGAGCTCGAATTTCACCACATAGCCCGGGAAAATGACCAGGCAGCAGACGTGTTGGCATGCATTGGTGCAAAGCGCGATGCCGTCCCTCCCAACATCTTCCTAGAAAGGCTGCTCAAGCCATCCGGATCATGGGAGGGAGAGTCCGGAAACAATAGCCCGGAGACAACCACACTGCCCCTCACCGAACATTCTGACACAGTCGGTGGCTCCGCCACCGAAACAACACCGTCAGCCCACACAATAATGGCAGTCATTGCCCCGTGGACAGAACCATTCCTAGCCTACCTAACTAGGCAGGAACTTCCCGAGGACCAAAACGAGGCCCGCTGAATAGTGCGGCAATCTAAAGCCTACAAAGTCCACGAGGGAGAGCTTTATAAGAAAAGCACAACCGGAGTCCTTCAAAGGTGTATCTCCGAAGAGGAAGGGCAAAACCTTCTGGCTGAAATTCATGCCGGACTCGGTGGGCACCACGCCGCAGCCCGGGCCCTTGTAAGCAAGGCCTTCTACACCGGATTTTATTGGCCAACGGCCCGGGCGGACGCTCAGGACTTAGTGCAGCGATGCGTCGGTTGCCAATTATTCGCCAACCAAAGCCACATGCCGCCTACCGCCCTACAAACTATACCCATTACCTGGCCCTTTGCGGTCTGGGGGCTTGACATGGTCGGACCCCTTAAAGGAGGAACCCACAAGCAAAAATATCTACTGGTCATGGTGGACAAATTCACCAAATGGATAGAGGCCAAGCCTGTAAAGACGGCCGAATCCGGACCGGTGATAGACTTCATATCCGGGGTCGTACACCGTTACGGCGTCCCCCACAGCATCATAACTGACAATAGCACAAACTTCACGGCCAATGAAGTTAAACTATGGTGCAAAAACTTGGGAATTAAGCTCGACTACGCTTCAGTCTATCACCCTCAAACCAACGGTCAAGTCGAGCGAGCCAACGGTCTCATTATGAGCGGCATCAAACCCAGACTAGTGCGATCCCTCAAGGAATCTAACACGCACTGGGTAGAGGAGCTTGACTCCTACTCTGGGGGCTGCGGACCACGCCGAATCGCACTACCAGATTCACACCATTTTTATGGTATACGGCGCAGAGGCAGTACCATGCGACATAATTCATGACTCATCTCGAGTGCGCATGTACGAAGAAAGAGAAGCCGAGCTCGATCGGCAGGACAGCTTGGATGCATTGGAGGAGGAGCACGACATGGCAAAAGCTCGTTCCGCATTCTATCAACAGCAAGCTCGAAGATACCAAAGCAGAGAAGTACGGGCCAAAACTTATAACATTGGCGAACTAGTTCTACGCCTGCCGGACAAGAAAAAGGACAAACTAAAGCCTGAATGGGAGGGTCCCTTCATAATCGACCAAGTACTGACTGGAGGAGCGTACCGTCTGCGAAACGCATCGGACAACCGACTCGAGCCAAACTCATGGAACACAACACGCCTACGAAGATTCTACGCCTAGTGCCGGACTCCGTGTTCGTCTCCTTCCTCTGTCCCTTTTTTTTATTTTTATTTTTCCCACTAGCTGTCTGGCATTTCTCTCCTTCTCCCCACCTTTTTTCTCCCAAGCCCTTAGGGGCTTGCATGTGCATTGTTCGCACATACTTGACGCGCCACCCGCGCTCATCATACCTGGGGGCTTCTTTATCAGAAGTTTATATAAAACGGGCCTCATGCCCAAAACATGTGTGACACTTCTGCATGAACCTTTTATACACCATTATATGCATTGATATGACTTAAGTTTTGGCCAAGCTGGGTTGCCTGGCTCCTGTGCTTACCCCTACGTTCCCGTTCGTTCGGCTAGGTGGTAAAGGGAGCACCTCTGCGATTGTTACTGCCGGGTCAGCCGGATGTGTACCTTAGACTGGGTGAAGCCGAAAGCTAGCGTTCTTAAGGGAATATCGGTCAGTGAACTAAAAGATGATTTTTTCTTGTTTATTTATCTGCCCCCAGATGCTTTTCTGCTCTTTTTAGCAGTTCGGACATGCACTTTAGGGCATGCCTCCCAGGGAAAGGAACCCCTAACGGAACTATTCTCCCTGGAAGATGTTTCTTACTAACCATGTAATATAACATAACTAGTTGGGCACTTGTCTGCTAAAGCAATTATGACCCCTACGCCTTGTCTCCATGCATGCCCCGGTTCTTACATAATCGAGAGGGTATTCGGACACACTCCGGACTATAGGGTCTAGAGGTCGAAGCAAAAAGGTCCGCAATGACAAACGATCTACAATCCGGCTAGAAGGCATTTTTCATGTCATTTGAAATTACAGAGTCAATCCGACTCGGTATATTCTTCTTCAATACCATCCAACAGGCGGTCTAATTTACAGTCCTGTTGGGAATACTTTGCAACCACCTTTATCTGGCCATATACTAAGCTGACAGGGATCTCCTTTCCGTCAAGACCCAAAGGGTCGAGCTCGGCCATGTGGTTTGGGTCAGGCTTCATGTACCGAGTCTTCACCATGGCCCAGGCCTCCCTGGCACCTTGACGGCAGGCCGATATCTTCCACGACCGGAAGTGCTGCCGCACTCCCTCCAGCTTCTTTGCAAGCTCCCCAAGGCCTTCGGGCATGGAGAGGGATGGCCACATAGCCTGGACGACTCTCTGCATTGCCTGCCGAACTCGTTCGTGCAGTTGCAACAGCTCAGGAAGAAGGTCTCCCGTTGAACCGGGCATTTCCTCCGCAGGACGACCTGTCAGCAGACCTACAGACATAGCTCTGTCAATCAACTTCCTCGCCGAATTCTTTTTTCGAAGATTCATTCAAGCACTTACTAAAAATGCCGCGTCGAAGTCGCTGATTCTCCTTAACGGAAGCAGACAGCTGAATATGAACATCCTTTAGTTCCTCGCCCAGCTGGGTATTGGCATCTTGAAGTTTGTTCTTCTCTTGCCTCACCCTTGTCAGCATGCTCTCGCCAGCCTTTAGTTGGCGTAGGAGTTGTTGCTTGTCCAGATTTACTCCGGCCCCATCTGCACTATTATCGTCAGAGTTGCACACATGCCGCACTTCACAACGGAATTATCTTTCGAAGCATATATTACCTGAGGGCGTCCCCTTGGCATTATCTGAAGTGGCCAGTGCGGCCTCAAGTTGGGCCTTGCACTCTTCAAGTTCCTGGGACAATTGCGTGTTCTTCTTGGTAAGACACTGCATAGCACATGATCCTTAAAACAATTATCTTCACTGTTTCAAGTCTCGGGGGCTACTGACATATATAACCTTCAATTTTGCTCACCTGTATGTCTTTTACATACTGCTCTGTGGCTCTGGCTAGACCATTTTGAGCGGCACGGAGATACGCATCTCCTGTATTAAAGGCGTCCAACGCCTCTGGGGAAAAACACGCGTCACTAAGAACAATCCGGCGACGCCTGTGGTTCATGGCACTCTCCACCTCTAAATTGGTGGCAGATAGCCCGTCTGCGTCCTCTATCAGAGGAACGCCCGAGGCGCGCCCCGTGTCTGTCTCTGCTTCCGGACCCGGCCTTGAACCCTGGCCGGTGGATATAGTCCGGTGGGCTCTCTTCTTTCTAAGAAAATCATGAGCGTTAGTATGACCTGAGGGCATAAACCCTAGGCGTTAAATTCACACGCCGTACCGTTGCGCCGGAATCTCGATCTGGTCCGCACTTCTTTTTGGCCCGCCTGGCTTCAGCGGCCCTTGTTGGCTGCCCACCGCGGGTTCGGCCTTCCGCCTCAAGGATTTACCCTGCGGAACAAAACACTATTAGTTCACGGCATTCAAGATAAAGCATGGATGGATCTCCTTGAAAATACTGGGACTTCGGTCTCGGTTACCTTTGAGGCTGGAAGTAGTCCGGGATAGTCAGCCGTAATGGCCACTAAGGTGTTATCCTTACTCAATTGATGAAACACCCCATCAATTAAGTCCACACATAAGTCCGGGTCCTCTTGGGAGTCCGGATCGAGGGACCGTTCTGGGTCCTCGGGTTGTGGAGGAGGGCTGTTTATCTCCTTCACAGTCTGGCGCAGCTCCTGCGTTAACATTGCTAGACTAAGTACTCAACTATGGGAATTTCGAAAGCGGGTAGGCAAGTGAATGTGTTCGCTCACCCAACTTGGAGGATTGTACATGGAGAATCCGTCCTCCGGGTTGGCACGGAGGAATTCCTCTTCTCCCTTGTACAAAGCGGATAAGATTCTCGTTAAAGTGGCGGCCGAATCTGGCCCCTTACGACCGCACCGGGTGGCGTCGTCCTCCCCCTTGAAATCCCACATGGGGTGGCCTCTGTATTGAAGCGGCTGCACCCCTCGCGTAATGCATATGGCCATGACCTTGATCATGGTCAGTCCGGAATGAGCCAACAACCTTATCCGGCTCATCAGGTAAAGGACGTCCCTGTCAGTTTCCCTCTGAGGGTTCCGTGGGCGCCAACTCAGGCACTTCTTCAATGGAGCGTTAGTGAACTCAGGGAGGCCGATCTGTATAGGGTCCGGCAGGAGGACGTCATCTATATAGAACCACTCTGAGGGCCAGTCCTCAGACGTCCTCTTTGGGGTACCAGATAGATATCCGGTCCCGGCGATGCGCCATAGTTCGGCTCCGCCCATTTGATAAATAGACCCCTTCTGAGAACGGGGAACGAGGCAAAACAACCTCTTCCACAGCGCGAAATGGGCCTCAACGCCCAAGAACAGCTCGCAGAGGGCCACGAAGCCCGCAATGTGCAGGATGGAGGCATGCGTGAGGTTGTGTAGCTGGAGGCCGTAGAACTCCAGCAACCCTCGGAAAAACGGATGAATTGGAAATCCGAGTCCTCTTATCAAATAAGGGACTAGGCATACCCGCTCTCCTTGAGAGGGATTGGGGACGCTCTCCGCCTGCTCTCCGCCGCTATAGGTAGCAATCCCGGCTCGAACTGGGACCATATATGCTGGGGGGAGGAGCCCCTTGGACTAAAGCACTACTAGCTCGTTATGCGGGATGGAACACCGCCCCCAATCTCCGGGCCGAGGGCTGGAGAGGCGAGAGGAGGAGCTGCACCTACCGGCCATGGTGGAATGGATCCCTGTCGAAGGCGCTCTGATGAAGGCTCGTGGAGGGAAGATGGTGTGAGTTGGATCTAAATCCCCGTCTCTTTTATGGGCGGTTCATTAACGCAACTAGGAGGGTAAATGAAACCCCCCCCCCTGGCTTTTCGCATTCGTTTTACACGTGGAAGATGGTCATTATGGGGCACAGAAGCCGAGGAGAGCAGCACGCACTAGAAGCCAGACACTATTCGACAGGTACAGGGAATTTGGAGAAGAACCCGCCTTGCAATGCCGAAGACAAACTTGCGCGCTGGACTTGTCGTCATTGAAGCCTGGTTTAGGGGCTACTGAGGGAGTCCTGGATTAGGGGGTGTCCGGATGGCCGGACTATGACCTTTGGCCGGACTCCCGGACTATGAAGATACAAGATTGAAGACTCCGTCCCGTGTCCGGATGGGACTTTCCTTGGCGTGGAAGGCAAGCTTGGCGATACGATATGAAAATCTCCTCCCATTGTAACCGACTCTGTGTAACCCTAGCCCTCTCCGGTGTCTATATAAACCGGAGAGTTTTAGTCCGTAGGACGAACAACAATCATACCATAGGCTAGCTTCTAGGGTCTAGCCTCTCTGATCTCGTGGTAGATCCACTCTTGTACTACCCGTATCATCAATATTAATCAAGCAGGAGTAGGGTTTTACCTCCATCGAGAGGGCCCGAACCTGGGTAAAAACATCGTGTCCCTTGTCTCCTGTTACCATCCGCCTAGACACACAGTTCGGGACCCCCTACCTGAGATCCGCCGGTTTTGACACCGACACCCCCTCTTAGGCGACTCGGCCTCTAAGGATGTGGAGGCCGTCCTTTTCTCTCTTCCCCCAGCTGGGGATTCGTCTCCTCCTCCTCGTCTTCTTTGGAGGAAGAACATGCATTGGAGTCTTCAGATATTGTGTCCGAGGCGCCATGGCGACGGAGGCCGCCCCTGGTATTTTTGGCCTCCTTCTCGACCTTTTTCTTCGGCGCCTTGTAAGGCGCCGGGACCAGCATCTTCGTCAGAAGTGGGCCGGCCAGTTCTTCTGGAAGCGGGGCTGAACAGTGGATCCGCCTTGCCTTCTTCGTCCAGCCCTAGGAGAGTTGTGGAAAACACATTAAGCATTTCCCTTGGGTTATGCGGATAAACCATATAATGACTTACCGAACTTGCAGGGCAGGACAGTTGGTACCCGCGGTCCTCGGCTGAGTCCGGCCATGATTTTCTGGACTTGAAAAGCACCTTCCAGATGTCTTTGTGCGAGGAGCCAAAGAGCTCTCGCAGGGTCTGGTGCTTGGCCGGGTCGAATTTCCAGAAATTGCAAGCCCGGTGTTGACAAGGAAGGATCCGGCGAACTAACATCACCTGGACTACATTGACAAGTTTGATATTCTTGTCTTCCATATCCCTGACGCGCGTCTGGAGCACCGATATCTCGTCGGGCGAAGACCAGTTCAGGCCCTTCTTGGGCTAGGACGTAAGCCGCAGGGGGGCTCCGGATCGGAATTCAGGAGCAGCGGCCCATTCCATGCCGCGCGGATCAGTGATGTAAAACCACTGCTGCTGCCACTCTTTGACGGAATCATTGAAAGTACCTGTTGGCCATGTGATGTTGGGCATGTTGTTCACCATGGCGCCTCCGCACTCGGCGTGCTCGCCGCCCACTACCTTGGGCTTCACATTAAAGATCTTCAGCCATAAGCCGAAGTGTGGTGAGATGCGGAGAAAGGCCTCGCACATGACGATGAATGTCGATATATTGAGGAAGGAATTGGGGGATAAATCATGAAAATCGATCCCGTAATAATACATGATGCCGCGAACGAATGGGTGGAGGGGAAACCCTAGCCCGCGGAAAAAATGAGGGAGGAATTTAACCCTCTCGTGGGGTTCCGGAGTAGGGACGATCTGTCCTGCCGTCGGAAGACGGTGGTTGATTTTCTTGGCCAGATACCCGGCCTCCCAAAGTTTTTTGATATCCTTCTCTCGGACGGTAGAGGCCATCCACTTGCCTCCTGCTCCGGATCCAGACATTTTCGGAAGGCCTTCGTGGGCGGAGAAGACGAACGCTTGGGCGCTGGGGCTCGAGCGAGGGGGAATGGATGAGCAAAGGAAGAATAAGGCGTGGGTAAAAAAGGGGAGTCCTCATCTCCTTATAAAGGCAGCAGGGATCCTGTGCCTCCCCACTTGTTCGGTAAAATCGCTTATTCCCCAAGCGCCACGATTGATGGCGCGGTTGTGTTACCCACACCCGTATTGATGAGAATCCCATGATAAGGGGGCACGATCTATGCTTCGACAAGACATGCTGAGGAAACTGCCTCGCAATATGTGCAACAGCTGGTTGAGAAAACGGTTCAAATAATGACCGGGCCATAGTGTGATGTCATGCTGTGAAAAGTTGTCAACATATTAGATTTGTGGAAAATTGTGCTCTCCATGGTGGTAGGTGGAAATTATTTTGCAGAGCCGGACACGATCCTCATATTCAAGATCTTCTATGGAGTATTCTGAGAAGGAACCCGCCTTGCAATGCCGAAGACAATCTGCGCGCCAGACTCATCGTCATTGAAGCCTGGTTCAGGGGCTACTGAGGGAGTCTTGGATTAGGGGGGTCCTCGGATGGCCGCACTATATACTTTGGCCGGACTGTCGGACTATGAAGATACAAGATTGAAGACTTCGACCCATGTCCGGGTGGGACTCTCCTTTGCGTGGAAGGCAAGCTTAGCAATTCGGATATGTAGATCTCCTTCTCTGTAACCGACTCTGTGTAACCCTAGCCCCCTCTGGTGTCTATATAAACCGGAGGGTTTAGTCCATAGGATGAGAACAATCATAATCATAGGCTAGCTTCTAGGGTTTAGCTTCTATGATCTCGTGGTAGATCAACTCTTGTAATACTCATATCATCAAGATCAATCAAGCAGGAAGTAGGGTATTACCTCCATCAAGAGGGCCCGAACCTAGGTAAACATTGTGTCCCCCGCCTCCTGTTACCATTAGCCTTAGACGCACAGTTCGGGACCCCCTACCCGAGATCTGCCGGTTTTGACACCGACAGCGGGGGCACCCCAAAGGCACAACAATTGCTCTTAGCCGTGTGCAGCGCCCCCCTCCACAGCTTACTCCCCCGGTCATATTGTCGTGGTGCTTAGGCGAAGCCCTGCGTGGATTACATCACCATCACCGTCACCACACCATCGTGCTGACGGAACTCATCTACTCCTTCGACCCTCTACTGGATCAAGAGCTCGAGGGACGTCATCGTGCTGGACGTGTGGTGAACTCAGAGGTGCCGTATGTTCGATACTAGATCAGTTGGATCATGAAGACATTCGACTACATCAACCGCGTTAACCTAACACTTCCGCTTTTGGTCTACGAGGGTACGTGGACACACTCTCCCCCTCTTGTTGCTATGCATCTCCTAGATAGATGTTGCATGAGCGTAGGATTTTTTTTGAAATTGCATTCTACGTTTCCCAATAGTGGCATCCGAGCCAGGTCTATGTGTAGATTATATGCATGAGTAGAACAAAAAGAGTTGTGGGCGGTGATAGTTATACTGCTTACGACCAACGTCTTATTTTGATTCGGCGGTATTGTTGGATGAAACGGCCCGGACCAACCTTGCATGACCACATTCAGGAGATCAGTTCCACCGATAGACATGCAACTAGTTTTGCATAAAGGTGGCTGGCGGGTGTCTGTTTCTCCAACTTTAGTTGAATTGAATTAGAGTGCGGCCAATCCTTGTTGAAGGTTAAAACAACAAACTTGATAAATCATCGTTGTGGTTTTGTGCCGTAGGTAAGAACGGTTCTTGCTAGAAGCCCGTAGCAGCCACGTAAAACTTGCAACAAACAAAGTAGAGGACGTCTAAGTTGTTTTTGCAGGGCATGTTGTGATGTGATATGGTCAAGACATGATGTGATATAAAGATTGTTGTATGAGATGATCATGTTTTGTAAAAGTTATCGACAACTGGCAGGAGCCTAATGGTTGTCGCTTTATTGTATGAAATGCAAACGCCATGTAATTGCTTTACTTTATTACTAAGCGGTAGCGATAGTCGTAGAAGCAATGGTTGGCTAGACGACCATGACGCTACGATGGAGATCAAGGTGTCAAGCCGGTGACGATGGAGATCATGACGTTGCTTCGATGATGGAGATCAAAAGCACAAGATGGCGATGGCCATATCTTGTCACATATTTTGATTGCATGTGATGTTTATCTTTTATGCATCTTATTTTGTTTAGTACGGCGGTAGCATTATAAGATGACCGCTTACTAAAATTTCAAGGTATAAGTGTTCTCCCTGAGTATGAACCATTGCGAAAGTTCTTCGTGCTGAGACACCACGTGATGATCGGGTGTGATAAGCTCTACATTCAAATACAACGAGTGCAAGCCTGATTTGCACACGCGGAATGCTCGGGTTAAACTTGACGAGCCTAGCATATACAGATATGTCCTCGGAACATTGGATACCGAAAGGGCGAATGTGAATCATATAGTAGATATGATCAACATAGTGATGTTCACCATTGAAGACTACTCCATCTAACGTGATGATCAGACATGGTTTAGTTGATTTGGACCACGTATCATTTAGATGACTAGAGGGATGTCTATCTAAGTGGGAGTTCTTAAGTAATATGATTAATTGAACTTTAATTTATCATGAACTTAGTCCTGATAGTATTTGCAAATTATCTTGTAGATCAATAGCTCGCATTGTAGCTCCCCTATATTTTTTGATATGTTCTCAGAGAAAACTAAGTTGAAAGATGAAAGTAGCAATGATGCGGACTTGGTCCGTGATCTGAGGTTTATCCTCATTGCTGCATAGAAGAATTATGTCCTTGATGCACCGCTAGGTGACAGACCTATTGCAGGAGCAGATGCAGACATTATGAACGTTTGGCTAGCTCAATATGATGACTACTTGATAGTTTAGTGCACTATGCTTTACGGCTTATAACCGGAACTTCAAAAATGTTTTGAACCACAGAGCATATGAGATGTTCCAAAAGTTGAAACTGGTATTTCAGACTCATGCCCGTGTCGAGAGGTATATATGAGACCTCTGACAAGTACTTCACCTAAAAATGGAGGAGAATAGCTCAGCTAGTGAGCACGTGCTTAGAATGTCTGGGTACTACAATCACTTGAATCAAGTGGGAGTTAATCTTCCAAATAAGATAGTGATTGACAGAGTTCTCTAGACACCATCACCAAGTTACTGGAACTTCATGATGAACTATAATATGCAAGGAATAACGAAAACGATTTCCGAGCTTTTCGCTATGCTGAAATCGGTGAAGGTAGAAATCGAGAAAGAGCATCAAGTGTTGATGGTCAACAATAACACTAGTTTCAAGAAAAAGGGCAAGGGAAAGAAAGGGAACTTCAAGAAGAATGCCAAACAAGTTGTCACTCCCATGAAGAAGCCCAAAGCTGGACCTAAGCCTGAAACTGAGTGCTTCTACTTCAAAGTGAATGGTCACTAGAAGTGGAACTACCCCAAATATTTGGCAAATAAGTAGGATGGCAAAGTGAACAAAGGTATATTTGATATACATGTTATTTATATGTATCTTACTAGTGCTCGTAGTAGCCCCTGGGTATTGTATACCTATTCCGTTGCTAAGGTTAGTAACTCAAAACAGGAGTTGCACAATAAATGGAGACTAGTTGAGGTTGAAGTGACGATGTGCGCTGGAAGTGGTTCCAAGATTGATATGATCATCATTACACACTCCTTTGTGGCACCCCGGCTCAGAGAAACCGTAACGCCCCGTATTCCAGCCCAGAGATCGAGGAGAAGTCTTCTGGAATATGGCACTGCTTGGCTAGAACAAATCAGCTCTCATTACAAGAATAATACACATGCCTGATGTTACAAAGGTTCACATCAGCACGGCGACACTATGCTTGCGATACTACACTTGCTCTATGCTAGCAGCGAAAAACTCGAAGCAGGGGAAAGCAGCGGAACAACGACAAAGGTAGTGAACTCCACTCTGCAGGGACTCTAGCTAGGACACGATCTAGCTCGCACGAACATAAACCACGACAAGCAATCAAGCAATCACGGCATCACCTGCAATCTGGCATGACACGCTAGGTCAGTACATTGAATGTACTTGCAAGCTCACGACAACCAAAAACATCAAGGCAAGACAACAACATAGCATTAAGCAGGTTAATTAAAGTAACAACTACCATGATACAACATCAACTACTAACACTACAAAAAAAAGACACGTCCGTGACATTTTGGGCCAAACAAATTATTTTCTGTCATACTTATGACACTACTATGACAATAATTGTGACAAAACCCGGTATCATCATAGATGTGGCGGGCTCCTACTTCTATGAAAAAAAATCATGACAGAAAATGGGATTTTCGTCTTGGGCGGGCCGGAGATGCAGTTGCATGACATTCTTTGGGCCGTCCATGACGAAAAAACCCGTGGTAGAAGCGAGGGCGAGGAAATTTTTGGGGAGTTCCCGGTTACGGTGGGCGGTCGGGGGCCGAGCGATGCGCGTTTCTCTCGTACACGTACACACGTGTGTGCGAGGCGTTGACTCTAACTGAACCCGAGCGAGGCGTTGGGCTCTAACGGAACCCGAGCGATTGCACTGCATGCTACACGTTACTGAACCCGAGCGATTGATCGATGGCTGTTAACTGAACCCGATCGAGCGATTCCTTCGCTACTGCTGCTAACTGAAGCCGATCGATGCTGCCTCTCTGGATGAACAGTGAGCGTTGTGTGGGGAGGGGGGGGGTTGGATGAACAGTGAGTGGTGGGGGTGGATGAACAGGACCCCGTGGCGTTGCCTCGATCGAGCCGGTTGGGGCTGGATGAACAGGACCCCGTGGAGGGCTAGATGAATAGGACGACCCCGTGGAGGGCTGGATGAACAGTATACGGTGGAGGGGTGCCCGTGGAGGGGTGGTTGAACAGTAGCCGGTGGAGTAGCGTGCGGTGGAGGTTGGATGAACAGGATCCATGGAGGCTGGAGGAGGTCGACGGTAGCCCATGGAGGCTGGAGGAGGTGGACGGTGGAGATGAACAAAATCCCGTGGAGTCCCGTTTTGCGGTACGCCACACCCCTCCCGATGAACAGGACCCCCGTTTCGACCGTAGCCCTCCAACACAAGTCCGTTTTGTCCGTTTTGCGGTACGCCACACCCCTCCCGATCAACAGGACCCCCGTTTCGACCGTAGCGCTCCAACACAAGTCCGTTTCATCCGTTTTGTTGTACGCCACACCCCTCCCAATCAACAGGATGCCGTTTCGAACGTGGCAAGTCGAACACAAGGCCGTTTCCTCCATTCTGCGGTACGCTAGGCCTCGTTTCCATCGCTTGTTCCGTCCAAGCCGGTTGGCTCCCACGCGTTCTGTTGCCTCCCGATGAACACGACGCATTCCGTTGCCTCCCCATGAACACGACGCATTCCGTTGCCTCCCCATGAACATGACGACGATGCGGTTTCTCCGTTCCGACCCAGCCATGTACACGAGCCCTGGCCATATGTATGCGCGAGTAGGCGTTCGAGACCCCGCCCGTATGTACGTACATGGCTGTATTTTCTTTCCTGCACCCTGGCCATTGTACGTACGTGTACATGCTACGTGCGCGCCTCTACTTCGACACGTGCGCGCCTCTACTACGACACATGCGCGCCTCTACATCGACCAGTATGTACGTACACGTTCGCGACCAGAATGACAATGCTACGTATGCTTCGACCAGGTGGGTCCCGACTGTCAGACACTTACTTGCGTGCGAAGATGTAGCTGGTGGGTCCCAGCAGTCAGGGGGGCGAATCGTTTTTTTTTGCCCGGACGCACTTCCTTGCGTGCGAAGGTGTAGGTAGTGGGTCCTAACAGTCAAGGGGGGGAATCGTTTTTTTCAGACGCACTTCCTTGTGTGCGAAGATGTAGCTGGTGGGTCCCAGTAGTTAGGGGCAAATTATTTTTTTCCTGGACGCACTTCCTTGCGTGCGAAGATGTAGCTGGTGGGTCCCAGCAGTCAGGGGGCGAATCATTTTTTTCGCGAAATACGGTGGCCCGTCCGGTGGGTCCCCGCTATCAGGTGGAGGAATAATTATTTTGCACGTAATAAGGAGGCACTTCCTTGCGGCTGTCGTGGACCCAGCTGTCAGCCTCCACGTACAGTCCACGTCCGATGGAAGTCGTTCCTTGACCACGTTGACCACGCCGCACCGAGAGCACCATGGCGGTGGACGACGGCGAGGCCTAGGAAGGGGACGGCGCGGAGCCGGGGAAGACGCGGCAGTGGCCGCACACGCGGAGAGGAGTACGAGGGTTCACTGGTTCGGCTGCGCTGCCATCGCCGCAGAATAACAGGGGGTGTGGGTGAGTGGAGGGATGGCCTGGCCAACGGTGGGAGTAGTAGGGGGCGATGAGGCCTCCGCGGCAGCACAGACGACCACGGGAGGCAGGAGTAGGCGGCATGACCGGTGCTGCTTTGGGCGGCTGGAGCAAGAAGACTAGAGGTTGAAGAAGCACGATGGCCGTTGGATGGACATCATACGATCACTACAACTAGAATCGTTTATATTGACTAAGTTGACAAAGCCCTTGGTACATCAACTTAGTAGGCCCACAGGTCAGCTTCCAAAATGGTGCGCCCCAGATGTCAGGGGGAGGAATCATTTTTTGGGCGGGGGAAGCTAGAATATCCAAGATTGAAGAAGAAGCACGGCATCCGTTGGATGGACATCCAACGGCCACTGCTGCTAGAACCGTGTGTTGACTATAAGTTGACAAAGCCTTGCATACGCGTCAACTCTGTTTTTTTAGGGGACGCGTCAACTTAGTAAGGCCAGAAGTGTGTGGCAGAGAACTTATAGCCCATTTGAGATTTGTAAGTATGTGCAACCCATTTTTGAATTCTAATGGAATTTACTACAGCCCATTTATAGTTTGTTAAAATTACAACCCACTTCAACCAACCGTTCAAAACAGAATTCAATAAAATTTCCTACATTTTGATGGGATCCGAAATATTTTTATCTCGAAATTTCTAGTCAGATTAAATACAATTTCAATATAAATTTATATTATGTAAAAACCCAACGAAACATTGCGCTCACAATAATTAATGACATTAAAATTTTCAATATCCAGAAATAATATTTTATGAAGTAATTACGTGTTTGGTGCATTTTTTTATAGTTACTGCCCAGTTTTCATAATTACATCCCATTTATTATTTCTTAAAGCCCATTTTCTTGTTAAGCCTAATGCATCCTTCTAGGAAAGATTTGCAGCCCAACGGGGCGGAGAATAACAACTTGACCTTGCCTGAGTATTCCTAAGAAAAGTATAGCTGGGCTAGCCATTTTCAGCTTGAAAAAAATTAATATCTGTGCTGGATATCTGGCCTGGGCTAGATGGGCCACAGCCCGCCCAGTTAATACCTGCAGCAATGTTTTCGTTGTTGTTCAGTGGAGAAAAATTAATATCTGGGCTAAACATCGAAAAACTCTGCAGTGCTCACACCTCAAAAACACAAATATTGCTTGAGCTGCTTGGTCCCACCTGTCGGCCGCTTCTTGTGCAATTCTCTCGTTTATTGACTACTCCCTCCTTTCCGGCTTATAGTGCTCAATTCAAAAATCTCACCAATCAAGGTAGGTGGCGAGTGGTGGAATACTTTTTGTAGTTTTGCAAAAGGACCTAATTAATGCTGTTGTTATCCTCAAAAAATTATGTTTATCAATGCATTAATTGCAATACATGCATGCATAAAGTACATGCATTGGTCAATTTTCTCTTAATACTTGCATGCAATGATTTAATGCACCTTGGAATCTGAACATGTGATGGAAAAAAACCCATATTGAGCCTTATAAAATGGAAAAACTAAAATTTTGAGATAAGCCCTATAAACCGGAAAGGAGGGAGTACATAGGTTGACAATGGTGTGGGACCGTGATGTCAGGAAACTAGGAGGAAGCAAAATAAATTATAGTTATATATATATAATAAGGAGGCACTTGCGTACATGAGGCTATGGCCCTGGTGGGTCCCATTGTCATCCTCTCCAAGTAAAGTCATCTCCTCGCCCGCGCGTGCTTTTTTCGCCCGAAATAGTCAGCGCCGCCCGCCCCACTTCCTGGTGTAGGCGATTGCTCTGCCTTCGAACGACACAAGTGCCGTCCGTCCGTCCATCTGCCGCCCACATTAATGATACGCGGTTGCCGAGGCGGCTACTCCGGCGCCACACGTCCGTCCCTCGCCGCCCACCATTGCTATATAAACTGCTGCGCCAGCCATAGACGCTGTCATCCGCATCCGTTACCTTTCTCCTGTCCATACCACTACTGCCCACCATGGCTTCCTCGCGCTCCAGCGCTCTTCGGGACGGGGGGACGACAGACCACAAGGAGATGACAGCCATTTCTGCTGACCGGCTGGCGGCAGGCAGCCAGAGGACGACGACGTCCCAATGGAGAACATGCTAGTCGACGATCCGGCGCCAACCCCCTCCTCCGTGCCATCCTCGCCGGTGCATTGCACCATGACCATCGCTGAGGCCCGTGCCCAATATATGGACACGGTGAGGCAGATGCGTGAGGAGCAGTTCCGGGAGGCGCAGGCCGACGCCGCCTACAACCACCATCTCCTCCAGGATCACCTGCAGGCGGAGGAGCAGATCACCGCGGAGCGGGCGGAGCAGGAGGCGCTGCTCGACTCGTACCGCTCCGCCCGCAAGGGCCGCCTCGAGCGCTGGCGGTACCGCATGCAGGCGGCGGAAGCTGTGACTGCCTACAAAGATGGCGATGAACCAGGTGAGGCGCTGTTTGGCGAGACCGAGGACGAGGCAGAGGACAATGCCGACTCCGACGAGTCCCTGCTCCGCTGGCGTCGATGAGGCCCTGCTCCGCCGAGGCCTCGCGGGGCCAACAACGAGGCAGAGGACACTGCCGGCTCCGCCGAGGCCCCACCCCTCTAACAACAAGGCAGAGGACATCGCCGGCTCGGCTGAGGCCCCACCCTGCTGGCAACGAGGGGGAGGATTTCCACCGCTCCGCTGAGGCGCCGCCCGCCGGCAACGAGACAGAGGACATCACTGGCATCGCAGAGGCCCCGCCCTGCTGCCAACAAGGCTGCGCCACACAGAAAATGAGGAAGAGTAGAACATGGTAGGTCGCCGCCGCTTGGTTCCAAGTAAGGCCACCGCTGCTACCCTCCGGTTGAAGCCGAGCTAGGCGGGTTGACCATTGACGGCCGGTTAGCTTCTTGGCGGCAACGTGGAGTCAGAGAGCTGCACTGGAGAAGAACGCTGCTTCTACTTAACTGCTGGTGCAGTTGGCAGACTGACACGTGGGCCCAACAGGTCACATGTCAGTTACGCAACTGCACTTGCAGTTAAGTCACTGAAGCTTCTGTTCGGCTCAACGGGACACAAGTGGGTAGCTTCGGTTAATTAATTATACCTCCAGAGCACCCCTTTTTAGTTGAAGAATGTATGAAATGTAATGAAATACGGCATGTTTATATGAAATCCGACCGTGTATGAATGAATTTATTTTGATTAGTTCGAATTCCTGTATCACTGGCATTGGATGAACATGCAAAACAATACGTACTAGCATTATTCCCAGGGTGATCACCTCATTTGCAGCAGTTTCACATGTACTCCCTCCGGTCCTTTCTAGTCTACATACAAGTTTTGTCTGCAGTCAAAGTATATCTACTTTGACCAATCTTATACAAAAAAGTATGCACTTTCACAATGTGCAAAGTAAAAAGGAACAGAAGGAGTACAAAGAGTTTGAGCAGCTTTTTAGCGTTTCTATACATTGCAATCAAACACACAGGGCTGACAATTCATAGAGAACATTCAAAACAATTGATGATTATGCATCTCAGCGACTCACATGTCAGAGGCAATATTTACTTCACAACTAAAGAATAAAGAAAAAAATTGATCGACACTGCTGATAGCAAAGGGCGTCCCATTCAAAGATATCAAACGCATGTCTTGCTAAAATCAATGAGCAAAATTTGACAAGGTTGTCCCATTCCAAAATATCAAATTCCTATGATTGTGGAATGCGCACGGTTTGCCATCAGTTCAGACATTGACATGGCACCTCGTGCTAAATAAACCAACTGTACTTTTTGTGCAGTTCCACCAAAATCAACCAAATTCGCGCGTAGCTTGTACGATTTCGCCCTTATATGTTGCAATGCCTTGAACTTATCGGCACCTCCTTTCTTGTGGTGGAAATGAATGATTCGATGTATTCATGAACATTTTGTGCAGTTCCCATTGAAATCAAGTGAGCACCCTTATTTGCACAAATACAAAAAAGTGATCAGTATAAAGTAGACTGTACTATGAATTGACAGTTTAAACATGCACCTACATGGTCCATCTAGAGCACACTTTTGAAAAAATGGAACTCACCAGAAAGAATCCTAGAACAACATTGTTCTCGTGCATCACAACAAAAAATGGAGATTTGTCAGTCCTTCTGAGCTAAAGTTAGTTTGGTCTTGTGGGGAGTAATGTAACCATCCTTCTACTGCTCCTTCTGATGAGAAGATAGACAGGGCTTCTTCATCCTGGCATAATTGGAACTAGTCACTTCACGTACTCCATATTCTTCTTCAGAGGAAGATGATCCTGTTGTGCAAAGACAAGAGGACTACTAAATGCCAGCATCCCTGTTTGCTCGAAAAAAAGGAAAGGAAATATTTAAAACATCACAGATGAAGCACTTCTCAAGGACAATACCACTTTTTCATGACAGTATCTAAACAGTAGCACAACACCAATAGAGATGACAAAGCTCAATCATATGGATGAAATCAGTGGGCGAGTACCAACCTTTGTCAGGAGGCTTATTATGTAGAGCATACATATGAAGCACTTCTCCGGAACCATCTGTTGCTATCTATGGTGGTGGCCATGCTTACTATATACTCCTCGATTAGTTTAATGTTTCCAACTTGTGCAGTTCCACTAAAATATATGGTATCTTCAAAGAAGATCCCTGTTTGCACAAGTAGAGATAATTACGTATTACATTAAGAGTGGCATCAAATCAGTGGCAAAACAATTGCTCGTTCTAGCCATAGCAATAAATTAAGATGCAAAACTATACTTGTGTCATCACAGTTCCAGTGCTTCATTACAGCATCGGGAGTTGATTTTTGTTTTTCTTCCGCTTGTTCTTCCCCTTCATCACTTGGTTCAATAATAGACAAGCTTCGCCTTCAATGTAAGATTTGGCATGTCAATTAGGGAGCACAAGTACAGTACTAAACTTAATTTTCTAATGAAAGTGGCAAAATACAGGCCAATAGTTGTGAAATATCCTTATCTTACCTCAATGGGATATTACGGTGCACATACAGATGGGAAGTCTTGTCTCCATTTGTGCAGTTCACTAAAATCAAGCAACATTATCGTACAAGTAGCACAACATATGAAAGCACACTGCAGAATCATGTGAAAGAAGGCTAGTACTGACCTCTCATGATGCGGAATTCAAACAACTCACAAGAAGAAGATCTAAACCAAATTTGCCAACACGGATGGGAAGTAAGATCTCCTCTTGTGCAGTTCCACTAAGATCAAGCAATCAAGCAACATTGTCGGTGTGACATTTTGGTTGAACTGCACAAAACACTCTTAAATTAAAAGTGTTTTGTGCAGTGCAACAAAAGGTCACAATGGCAACGCGGTGAAGTAGATAACCCTGTTTACACAGAGGTGCAAAAGAAACAATTAGTGGTCAATAACGGTGGATGACACAGAAGCCAACAAAAAGAAGCATCTACCTTATCTAAATGGGAAAGAAAGCAAGACAGTAGCATTTCTCAAATGGTGGCGTTGATTAATATTAAAATAGAGATCATATTAACAATAAAATTCGTTAAACATGTAATTTGCTTTTAACTGTGGCATTGCATCAATTTTCCAGCGGCATTATTAGAGGGTGTTTGTTTACAGGGGCATTTTGGTGTAGGGACTAAAAAAACTCCGTGTCAGTCCCATCTAAACCAAACAAGAGGGACTTTTAGGGACTAAAAGTGGGCATTTGGGACTAAAGAAAGAATACCCCGAGGGAGTCTTTTGGACTTTTTCCAACAGTTGCCCCTGCCACGCATCGCACCTTGTCTCTATTAGTTCATTACTAGGGGTAACATGGTATTTTAGCATGTCATTTAGTAACTTCTAGTCCATGTTTAGTCCCTGGAACCAAGCAGGTAGGGACTAGGGAGTTTTTAACTAAACAGGGCCTTAGATTAACAACAGCTAATGAGTTGCAGGGACAGTGGACGCACCAGCACCATGTGCATCTACCGATGTACTATGGTCATGCACAATTTGTTGCAACAAAGAACAAACAACCAAGGAGCATATTTGTGTTGGTCCCAGTTTTGTTATCTTTAGACACCTTGCCATATGTGAGTGCAGCAAATCTAGTCCCGCTCAAACTCTACAGCCTTGTTCCCTAAAACAAAAGATCAGTTTGTTACAGATGTGCGTACTGTGTTTGTCATTGTTTTCCCTTTTCGACCAACGTAGGTGCTGGATAGCCAGTCTGTACTAGTACTTTCGCCCCTTCCTTTCCTCTTTGAACCACATCCTAGATTTATGCGATACAACTTTCCCCACTACTTTCCCCCATTCCTTTCCTTTTTGAACCACGTCCTAGATTCATGCTATACAACTTCCCCCCTTCATTTCCTCTTTGAACCACGTCCTAGATTCATGCTATATACAACTTTTCCCACTACTTTCCCCCACTCCTTTCCTCTTTGAACCACGTCCTAGATTCATGGTATACATGCAACTAGAGCAATGCATGTGGAGTAAGTAAATTATACCTTAAGGTTCTTGGGGTGTGGTTCAGTGGGCGACGGGACGACGGCGAAGAAGAAGGCACTACAAAAAAAATACACTTCCATGATGATACATGTTTGCCACAGTAGGTCGCGTTTTTTGTCATGCATGTACATCCATGACAAATTTATGACAGAATCAAGATAGTCATACCTGTGCTGTCGTAGAAGTGTTCGGTGACATTACCAAAACGATAAATCGCGCATCCACTTCCATGACGATAAATCGCGCGTCACAGAAGTGCTTTCGTCAAGGGTGACCGACACATGGCATCCACCGTAATGGAACGCCGTTAAGCTATCGGGTCGGGTTTTGGATCCGATAACCCGTTAACAGCCCCGACCAATGGGGATTTTCCACGTGTAAAATCATCATTGGCTGGAGGAAACACGTGCCGGCTCATCGTTGGGACAGATGTCATCCACTCATTGGACAGAAGGCACCTATGATACGTCGACACGTGGCACGGCCAATCAAGTTTAAATGGGCCGACCCAACTAAAGGCCCACAAGATTTGGCGGCCAATAATGGGCTGGCCCAGTTAAAGGCCCATGAGATTTTGCGGACTATAATGGGCTGGCCCAGCTAAAGGCCCACAAGATTTCGCGGGCGATAATAGGCCGACCCAGGTAAAGGCCCACAAGATTTGTGTGTGCCATAATGGGCCGGCCCAGGTAAAGGCCCACAAAATTCTTGCAGATCTTAATGGGCCAGCCCAGCTAAAGGCCCACGAGATTTCGTCGACATTAATGGGCCGGCCCAGCTGTAGGCCCACAAGATTTTGAGGACCATAGTAGGCCGGCCCATTAACTGGCTGCCATGTTTTGGGCCAAATGCCGGCCCATAATTGATCCGGTCCATTAATGGCCTACCATGTTCTGGGCCTAGTAGTGGCCCATATAAGATCTGGCCCGTTAAAAGCCTCCCACTTTCTGGGCCAAATCACGGCCCAGATCAGGTCCGGCCCTTTAAGAGGCTTTGGGCTCAATTATGGCCCATATCAGATTCGGACCGTTGACTGGATGCTATGCTTTTGGGCCCACTTGCTAAAGGCCCATTTAGTAATTCGGCCTGATATTAGTTTCGGCCTGTTAAGGGCCCATTTAACATTTCAGCCCTATATTAATTTCGGCCTGTTAAAAGGTCGTCATATAGTTGGGCCTAACTATGGCCCGATTTGCATCCGGCCTGCTCGCAACCGATATCTGATTGGGCCAAACAAGGACCGAGACAACTTTGGCGTGTTAAATTCTCGTGAATTGATTCGCACAATCATGGGTCAGGGTCCATTTCGGGCTGCCGCTGTCCCGTGAGCTATTCGGCATGTTTCAAGCCCAGCCTACTTCTCAGCCTCCTAAAAGCCCATTGAGTTTTCTTGCGAAAAGAGGGCCGGGGGTTACTCGGCCTATTAAAGGCCCGAATCTACTAGTGGGCCAGTTTGATGGGGCCCATGATGCAGATAATACATCGTGATTGCATGACGGTCCGATTATGTACCGTAATTTTACGGTTTGGCCGGTTTACTGCAAAGACAGGATATATATACAGTAAAATAACTGCAGCATCGTGAATAAGAAAAAACCTATACTATACAATAAAGAAATTACGGCATATTACATCCACTGGGCATCAAAGTTCGCCACTATGATAATAAAGCACAAGCAGACAACAGATTACATACACTGGGCATCAAAGATCGCCACCAGTGCAAATAAACAGGCCGACAAAATAATATACAAAACCAACAACACTTCAATAGAGTTCAAGAAAGGTTAGCCCTGCTGGGGAGCTGCAGCACAAGCAACTGAGCAAGATGATGAGACCGCGCTTGTTCAACACTTATATCTTCCTCACTCTTAAAGATAAACAAGCAGACAGATGACAGGTTTTGCACATAGAAGTATCAGTGCTGACAATTCATCACATTTCTTACTAACAAATAAAGTGACACAGTTTAAAATTGCATTAACACAATATGGTATTGTTCAGGTCAAGACATGGCAGGAATTGACATTGTGAAGGAGTTGGTAGCTTCACGACACCACTGGATTACAGATCAAGAACTCATAAGTATCAATGGTTAGTGTGCTATCAATTTATCCCATTTCAGATTGGCAAATAAAGAGACGGTTTAAATAATAGTAGAATGATATGACATTGTTGATAGTTAAGACATTGCAGAATATGACTTGTGCTGTAGTGGGTAGGTTCACCACACCACTGGATTACGGATGAAGAACAGAAGCATACATGCAGTGCAAAAGAAGATCACTTGCTTTGTATAATTTAATTTACATGGTATGAAGAAGGAACTTGGTTGTACAACTGAAAACTTAAATTGAGAAGGACAAACTTTTGTTTATGAACTACATAATAAACTTTAAACATGCAATTTGATGCAAACACCAAAAATAAACAGCTGTTGCAGTCATGCCTAACCAAATATACACAACAAAGTTTGAAGGCTTGAGAAGGACAAACTTACATTATTGGTGAAGACAGGCTCTATAAAGCCCTTGTCCATGCTGATGGGGGGGGGGGGGGGGGAATTCAAGAAGTTTAACACATAATGTTCTTCGTAAGCATTGCCTTTATTCTACATTTTGTTAAGAGTAAATATAGATGTGATAATATACAAAAAAATGGAGAATATTTAAGATAAGATGAAGAGTGATGCTACATAACCAAGTAGCTATAAATGTATGTGCATCGATACAGGCAAAAGGCACACCAAGAGCAATGCACAACTAAACTTCTTCAGTACCAACCTTATGGTAAGAGTAAATATAGATCTGATGTGTAGAAAATGGAGGGCAAAGGAAAATAAGATGCAGAGTGATGGTACATGAACAACTACCTATCAATATAAGTACACTGATAAAGGACAACATGTACTTACAAGAACAATGCAGAGCTAAAAAAATTCATTGGCCTTGGATATATTCTACACTAATGTAACCATTCATACAGATCAGATAATTTGGAGTGAACAATTGATAAGCAAGCTATCATGCATACTGCTGTCACATAATGAACCAGGTATGTATGCAAGTACAGTGATACAGGACAACAGGTACTAACAAGAGCAAAGCAGCGGGCAGCATATTTGCGATATCCTGTCGTTCTTTTCAAACCGGAATTCTTCTTCGAGCTGATTTCCTGCAAAAAAGATCCGTAAGGCACATGCGGAAAAGTAGAAGTTCAAATTGTCATGTGATTTCATAGACAGTACATCATCCCGGGAATGAGACCAGTGCATAACAAGGTTTTTCCATTCAATGTCTTCTAAATTTAGCACAGGAGACTTCACCGGAAATTCGTTTATAGACTTGCCATCAAAGTGTGATTTCCTCAGGTAACACCGATACTGCTGCAATGCTTCCTTGAAAAGCACAAGCAAGCTTTGCTCGTCATGACTATCCAGATTGACCCTCACCTAGTTACAACAATGTAATGTAAATCTTGATGTGTTCAATCAACAGAAAACAGGAAAATAATAACCATGAATAATAGCACTTACACGTAAGTTGGACAGGAAGATGTGAAAATGGTGTTTGTCTTCACTATAATTTTCCCATGATTGGAATATATGCACGTAGTCCCTAACAACATTGAAAGCATTGTCTTTTAAACTGGGAATAAATGGAATGGGGTTCCAATCTGCAGGAATTAGCCGTCTCTGCAGTTGGGATAGGTCTTCAGCCGGTGGACTTGCTGTACTTTTTGCTGGAGTGGGATTTTTCTGTGGTACGGCTGGTGCTATGGCAAATGAAATCAGTATACCTTTTGCTGGAGTGCAGGTCCTGTGTGGTGGGGCTAGTGGTGCGGCCAGTGAAGTATGGGTACAGTCTACTGGAGTTGGTCCTATGTTTTGTGTCACTGGTTGTACAACCAATATAAGTGGGGCGCTGTCTGATTTCTCCGGCACCACCACGTTTTTCAAGGACTTTGCTGGTGCTCCTTCAGGTTCGGCAATCACCCTCTTCCTTTTTGATGTCTGATGCACAAGAACAACATTTGAGTGGAAAAACATGGTATGACGACAGATGGAATATGTATTGATAATGGATGGGCATAGCATCTCGAGTTATATGATGAGTAAACTAAGCAGATGGTGGTGCAACAAAGTAGAAGAAATGCAAGACAACATATGCAAGATACGCGCAATCAATAAAACCTTGCCAAATTAGAACAGGCACCTTGATGGGTGAACAGGACATGCCATCTGCCTTTGACTCCTCGAGGTTAGAATAGTTATTAGAATGATATTCTGAACAAGAATCAACAGGTGGGGAGCGTACGAGTTTCATTGCTTCCAAAATGGCACTCAATGCCTTGGTGCCAATTTTGTAAGTCATTGCAGTGTTCCACAATATTCTTCTGATGCGGGGATTCTGATATTCACTATAATTGCGTATAATATCTAAGAACCATGAAAACATAAATAGTTGTGAGATTATCTTTGTAATGCAGATGATATTCTAATATAGGGGCGCCCCTGTAAACACTTATGTGTTATCACTAGATTCTGATGAGAGAGCTCATGTGTGCTGTAATATCGTACGTGCATTTATATAATCTGGCACAAGTACACAAAAAAATAGGCTCCAGAAGTAAGGATAGCTGGCAGATGATAGGTTCATAATATACTGTATAGATAGTTTATTGCTAAACCATGATAACAAGAGCACACAACAACTAGGCAGATCATAGTGTACATAACAGGGTACACCATAACCACGATATATAAATCGGGAAAGTGGAACTGGCTTGAAAATACAGTGTTGTATTGCCGCTAGTAATTGAAAGCCTATCGATCGTGTACAAGCCAGCACTATCGAACATGGTAAAGAAGAGCAAGCAGATTTTGGATAATAAAATGTTGGTTGCACAGTTCCCACACATGATGAACCAGAGCGCATTAAGAATGCAACTCCCAGCTGTCTCTCGACCATTTCAGGCGGTTGGATGAAGATCCTACGTCTCCTAACTCTTCTTCTTCCTCGTCTGCGATTCTTCCCATACAGAACACCGCACGGGCCGTCGACCGGACCACCAGCCCCCACCGCCTGTGTTCCTCCGCCACCCCCACCCCCACCCGCGTCGAGTTTTCTTCGTTCGACGAGGTCCCACAACCACCCGAGCCCCTTGGATCGCACCGGTGAACTCCGGCGAGCTCTGAAAAATCGACTGACCCAATTTTGAAATTTAGTCTACTATGATTTAACTAGTGTGGAATATAAAAGGGGAAAACCATAAGCATTGGGAGTATAGTGTTGAGCGTGCCATGGCGGATCTGAAGGTGCAAACCGGACAAAGGCAACTTCGCAACCAAGACAAGAAATCAGAGTAAAGCAGTGGCGATCTATTTTGTTGCTGTGATAAATAAGTTGAGCAGATACGAAAGTGTACCGCCTCTGGTGCGGCGCCGTGTACGCATCTGGTGAGAATTTGACGGTGCTACGGTAGCGATGGCTGTCGGCAGCGTGGAAGCAGATCTAGGAGGGTAGACGGTGGCGGCGGGGTGCGGTGGACGAGACGGTCGTAGGAGCGGCGCCGACAAGGTGGAAGACGGCGGGGATGAAGCGAGAGGACGGGATGCAAGGATCCCGGTCCGAAGGCATGGATGAGAGAGGTCGATCTCTTGTAATGGATGACGGCGTCGGGGTATCAGCTCCGACATGGTGGAGGAGGACGGCGGTGGATGGGGTGGCGGACGGTGGCGGACGGAGGAGGGTGGGGTGGAGAGGGTGTTTTGGCGCCCACGGAGTATGAATGGGGAAAAGGAAGGTAGAGAGGAAGGGGGAACCATGTAGTCTGGGCGTGCTTGCCTCAAATGCGAGGAAATTTACAAACTTAGCCCCCGTTTCAAATTTCTACTACATCACAACAACATTAGTCGGTTGGGGATAGGACGGTAATCTCGCATACACCGAATATTTGTCGACGAGAGTTTGTTTTTGGCACCCGCCGTGTATGAATATGAATCAGGGAGGGAGTCGATTTCAGCCGAGGGCACACTATGTTTTGGCGCCCACCGTGTATGAATCCGGGTGAGAGGCGGTTACGTCACGTTTGGGTGAAATTACAAACCTACCCCTATCGAAACCTATAGAAATCCAACAGATAGGCTTTGCGCGGCAGGGATAGGCAGTAGTGATTTCCATCTCGCAGATTTTGGTTTCGGGCGGTTACTGCGACTTTCCCCGCTTCGTTCAAATTTTGCACAATGCACGTTTACCGTGCCAACTCAATTCGAATCCCGTTTGTATTCTACTATTTTTTTTCGGGCGGGATCCATTTTCAATTGGAATTACATTCTTATACATCATTCTTTTTACATATATACTTTCAAAAGCACAACACCATTTATACATAAATATGGTTTACAAATGGCATGATCTCAGATTCATAAGGTTGTATCCATCAGTTTGGATTTTCAAATATTTGAAACCACTTTATGTTGAAATCCAATGTATGCATTCCTCGCTAACTGTCTCCAATTAATGTGTGTTTCATGCGGGTTTTTTTAACTTCTCAAACATGTATAATGTGTTTCACACATGCAACATATAGTGTAATCCCGTTTAGACACTAATTGCATATAAACCATGCATTGTTTGTAATTGAAGAATCTATTGATCACCAATACTGATAAACTATATAACATTACATGTGTGCCCAAATTCAAATGAATATGCATGTTTGATACACCAATTTGTGTTATGATATTATCGATGTCGTGATCTCCAGTTTAAATATTTGAATCCCCTTTAATCCAGATATTCGTCTCATATAGCTATCACTCATGCTTATATAGGACTATTTCTCTGGACCTATACGCGTTCATCGTCTCTCAGGCATCTCTCGTGCTACCTGTATGTCGACAATGATCTTTTATCTTCGTAACACACTGACGGTACTCTCTCCATCGACCTTCATCACTCTATCTCTCTCTAAGTATATCTCGCTCCCTGCTATGTGTCTCTAGCTATGATTCTCCATGTGGAATCTCTTTCTCTCACACAAACACAAAACTTTGTCTCCCGGGGTCTCATTTCTCCCAACTATTCCCATGTGTGCCACTCGCACACCCCTCATACAGAGATGTCTTTCGCTCCTTATATATGAGAACCTACGACTCTTCCTCTTCAATATCTCTTTCTCACACACAAACACAAACTCTGTCTCCCAGGGTCTCATATTTCTCCATTGTTCTCTTGTATGTCGCTCAAACACACCCTCTCTCCCTAGAGATATCTTGCGTTCCCTCATATGCCTCTCTAGCTATCACTCTCATTGTGAAATATCTTTCTCTCTCGCAGACACAAAACTCCATCTCTCTGGATCTCATTTCTCTCTCGCAGACACAAAACTCCATGAAAACTGCATTACCATCATCAACCGAGCAGATGACCTCGAGGACTACACGGGTCCGCAAGATAGAGTCGCACTCTTTCGTGTCTGCTTACGTTATGCATCGCTTAATATTACATGCTACTTTATCGTCCTGTTCACCGATTAGACTCTGAGTCAGCTCCAAACTAATGGTTAAACTTGAGTTTTTAAATGGTTGTGGGGTACATATCGGGGCCACAATCAATAATATCTATCTACTATCTAGTTAATCTCCGGTGTCTACGATGAGTTTCATGTTGGGTGGGAAACAAACAGTAAAGAAGCCATTATCTGTATTTTTAACTGAAGCCATTATCTAGTTGCTATTATTGGTTTTGGGTCTATCCACAAGTTGCTACCATCACTCTGGATTTCTGCATGCACTCCTTATATAATCTCACTATGTTTTATTCCTATGCATGACAGTTATTGTAAACAATGGAACTGAACATGTAGAGCAAAAGAGACGAGCCTTGCGTGGCAATAAAATTTCATGCAGACGTCGCTCCATGGTAGGCGCAAAGGCAGCCCCCCTCCACACATTTCGGATTGTAATCGAGAGGAAGATATCTGTTCTAAAGGGGATTCAGAAGGAGAAGACAACTCCTATTTACCTCCTGAGGTCTTAGCTCTAACTTGGCATGTTGATGGTTGTTATATCATGCATATGGTGTCTTGCATTGCTTACTTTATACATCAAATATGTCATCTGCTTAGTTTAGACATCCTTTGTGCGAATGCCATGTGTTTAGTTTATTCATCGTTTATGTGAATTATGCAACGCCATCTTGTTTAGCCAGGCATCATATATGTGAATTTTGCAATGCCATCCTGCTTAGCCAGTCATCTTATATGTAAATTATATCAGGCCATCCTTTTTTTGTTACATATTACATTTTTCAACAATGTTAGTACATTCAACTGCTCTTCATGTGCATCAGCCATTTCACACGGTGATGGAAAATTCTGGAGTGAAAACAAGGTCTTCAGAGCGGACTATGCTATCTGACGAAGCGCATATCTCGCTGGTTACGGATAGCTCCTCAGAGGAGGATTCAGAGACAGATGACCAGTCCTATTCCCCCCGAGGTGTATGCTCTAACTTGGTAGGGTTATGTTGATCATATCGTGCCTATGGTGTCTCGCATTGCTATGTCATTTGATTAGTTTAGACATGCTTTGTGTGAATGCCACCAATTCAGTGTCTAATTACCATATATGTGCATTATGCATTGCCATCTTGTTGCAAGACATTATATATGTGAATTATACAATGATATCTTGTTGCAAAGGCATTATATATGTGAATTATGCAATGCCATGCTGTTTAGCCAATCATCATGTATGTGAATTATATCATGCTATCATTTTTTTGTATTTCGTGTTCCATTTGTCGACAACGTTTGATTCAAATACTCTTCCTTTGCATCCGCTCTCGGGGATATACCCCGCGGTATATGACCCGGCCGGGCTTGGCATTTTCATTGGTAACCCGCCATAGGACTGGTGACTCACGAGTCTGGCGGCTCACTGGTCTGACGACTCATGAGCCTGGCGACTCATGGATGGCCCTAACGGCGGATCAGATAGAAGACTGGGCCCAAGGCCCAGAAGGCCGGCTCATGTTATGGTGGGCCGGTTTATGAGGAAAGGCATAAGGAGTTTTCCCTTAAGGGGGCAGACTAGGATTCCACTTGTAATAGACTAGTCCTAATCCTAATAGGACTCCACATGTAACCCGCCTGTCGGTGTCAAAACCGGCGGATCTCAGGTAGGGGGTCCCGAACTGTGCGTCTAGGCGGATGGTAACAGGAGACGAGGGACACGATGTTTTACCCAGGTTCGGGCCCTCTTGATGGAGGTAAAACCCTACGTCCTGCTTGATTAATATTGATGATGTGTGTTACAAGAGTAGATCTACCACGAGATCAAGGAGGCTAAACCCTAGAAGCTAGCCTATGGTATGATTGTTGTTCGTCCTACGGACTAAAGCCATCCGGTTTATATAGACACCGGAGAGGGCTAGGGTTACACAGAGTCGGTTACAATGGCAAGAGATCTACATATCCGTATTGCCAAGCTTGCCTTCCACGCCAAGGAAAGTCCCATCCGGACACGGGACGAAGTCTTCAATCTTGTATCTTCATAGTCTTGGAGTCCGGCCGATGATGATAGTTCGGCTATCCGGACACCCCTAGTCCAGGACTCCCTCAGTAGCCCCTGAACCAGGCTTCAATGACGACGAGTCTGGCACGCATATTGTCTTCGGCATTGCAAGGCGGGTTCCTCCTCCGAATAATTTATAGAAGATTGTGAACACCAGGATAGTGTCCAGCTCTGCAAAAATAATTTCCACATACCACCGTAGAGAGAATAATATTTACACAAGTTCAATCTGCTGACGTATGTGATGGTGTGACGTCACACCACTACCAAGATTTTACTTAAATCGTTTTTATTGTACCACCTCAGCGCGTTTAGCGAAGCGGTTTCCTTGGCACGTCTTGTCGAAGCAGAGATCGTATTCCCCTTATTCCGGGATTCCCATCAATACGGACGTGGGTAACCCAACCGCGCCCGTTGCCACGCCCCCTCCATCGAAGGCGGGTTCCAAACGGTCACGAGGACGGCTCTCGGTATTCTTCCTCTTTATAATGAGACCAAGGCCAGTTCTTTTTCTTCAATCCTCAATCGAGTCCGCCCCCCGCTCCCGAGTTCCAACACCCAGGGCTCCAGATTCGGGTACCTTCGACCTTCGACAATGTCCGGCTCCGACCTACGGGGCCGGTGGATGCCCTCTTCCGTCACGGAAGAAGACATGTTAAAGCTGAGAGACGCCAGGTACTTGACCTACGAGATTTCGCATAGGTTGCCTGCCCGAGGGCAAGTTATTCCTTCTCCCGAGCCCGGCGAGAGCATTGTGTTCGTGTCTCACCTCCGTCGGGGTTTAGGCTTCCCGATGGACCCCTTCGTGAGGGGGCTCATGTTTTACTATGGGCTGGAATTCCATGACTTGGCTCCGGAGTCCATCCTCCACATCTCATCGTTTATTGTCGTTTGCGAAGCCTTCCTTCGCACTACCCCTCACTTCGGCTTGTGGCTCAAAACCTTCAATGTGGAGCCGAAGATGATTGAGGGGCGTCATGCAGAGTGCGGAGGGGCGGTCATAAGCAAGAGGGCCAATGCTCCATGGCCCGAGGGCTCCTTTCAGGAGGAGCTCAGCTTGTGGCAACAGGAGTTGTTCTATATCACCGCTCCCAGGGGCAGCAGGCAGAGGCCGCCGCCCGTCTTCCGCTCGGGCCCTCCACAACAGTTGACATCATGGGTCAACAAGGGGCGTGACTGGGGGCCGTCCAAAGATGTACCCCTGCAGGACTGGATTCGAGGCCTCCAAGAAAGGGAGATCAATCTAGTCGCAGTGGTACAGGTTATGCTGATCCGGCGCCTACTGCCCTGCAAACGTCGCCCCCCTCCGCCTGTGGGAATTTAACCTGGAGGGGCCACGAGCTCTTCAACACTTTATGGGTTCGACACCCGCGGAGATGTACAAACTGTTCTTCGGATCGCAAGAGATGCGTCCGGACTTGCCCAGGACGCTGCCCTAAGCTGCAATCGCCCGGATACTCAAGTAAGTAGCCCTATATCCGGACACATTGTCCATATATTTATCGTGGGTTTGCCTTTTGACCAGCTATCCCGTGGACAGGAGTGGATAGCGCAAGCAAAGCTGATACGGTGTCCGGCCCCCCTCCCTGAGACCACGCAGGATCCCGTGTTAATCAAAATGTTGGAGGTTGCACCTTCGAAGGAGGGAGAAGGGGGGCACAGGGGAACTACCACCTCTGCCAAGGAGGCTTTCAGTAAGGAAGGAATCAAGAGTCCCTCCTTCCAGGGGGAGAAGAGGACAGCTTCCGAAGACCCGGAGGCCAAGGCCTCAAAGCGGGGAAAGAAATCTGTACCGGAAGGTCCTGTGCCGGGAAAAGCCCCGGCCGTATTGTCTCCTCGGAGGAATCAGCCCTCCAGCGAGCCGTAAGTAAAAAAGGGGGAATTTTGTAATAGTGGACACCCCTGCTTAATTTCTAAGGGTAACCGAAGTTTTCATCTTTGTAGTTCGGACCTCAGCCCGTCTCAGCACAGCTCATCTTCGGGAGACCTTCGTTCGGAGATGATGGAGAGTGAAACGCCTCCATCTGCCGCCCCATCATGCGGGGCGGACGACCCTGAGGTGTTGTCGTGGAGGGTCTCCCCGAGTCCGGCGGGGCCAGAGAGTTCGACACCCATTGGAGTACGGCCGGTGGAGCTGCAGGATTTGCTTAAGAGGGCGTCTATCTCGGAAGATCACCGCACATTAATGAGTATGGTGATTGAAAGGGTCTCGTCCGCCGAGAGAGGGTTGTATGAGGCCGTCGGAAGCTTACTGACGGGTTTTGAGGTATGCAAAAATGACATACCTTTTGACAGTTTTGCACATGAAGTGCGCCCTGTATAGATAGTAGCCCCTGAGACTTGGTATGCTGTCGAAAGCGATAGCGTGCCAAGGATCATAATCTCAGTTATAGAATGTCGCCTTTCCTATGCAGGTGGCGGAACGTTCGGTGGCTAGCCGGACTGATGGATTTGCCGAGCTGAAGAGGCAACTCGACGTTGCGGATGCGGACATCTCGCTGGTCAATAAACGACTTGATAAGTCACAAGGTATGTGGTTGCTCCGCGGTCGCCTAGTAAGGGAGCTGACGCCCACTCCTCACAATTTGTATGCTTGATGCAGATGGTGCTGCTGCTGTGGAAGACCTTCGAGCAGAACTTGCTCGGGCCAAGGAGCAGGCCAGAAAAAGCGAGGCGGCTGCCTCGAAGGCAGCGGAAGAGCTAGGAGCCGAGAAGGCTGCTCACTGCCGAAGCAGGGAGGAGATGGCCGGAATGGCCGCGAAATTAAAAGTTGCTACCGACCGCCAGGAGGTTCTTGAAAGAGAACGCCGAGCGGAGCAAGAGGACTTGAAGAAGGCCGACGCCGAAGCCAAGGATGCCCGTAGTGCGATGCGGGCTATGAAGGAGGAACTGCGTCAGATTGCAGACATTTTGGCTGGAAACCCCTTTATGCTGCGTAGGAAGTTCATGGATCCGAAGTATGCTCAGCTGGGCCGATTGTACGGTGCGGAGGATCCTTATCTGGACTTGGCAGCGAGTGCGGCGGACGCAGTCGTGCACTTCCGAAGCTAGAAGGATCACGAAATGGAGGAGCTTTTCTGGTCTCAAGTCCATAGTCCGGAGCGTCCACTTCCGTTGAGTGATCGGCTGGTTGAGTGGGCTGAGCTGAATAGATTGTCCGGACTTGCCATGACGGATGTGGTCGCTCATCTGTGGCCGGGAAGGCCCAAGCCGAAGAGTTATTTTGGCTTGTTGCAGCAATTCCTTGGGGCGGTGCCGCGTATTGGGGCGATGAAGCGGTCGGCGTGTGTAGAAGGTGCACGGATGGCTCTTGCCCGTGGTAAGACATACTGGGCGGAGATGGATGCCACCGCTGTTGCATCCCGGGGTTCGGACAAAAGCCGATTCCCCACCGAGCACTATTTTGAGGAAGTCCTGCAGGGCGCTCGTTTAATAGAGTCGCAGTGCTCGAAAGATGTTATGTTTGAATGACATGTATGATTTCTGAGATCATATTTATAATGCAATAGCTTTTTATACTTGTGTGTTCAAGTTTTGAACTATCTCCTGTGCTGCTGTTTGTGTATGTATAATATGAAAGATGGCAGTCTTTGGCTTCAGCCCCCACGCACATGATGCAGGGGTGTTTGCAAAAAGAAAATCGCTTTTTCACACTTAATCCAACGTCTTGGTCCTTTTAAGGAGGTGATAGCATAACAAACTAGGCAACCGGACTATAATGCTTTATCACTTTCACTTAGCCATAGGAGCTCGAATGTGGGGCTACTATATAGCCCCTGGCGGCACCGCTCTTCTCCGAACTCGGGGCGCGTATGTGCCTGACCGGGAAGCGGTCCTTCGTCAAAGCGGAGGAATTCTAAACATTCCAATGGTCGATCGAGTGGTTGACCAGTCTCTCGCTATATCATGACAGTCAGTTTTTGGCTTTCTCTACTGAGGTGCTCGCCCGGCCGAACCGGGGCGCAATCGCAGTAGTTCTCCTGGTGCCGCATTATCCGATGATACGGAACGTAAGGCAACAAAACACAGGAGCCGGGCAAACCCAACATTTGACCAAAGACATGATTCGGGGCTGATGCATATAAGGCCTAACTCGAGACGCCGAACACTCCCTGAGGTGTTCGGTCTTTATGATACCGGGCAGAACAATGCCCTAAGCCCCTAGTGTCCAGGTACAGGCGGGAACTTCTGACGCGGCCGATGCCAAAACGCCAGCCTCCTCCTCGGCTATGGTAGGAAACCGGGGGATGTGTATCGACAAGAGACAGTAAGAAAGGTTTACGCAGGGTCTTAATCTGAAAAGAATCCTTGCAACGGGTCCCTGCTGCACGTCTGCGCCTGTGTCTCCGTTGTGCCTTATCCTGGACGGGTGTAGCACGTGCTTCATCTGTAAAAGAGAAGGACTTAGTTTCTAAGAAATATCGTGCGAAGGTTGTATTAAAATAAAGTATAATTTGGAAGATGAAGAAAGTTGAGCGTTATTGGCTCTCATCATTTATACGCGCGGCCCCTTATAAAGGAGGGTATGCGGCTGGGAAGCCCCTTGTTTATTTATGCCGGACTCGCCTAACCGTGTCCGGTGTCTGAATGACCTGTTTTTAGGGGCCTTGACCTGCAAGGTCCGAGTGGCTGTCAAGGCAGCCCCACGCTCTCCGTGGTCGAGGAACACTCGGAGTTACTTTTTAATGAGATGATGCCTCGTGGATCGGGCATTGTAAGTATGAGAGCCGTGTAATGTGGTATTGCGTTAAAGCGGGCGAAAGCTTTGCGTCCCAATAGTGCTCGAAGGCCACTGTAAAATGGGGCGATATGGAGAGTGAGCTTTCCGCGACGAAGGTTGTCGGATGAACCGAACACAACCTCTAGTGGTACAGAGCTCGTATGATTGGCTTGAAGGCCTGGCGTCACTCCTTTGAAGGAAGTGCTGTTATGGCGAATTGTGGTAGGGTCTATCCCCATTCTGCGGACGGTGTCCTGGTATGGCAGGTGCCGCGCTGTGCTTTCGTGTTATCACATGAAGTGAGTTCACAGTTTTGACTTCTAGTGGGAAAGTCTTCTGTTTTCCAGAGTGCTGCATTTGGGGTTCATCACTTTCGCTTGGTGTATCGAGCCCCTTGTGTTCGGCGTTAAGTCGGCCGGACTGCTTGAAGACCCAACAATCTCTGTGGGTATGGTTTGCAGGCTTTCTGGAGGTACCATGTATTTGACATAGCCTGTCCAGAATCTTGTTTAGGTTGGATAGATCGTCACTGTTGTCCTTGAGGGGCAATGTTTTGTTATTCGGCCGAGGGCTTTTGAATCCGGCGTTGACCGCCGTACTGTTTGGGCCATTTTCCTTATTCCGGCGCTGATCCTTTCTGCGTCGTGATTTCCCATTTCCATCCCTGACTTCGGATGTACTCGGGTCACTGGTGCTGCATCTAGCCAGCTAGCTGTCTTCCCCCACGCAAAAGTGGGTCATGAGGCTTGTTAGTGTGGCCATTGTTCTTGGTTTTTCCTGGCCGAGGTGTCTGGCGATCCATTCGTCTCGGACGTTGTGTTTAAAGGCTGCTAAGGCTTCAGCGTCCGGACAGTCGACTATTTGGTTCTTTTTAGTGAGGAACCTGTTCCAGAATTTGCATGCTGACTCTCCGGGCTGTTGAGTTATGTGACTTAAATCGTCTGCATCCGGAGGGCGGACATAAGTGCCTTGAAAATTTGCTCGAAATGCATCTTCAAGCTCTTCCCAACTTCCAATGGTATTTTCTGGGAGGCTTTTAAGCCAATGCCGAGCTGGCCCTTTGAGCTTGAGGGGTAGGTATTTTATGGTATGGAGATCGTCTCCTCTGGCCATATGTATGTGTAGGATATAATCCTCAATCCAGACTCCGGGGTTTGTTGTTCCGTCGTATGCCTCTATGTTTACGGGTTTGAATCCCACTGGAAATCCATAATCCAGTACCTCGTCGGTGAAACATAGTGGGTGTGCGGCGCCCCTGTATTTGGGTGTGCCGTTGTCTTCAAATGCTTGGCGGGTTATATTGCTTCCTGGAGTCTTCTTTTTTGGCCCATAGATAGACCTAGCTGGGTCATCCTTTTTCCGAGGATCTTTAAGCTGATCGTGTGCCGGCTTGTGTGCGGCGCCCCTTGTTGCTCTTGGCCTGTCATCTGGTCGTCTATCCGGCCAGGCGGCTTCTTTCTTTTTTGACTGCGGGGGCTCTAAGGCCTCCTCGTCAAATTCGGGCAACAACTTGCGCTTCGGGTAGCTCTTTGTCTGGTGACTAGCGCCATATTTATCTGCGGTGTTGAGTACTTTGCTCCATCTCATTCTGAGTGCGTCCTCCGCTGTTTTGAGCTTCCGCTCTTGCTTCTTCAAACTTCTTGCAGTGGCGACGAGCCTTTTATGAAGGTTCGTATGCTCTGGTGATGTGAGATCGTCTTCGCCGGGGATGGGATGCTCGTCCAGCTCATCATGTTCGGATGGCTGCTTGGTGGCGTGTGCGTCGTCCACTGCTTCGCCCTGCTCTAGGGCCGGGTCCGTATGGGTGCCGTTTTTATCGAGGCCGGTCTTCGGGCGGCGCTTGCGTCGCCGTTTTGGTTGTTTGTTGGGGGAGTTGTCCTTCGCCACGTCCCGTTTTTCCTCATTTTCGCTTCCTTTTGGTGTATCCACCATGTATACGTCGTGAGTTGGGGTGGCTTTCCAGTGCCTGTTAGGCGCTGGTTCTTGGTCGTCTCCGGCGTCGTCGTCCATACCGTCGATGTCTTCGGAGTCATAATCTAGCATGTCGGTTAGATCGTCGACAGTGGCTACCAAGTGGGTGGTGGGTGGGCTTTGAATTTCTTCGTCGTCCGCATCCCAATCGTCCTGGCCGCAGTCCGGCCAGGGCTCTCCTGATAATGAGAGATACTTTAGCGAACTCAGGATGTCGCTAAAAGGTGAGTGTTGAAAGATGTCCGAGGCAGTAAACTCCATGATCGGCGCCCAACCGGATTCGATTGGTGGGGGCGCGGGAGGTTCGGAGTCCGGCAAGGAGTCCGGCACCTCGGAGTCACGAGCTTCATGAGGGACAAGATCAGTGTTCGGCTCTATCGCCGTAGAGGTTGCAGCCCCCGAGGCGGCGTCTAACCATCCGTCCTCGATCTGCGCAGCCGGCTCTGAATTGAAGATCGGAGCGGGCTCAAGTGCGGCCTCCAGGGTACTGTCCGACCGCAGAGCTAAATCATGCTCGTCGTGACAGTGCGGCACGCTCGGCTGTGGCTCGAATCCATCGAGGATCAAGTCCCCACGGATGTCAGCCGTGAAGTTCAAACTTCCAAATCTGACCTGACGGCCAGGGGCGTAACTTTCGATCTGCTCCAGATGGCCAAGCGAATTGGCCCGCAGTGCAAAGCCGCCGAATACAAAGATCTGTCCGGGGAGGAAGGTCTCACCTTGGACTGCGTCATTGATGATGATCGGAGAATCCATCGAGCCTATCGGCGACGGCACAGAGGAGCTCTCAATGAAAGCACCAATGTCGGTGTCAAAACCGGCGGATCTCGGGTAGGGGGTCCCGAACTGTGCGTCTAGGCGGATGGTAACAGGAGACGAGGGACAAGATGTTTTACCCAGGTTCGGGCCCTCTTGATGGAGGTAAAACCCTACGTCCTGCTTGATTAATATTGATGATGTGTGTTACAAGAGTAGATCTACCACGAGATCAAGGAGGCTAAACCCTAGAAGCTAGCCTATGGTATGATTGTTGTTCGTCCTACGGACTAAAGCCATCCGGTTTATATAGACACCGGAGAGGGCTGGGGTTACACAGAGTCGGTTACAATGGTAGGTGATCTACATATCCGTATTGCCAAGCTTGCCTTCCACGCCAAGGAAAGTCTCATTCGGACACGGGACGAAGTCTTCAATCTTGTATCTTCATAGTCTTGGAGTCCGGCCGATGATAATAATTCGGCTATCCGGACACCTCCTAGTCCAGGACTCCCTCACCGCCCCTTCAACTTATATAAGGAGGGGCAGGGCACCCCAAGAGGGACAAGCAAGAAGAAATCTAAAAGGCTAGACACAACTAGAGGAGAGCCGGTTATGCGGCGTTTTCCTGATGAGCATAATGAGACCTAGCCACAAATAGCATGTAGGGCTTTTTCCGGATGATGTTTCCCGGGACCCGAAGCTGTCTAAATCCTTGTCTTGTGTGTTGCGTCTCTCGTCCTGATCAACCCCTCTCAAGCTACCGCATAGATGCATTGGCCTCACGACTAAGTCCTTACATTAGGACATCTGCCGTGATAATTTCACGACAGTTGGCGCCCACCGTGGGGCTAGCGCACGGTGATGATGAGTTGTTGAAGGGATCTCTCCTAGGGTTCGAGGTGCTCGCGTTCTTTAAACGAAGAAGAGCCGGCGCAAAGTCACGATTATCTTTGGAGCCGGTAATGCAAGATTGAGATCTGCGCCTCCGCAAGTCGTTGAGTACGTGCTACTGCCGCTGCTCCTGATCTGAGTTTGTGTCCGCTACAAGCTGCTGTTTTTACGACGACGCTACAATCGCGCAATCACGAGTAATCACGTCGACGCAATGAGCAGCCATGTCAGATTTTCTTAGTTAGATCAATGCAATGGGATGAATCCGGAGCTATTGTACACACACAATGATGGCGAAAGCACACCCATCAAAATTACAGAGGAAAGATTTACGTGTGTTGCACGTGAACCGAAGCAAACCAAAAGACATCAAACCGTGAACTAGTACAATATACGGAGACAAAAGTGGATTTAATATCCAGGGTCCGAAGGAAGACATCAACCGTTGCTGTATCCGACGTTAACTTCGTGTCCGATTTCTCAACGGAAAAAAATACTACCTCTAAGATCCCAAAAGGCTACTGGCCATGCAGTGCTGAGCCAAAAAAGGAGTATGTGCGTGGACATAGCACTCATGGAAAACTGTACCGTGCCTTGGACAACACACCTGTCATGCACGATCAGAAAAAAATTGCGGGATCCTCCCCACGTTCCAGCTACTAGTACACAAGGTTGGCATCAAATAAAAAATAGTGTGCACAACCGACCTCAAACTCCACCTGGATTGCTCAAAAAATTACAAGACAAAGTCTAGTACATGGAAACAGAGGAAAAGTCTACAAGACAAAGCGCGCCCCATCCCGCCATGCATCGATCAGCCGCCGGCTCGCCGCGCTTGCCTCCGCCCGTGAGCCACCGCTCCTCCGCTGGCCCTGAGCCGCCGAGCTGCTCCATGCTCTTCGCGAGCTACCCCGCCTCGTCGCCCTCGTCTCTGCAGCTGTGTCAAGACACCAACCGTCTAGCCGACTCTGCCGAGCCGTTTCTGCTACTATGACTCACGGTGGCCGTGATTCGCCTCCACGCCCAGCGGTGTACACCCTCGCCCCGGTGCTCGGCTGCACGCCCGTGTTGTTTCTGTAGTCGCACCCACCTACCGGTTCACCGCTGCAAGCCACCGCTGTAAGCCGCCGTGACGCTGCCATGAGCTATTGCGTCTGCCATAGCCTCACCGTTGCGGCCTCGCTCTGCCGATGTGGCTCGTCCCGCCTCTACTAGGCTTCGCTGCTTCTGCCGCGAGCCCGCCAGCGCGCCAAGTTGCCGCTTCAAGCTGCCTGAGCCGTCGTACCTTTTCTGGCCGGGCCTGAGCCGCCGCGCCTGAGCTCGCCTGAGCTGCCGCGAGCGTCCGCGTCCACCTCACTATCCAATCCGACCACGCCTGTGCCATCTTGTGACGGCCCGGCGCCCCACCTCATGGGCTCCCCAACTAACGCTATACCGCCGCGTCAGGGGTTGCCGCCTTCGCTGCCGAAGCCGGACGCCGCGGTCTCATCTGGCTGGGTGTGTCGTGTGTGTCCGCCACCATGGCCCTCCTGGCCGGCCGCGCAGCCACCGCTCCGAATCGCCGAGCCCCTGCGCCGTCGTGGCCATGGCCTCGCGCTATTGACGACGAGCCGGTGGCGGTTTGCTGTTGCTGCATAAGTGAATGGGATGGGCACCTTGTTTCTTGCATCGCGTGAAGGCCAAAAGACTGAGAGCTAGTCCAGATTATTGGACTTTTTAATTACTGCCAACAAGAGTATGCTGCCAACAAGACCTCCAAGGAAGCTCTCATGTGGGGACAAGGGACAAGCCATCACATCAAAAATTAGATGATAGTGGTGCCATGCTGTGCCTATGAAGTGTGCGTTAGCATCATCATGCATGGGCGTATGTGCCCGCTTGCTGTTGAACGGATAAGCAACGGCTCACCTGTCCGCGCGGGTTACTGCGCTTACGATTGCTTCACCCGTCTGCACTGGCTTACAACGCCGCAGCCGGCTCATATGTTTGCTCCTGCGGCGGATTCATCAGTGATTAACTTCAGCATCATCATAGTGATCATCAACTCCGCGGCGGTTAATTTCTGGCTTATCAGGTGAAATCCATCCGATATATTTTTATATCACATATTGCTTTCTTTAAAAGAGCAATTACCCTGGTTTGCAAGTTCTCTAAATGCAGGGCAAGTTGTCTACTGTCAAAGGGACAACGTTCCGCTGTTTAAATTCTTTACCGGTTTATATCACGGCTAAGTATGAAGACTCTCAAGCCGACTCTTTGAGTCGTCTTAATACTCGGGGGCTACATGGACATGACTTAGCAAATATTGTGAGATTCAAGACCCCGGGTCATTGGAGAGAAAATAACCCGATCACAGAGGCCACCGCCATATTGGTGAAAAGTTAAAAAGCTGTCAAAAAATTTCCGGCTTAAAAATAAGGATTCCGGTTCAAAATCAGGTTCAAGAGAAATCTATCTCTTACAAAGCTTTGAAGCTCTCAATATCCGGTTCAAAATCCGGTTCAAAAAGAATTTATCTCTATCAAAGCTCGAGTTCTCAGGAAAAATTAAAGGGACCAAAGAGAGTCTGTTACAAAGCACAACTCAAACATAGATACCCTGCTTTAATGACCATTAGGAGCTGATCATGTTCGAATTTAGCTTAACCATGTTGGTCTGACCCTGATCGTATTCGAATCAGAGTCGTTAATTATTCTCATGATCACTAGGGGGCTTCCTGTTCAAACATAGGTCGTATTCGAACCAAAGAGAACATAGCTGTCGGTACCCTCTTGATCGGCACACTGCCGAGCTCACTAGGGGGCTTCTTGATCGTATTCGAATCATAGCTTAACCCCTTTTGGGAACCGACTTTGATCGTATTTGAATCAAAGTCATTAAAAAACTCTCAAGATCATTAGGGGGCTTCCTGTTCAAACATAGGTCGTATTCGAACCAAAGAGAACATAGCTGTCGGTACCCTCTTGATCGGCGCAACGCCAAAGCCACTGGGGGCTACATGATCGTATTCGAATCCTAGCTTAACCCCTTTGGAACGGTTTACTGATCGTATTCGAATCAGAAGCCTTGATTGTTTCTTCTTATTTGGTTTAAGTTTTATTTGAACACAACCTTTATTTGACTTGAGACTTTTTGTTCCAAGATCTAAGTGTAAATGTGGTTTAAGCTGGCCTGGGCTATGGACTTTAAGTCACCGGTATATTTTGGATTGCGCCATTGGAATCATGTGCTTATCAATCATTGGATTATTTCCCTTATTGAATACGGCGATATAAGCCGGCAGTATGAGCCAATTCTACAGGTTATAAGCCGCCGGGTTATAAAAATTCTGGCTTACAATGAAGGCGTATTAAATCGCCATCGGCCAAGAGCCGTCGGGTATTTAAACTCCGGATTTACTTCTTAATAGATGAGGCATTTAAAGTCGCTTTGGCGCAATGTCTATTATTTTATCAATAGATATGATTTATTCTACAATGGAAGGAATAGTCCCAAGTCGATGCAAGCTTATGACCCGACACTTGGGGGCTACATTATTCAAATTGATATCATATCAAATATGCAAGTCCCATGTCACTGCTAGCATGCACCATGGCACTTGGGGGCTAATGCAAAGTAATTTTTTCCTCAACTTATTAAAGACCCAACTCATCACATTGTAATGAGCCGGCCCTTGGGGGCTACCAATTGCTCCTATCAAAAATTCAAGGTACACAAGCATTAATCCATTATATTGAATGATCCACTACTCAGTTGGTAGAGTACAAAGCTCTTAACCTTGTGGACGTGGGTTCAAGCCCCATGGTGGAGATTATATTATATGATGTAATTATCAATAAATTATATACAAAGTCCCAGCTCAGTATTATCTTACTGAGCCGGCCCTTGGGGGCTACACGTTGCTGCTCAAGTCTACATGGTTATATATACAAAGTCCCTGCTCATTATTGCATAATGACCCGGCCCTTGGGGGCTACACTGGTTGAAGTTTTCATGATCATAAGGCAATTACATGTCCCAGGTGGCTGCAAGCATGACAACCCGACACTTGGGGGCTATAGGTGATATGCATATAAGGGAGAAAAAATCTTCAAATTCTCAGTTTGGAGCAAATCAGATTAACCCGACATCATTTATTTATAACCCGGCAATTTTGGCAATCATAAATCGGGAAGATCTACATCTTTAAGCCGGTTGAATATCAGTTGAATATTTCAAGACCAATATTTTTGTCAAGTCAGAGCATGAAGGCCGACTCAAATGGATTATTTCTTATAATATTTCTCTACAAGAGACAATGTCAGCAAATTGGTTATGAAGCTGGCCTATTGACCCAGATTTTTTAGAAGTGCCTGAATTTTTTGCATTGGCAAGGTTTGGACATATCTGTTGAAGGAGATTTGCTATAAGATCTTGAGTATGCATCCAGGAGGAAATGACAAGGACTTAAAGATGATTAGGTGCCGGTTCAGGAAAATATTTAACCTGGAGCATAACGTATCAAGTTTGTTTTTGTGTTTATTTTACAGGATTAGTTTAACATGGATAAATCCAAATTAAACTGGGAGCTAATGTCGGGGACATACCCCGCGGTATGACCCGGCCGGGCTTGGCATTTTCATTGGTAACCCGCCAGAGGACTGGTGACTCACGAGTCTGGCGGCTCACTGGTCTGACGACTCACGAGCCTGGCGACTCATGGATGGCCCTAACGGCGGGTCAGATAGAAGACTAGGCCCAAGGCCCAGAAGGCCGGCTCATGTTATGGTGGGCTGGTTTATGAGGAAAGGCATAAGGAGTTTTCCCTTAAGGGGGCAGACTAGGACTCCACTTGTAATAGACTAGTCCTAATCCTAATAGGACTCCACATGTAACCCTTCAACTTATATAAGGAGGGGCAGGGCACCGCAAGAGGGACAAGCAAGAAGAAATCTAAAAGGCTAGACAAAACTAGAGGAGAGCCGGTTAGGCGGCGTCTCCCTGATGAGCATAATGAGACCTAGCCACAAACAACATGTAGGGCTTTTTTCGGATGATGTTTCCCGGGGCCCGAAGCTGTCTAAATCCTTGTCTTGTGTGTCGCGTCTCTCGTCCCGATTAACACCTCTCAAGCTACCGCATAGATGCGTTGGCCTCACGACTAAGTCCTCACATTAGGACAACTGCCGTGACAATTCCACGACATCAGCCATTTGAAGCGGTGATGGAAGTATCTGGAGTGAAAACAAGGTATTCTGAGCAGACAATGCTACCCGCTGAAGCAGACATCTTGCTGGTTACAGAGAGCTTCTCAGAGGAGGATTCAGAGACTGATGACCAGTCCTATTTCCCCCCTGAGATCTATGCTCAAACTTGGTAGGGTTATATTACCCATGTCATGCATGTTGTCTTGCATTGCTTAGTTTTTACATCATATATGGATTGCCATGTGCTTACTTGCTTACTATATAAATCATATATTTGAATTATATCATGCCATCATGTTTACATAGTACATACACATCATCTATCTGAATTATGGCATGGCAACCCATTTAATAAAGACATCATATAGTTATATCATCTCATCCTGTTTAGTGTTTACAGTCATCATATTTTGAATTATGGCATTCTATCCGTGAATGTATGTGAATTATGGCATGCCAACCTATTTAATAAACACATTATATAGTTATATCATGTCATCCTGTTTACATAGTCTCATATTTTGAACTATCTCTTTCCATCTTTTTAGTTAGCCATCATAATGTGAAATTGTGTCATGCTATCCTGTTTAGTTAGCCATCATATATGTGAAATTGTGTCATGCTATCCTGTTTGGTTAGACAACATAAATATGAATTATTTCATGCCCTCTTTTATTCCCCACTATCCATTGCACCTGTGTATCATACATCGTCTATATTTTCAATTACTTTTCTTGCTTATCAGCCATTTGAATTAGAGAGGGTGATGGCAGTATCTAAGGGAGTAACAACACGGTCTTCAGAAAAGATAGTGCTACCAGTTGATGCAGATAGAACCACGGTTATACTTGCCCAAGGACCAGATCCACCACACATAACCCAGACTCTCGCAGATTGTACCCCTACCCAGTTGGACAGAGAACCAGCTACACCCCTTCTAACCCCAACCCCGGCAGATAGTAACCCAGTTCCAGTTGACACAGCACAGACTCCACCACAGAGCACCTAAACACGAGCATTTAGTAAGGGAACTGCAATGCCCAAAGCACGAGGACCACCACTCCGAATCCCAACTCAACGCTTAAAGGAGAAGAAGATTTATTCTCAGGTCAGGTTCTATAGCTATGGTTCATACTCCTTTGCTCTTGCATTACTGTATTTACTCATACCAACTATTTTCAAATTTGAAGGATGGAATTGAAACTCCAATGGTATGTTTTAAACCTGTTTCTTTAACTGGTTTGCTATTGTAACCTGCTCTATGTGGATTTCAGTTTCAATTGAATAAACAGTTATGTTCTCATATCATGCACATTACAAGTGTTGTTATTGCTCTATAGTTTCCCACACTTATATTCTGTCTATTCTGCTTTGTCTTGAACAAATATCATTTGAACTATGTCTCTATCTTGATTTGGCAACAAAAACTAGAATGATATAGACCATAAAGTGACCATGGTACATAGATATATGTTTGTTTCATGTTGTTATCCTGTCCACTTTACTACTGAACTCATAAATGAATTTCATATACAACATGGTAAACATGTGATGTGTCGGCTTGTTTCTCTTTTAGAATGCAGACAAAATATTGGAGAACAGTACCGCGTTATCCCATGGTAAAGGAAGTAATGCAGATAAGGTTCAAGATAGCGAGACATCCCTGTTGGTCTCCAAGAAAGTTGATAAAAACTATCTTGACGACAGTGAGAGAACCCAAAAGTCCTGTCTTGATGTAGTGTTCGAGTTACTGGCCACTACTGCTAGCACAAGCTCTTTGAACTTGCTGCCTAAATCAGTTCGTCTTCTTGAGTCTCAACTTCAAGTTAAAAGACATCGATCAGATGTGCTGTGATAGGAAGCTGAAGGACTGAGGAAGTCCCTGCAGAATTCAGATGCATATTTCCTAGTGCAACAGCAAGCACTAGAGGATTCAAGCGCCAAACAAGAGAAAGTTAATAAGCTTGCTAAGCATCTTGCCAGCATTATGGGTACCCAGGATATTGTTTCTTGAGATCTTCTGAAGTGGTTTTAGTTCTGGATTTGTTTTGCTGCGGCGTTTATTTGTGCTGGTCGCCAACTTTGACAACTAGTGTATATGATATGCTGCTTTGTTCCCTATATTTGCACTGGTGGCGAACTTTGATGCCCAATGGATGTAATATGTGTAATAGCCATGATAGCCTAGTGTTAGTTGCTTGCTTATTTATTTCCTTGTTGTCTTGTTTATTTGTTTGCTTGTAGTCATTGTAGTTCTTTTTCCGCGGTTTGCTAGTGGCTGCAATAACCTATTTTTTAAAACTAGGCCACAATAACGATGGGCTAATATTTACTGTAGTGACACTGGGCCTCCTACGGGCCGAAGAAACAGTGGGCCTTCTACGGGCCGTAGAAACAATGGGCCTTCTACGGGCCGTAGAAACAACGTGCCTTCTACGGGCCGTATCATCAATGGGCCTTATACGGGCCGCATGATCGATTGGCCAAACATGGGCCAAACAGACCGCATTATGGCCGTAAACGGGCTAGAGTTAGAATCGTCCATTCATGGGCCGACCATAATGGGCCATCGTTAATAGGCCGTATTTGATGACGCTATGAAAATGGCCCAACGTATTAACGGATCACAAACGGGCCGACTGTAACCACGAGCTGAATTTGGCCCACAAGCAGAAAATGACAGTAACGGGCCGTAAGTAAACGAATGCTGGAAATGAGCCCAAGAATAAATGGGCTCTGAGAAGGCCGAAAGATAACATGGGCTGGAAATGGCCCAACGGAATAACGGGCCGTTAATGGGTATAAGGTGATACACTGTTCATTACGGGCCAGTTTCACCACGGGCCATTAATGGGTGTAAAGTGATACACGGTTCATTACGGGCCAGTTTCACCATGGTCCGTTAATAGGCCAAGAGTTACAAAGGGCCTCATATGGGCCGAAAGACGTCATGGGCCATACATGGGCCAGAAGTGAAAACGGGCTGGAATCATATTGGATGGCCCATATGACGCTACTGGGCCTAATTCGGATAGGGCGTAACGGGCCTTGGGTTAGCGGGCTGTAAATGGGCTATATGCGAAAAGGCCGTTAACAGGCTTTCCATGGGCCGGGCCACCACCTTTTGACCAAGTCAAATGGGCTGGCCTTTTCACGGGAATGGGCCTCTGTTGGGCCGTGCCACGTGTCGACGTATCATAGGCGCCTTCTGTCCAATGAGTGGATGACATCTGTCCCAACGATGAGCCGACACGTGTTTCCTCCAGCCAATGATGATTTTACATGTGGAAAATCCCCATTGGTCGGGGCTATTAACGGGTTATCGGATCCAAAACCCGACCCGATAGCCTAACGGCGTTCCGTTATGGTGGATGCGATGTGTCAGTCACCCTTGACGAAAGCACTTCTGTGACGCGCGATTTATCGTCATGGAAGTGGACACTTCCGTGATGATAATTTTGGTAATGTCATGGAACACTTCTATGACATCACAGGTATGACTATCTTGATTCTGTCATAAATTTGTCATGGATGTACATGCATGACAAAAAATGCGACCTACTGTGACAAACACGTATCATCACGGAAGTGTATTTTTTTTAGTGTAGGCATGACATGAAACTACTACAATACTGATAAATCACCATCTCAGATCTCCATAACCATATCTCTCTTGGCTAACCGGCCAAGCAATATACCATCTCGATCACCTCATGATCAAAACCAAACGATGATCATTCACGGATCACCAACGGACCAACCTCGTGGTCTTGGATCGGGTTACCTTGTAACCAAACAGTGATCTTTCCGGCGATCACAACCATGACCAACACTTGGTCTCAAACGACGATCTTTCTGGTGATCACTACCATGACCAACACTTGGTCACCAATATCATCATCAACATCCTGCCAATCTGTACTGCTCAAAATATCAACATATAAATCACCTATTAGTCATTCCATCATGTGAGTGTTGATCAAACGGTGTGACCTAGTACGAACCCATGCCCATGACCAAGGACGCGGCTATTGATAGTTTAAACAAACACACTCTACAGAGGTAGCGCACTGTACCCACACGACGGAACTCATGGCCTCGCACCCCCATTCGGGTGGACCAACGGTGTTCCGACAAAACCGATCTACTGCCATGACACTCTCCCGACCACTCCGACTCACTCCCCACTGGTCTAGTCCTGGGTGGCCCCGTGTCTACCAAAGACACCAACGGCCACCGTCGTTGCCAAAACAATAAACTGTCCCAAACGGGGACATGTGCACATAATAACAACAACGGGCACACAAGGCTTATGTCCGCCTACCTGATCAGGGTAGCGCGCGCCCATAACCTTTGCTTGTTGGAGGCACCGGAGAGAGACACGGCAATAGCATCTCATTAGGACCTTCCCATAAAGGCAAATGTGGTTGCACTGGAGAAAGCCCGGTTCGGTGGATAGATTGGATTTTTCTGATCATTTTTCATATATAACACTTTGCATTTGGAGCTACGGTTGATTTACTATGAATTTTTGAAGTTTAGATCATTTTCTGAAATTTATAAATCATTCTAGATTTATTTAAATTCCAGAGAAGGATTACTGCGTCAGCATGAGGTCATGCTGACCTTAGCAGGTCAACAGGCCGGTCCAGGTCAAACTGACCAGTGGGTCCCGCATGTCAGTAGTTAATTAACTAACTAAATTTAGTTAAATCTAAACTGGGTTAATTAGCAGAGGGGGGCCCACTTGTCATAGACTCAGGGGAGTCAACCTGGACCCACCCTGATCAAAGTCAAGGTCAAACACGCCGACGTTTAGCCGTCGGCGAGGCCGAACGCGGCGGCGAGAGTGGTTTGTGCATTCCGGCGACCAAATGGGCGGCGGAGAGCATCTACGTGTAGCTGGGACCGAGCCGCAGCTATTGGTGGTGGTGGTTGAGCTCGGGGTGGCCGGAGACGTCGCCGGCGACGACTTTGGCGGTCGCCGGAGTCGGGTGAAGACGAATCCGAAGCTACGGGGCACGGCGAGGCATGTGGTGAGGTGCGTTGGGCCCCTGGGGACGCGGTGAGTGAGTTAGACATGGTGGGGTGGCCGGTGGTTAGCCGGAGACACGTCGGCGACGAGCTCCACGGTGGCACGTGCGGGTGAGCTACGTGTGCTCGCGGTGGTGCACGAGAGTGAGAAAGGGAAGGGGGAGGAGGTAGCCAGGCTCACAGTGGTCTTGAGGAAGCAGACGACGCGGTCGGGGACGAGCTGGTGCGGCGGCAACGGCGAAAGGGATCTCCGGCGGTGGCGAGATCGAACGAGGTCGAGGCAGTGGCTTCAGGGCAAGCGAGCGCTCGGGGCTCAGCTTGCTCGAAGGAGCGGAGGGCGGCGAAGCTTCTGGACACGGTGGCATAGCGTGGGGTTGACAGAGAGCGCGACTACGGCGAGGGTGCGGCGGCGGTGGCATCGTCCATGGCGCGGGAGAGAGAGGGAGATGAGCTGGGGGGAGGAGCGGGTGTCTGCGGGGTCGGGAAGAGGGAGAGGGGTCGTTCCCCGTCAACAGCTGGACGAGGGGAGCGGCGAGGCGGCGGGCAGCTGCGTGGCATGCATGCTGTGCTCGCCGTCAAGCAGCTGCCTGCCTGCCTGGCCAAGCCAAGCAGCTCGCTGGAGCGGTGGCTGGGCTAGGCCGGCAGGTGGGCCTGCTAGGTGGCGCTAGGTAAGACTTTCCCTTTTTTCTGTTTTTATTTATTCTGTAGATTTGTTGCATTTCTAAAAATACTTAAGCAATTCCAAAAATCACCAAACTGCACCTGGTCCTTAGTTGGAATATTTCTAGCATGGAACATTTTAGTTTGGGATTATTTGAGCATTAAAATATTTTTATAAATTTTAAATGCCCAAATTCAAATACTTATGATTTAATTCAAGGACCTTAGGATGACCTAGAAAATTGTGCACCACTTTTGGCAGATGTTTTGAACCAAGGCAAAGGTGATGAACATTTTAGAAGGGCATTTCAGGTTCATTGAAAATATTTTTAGTAAACCCTAGTTGGATTCAAAGGGGGCTGGGGGTTCTGTCATCCCCATTTCAAGTTTCTGTTGAAAGGAATAAACATGATGCAACACTCTAATGCATGAACTAGCTAGGGTGTGACAACTCACCCCCACTCAAAAGAATCTCGTCCCGAGATTTAGGTTCCTCCGGGAAGAAGGCGGGATACTCAAGTCGAAGACGATCCTCCCTTTCCCAAGTTGCTTCCTTCTCAGAATGGTGCGACCATTGAACCTTGAGAAACTTGATATTATGACGTCGAGTGGTACGCTCGGCTTGATCGAGGATACGAACAGGGTACTCCCGATACGTGAGATTATCTTGGAGATCAAGCATTTCGTGGTCCACTCCACGGATAGGATCCGAGAAGCAACGCACGAGTTGAGAAACGTGGAAGACATCGTGGACTATGGAGAGATGCGGAGGTAGTTCCAATTGGTAGGCAACTTCTCCTCGTTTAGCGAGAATGCGAAAGGGTCCGATGTAACGGGGAGCCAATTTGCCTTTGATACCGAAACGATGGGTTCCCTTCAGAGGAGTAACCCGAAGGTAAGCCTTCTCGTCGACCTCAAACGTCATAGCCTTATGTTTTCGGTCATATTAACTCTTTTGACGAGATTGGGTTGTTTTCAACTTTTCACGAACGATGCGAACTTGCTCTTCTGCTTCTTGGATCATATCCGGGCCAAAGAATTGTCTTTCCCCGGTTTCTGACCAGTTAAGGGGTGTTCGACACCGTCGTCCATAGAGAACTTCAAAAGGGGCTTTACCCAAACTAGATTGATAGCTGTTGTTATAAGCGAATTCGGCAAATGGAAGGCATTTCTCCCAATCCATTCCAAATGAGATAACAGACGCTCGAAGCATGTCTTCTAGAATCTGGTTGACGCGTTCTACTTGACCACTTGATTGAGGGTGAAAGGCGGTGCTAAAGGAAAGGCGGGTTCCCATAGCATTTTGGAAACTTTCCCAAAATCAAGAGGTGAAGAGACTTCCTCGATCCGAGTTAATTTCCAATGGAACACCATGGAGGGATACTATTCGGGAGATGTACAAATCTGCTAACTGACTAGCGGTTATACTCTCACGAACAGGTAAGAAATGGGCCACTTTGGAAAGACGGTCGATAACGACGAAGATAGCATTATTCCCTCTCTTGGTCCTGGGAAAACCGGTAATCAAGTCATACCAATTTTGTCCCATTTCCATTCAGGAATAGCTAGGGGTTGCAGGGTGCCAGCAGGCCGTTGATGCTCTGCTTTTACACGACGACAGACGTCGCAACTAGCAATATACTGAGCAATTTCTCTCTTCATCCTAGTCCACCAGAACCTCTGGCGTAGGTCCTGATACATCTTAGTGCTACCGAGATGAATGGTGAGAGGAGATTCATGAGCTTCCTTCAGGATCAATCGCCTCAGGTTCCGCACTTTGGGAACCACTAGACGATTCTCGAAGTATACGACTCCTTGATCATCAATGGAGAAACAATTCGCAACTCCTTTCTTGATGTTTCTCTTGATGCGGGAAATCCCCGGATCTACCTTCTGTGCTTTGATGATCTGATCCGTAAGGGTAGGTTTCGCCACCAAGGTGGAAAGAAATCCTTGAGGAACAATGTGAAGGTTAAGTTTCCGAAATTCCTCGTGGAGGAGTGGTTGACTTTGTTGCAACATCAGATTGTTGCAATAAGATTTACGACTTAGCGCATCAGCCATGACGTTGGCTTTTCCTGGGGTGTAAGTTATCCCTAAGTCAAAATCTGTGATCAACTCGACCCAACGTCTTTGCCTGAGATTCAAATCCGGTTGGGTAAATATGTACTTCAGACTTTGGTGATCAGTGAAGATTTCGCAACGATTACCGAGGAGGTAATGTCGCCATGTTTTGAGTGCATGGACTACAGCTGCAAGCTCTAGATCATGAGTAGGGTAGTTTTCCTCATGTGGGTGCAATTGCCGTGAAGCATAAGCAATTACATGTCGATCTTGCATGAGAATGCAACCTAGTCCTTGTCGCGAGGCGTCGCAATAGATAACAAAGTCCTTGGAGAAATCCGGTGGTACCAGTACGGGAGCAGAAGTCAGGCGTCTTTTCAGTTCCTGAAAACTGTGCTCACATTGTGGAGTCCACTCGAACTTTTTATCTTTCTTGAGGAGCTCAGTTAGAGGTTTAGCAACTTTGGAGAAATTCTCGACAAAGCGACAACAATAGCTCGCTAGGCCAAGGAAACTCCGAACTTGCTTGACCGATTCAGGTGGAGTCCAATTGAGGACGGCTTGAACTCGCTCGGGATTAACAGCAATACCTTTACCAGAAATTACATGTCCTAGATAGGTCACTTCTGGCAACCAAAATTCGCATTTAGAAAATTTGGCATAAAGGCGATGCTCTCAAAGTTTCTTCAACACTAGCCTTAGATGTTCGGCATGTTCTTCCTCGTTCTTGGAGTAGATGAGTATATCATCGAGGTATACCACGACGAATTTATCCAAATACTCCATGAAGATTGAGTTCATTAATCGAGAGAAGGTGGCTGGAGCGTTGGTTAAACCGAAGGACATGACGGTGTACTCGTATTGGCCATAACGAGTAACAAAGGCCGTTTTAGGAATGTCCCCGTTCCTGATTTCGATTTGATGGTAGCCCAACCTCAAATCCATTTTCGAGAAGACTGAGGATCCAGCGAGCTGATCATACAGGTCGTTGATCCTAGGGAGCGGATACTTGTTCTTAATTGTGACCAAGTTGACGGGTCGATAATCTACAACCATCCGGTCCGTACCATCCTTCTTCTTAACGAAGGGGACGGGGCAAGCCCATGGAGACGAACTAGGTCGGATGAAACCCTTTTTCAAGGACTCATCGAGTTGTTTCTTAAGTTCGGCTAGTTCAAATGGTGCCATCTTATAGGGTCTTCTGGAAATTGGGACAGTTCCTGGAATGAGATCTATCACGAACTCGACATCTCTGTCAGGTGGGACACCTGGCAATTCTTCTGGAAAGACATCCGGGAAGTCACGGACTACTGGGACGTCTTCGAGGTCTGGCAAAGGACTGGCGTTAAGAGAATATAGTTGTCGTTTGGCTACCCGGGTCAAGACATTGACTATCTTTCCCGAAGGGTGTGTGAGTTGAACAGTCCTAGAGAAGCAATCGATTTTTGCATGATGGGTTGACATCCAATCCATACCCAAGATGATATTAATATCCGAAGATTTGAGAGCTATCAAAGATGCAAGAAAAAACAAGTCTGTCGACTTGAATTTCATTCCCATGGCTTACGCTAGAGGTTTGTCATCTAGAACCAGGAGTGGAAATTTCCATGGTGGAAGGCATGTCACAGAATGCGGTGTTATGCAAGCGAGCATAGTTTTCGGATATGAATGAATGAGATGCTCCAGTATCAAAAAGAACAGATGCCGGGTGGCAGTTAACAAGGAGCGTACCGAGAACGACGTTGGGATCCTCCTGAGCCTCTTCCGCAGAGACACAATTCACATGGCCACGTGCAGTGGTGGCCGGCTTGGCGTGGAGCACTTGCCCCGTCGGCTTGCCACGGCCAACAGCTTTTGCAGACTGGCTGGGGTTGGTCTGGGGACACTCGCGCATATAGTGGCCTGATTCCCCACACTTGAAGCACGTTACGGAACTGGTGCGTGGAGGAGCATTGTTAGTTGGACAACCATAGGGCTTGGATGGTGCATACTGTTGGGCTGGGCGAGGCGCCTGATAGGATGGCCTCGGTGTGAACCTGGTTGGTAGGGCAGTGTTAGGCACCCACACCCGGCGCTTCTATGGTCCAGCACCGGATGAGGAACCCAAGTCACGGCCATGCTTGCGTGTTGCTTCGAAATCAGTCTAACCCGTCTCAGCACTGATGGCTTTGTTCACAAGCTTCTGAAAAAAGGTGCACTCATGCAGACGGAGGTCACGACGAAGCTCAGGGCTAAGTCCCTTGCGGAACCTTGTCTGCTTCTTGGCATCGGTAGAAACTTCCTCGGCTGCATATCGTGCAAGGTTACTGAACTCCCTGCTGTAAGCGTCAACAGAGAGTCGACCTTGAGTGAAACTGCAGAACTCCTCACGTTTACGGTCCATGAGACCCTCCGGAATGTGATGTTCACGGAAAGCCTCGCTGAATTCAGCCCAAGTAGTGACATGGCCCGTTGGGCGCATAGCTTCATAATTCTCCCACCAGAGACTGGTGGGGCCTTCGAGATGATATGCAGCAAAGGTGACCTTATCAGCCTCAGCTACGAGTGCAGAACGCAGTTTGTGAGTAATACTGCGAAGCCAGTCATCGGCGTCGAGAGGCTCGACGGAGTGGTGGAAAGTGGGTGGATGTAACTTGATGAAATCACTGAGTGACACCAAGTTATTCCTCTGATGGTGTGCTGTGTTCTGTCCGATGCGCTCCAACAAACGGTTGGTCTCCCGCTTGTTTCTCTCGGCTTCCAGCATAACTTCGGCCAGAGAAGGAGGGTGAGGCAGGTTTATTTCCCCAACTCTACTGCCTTCGGCCTGCTCTGGGGAGCAGGGTTGTTGCGGGTGTTGACCATCCTAGGAAAAACAAGATAATGGTTTAGTCTAGGATGATAAGATTCTGACATAGAAATGTAGAATGTAATGGACAACTCAGAATGCAAGACGATCATCCGTATGACATGGTAGATACAGAAACTGCTTCTTTTATTCCATCGTCATACACACCATACAAGGTTTAGTTCAGGACCAAACAAAGTACTACTACGGTGAAAGGAAGATTACATCTCATCGGAGGCATCCCAAGCTCCTATACATTATTTTTCCTACACCCCCGGAATTGCTACACACTAAGTCATATTCCACAAGTCACGCAGGACGGTGGAAATGCAACTATTACAATACTAGTGGAACTACTACTAACTCAGACATCTCCGTAGTAGTTCTCATAGAAGTCTCCTCCATAGCCTGGAAGTTCAACGTGAGCATCCAGGAACAGACGGTCCTGAGGAGCCTGTGGACCATAGGGGCTAGGGTGAGGTCTTGGACCAACAAACGGTGGCCTGCGAGGACCACGAGGTGGGGTGATGCCCCCCACATCACGCCAATCCATCATGTGTGGCAGAGCAGATCTAACAGGATACAGGTCTCTCATATCCATATATCCAGCTTGCACAGCCGGTGCAAACCGAGTCAAGGTGGCCCAGTGATCGTCACGGGTGTTGAAAAGCTCCATTCTCAAGGCCCGATTCTCTCGGTCCTTATCATCGAGCATCTCGGCAGTGGTGCGAGTTAGTGAGTCCTCCTGACTGGAGTCAGGATAGATATCCTGGAGATACCCGTGCACTCCAGGGAGTGAAGCTGGCATATACCGGAAGTCGGTGTTGCGAAGCAGGCCAGTCCTGACTCGCATGATGGTCATCATAGAGTAGGCAGCATCTTGTACAGCCATCTCAATAGTAACCCCGAGCCCATAGGAACAGTGGAGGGGCTCGGTAGAACCAGGATAAGAGGGAAATATCCTGACGGTGCAGAGATACTGGCTTTGATTAAAGTCTCGAAACTGCTCTTCGACCGTGTATTCGGGATACCAACGGTAACCCGTCTCGATCATTACCCGGACTAACATAGCCGTATGACCGGTCACACTGATGCATCGGGTCAGGCGAACCACTTGGTTTTGATCACGAGTGGCCATCTGAAAGCACAACCATAATGCAAAGGCATTAGAATTTCTAGCAGAATTTGGACAGCATAACGGCTGTAAATGCTCAAGAAGAGTTTTGAGACATTTAGCAAAGAATTGCATAGACACTCAACAACATCATATCAAGGTTCTAGGTCCAACTTAACAGCATAACAGGGTAGTAGAACTGAACTAGGCTTGTAACCATCAAACCTAAAATGTACTACTGATTAGTAACACGTGAACCTGATAGAGAGAAGAGATCCTAGTCGTTAACCCCCGGTGGAAGAATGGACTGACTCAGATCAGAGTGCCATGAGGTAAAGGAGTAAAAAGAGCCTTACGTACCACCCCACAATCAATTCCCCTACATATAACTAAAGCATTTCTAGACTCAACATCGACCAGTTTGGCTTGGAGAACCTACAGGCAGTCCGGCTCTGATGCCAACGCTGTCAGGACCCCGACTCAATGTCACATCGATCTAGCCTGTAACACCTCATATCACTTTGCGGCCTCACGCACGGTATCCCCACGGGTGTTGCCTTACCTTTGCCCGGGACCGTTTGCGCCTTTTGGCTCATGTATATGATAGTGTCGCTAGCATCCATATGATAAGGAGCCCGGGCTGACATGACTAGTCGTAAACCCAAAGTGGCACGGACTTACAGGGACAGGCATCCATGACCCAGCATCGAACGTGTCGGTCATCAGCAAGTGAGTCTGGGCTGTAGCACTAGGCTAACAGGACTCCGGTAAACCGGGCTGTAGCGGGCTAACAGGACTCCGATACCCAATGCGTGACATTTCCCCGAAGGGACAGACACAGGAACGAAGAAGGACACATGCCGGCCAGCCTAAGTGTTCTGGAGCAGTAGCAAGCTACCATGGCTCAGTGGAAACACTAGGAGACATTTCCCGGTAAGAGAGGCTACTAAAGATAAACAACTAGATAGTCAGATCCCACACATACCAAGCATTTCAATCATACACACAATATGCTCGATATGTGAAAATACAACAAGGCATCACAACATGACTCTACAACACAAGTACTTTATTTAAAGGCTCAGAGAGCCATACATAGCATACAAGCAAGTACGGGTTGTATGACCCACATTCAAGTCATACAAGCATACAAGCCAACAGCGGAAGTAACTTGTCTGAGTACAGACAACTGGTAAAATAAAAGAGGCTTGGGTAAGCCTGGCTATACTACATGGTCCTTCACGAGCTCAGGATCACCACCTGGGCCTTAGTCTACTCATCGATGTCAACGTCTACGAAGAACCCGTCGGAAGGGGTTGTAGCATCTTTTAAAAAATGTAAATTAAAGCAACATGAGTACAAAGGTACTCAGCAAGACTTACATCAGATCCTACATACATGCACATTGCCAAGAAGGGTTGGTGGAGTTATTGCAGCAAGCCAGCTTTGACTCTTGGCTAAGCTATCCTACGAGACTCCAACTTGAAATAGTTTTGCGCACACGAGTCCACTACTCACCACTTCAATACACTACCGAGGATCCACCTCCGTCTTCCTACGGGAGAGCCATCCTCGGCACTCATGCTTATCTTGAGGCTTTTAGTAGTTTCCAGTTTACTTGTCTATGAACTGTATAGGCAACCAAGTAGTCCTTTACCGCGGACGCGGCTATTCGAATAGATTATGTTAACCCTGCAGGGGTGTACTTATTCATACACGCTCTCACCACTTACCGCCGTTTACACGACATGTACTCGGCAACCTTCAAGCGGAAGCCCAATGTGGGTGTCGGCCACGACCTACCTAGTCACCTAAGTCTCTAGTCCAGGTTTATCGCCTATTCGGGTTCCATCCGTGAGGAGATCCGGCCGGGGTTTCGCTCACAGCCCCAAACAATGTGAACAGGGTTCCAAGACACCTAACGGGTGCCCGGTATACCCGGCCATGTACCTACCGCATCACAGCCCACCCCTACGGTCAGCGCTGTCCACGACCTCCAGTAGGCTACAAACACCAGAAACTACTTGCAACTCCTGGATAGAGAACTAGGGTGAATAAGAAGTCGAGGGGGTCCATTGGTTTCGGGCCCAATGCATGGTAGTAGCTGATTCTTAAATCACACATACATATCTTAGTGCTTAAGGACGGCTTCAATGAAACAACCCACCATGTACTCCTACATGGCCTCTCATCGATACCTTTACCAAATCGTGTTCAACACATCACTCTCATACTAACACGATCATTTCACTCTAGCCCATCACCCAGATGAACCAGACCTGACACGACTCTAAGCATAGCAGGCATAGCAAGGTAGGAACAACATACACACATGGCTCAACCAACTCCTACACATGCTAGTGGGTTTCATCTAGTTACTGTGGCAATGACAGGTCATGCAGAGGAAATGGGTTCAACTACCGCAACACACAGCAGTTTGAATCGCGTTGTCTTAATGCAGTAAAAGAGAGCAGGAGAAAGAACATGGGATTGTATCGGTATGATCAAATGGTTGGTTGCTTGCCTGATGGGTCGATGCACTGATATTGCTCTTCGTTGGGGTAATCACGATACTCCTCAGGGGCAGGACCTGCCGCATAGAGCACCGATGCACAATCATCACCAAACAATATGCAACAATATGATGCATGCATGAGACATGGCAAAATGAGTGTGTTGGGCTAATGCAACTAAGACCAGATGGGTTTGAATCATTTTGAACCAAAGATTCCAAATTTCAAACTCATAAATGGCCCTTTAAAGTGCTTTATCTTGTTCTGCAATAAACAGCAGGTTAGCTTGATTAAACATGCATGAAACCATTACAGATGGATAGATTGGACTTTTCTGATCATTTTCATATATAACACTTTGCATTTGGAGCTACGGTTGATTTACTATGAATTTTTGAAGTTTAGATCATTTTCTGAAATTTATAAATCATTCTAGATTTATTTTAATTCCAGAAAAGGATTACTGCGTCAGCATGAGGTCATGCTGACCTCAGCAGGTCAACAGGCCGGTCCAGGTCAAACTGACTAGTGGGTCTCGCATGTCAGTAGTTAATTAACTAACTAAATTTAGTTAAATCTAAACTGGGTTAATTAGCAGAGGGGGCCCCACTTGTCATAGACTCAGGGGAGTCAACCTGGACCCACCCTGGTCAAAGTCAAGGTCAAACACGCCGATGTTTAGCCGTCGGCGAGGCCGAACGCGGCGGCGAGAGTGGTTTTGTGCATTCCGGTGACCAAATGGGCGGCGAAGAGCATCTACGTGTAGCTGGGACCGAGCCGCAGCTATTGGTGGTGGTGGTTGAGCTCGGGGTGGCCGGAGACGTCACCGGCGACGACTTTGGCGGTCGCCGGAGTCGGGTGAAGACGAATCCGAAGCTACGGGGCATGGCGAGGCACATGGTGAGGTGCGTTGGGCCCCTGGGGACGCGATGAGTGAGTTAGACATGGTGGGGTGGCCGGTGGTTAGCCGGAGACACGTCGGCGATGAGCTCCGCGGCGGCACGTGCGGGTGAGCTACGTGTGCTCGCGGTGGTGCACGAGAGCGAGAAAGGGAAGGGGGAAGAGGTAGCCAGGCTCACAGCGGTCTTGAGGAAGCAGACAACGCGGTCGGGGACGAGCTGGTGCGGCGGCGACGGCGAAAGGGATCTCCGGCGGTGGCGAGGTCGAACGAGGTCGAGGCAGTGGCTTCAGGGCAAGCGAGCGCTCGGGGCTCAGCTTGCTCGAAGGAGCGGAGGGCGGCGAAGCTTCTGGACACGGCGGCGCGGCGCGGGGTTGACGGAGAGCGCGACTACGGCGAGGGTGCGGCGGCGGTGGCGTCGGCCATGGCGCGGGAGAGCGAGGGAGAGGAGCTGGGGGGAGGAGCGGGTGTCTGCGGGGTCGGGGAGAGGGAGAGGGGTCGTTCCCCGTCAACAGCTGGACGAGGGGAGCGGCGAGGCGACGGGTAGCTGCGTGGCACGCATGCTGTGCTCGCCGTCGAGCAGCTGCCTGCCTGCCTTGCCAAGCCAAGCAGCTCGCTGGAGCGGTGGCTGGGCTGGGCCGGCAGGTGGGCCTGCTAGGTGGCGCCATGTAAGACTTTCCCTTTTTTCTGTTTTTATTTATTCTGTAGATTTGTTGCATTTCTAAAAATACTTAAGCAATTCCAAAAATCACCAAACTGCACCTGGTCCTTAGTTGGAATATTTCCAGCATGGAACATTTTAGTTTGGGATTATTTGAGCATTAAAATATTTTTATAAATTTTAAATGCCCAAATTCAAATACTTATGATTTAATTCAAGGACCTTAGGATGACCTAGAAAATTGTGCACCACTTTTGGCAGAGGTTTAGAACCAAGGCAAAGGTGATGAACATTTTAGAAGGGCATTTCAGGTTCATTGAAAATATTTTTAGTAAACCCTAGTTGGATTCAAAGGGGGCTGGGGGTTCTGTCATCCCCATTTCAAGTTTCTGTTGAAAGGAATAAACATGATGCAACACTCTAATGCATGAACTAGCTAGGGTGTGACAGAGGGCTTAGAGGCCAAGGAGGAGGATATGGTACCAGAGGGGTATGTGGCCCCTTTGCAGCCAGAGGCCATGATGTCTACTACGCAACTTGTTCTTGTGGACTTGTGTTGGGCCTCCAAGCGCAGAGTTTTGTAGGACAGTAGCAATTTCCCTTAAGTGGATGACCTAAGGTTTATCAATACGTTGGAGGCGTAGGATGAAGATGGTCTCTCTCAAACAACCCTGCAACCAAATAATAAAAAGTCTCTTGTGTCCCCAACATACCAAATACAATGGTAAATTGTATAGGTGCACTAGTTCAGCGAAGAGATGGTGATAAAAGTGTAGTAATGATGGTAGATATTGATTTTTGTAATAGGAACAATAAAAAAAAGCAAGGTAGCAAGTAACAAAAGTGAGCACAAACGGTATTGCAATGCTTGAAAATGAGGCCTAGGGTCCGTACTTTCGTTAGTGCACTCTCTCAACAATGCTAATATAATTGGATCATATAACCATCCCTCAACGTGTGATGAAGAATCACTCCAAAGTTCTTATCTAGCGGAGAACATAAGAAGAAATTGTTTGTAGGGTACGAAACCAACTTAAAGTTATTCTTTCCATTTGATCTATTCAAGATTTCGTACTAAAATAACGCAAAGTTATTCTTTCCGCTTGATCTATCCAAGAGTTTGTACTAAAATAACACCATATGATACACATCAACCAACTCTAATGTTACCTAGATACTCCAATGTCACCACAAGTATCCATGAGTTAATTATACGATACGCATCAAACAGTTTCAGATTCATAATATTTGATCCAACACGAAGAACCTCAAAGAGTGCCCCAAGATTTCGACCGGAGAAACAAGGACGAAAACGTGCATCAACCCCCATGCATAGATTACCCCAATGTCACCTCGGAAATCCGTGATTTGAGTGCCAAAACGTATATCAAGTGAATCAATATAATACCCCATTGTCACCACGGGTATTCATATGCAAAACATATATCAAGTGCTCTCAAATCCATAAAATTATTCAATCCGATAAAACAAAATCTCAAAGGGAAAACTCAATTCACAACAAGATAGAGAGCGGAAAACACCATATGATCCAACTATATTAACAAAGCCCACGATACATCAAGATCGTGACATCTCAAGAACACAAGAGAGAGAGAGAGACTAAACACATAGCTACTAGTACAAATCCTCAGCCCCGAGGGTGGACTACTCCCTCCTCATCATGGTGGCTGCCGGGATGATGAAGATGGCCACCGGTGATGATTTCCACCTCCGATAGGGTGCCAGAACGGGGTCTAGATTGGTTTTTCGTGGCTGTAGAGGCTTGCGGCAGCGGAACTTCTGATCTAGGGTTATTCTCGGGGTTTTTGGAATATTTTGGAATTTATAGGGTGAGGAGGCGGTGCAGGAAGCCACCAAGGTGGGCACAACCCACCAGGGCGCGCCTAGGCCCCCAGGTGGGTTGTGCCCCCCTCGGGGCACCCCTCGCCCATCAGGTGTCTTCTGGTCCAGAAAAATTCTCCAAAAGTTTCGCTTCGTTTGGACTCTGTTTGGTATTGATTTTCTGCAAAGTAAAAAACAAGAAAAAAAATAGCAACTGGCACTGGGCACTATGTCAATAGGTTAGTCTCAAAAAATGATATAAAGTTGCTATAAAATGGTTGTAAAACATCCAAAAATGATAATATGACAGCATGAATACTTCATAAATTATAGATACGTTGGAGACGTATCAGGCCACTCCTGACACTGATGCTCAATATGTTGAGGAGATGAAGGATAAACCAAAAAAAAACTGGAAGAGGAAGGTATATCCTACATCGGCAACGCGTCGGAGTGCGGGAGTTAAACAAAAGAAAAAAAATTCCATGATGAACTATGAAAGGGGTATTCTGGAATAGCAGAGGTCTAGCGGACTTGGCTAAAAGGAGATTCCTTAGCGATACATCAGTAGAACAAAAGTTAGATTTTATGGCTTTATTGGAGACGGGTAGAGCTAATTTCACCCCACAGTTTCTCAGCACCATTTCAAGGGGGGGGGGGGGGTTGATTTTGACTGGCACTGTCTACCTCCAAGGGGGAGATCCAGAGGGATACTACTTGGGGTGAAGTGCGAAACTTCAGAAGTGCTGAATGTGGTCCATGGTGATTTTACTGTCAAATTTCGTTTAAGGTTGAAATTGACGGCTTCCGATGGGCTTTGGTGGCCGTATATGGTGCAGCACAGCCAGAGCTTAAACCTAACTTCCTCACAGACCTTGTGAGAATTTGTGGGGATGAAAGGCTCCCCATTCTGGTTGGGGGAGATTTTAATATCATTAGAAGACAAGAGGAAAAAATAATGACAACTTCGATGGAAGATGGTCATTCATGTTTAATATGATAATTGAAAGTTTTGATTTGAGGGAGATTGACCTCACTGGTAGGTAATTCACATGGACCAATTCTTTGCCAATTCCTACTTATGAGAAATTGGACAGGGTTCTCACTAGTGTTGAGTGGGAACAAAAATTTCCACTGGTTACGGTTCAGGCCTTACATAGGGCCATCTTTGACCATACCCCACTACTGGTCGATTCGATTCCGGGGAAGCGACCCATATGGGAAACAAAAATACTTTCTCTTTCGAATGATGGTTTGAGAGGGAGGGCTTCATGGAGCTCATTGTGGCCGAATGGGCCAGCGACATGGGATGGTCTTCTAATATGGAGAGATGGCAAAACAAAATAAGACATTTGTGCCAGTTTTTGAGAGGCTAGGCAAACACCAAAGTGGTATCTATAAAGTGGAAAAGGAAAGATTGACACAAATTATTAATGAACTTGATGTGAAAGCGGAATACATCCTTCTTAATGCTTCTGAGAGAAGATATTAAGAATGAGGCCGGGAAGAAGTTGCAAGCCCTTATGAGAGAGGAGATGAAATGGGCGCTTAGAGCAAAGGTTTCTAAGATTGCCCAAGGGGATGATAATACACAATTCTTCCACATGATTCCTAGGTATTTTTTGAAAATCAACGTAAAGTTCCGTGGCATTTGGACTTTGTTTGGTAGGTATTTTCTGAAAATTCAAAAACATGCAGAAAACAACAACTGACACTAGTCACTAGGCCAATAGGTTAGTTCCATAAAAATCATATAAAAGTGCATTAAAACCATATAAAATATTGTAAACATGGCATGAACACTTCATAAATAATAGATACATTCGAGACGTATCAACTACTTCTTCGGTAGTTGTTCTCCTCTCTTACTGCTAGTGCTCCTTCAGTATCGCATGTAGCTTCTAGACCGACCCATTTCGTCTGTTTTTTTTTCATTCGTTGTGTTTTGTTCGGGTTCACTAACTTTCATTCAGTGGGTTTAGTTCGTGGTTTTCTTCTATTTTCTTTTATGTGTGGGTTTCTTCTCTGGTTTCGGCCTTTTTATTCGTTTTCTTTGTTTTTTATTTGTTCACTGGTTTTCTAGTTTTTCTTTTTTATGTTTTTTCCTTTTCTGCATTGTTTTCCTCTGTTTTTTGTGTTCTTTTCATTTTGATTTTCTTTTGTTTATTTCTTTGTGTTATTTTTTTCTACTCTATTATCTTTATATTTCTCTGTTTTTTGTTTCTTTCTTAGTTTTCAACAGTTTTCCTTGTTTGTCTTTGGATTTATTTTATTTTATTTATTTTTTCACGTTTACTCATGGGTGGTTTTCTTTGTTTCCGAGGTGTTTCTTTTGTTTATCTCTTCCATTTCTTTGGGTTTCAACTTTTTTCTTAAATACAAGTCCACAATTTCATACACATTTCTGTATCTTATGTATACACCAGGAATCTTTTTGTACATGCTTAATATTTTCTATATAGATGATTAATTTTTTGAAAAACTTATTGTTTAATGATTTTCATATATATTTACATTTTTCGTGTATGTTAGAAAAATTTTCAAATAAAATTTTGTCATTTTTAGAATATATGATTAACATGTGTTTGTACACGATCATCATTTTTAAAAAAAAATTGTTTTTATGTTAAAAAAGTTAAATACAAAGTCTACATATTTTTTATACATCAAGAATATTTGTTTTTACATTTTTCACATTTTCGGAATATATGATTTATTTTTTATGTACATTTGTGTTTGAGGATTACATTTTTCACACATTGTAAAACAAATTATACACCCAGAACATTTTTTTTATGCATGTTCAACATTTCTGGATTATTTGATTAACTCTTTTTGTACATAACCAACATTTTGAAGAATTTATTAAATTTTATTACTCTTTCTACATTTTTGTTATACATCAGGAACATTTTGTTGTACATGTTTAACATTTTTTAAACAAATTATTACAATTTTATAAAGATACATATTTTTGAATCTCTACTCATTTCTATAAACATTGTACATTTTTTGTATATATCAGGAACATATTATATAATTGTTTTCCAAATAAATGATTAATAATTCAAAAAATATATTTTTATGTCTAAATTTTTCCATACTCATTGCACAAATTTGTATGCATATTTTATATACATTGGAATCTTTTTTCCTACACACGTTTCACATTTTTCAACAATGCATGTAAAATATATTTTCGTGATACAAATGTTTAGACAAAAGGAAAAAAAGAAACCAAAGACGGAAAAAGGGTGAGAAAAACTCACAAAGATTAGGCAGCGCACACTCCCGCGCGCTTGGGCCAGCCTAGTATGGTGCTTGCTTCAGGCGAGCCCAGCATCGAACTCGAGTCGAGCCATGTGTTTTTCTAAGGGGCACGTCGACGCTGGTTCCTATTCGGCGCCCTCAGCACCGAATACAGGGTTAATCGTAGCAAAAAAGAAGTACCTGGGACAGCCATGTGTTTTTCTAGGGGACACGTCGACGCTGGTTCCTATTCGGCGCCCTCAGCACCGAATACAGGGTTAATCGTAGCAAAAAAGAAGTACCTGGGACAGCCATGTGTTTTTCTAGGGGACACGTCGACGCTGGTTCCTATTCGGCGCCCTCAGCACCGAATACAGGGTTAATCGTAGCAAAAAAGAAGTACCTGGGACAGCCATGTGTTTTTCTAGGGGACACGTCGACGCTGGTTCCTATTCGGCGCCCTCAGCACCGAATACAGGGTTAATCGTAGCAAAAAAGAAGTACCTGGGACAGCCATGTGTTTTTCTAGGGGACACGTCGACGCTGGTTCCTATTCGGCGCCCTCAGCACCGAATACAGGGTTAATCGTAGCAAAAAAGAAGTACCTGGGACAGCCATGTGTTTTTCTAGGGGACACGTCGACGCTGGTTCCTATTCGGCGCCCTCAGCACCGAATACAGGGTTAATCGTAGCAAAAAAGAAGTACCTGGGACAGCCATGTGTTTTTCTAGGGGACACGTCGACGCTGGTTCCTATTCGGCGCCCTCAGCACCGAATACAGGGTTAATCGTAGCAAAAAAGAAGTACCTGGGACAGCCATGTGTTTTTCTAGGGGACACGTCGACGCTGGTTCCTATTCGGCGCCCTCAGCACCGAATACAGGGTTAATCATAGCAAAAAAGCGAACCCGCGCCGTAGCGGTCCAGCGTGGTATGTGACAACCACACCGCCACTCAACGTTTTGTGAATAGTTATATTTTCTTACTTCTTTTGTTCCTTCTTTTCTTTTCCTTTCTTAATTTCTTATCCTTTCTTAATTTCTTTTTCTTTCTTCTTTACTTTTTTTCTTTTTTTCCCTTTTCTTTTTTTCCTTTTTCTTTTTTTCCTTTTTCTAATTCATAATGTTCATCGGATTTCATGAACTTGTTTTCAACTTTGATGAACTTTTTTCAAAATTTGACGAACTATTTTTCAAGTTCGATGAACCTTTGTCCAAATTCAATGAACTTTTTTCAAATGTAGTGAACTTTTTTCTAGTTCGGTGAACTTTTTTCAAATTCAATGAACTCATTTTTAAGTCAATGAACTTTTTTCAAATTTGATGATTTTGTTTTGAATTCGATGAACTTTTTTCAAAAAATCGATGAACTATTTCCAGATTCGGCGAACTTTTTTGAATTATTATGAACTTTTCTCAAATTTGATGAACTTTTATTATATTTTGCTGAACTTTTTTCAATTATGATGAACTTTGCTAAAATTCGATGAACTTTTTTGAGCGAATTGATGAACTTTTTTTAGATCGGTTAACTTTTTTTGAAAATTACGTGAACTCTTTTTATATTTTTTTTGAACTATTTAATCAAAATAGATTAACTTTTTCTTCATCCGTGAATTTTTTTCAAAAGTGATGAGCTTCTTTTAGATTTTGTGAACTTTTTTTAAATCCGTGAACTCCTTTTCAGAATCGATGAACTTTTTGAAAATCTGTGAATTCTTTTTCAAATAATTTATGCTGGGCCTGAGACAATGGTCCAATAGTTGTTTCCGAACATGTCTCGCGAAAGTGGACGAGGTGCAGTGGTTTGTGCGTTAGGTGCATCAGTGTACGCAAGCTGGTTGGATTCCCACATCTTGCAATTTGTTGTGCTGTTTTCACGTGTTTCTTTTTTTGACCATTTTTTCCTGTGCGCGAGGGATGCGGGGCCGGCCCATTATCGCTAGCCGAAGAGGAGCTCTCCACGTTGACCCAGGTATAGGCGCGGGAAAATCCTATTCGACGCACACTGCGTCAAACTGTCAGCGAATCGCACAGGTGACGCGACCTAGCGAACGACTTGGGCCAGCCCATCTGTAACTTACCTACAGTTTTCAGGTTCCGGTTTTGGGAACCTTCTAGTGGATTCCCAGCCTGTTTTTACCTGTTTTGGGAAGCCTCTAGAAGGTTCCTCAACCGGTTTAGAATTCTTTTTTCTCTGTTTTTCCTTTTCTGTCCTTTTTCTTTTTCTTTTCCTTTTTTCGTTTCCTTTTTCCTTTTTTCCTTTTCAAGTTAAATTTTTTTCAACAAATTTTTAGCAATTAAAAATGTTCGTATTCTTAAAACTTGTTTATTTTCAGATTTTGTTCCTATTTTCAAATTTTGTTCAGAAATTCCAAAAAAGTTTTACCATTTCAAAATTTGTTCACTTCATTTCCAAATATGTAAATATATTGAATTTTTTTAAAATTTTCTGAAAATGTTCGTATATCCTAATTTTGTACACAAATTCAAGAAATACAGGATTTCAGAAAATGTTCCTGCTTTAAAAATTGTTCACAAATTTAAAAAAGTTCCAGTTTCCAAAAATTGTTTACAAATTCAAAAATGTTAGGAGAATTTCATAAATTTTTCTTGTTTTGAATTATTTGTTCATTTTCAGACATGTTCGCATCTTTACAAAAAATGTTCATGTTTCCAAAACGTTGTTCACAAATTCCAAAATGTTAGGCCAATTTCATAAATTGTTCATGTTTTCCAAATTTCAAAAAATGTTGGTATGTTTTCAAAAAGTTTTGCGGATGCTTTTGTTCATTGTTTTCACACCGTTTAAAAAAATGTTCGAGAATTAAAAAATTGTTCCCATTTTCCATAATTGTTCACAAGTTGCGAAAGATATCCATGTTTTCATTTTTTTCTGGATTTTCAAAAAATGTCCCACTATCATAAATTGTTTGCAAGTTTCGAAAAATGTTTGTGGTTTCAATTTTTTTAGGAATTTCAAAATATGCTTGCATCTCCAAATTTTGTTTTGGAATTTGGCAAAATGTCCTGTTCCAACAAATCTTCATGATTTTCAAAAAAAGTTCCTGTTTCTTGAAAAACAGTTTTGGAAAAAAATTCAGAAATTTGGAAAGAGTTTGTGTTTCGTAGAACATTCCATTTTTTGACATAAAATGTTTGGAACGTCAAATTTTGTTAATTCTTTTGAAATACGTTCGGGGTTCAAAATTAAATCCTTTTTTAAATAAAAATTTAAAGATGTGCGCTGATATTTTGAAAAATTGTTCCTAAGTAAAAAATAACTCCAAAAATTTTGTTCTTATTTTTTGAAGACTATTTTTTTGTCAAAATCTGTTTGAAATTCCAAATTTTGTGCTTTTTTTCAAAGACTATTTTGGAATTTTAAATTTTGTTCACATTTCTTCAAAAACTATTTCGTGTGTTTTCGAAATGTGTTCAAAATTTCAAAAATATATATGCTACTGTACATGCACAGAAAATAACATCCAAATGGGAATATCCTGCAAAGGTAAGTTGCTAAATATGTTTGCGATGCGTTTCTCTTCACACGTGGCCATTTACTCTAGTGGTAGGCACCGCTATGGAGCAGAGAGACGCGGCATGCATCTCCTTTGATTTTTTGATTTTTACTGCTGTTAACTACTGGCGGTGTGTCTCAGTGGGCCGGCTCAACCATACGGCTCCTGTGTGCGTCGCGCTCCGTATTCGCCGCAGAATGCGGCGGATAGGAGGTCCCATAGGCGCGGCCGAGAACTTCTATTCAGTGTGCTGATCACTAGAGGATACGCAGCGGGCATCCCTCGCTCCCGAGCGTGCCTGTTTGGGTTAGCCCATTTGCGGGACCAACTAATTATTTTAAGTTTTTTCACTTTCTTTTTCTTTAATGTGTTTTTTCTATTCTAAATGATTTGGGATTACAAAATTTCATTTTGTTTTAAAATGTGTATTCTATAAAAATGTTCAAGAAATCATAAAATATTCGCGTATTGAAAAAATGTTCACATATTTAAAAAATGTTTGGGAAATAGAATGTTGTTCGTGATTTTGAAAAAAACGTTCGTGTATTAGAAGATGTTATGAAATTGAACAAATGTTAGCAAATTCAAAATTTGTTCTTGATTTTGTAAAAATGTCCATGAATTACAAAAAAAAATCATCAATTCGGAAAATGTTTGGGATAAAATATTTATGTACTAGAGAAATGTTCATGCATTTAAGAAAATATCAACAAAACCAAAAAACAATTTTCTTGAATTACAAAAATTATTTCCCCAATTCAAAAAAGTGTTCATCGATTAAAAAAATGTTTGCGGATTCAAAACAAATGTTCACAGGTTCCAAAAAGATGTTCACTTTTTTCGAAAATGTTTGAGTATTTGTGTTAAATTTTCATCAATATAAAAATGTTCGCAAATTTATAAAAAAATGTTCACAAATTTAAATTTTTTCCATCAATATCAAAATGTTCGCAAATTTATAAAAAAAACGTTCGCAAAAATCGCCGGCCGTTGGCGATTGTTGGGGAACGTAGTAATTTCAGAAATTTTCCTACGCACACGCAAGATCATGGTGATGCATAGCAACAAGAGGGGGAGTGTATCTTCATACCCTTGAAGATCGCTAAGCGGAAGCGTTTATCAACGTGGTTGATGTAGTCGTACGTCTTCACGATCCGACCGATCCAAGTACCGAACGCACGGCACCTCCGAGTTCAGCACACGTTCAGCTCGATGACATCCTCGCCTTCTCGATCCAGCAAGACGGGCGAAGTAGTAGATGAGTTCCGGCAGCACGACGGCGTGATGACGGTGTCGGTGAAGAACAATCTCCGCAGGGCTTGGCCTAAGCACTACGGAAACTATGACGGAGGATAAACTAGAGGGGGCGGGGTTGCCGGCACACGGCTTGGTGTTTCTTGATGTCTCTTTGGTGCTAGCCCTGCCCCTCTATTTATATGTTGAAACTTGGAGTAAAAGCCTCCACAAAGTCGGTTTCACCCGAAAGGCAAGAGTCCTTCTCGGACTCCAGGGCCAGACGCCAGGGTTCCCGGCGTCAGGACCCAGACGCCAGGGACCCTGGCGTCTGGCCCCTGGACTCCGCAAAACTTCCTTTTGCGCTTTCCAAAAACCTTGTGGGCTTTCCCCTTTGGCCCAAATAACGTGTTCTCGTACCCAAACATTTCGGGAAACATCCGGAACCTCTTCCGGTGAATTCCGGAACCCTTCCGGAGATCAAACACTATTATCCCATATATCAAACTATATCTCCGGACCATTCCGGAGTTCCTCGTCATGTCCATGATCTCATCCGGGACTCCGAACAACATTCGGTTACCAACATACATAACTCATATAATACTATATCGTCAACGAAACGTTAAGCGTGCGGATCCTACGGGTTCGAGAACTATGTAGACATGACCGAGACACGTTTCCGGTCAATAACCAATAGCTGGACCTGGATGCCCATATTGGCTCCCACATATTCTACGAAGATTTTTATCGGTCAAACCGCATAACAACATACGTTGTTCCCTTTGTCACCGGTATGTTACTTGCCCGAGATTCGATCGTCGGTATCTCAATACCTAGTTCAACCTCGTTACCGACAAGTCTCTTTACTCGTTCCATAATACATCATCCCGCAACTAACTCATTAGTTGCAATGCTTGCAAGGCTTTAAGTGATGTGCATTACCGAGTGGGCCCAGGATACCTCTCCGACAATCGGAGTGACAAATCCTAATCTCGAAATACGCCAACCCAACAAGTACCTTCGGAGACACCTATAGAGCACCTTTATAATCACCCAGTTACGTTGCGACGTTTGGTAGCACACAAAGTGTTCCTCCGGTAAACGGGAGTTGCATAATCTCATAGTCATAGGAACATGTATAAGTCATGAAGAAAGCAATAGCAACATACTAAACGATCGTGTGCTAAGCTAACGGAATGGGTCATGTCAATCACATCATTCTCCTAATGATGTGATCCCGTTAATCAAATGACAACTCATGTCTATGGCTAGGAAACATAACCATCTTTGATCAACGAGCTAGTCAAGTAGAGGCATACTAGTGACAATCTGTTTGTCTATGTATTCACACATGTATTATGTTTCCAGTTAATACAATTCTAGCATGAATAATAAACATTTATCATGAAATAAGGAAATAAATAATAACTTTATTATTGCCTCTAGGGCATATTTCCTTCAGTCTCCCACTTGCACTAGAGTCAATAATCTAGTTCACATCGTCATGTGATTAATACCCATAGTTACTAGAGTCACCAATATTCACATCTGTATGTGGTTAATACCCATAGTTCACATCGTTATGTGATCAACACCCAAAGGGTTTACTAGAGTCAATAATCTATTTCACATCGCTATGTGATTAACACCCAAAGAGTACTAAGGTATGGTCATGTTTTGCTCATGAGAAAAGTTTAGTCAATGGGTCTGTCACATTCAGAGCCGTATGTATTTTGCAAATATTCTATGTCTACAATGCTCTGCACGGAGCTACTCTAGCTAATTGCTCCCACTTTCAATATGTATCCAGATTGAGACTTAGAGTCATCTGGATTGGTGTAAAAGCTTGCACGATGTAACTCTTTACGACGGGCTCTTTTTATCACCTCCATAATCGAGAAACATCTCCTTAGTCCTCACTAAGGATATTCTTGACCGCTGTCTAGTGATCTACTCTTAAATCAAAATTGTATTCCTTTGCCAAACTCAGAGCAAGGTATACAATAGGGGTCTGGTACACATCATAGCATACTTTATAGAACCTATGACTGAGGCATAGGGAATGACTTTTCATTCTCTTTCTATTTTCTGCCATGGTTGGGTCTTGAGTCTTACTCAACTTCACACCTTGCAACACAGGCAAGAACTCCTTCTTTGACTGTTCCATTTTGAACTATTTCAAAAATTTATCAAGGTATGTACTCATTGAAAAATCTTATCAAGCGTCTTGATCTATCTATATAGATCTTGATGCTCAATGTGTAAGTAGCTTCACCGAGGTCTTTCTTTGAAAAACTCCTTTCAAACACTCCTTTATGCTTTGCAGAATAATTCTACATTATTTCCGATCAACAATATGTCATTCACATATACTCATCAGAAAGGCTGTAGTGCTCCCACTCACTTTCTTGTAAATACAGGCCTTTCCAAAAGTCTGTATAAAACCATATGCTTTGATCAACTCATCAAAGCGTATATTCCAACTCCGAGATGCTTGCACTAGTCCATTGATGGATCGCTGGAGCTTGCACATTTTGTTAGCACCTTTCGGATCGACAAAACCTTCTAGTTGCATCATATACAACTCTTCTTCCAGAAATCCATTCAGGAACACAATTTTTGATATCCATTTGCCAGATTTCATAAAATGTGGCAATTGCTAACATGATTCGGACAGACTTAAGCATCGATACGAGTGAGAAAATCTCATTGTATTCAACACCTTAAACTTATCGAAAACCTTTTTGCGACAAGTCGAGCTTAGTAGATAGTAACACCACTATCAGTGTCCGTCTTCCTCTTGAAGATCCATTTATTTAACATGGCTTGCTGATCATCGAGCAAGTCAATCAAAGTCCATACTTTGTTCTCATATATGGATTATATCTCAGATTTTATGGCCTCAAGCCATTTTGCGGAATCTGGGCTCATCATCGTTTCCTCATAGTTCGTAGGTTCATCATGGTCTAGTAACATGACTTCCAGAACACGATTACTGTACCACTCTGGTGCGGATCTTACTATGGAAGACCTACAAGGTTTGGTAACAACTTGATCTGAAGTTTCATGATCATCATCATTAACTTCCTCACTAATTGGTGTAGGAATCACTGGAACTGATTTCTATGATGAACTACTTTCCAATAAGGGAGAAGGTACAATTACCTCATCAAGTTCTACTTTCCTCCCACTCACTTCTTTCGAGAGAAACTCCTTCTCTAGAAAGGATCCATCTTAGCAACGAATAACTTGCCTTCGGATCTGTGATAGAAGGTGTACCCAATAGTTACCTTTGGGTATTCTATGAATACGCACTTCTCCGATTTGGGTTCGAGCTTATCAAGTGAAAACTTTTTCACATAAGCATCGCAGCCCCAAACTTTAAGAAATGACAACTTTGGTTTCTCGCCAAACCACAGTTCATAAGGCGTCGTCTCAACGGATTTTGATGGTGCCCTATTTAAAGTGAATGCACCTGTCTCTAATGCATAGCCCCAAAACGATAGTGGTAAATCGGTAAGAGACATCATAGATTGCACTATATCCAATAAAGTACGATTATGACGTTCGGACACACCATAACGCTGTGGTGTTCCATGTGGCGTGAGCTGTGAAACTATTCCACATTGTTTTATATGAAGGCCAAACTCGTAACTCAAATATTCTTCTTCACGATCAGATCGTAGAAACTTTATTTTCTTGTTACGATGATTTTCCACTTCACTCTGAAATTCTTTAAACTTTTCAAATGTTTCAGACTTGTGCATCATTAAGTAGATATACTCATATCTTCTCAAATCATCTTGTGAAGGTCAGAAAATAACGATACCCACCATGAGCATCAATACTCATTGGATCGCATACATCGGTATGTATTATTTCCAACAAGTCAGTAGCTCGTTCCATTGTTCTGAAGAATGGAGTTTTAGTCATCTTGCCCATACGGCACGGTTCGCAAGCATCAAATGATTCATAACCAAGTGATTCCAAAAATCCATCTTTATGGAGTTTCTTCATGCGCTTTACACCGATATGACCCAAACGGCAGTGCCACAAATAACTTGCACTATCATTATTAACTTTGCATCTTTTGGCATCAATATTATGAATATGTGTATCACTACGATCGAGATCCAATAAACTATTTTCATTGGGTGTATGACCATTGAAGGTTTTATTCATGTAAACAGAACAACGATTATTCTCTAACTTTAAATGAATAACCATATTGCAATAAACATGATCAAATCATATTCATGCTCAATGCAAACGCCAAATAACATTTATTTAGGTTTAACACTAATCCTGAAAGTATAGGGAGTGTGCGATGATGATCATATCAATCTTGGAACTACTTCCAACACTCATCGTCACCTCACCCTCAACTAGTTTCTGTTTATTATGCAACTCCCGTTTCGAGTTACTACTCTTAGCAACTGAACCAGTATCAAATACCAAGGGGTTGCTATAAACACTAGTAAAGTACACATCAATAACATGTATATCAAATATACCTATGTTCACTTTGCCATCCTTCTTATCCGCCAAGTACTTGGGGTAGTTCCACTTCCAGTGACCAGTCCCTTTGCAGTAGAATCACTTAGTCTTAGGCTTAGGTCCAGACTTGGGCTTCTTCATTTGAGCAGCAACTTGCTTGCTGTTCTTCTTGAAGTTCCCCTTCTTCCCTTTGCCCTTTTTCTTGAAACTAGTGATCTTGTCCATCATCAACACTTTGATGTTTTTCTTTGATTTCTACCTTCGCCGATTTTTGCATCGCGAAGAGCTTGGGAATTGTTTTCATCATCCCTTGCATATTATAGTTCATCACGAAGTTCTACTAACTTGGTGGTGGTGACTAGAGAATTCTGTCAATCACTATCTTATCTGGAAGATTAACTCCCACTTGATTCAAGCGATTGTAGTACCCACACAATCTGAGCACATGCTCACTAGTTGAGCGATTCTCCTCCATCTTTTAGCTATATAACTTGTTGGAGACTTCATATCTCTCAACTCGGGTATTTGCTTGAAATATTAACTTCAACTCCTGGAACATCTCATATGGTCCATGACGTTCAAAACGTCTTTGAAGTCCCGATTCTAAGCCATAAAGCATGGTGCATAAAACTATCAAGTAGTCAACATATTGAGCTAGCCAAACGTTCATAACGTCTGCATCTGCTCCTGCAATAGGTCTGTCACCTAGCGGTGCATTAAGGACATAATTCTTCTGTGCAACAATAAGGATAAACCTCAGATCACGGATCCAATCCGCATCATTGCTACTAACATCATTCAACACAATTTTCTCTAGGAACATATCAAAATAAACATATGAAAGCAACAACGCAAGCTATTGATCTACAACATAATTTGCAAAATACTACCAGGACTAAGTTCATGATAAATTTAAGTTCAATTAATCATATTACTTAAGAACTCCCACTTAGACAGACATCTCTCTAGTCATCTAAGTGATCACGTGATCCAAATCAACTAAACCATGTCCGATCATCACGTGAGATGGAGTAGTTTTCAATGGTGAACATCACTATGTTGATCATATCTACTATATGATTCACGTTCGACCTTTCGGTCTTCATGTTCCGAGGCCATATCTGTTATATGCTAGGCTCGTCAAGTTTAACCTGAGTATTCTGCGTGTGCAACTGTTTTGCACCCGTTGTATTTGAACGTAGAGCCTATCACACCCGATCATCACGTGGTGTCTCAGCACGAAGAACTTTCGCAAACGGTGCATACTCAGGGAGAACACTTCTTGATAATTTTTAGTGAGAGATCATCTTAAAATGCTACCGTCAATCAAAGCAAGATAAGATGCATAAAGGATAAACATCACATGCAATCAATATAAGTGATATGATATGGCCATCATTATCTTGTGCTTGTGATCTCCATCTCCGGTGCACCGTCGTGATCACCATCGTCACCGGCGCGACACCTTGATCTCCATCGTAGCATCATTGTCGTTACGCCATCTATTGCTTCTACGACTATCGCTACCGCTTAGTGATCAAGTAAAGCAATTACAGGGCGTTTGCATTTCATACAATAAAGCGACAACCATATGGCTCCTGCCAGTTGCCGATAACTTCGGTTACAAAACATGATCATCTCATACAATAAAATATAGCATCACGTCTTGACCATATCACATCACAACATGCCCTGCAAAAACAAGTTAGACGTCCTCTACTTTGTTGTTGCAAATTTTACGTGGCTACTACGGGCTGAGCAAGAACCGTTCTTACCTACGCATCAAAACCACAACGATAGTTCGTCAAGTTAGTGCTGTTTTAAGCTTCTCAAGGACCAGGCGTAGCCACAGTCGGTTCAACTAAAGTTGGAGAAACTGACACCCGCCAGCCACCTGTGTGCAAAGCACGTCGGTAGAACCAGTCTCGCGTAAGCGTACGCGTAATGTCGGTCTTGGCCGCTTCATCCAACAATACCGCTGAACCAAAGTATGACATGCTGGTAAGCTGTATGACTTGTATCGCCCACAACTCACTTGTGTTCTACTCGTGCATATAACATCTACGCATAAAACCAGGCTCGGATGCCACTGTTGGGGAACGTAGTAATTTTAGAAATTTTCCTACACACACGCAAGATCATGGTGATGCATAGCAACAAGAGGGGGAGTGTATCTTCATACCCTTGAAGATCGCTAAGCGGAAGCGTTTATCAACGCGGTTGATGTAGTCGTACGTCTTCACGATCCGACCGATCCAAGTACCAAACGCACGGCACCTCCGAGTTCTACACACGTTCAGCTCGATGACGTCCTCGCCTTCTCGATCCAGCAAGACGGGCGAAGTAGTAGATGAGTTCCGGCAACACGACGGCGTGGTGACGGTGTCGGTGAAGAACAATCTCCGCAGGGCTTGGCCTAAGCACTAAGGAAACTATGACGGAGGATAAACTAGAGGGGACGGGGTTGCCAGCACACGGCTTGGTGTTTCTTGATGTCTCTTTGGTGCTAGCCCTGCCCCTCTATTTATATGTTGAGCCTTGGGGTCGAAACTTGGAGTAAAAGCCTCCACAAAGTCGGTTTCACCCAAAAGGCAAGAGTCCTTCTCGGACTCCAGGGCTAGACGCCAGGGTTCCCGGCGTCTGGACCCAGACGCCAGGGACCCTGGCGTCTGGCCCCTGGACTCCGCAAAACTTCCTTTTGTGCTTTCCAAAAACCTTGTGGGCTTTCCCCTTTGGCCCAAATAACGTGTTCTCATACCCAAACATTTCGGGAAACATCCGGAACTTCTTCTGGTGAATTCCGGAACCCTTCCGGAGATTAAACACTATTATCCCATATATCAAACTTTATCTCCGGACCATTCCGGAGTTCCTCGTCATGTCCATGATCTCATCCGGGACTCCGAACAACATTCGGTTACCAACATACATAACTCATATATGAAGGAAATATGCCCTAGAGGCAATAATAAAGTTATTATTTATTTCCTCATATCATGATAAATGTTTATTATTCATGCTAGAATTGTATTAACCGAAAACATGATACATGTGTGAATACATAGACAAAAACATATAGTCACTAGTATGCCTCTACTTGGCTAGCTCATTGATCAAAGATGGTTATGTTTCCTGACCATAGACATGTGTTGTCATTTGATTAGTGGGATCACATCATTAGAAGAATGATGTGATTGACATGACCCATTCCGTTAGCCTAGCACATGATCGTTTAGTATATTGCTATTGCTTTCTTCATGACTTATACATGTTCCTGTAACTATGAGAATTATGCAACTCCCGTTTACCAGAGGAACACTTTGGGTACTACCAAACGTCACAACGTAACTGGGTGATTATAAAAGAGTACTGCAGGTGTCTCCGAAGGTACATGTTGAGTTGGCGTATTTCGAGATTAGGTTTTGTCACTCCGATTGTCGGAGAGGTATCTCTGGGCCCTCTCGGTAATGCACATCATTATAAGCCTTGCAAGAAATGTAATGAAATGAGTTGGTTACGGGATGATGTATTACGGAACGAGTAAAGAGACTTGCCGGTAACGAGATTGAACTAGGTATTGGATACCGACGATCAAATCTCGGGCAAGTAACATACCAATGACAAAGGGAACAACGTATGTTGTTATGCGGTTTGACCGATAAAGATCTTCGTAGAATATGTAGGAACCAATATGGGCATCCAGGTCCCGCTATTGGTTATTGACCGAGAATAGTTCCAGGTCATGTCTACATAGTTCTCGAACCCGTAGGGTCCGCACGCTTAACGTTACGATGACAGTTTTATTATGAGTTTATAAGTTTTGATGTACCGAAGTTTGTTCGGAGTCCCGGATGTGATCGCAGACATGATGAGGAGTCTCGAAATGGTCGAGACATAAAGATTGATATATTGGAAGCCTATGTTTGGACATCGGAATGGTTCCGGGTGAAATTGGGATTTTACCGGAGCACCGGGGGGTTACCGGAACCCTCCCGGGGGTTAATGGGCCTTAGTGGGCCATGAGGGAGAAGAGGAAGGGCCGGCCAGGGCAGGCCACGCGGCCCCTCCCCCCTTAGTCCAAATAGGACAAGGAAGGGGGGGGGGCCCTTTCCTCTTTCCCCTCCCCCCTTTCCTTCTCCACCAAGGCAAGAGGGGGGAGTCCTACTCCCGGTGGGAGTAGGACTCCTCCAGGCGCACCCCTAGGGGGCCGGCCGCACCTCCCCCCTCCCTCCTTTATATACAGGGGCAGGGGGGCACCCCAAAGACACACAAGTTGATCTACGGATCGTTCCTTAGCCGTGTGCGGTGCCCCCCTCCACCATATTCCACCTCGGTCATATCGTCGCGGAGTTTAGGCGAAGCCTTGCGCCGGTAGAACATCATCATCGTCACCACGCCGTCGTGCTGACGGAACTCATCCCCGACACTTTGCTGGATCGGAGTCCGGGGATCGTCATCGAGCTGAACGTGTGCTGAACTCGGAGGTGCCGTACGTTCGGTACTTGGATCGGTCGGATCGTGAAGACGTACGACTACATCAACCGCGTTGTCATAACGCTTCCGCTTACGGTCTACGAGGGTACGTGGACATACACTCTCCCCTCTTGTTGCTATACCATCACCATGATCTTGCGTGTGCGTAGGAATTTTTTTGAAATTACTACGTTCCCCAACAATATAATACTATATCGTCAACGAAACGTTAAGCGTGCGGACCCTACGGGTTCGAGAACTATGTAGACATGACCGAGACACGTTTCCGGTCAATAACCAATAGCGGGACCTGGATGCCCATATTGGCTCCCACATATTCTACGAAGATCTTTATCGGTCAAACCGCATAACAACATACGTTGTTCCCTTTGTCACCGGTATGTTACTTGCCCGAGATTCGATCGTCGGTATCTCAATACCTAGTTCAACCTCGTTACCGACAAGTCTCTTTACTCGTTCCATAATACATCATCCCGCAACTAACTCATTAGTTGCAATGCTTGCAAGGCTTTAAGTGATGTGCATTACCGAGTGGGCCCAGGATACCTCTCCGACAATCGGAGTGACAAATCCTAATCTCGAAATACGCCAACCCAACAAGTACCTTCGGAGACACCTATAGAGCACCTTTATAATCACCCATTTACGTTGTGACGTTTGGTAGCACACAAAGTGTTCCTCCGGTAAACGGGAGTTGCATAATCTTATAGTCATAGGAACATGTATAAGTCATGAAGAAAGCAATAGCAACATACTAAACGATCGTGTGCTAAGCTAACGGAATGGGTCATGTCAATCAGATCATTCTCCTAATGATGTGATCCCGTTAATCAAATGACAACTCATGTCTATGGCTAGGAAACATAACCATCTTTGATCAACGAGCTAGTCAAGTAGAGGCATACTAGTGACAATCTGTTTGTCTATGTATTCACACATGTATTATGTTTCCGGTTAATACAATTCTAGCATGAATAATAAACATTTACATGAAATAAGGAAATAAATAATAACTTTATTATTGCCTCTAGGGCATATTTCCTTCAGCGATGTCCTGGAAGTAGGCGGTATTGGCATCCCCCTTGAGGACCCAATTCTGCGTACCTCGCAAGCGCCAGTATGCCTCCTCATCCGTGTAGATGACCGTGAGTTGGTCCTCCAGATCGTACCTAAGCATCCATTCCTTGACCGAGAGGCCCGCGGCATCAGCGCGGAGATCGAGGGACTGGATGGCCTCTAGTAGAGCTTTCTTTTGCTCCCGGATGTCTCGGCCCATGTTGGCACCCCATCCTTTCATGAATTGCCGCGATCGCTTTGCACAAAAGTGCCAGGAGTCAACGACCGAGAGGGAGCGATGGGGGGCTTCGCGCGCCTCGCGCCACCGTGCGACCATAGCAGCGGCAAACCCAGGCTGGTTCAACCAGAAGGTTTCGAATCGGAAGCGGGGCGACAGGGGGATGATCGTTCTCCGAAGAGAGGAAGAGAGGGACGTGATCGGAACCAATCCGTGTAATCGCCCGAAGCGATGCTAGGGGGCAACGAATGTCCCACTCAGGAGATGCAAAGACCCTGTCGAGGACTGAACGGGTCGGATCCGCTTGGCGGTTGGTCCAAGTATACCTGGCACCAACCCTATCTAGCTCGCGAAGCCCCATGTCCGCGATGCAATCATTGAACATCTGAACATGTAACTTTATACACATAGAGAAGTACACAATAAAGCATATATCATTATGATTTGTTTTTTCCGACCTATAAGATAGTGAAAATTGTTATGTGTTTTTTTGTTTGTTTGTTCGGCGTTTCAAATAGTACAAATAAGAAATCTGTTCTAGAGCATGGCGTTTCTCCACACGAGTTCATATGCTCCCGCTTGAACAGTAAATTTGAAAGAATAGAAAAAAGCCTGAATTTTTGTGGCATCAAAGATGTTCGTGTTCTAGGTGCCTACATTTGTTTATGGAGAAATGACATCCGAGAAGCTATATACAAATAAAAAATGATGCACCAACATGCTTGCTTTTGAATTTACTATTCATTTTTTGGGAATCTAAATCACTAGACTTATAACATGGCCATTAAATGCAAAACTTGCGCAAGTGCTTGACTTTGCGAGTCACTTTAAATAGAATTTTAGAAGTTCTCAAGATGCTATATTGTACAGTTAACTGGAACACATAGGATTCCATCGCAGTATGAGTTGCTGAGCTTTAACAGCTGGCCCCTAACTTGTAGATCTAGATCACTGGACTTTATAATGGCCATTAAATGCTAAACTTGTTTAAGTGCTTGACTTTGCAGCGTCACTTTAAATACTATTTTAGAAGTCCTCAAGATTGACCATCGTGAATGTAAAATGTACACATTTAGAAATATTAAAACTAGTTTGAGTTTAAGCAAAAAACAAAACAAAAACAAACTAGTTGCCCTACGTGGGTGCAGCTACCATGCCTCAAATTGTTGAAAACATGTAACAATCTAATAGCACAGCCGAAGACACTACAAAACTACAATACTCCATTATTATTTCGAACCTATTGCAAAAATAATGGATCCTAATACTAATGCAGTAATATGACCTTAATTATAGAATATGAAAGTAGTGGGTGAGATGCACCTTTTACTTCTTATTTTGCAGTATAAGGTTCTTTGTCTTTACCTGTAAATTTATCAAGCAATTTTATAATAATAGATCACGTAGCTTGATTTTTCCTTTTGTTTTGTTTGTTGAGAGGAGTATGATTAGTTGCTTCAAGTAGGTCGTGAACTCCCAACCAATCAAGTGTCAACTTAGTTAGTTAATCTAGGTCAGTGTGTACTAGCTTATGTTGGTAACTCGAGGTCAAATAAAATACGAGTCAGAAATCTCTCATAGAGCATGGCGTTTCTACACATGAGTTCATATGCTCCCGCATGAACAAAATATGTGAAGAACGAAAAAAAAAAACTGAAAATTTTGGCATCAAAGATGTTTGAGTGTTCTAGGCGTCTGCAAAAAATTGTGGAGAAATGACATCTGAGGAGCTATATACAAACAAACATTGATGCTCCAACATGCTTGCTTTTTGGAGGGCAGTTTTTTGTGTGTGTAGAGCTCGGACGCGCAATTATGCTGCCTCGGACGCGCAGGTTTTGGTAGTTACTGTTCTATATGTGCTCAATGCCAAAACAGAACCTCGGCATCCAACAAAAATATATTTAGACATGACACAACCGATCCGCTGATCCTGCCACGCCATTCAAACCATGAGCATGTTCAGTACTAACAACTCAATTTCATGTGGGCAATTTCATGATCAGCAAAACGCAAGGGAAACACACTGCTTTCCTCCCCAGTTTATATCTCACACGGATAAAAATACTATGTGCTTGGTTGCATCTCTTTACATTGAATACAAGCAAATACAAACACTACGGTAGGCAGTTCTTAAACGAAAAAAGCAAGCCACTTTTCCTAGGAGAGATATAAAACCCAATCGCGTATCTTTACATTGAATGGTCTGAAACCTCATTCATAAAGTCAATGCATTCGGCATAAACTTATCAAGCTACCGTAAATGAATGCATAATTGGCAAAAGGTCAGCAAACACATATGCTCAAGTCGTATTTCAAGCAGAGATTGCGGATTTGAAGCCCCTCCGATCTGGCCTTCTATATCTGATTACTGGAGCAAGGAAATCTTCAGGGATTTACTCTCTTCAGCTTCAGCAATTCTGCATGCATAGAATTGCATAGAATTTCTGCTAGCAGTAGACGGCAAAAGAAATCTCGAGACAATAACATATAGATAGTACTGTCTTTTCTTCAGATTCAAAAATAGATTAATACATCTGAGGTAGCATAGATTATTGTATATCTTCAAGCGTATCACATTTTCTAAAGCTGATTTATCTTTTATCTCTTTGAAAGCTGCAGCAAGTAAACAACCGACATTGGACAGTCTCTTCTAAATATTCGTGTTCGATGTGTATGACCAATACTCCTTGACCAGCTCCTGGAAGAGAGATCCTTCAGTTTCCATGAGCTTTGTAGGTTTCTCAAACTCCACTACTTTCCCTGGAAGTGTTCATATATGGTTCATTAGTATGCGAAAGGCACACAATACATGTGGCTTCAAGTATACTCCATATTAGTTGCTTCAGATCAATAAGGTGGCGAGTTCTATAATCAGGTTACTATATTAAGTTAGAAATAAGACAAACATACCATCACTCATTGCAAGTACCATATCACAGTCCATAACTGTTGGTATACGGTGTGCAACTGTAATAACGGTGCAATGTTTGAATTCTGTCCGGATTGTTTTCTGAAGGACAGCATCTGTGGCATTGTCTATAGAGGCTGTTGCTTCATCAAGAACTAAGATGCAGCATCTTCTCAAAAGTGCGCGTCCCAGACAGAAGAGCTGCCTTTGACCCATACTCCAGTTCGACCCGTCTTCCACAACTATTAAGACAAGATCTTGATCAATACTATGAATGAGATAGTTCCAAACATCTTGCTAGCAAAAGGATATAGCTAATATGTCTAGGACTACTAACATTTTGACATATTTATTGTCACATCTCACATGTATTTTCACACCTATTTTCAATTTCTGAAATAATTAATTAGGGCAGAGTTTTCTGTTTAGCCAATTCATTACTTTAAAAAATGAACCACATAAACCAAAAAATAGATGAAGTGAAGTTTCCTACCATGTGAATCCAATCCCTGTTCCTTCTCCCGGACAGCTTCAATAAGTTGACATTTGTCAAGAACCTGCAGCATAATTAACAAATAGAGTAACTACTTTAGTGATTCCTTTTGAAATGTATATATGACATAAACTCAGAAAGGGGGGGGGGGGGCACTAAACCTAGCTTAGCTTCAAAACATGTGGCCATCACCTTTTTGGGTGCCTATTTTTTCAATCAGTGAAGAGTTGTCTAGTTCCTCCTAGGCAATCTAGTTTTTCTATGAGAGAGGCTACTTGTCATTTCAGATTCCTCTAATTCAATTTATCTGCCCAATTTTTTTAATGTCCTCGACTTTCTGAATCTGTGAGGTATATATCGAAGTAAGTGATCTGAATTGCGACAGTACTAAAAGAGGACTGCATCATGATTAAACACCAAGTAAGTGATCTGAATTGCGACATTACATCAGGTTCTTTTGGTGTGATACCTTGTCAGCATAATATTATCTGATCATTGGGCAAGATGACAAAAAGCAACATCGTTAGATGTGTAGAATCTTACCTCCCATATTTGTTCATCTAAGAACTGCCCAAGAGGGTCTAGATTGTATCTTATTGTACCCTGAAAAAGTGTTGGATCTTGTGGAATGATACCCAAACGCGACCGCAGGTCATGCAAGCCTATTGTACTGATGTCCACAGAGTCTATAATTATTTTCCCTTCGGCAGGTTCAACAAGACGAAACAATGCACCAATTAATGTTGTCTTGCCGCATCCTGTTCGACCAACTATACCAATCTTATCTCCACCTTCAAACTTGCAAGTGATCCCATGTAGTACAAGGGGAGAATCTATCCTATACCTGATCTGTTGAATGAAAATCAATTGCATACATTTTTTAAAAGTGTTAACAGGATTGTTTTACCTTGTAAGATGTATGTGTAAATATTTATATCTGATTACCTTCAAATCCCTAATCTCCACATTGCCATTTTGGGGCCAATCCGGTAACGGTCGATTTTCTTCAACAACTTCTGCTGCTTCACTTTGTATGTCCATGTACTGGTTCACCCGTTCGACCGAGATTATTTGATTCGCAAGGTTGCATTGGAATTGAATAGAGAAAACGAACGAAATATTTAGGGAAAGACCATAGGACAATGCCATTCCCACAAAACCTGTGCCGGTACAAAAGCAAGGAATTAATTCTACTATTTGTAATGTTAATATTCATAATTGTATAACTGTATAGTACCAAATACTTGATTTAGTTAACTTCGGCACATGAGCACTAGGAGTTGAACTGCATTATCATATATACATAAAATCATTAGAACAAGTGGTGGTTTGAGAGATGTACAGTGTTCTATATTCACCATATTCTGCCCAGCAGAATGCAGCAAATATACTTTTCTCGGGCTCAGCCGATGCCTTTTCTCTAAAAAAAAGAAAGTATTTTGACTGCTAGGTCAAAATACTATCATTAAATTTTCATCAATATCATTTGCATACTATAACTCTCTTATAGTTTTCTACAACCATATATACATATAAAACGTACCATTCAAATGATTTTGTCGGACAGTCATGTCATGTTAACACATGACCTATTTATGGTGAGTATCAAGTAAGTTCTCATTACAAAAGCGTGTCAGAAAGCCAATGAAAAGGTAGAAACATTTACATGGCAATGCATAATATTTATCGCAAATCAGATGCTACTCAACTTTGTCCAAATATTTGAAGCAACGTGGTGGTGATATAATTGCTTACCAGGGCTAAAAGTTCCTTGAGGAAGAAGGGCCATGACAAAGGCAGAAAAAGAAAGAACTGCGGCACTCATTATCTCCAGACGTTGAATCAACCATTCAGTTGCTGCAAAATTATAGAAATATGGACTGGCATTCTTGTCGACAAGATCCAAATTTGTAGAAAAGAAACGATCTTCTTCCTCGAAGGCCCTTATTGTTATAGCCCCTGAAATCGATTCACCTAAGTGATTTGCCACAGCAGACTTGGTAGTACCATTGATCCGCATCAATTCCTTGGCTGAGGCTAGATAGTACCTCTGCATGACCAAACATAACAGGTTTCAGTTAATGAGAACAATAAATGCAAAAATATCATTGGCACGGATACATAGACATGAAGCTTAGCCGTAAAGAAACAAAATCATACCAATTACCTGCAACCAAATTGCCAAAACTATCATTGGCACGGATACAAACAGAACTTGCCATGTAATAACAACCAATACACCTAAATTGCTATATGCATTAAAGATGGCACCAAGGCTAAACACAAATGAAAATGGAACATCAAGGTCAACAAGGCTCAAATCTGAAGAAACCTGCATTAGAAGAAAAAGGGAACGAGTTGATCTTGGTGTAAAACATAATTGAAACTTGTTTTACCATTCATTTAAGAACTCTTACCCGGCTGAAAACCCTTCCTAGAGGTGTAGAATCGAAAAAGGACATTGGTGCACGGAACAATGAATTGAGTAGATGGGAAAATAAGGATCTTGATGACTGGATCCCAAGAACAACGACTAGTAAAAATCTTGATAGCAAGAAGAATATCGTGCAAACTCCGATAATAATGTACACATAAACTAACTTCAGCGTGCTAACATGAGGATTTTGGACATTAGCAGCCATCCATGAGTTCTGTGATATTTGCCCAGCTATGAAAATTATGTGAAAAAACATACACAAAGAGAAATAGAGGAAGCCTTTGTTCTGGCGCAGGTAAATCATATAAGGCTTGAAACCTGCATCCCCTGTTTCTCTTTCCTCTTCCTTGATCAGTTGGTTTTCCTGTGATGGCTTCACAGACTCTGTATTTCTGCTTCCATGAATATCATCTGTCACCTTTTTTGACACTTCCTTAGATCTTTGCGGAGGTATGTTTTTATTAAGATCTGCAGCACCAATAGTATCCTTATGGGAATTTACAAGGCCTATAAATTTTTCACAATCTGTCAATAGATCTTGATAAGGCGCAGACCGAATAATCTCTCCATCTGACATGAACTGCCAAAAATCATCACTAGTTTTAGATGACATCAAAAAATATGTAAAATAATTACAGATCAAAATACATCATAGAGACACAAATATCATCATATGGTGACATTTTCGAAGGGGTGACAGGTACCAAAATGGAGTCAAATACGGGTAAAAAATCCACTTGGTGCGTCACCAAAAGGACAGTCTTGTCCGATAGAGCACTCATGACATATTCCTGTTACAAAGAGCTTTGTAAAAATGTCATAATCAAAAGTAACACAACATGCATATGCTGATATGATCCTTACATTGAAGAGACTTGTGGCTGTATGTGCATCAACAGCACTGAAAGGGTCATCAAGAAGATAGATATCTGCATTTTGGTATAGTGCACGAGCAAGCTGGACTCGCTGCTTCTGACCACCACTAAGATGTACTCCTCTCTCCCCAATTTGAGTACAATCTCCATATGGCAACATTTCAATGTCCTTGACCAACGAGCACCTCACGAGTGTGTTGTGGTATCTTTCCCCGTCCATCGACGATCCAAAGAGAATATTGTCTTGCACAGTCCCAGATTGGATCCATGCATTCTGAGAAACATATGCTACTTTCCCGTAGACTTGGATCTGAAAATTTTATGCAAAATCAGGAATTTGCTATAAAGCTTTTATGAAACATGAATTGAATAACGTAGTTCATGTTAGCAAATATTGTCAAGCATAATTTTCATACAAAACTTCGCAAACCGAACAGATGAATAATGTATTTCATGTCTTTTAATCATGTCTAAATTCTTAATATGGCAGCTATTGCATTAACAGATGATGTTAGTGAAAAATCATACCATGCCTTCAGTTTTGGGGACCTCTCCGAGTACAGCAGTCAAAAGTGTCGATTTTCCCGATCCCACCTCTCCACAAATCGCAATCTTTTCTCCACCTTTGACTACCAGATTTATATTCTTTAGAGTTGGGTTTGATGTATTCTCATCCCACGAGAAGCTACACGAAATCATCGCTATAGGTACAGGGTAATCAATGCCAACGTAGGATTTTTTCCTAACCTGTCCGTTTAGCTCAGGTGCATCAAGGAAGTTCGATATCCGAGCGAACGCAACCTTAGCTTGTATCACAAAGCCAATAGCATCTGGTATTAACCTTACTGGCTCTTGCACAAGACTTAGAGCTGCCACAAAGGTGAAGACATTGCTAGCATCAAGAGGGATTTTCAGAAGATAGCATGTCAGAAAGGTCGCTGCCGAAACCCAAGTCGGTAAAGACCAGAACAGGAAAGCGTTGTATGCCCTCCTAAACTGGAATGCTGACAACCACTTGTACTCAACCTCTCTCAACCCCTCAATGACCTTCTTGAAGTGAGATTCCCATGCATAAAGTTTCAACACCTTCATATGAACAAATGACTCACACATGGCCTTCAATCTCGCATCTTGTGCTTCCATAAGTTTACTCTTAAATTTGTGTTGCAGTCTGGCAAATGGAACGTTACACAGTACGATCATAATGATGATAACCAAAGATGAAATCATTGCAGCACCAACTGCATAGTATAGAATTGCCAGAGCAATGCAAAGCTGAACACTTGTTGACCATGTTTGATGGAACCAGTATGGGAATTCCCCAATCTGATGCGCATCGACGGTCACATAGTTCATAATATTTCCAGAAGAGTGCTTCATTTTTGCTGCATTTGATAGCTTCTGTTGTTTCTTATAAATAGCTGCCGACAGGAGTGACTTCACCTGCAATCCTATTCTCCGAGTGCGGAAATACCACTGTCTCTGTGACAATGATTCACAACATTTGCAGATGAACATTAACCCAGCAAGCACACAGCCTTCGTATTTGAAGGTCCCTTTCCCAAGTGACACATTGATGAATTCCTTGAGAATTATTGGGCCTGTTGATACGGCAAGAACCTTGAGCAAAGAAAAGAAACCCGAGACTAGGATCGCACGCTTGTGACAAGAAACAATAGTCCATAAGAAAGATGGTGTGGCATGTGACTGCGACTGCTTCTTGCCGTTCAGCTCCTCCATGAACATCAAGTACTGGTTATGTGCTCGATCTGTGGCGCCTAGAAGTGGCATGTCTTTGTCTTCAAGGGGTTTCTTGTAGCCCACCTTTATTAGAGGATTCAACCACCAAAATGACATCTTGCTGAAAAACCCAGCTTTAGCAAAGGGAGTCACTTGACTCTCAGAATCAGCTACCTCTTCGTCTGAAAAAAAAAATTAGCTTTAGCAAAGGTAGCAGAAGTGATGTTCTTTTCTACTGCAGCACAAGGGACTGCCGGCGACGGCAGGGGCACGCGGCGCTGTCCCGTGTGTATGCCTTTTTTTTTCTCTTATTACGGAGGCTTTGCGTTATTCGGATTACCTCTAACCGTGGACCAAATTATCCTTACAAAAATAAAATCAAAATAGAAATACCTAAAGATGAGTTGCCCAGAATAACCCTATAATCAACGGTGGATATCATCTAATACTTCTAGCATATTTGACTAGTAAATTGCACCGTAAAAGTCCTCAAAAAATATTTAGCTTTAGCAAAGTTAGGAGAAGTGATGCGGCTAGCTATGAAGCAGGAGGAAGTTGAGAGAGGATTTACTTGTGAGGGAATCCATCTGCGCGTGCAACCTCTGTCGCTTCCAAATGGATCAAGTCCTGTCGCATCACTGCACCAATCATTAACGTGAAACTAGTTAGGACAAAGAACATATACTCTTATCTTTATGAAGAAGAAGACAAAGAACAGAACTACAAATACTGGAACTGGAGCAACATCAGAGAGTCCAAACCCCAGGAAATTATCCAGAAATTTGAATGTTTGCTCCGAACACAATGATCACAGCACCGCATGAAAATAATGGAAACACAGAGCTGAAGACGGAAACTGTACTCGTCAGTGATCATCAACTACCTTGTTAATCCAGGGGAGAAGAAGCAACTGCAAGAACTTTTTTTGTTGGGTCTAGAAAAGATCGACAGAGGAAGCAACAAAGATGCCAGTGCTGACCTCTCTAGGCTGCTGCTAGCTGGTGAGTAGTAGCGCCCTCCTCCTCATCCAAGGTCCGGACCTGTCCAAGGTCTTTTTCTTACTATAAGAACAGCAATGTTAACGTGCCATATTTTCCGGAATCTCAGTCGTATGCTGAGAATCAGATCTTATTTAACCGATTGCGGTGGTAGCCACCAGCCTTATAATAATAGACACCAAGTGGCTCCATATTTTTTATAGACTAGAGACGACTAGCAAGATGTTGCTTACCGAATTTAGTTGTCTTCTAGCAGTTATGCAAACGCTAGCTAGTAGACTTGTTAATTGCGAGTCTTGAATATACTTGAAAATGGAATCCCTCCAGTGCCACATTTTGTAGATCGAAAGGATTTTCGCCCTGTTTCATTTCATAGAAACGGAGCAACATCCAAGTCCACTCTTACATGCCTTGACAGGAAACCATCACATCTCACAAAGCAAAACCAGCTAAAGAAGCACCCTTCAACTTCGAAGAAATAGCAAATCCTACAGCCGAGGTGACACACAGCAAGCAGAGATAAATCTGAGCATAACAATGCTGCGTCTCGCTGCCGTGGTTACCGGCGTCCCCGGCCCCAGCTGAAGTGTGGTTTCTTTGTTCCTTCATCATCACCTGAGCTGCGGAGCTTCCACTATCTTTGCTCCCATAAGGAGCCGGCACTTGTCAAGGATCTGCAAGTTCGGTTTGGGACACTCGCAATGGTCTTGCGTTTGAGTAATCTCAACAGTCGCTGATACATCGCCTGTAAACCAGACCATGATAATCGAGGAAAAAAAATGTCAGTACGCAATTTCTAGGTAGCCCACAACATATCAGCAGTAGTCATATTCAAAGCAGCATTCTTGGTACTACTGAGCCAAAATCTAGCCACCTATTCAAAATTAGCAAATTCAGAGCATTGACAATTTCTTTCCACACCACCTGCTCCACATGACAACTAACAAATAGAGGTTGGAAGGTCTCTTTCTCACAACACAACAAGCAAGATTCGTCATGAATTTGCTGTTCTCTGTATCAGGGTATATCACGGGTCAGGAGTTGTTATGTGATAGAAACCACAACAATACATGTATCCTATGGATTCGAAGCAGCCGGGACAAAAACTGGCTTAACTCGCCCAAATGTAATAACCACACAAAGGGAGGAAGCTTTGTACATGCCAGAACTGTGCATCTTCCGAAACGTCTGATCTGGTTCGGTTGTCAGGGTTAAGCCACTGCCATTCATTAACACAATCCAACACAGAATTGCATCGCTGGACACAGGAATTTGCCATTTATGGGGTGGACAACAGGCCTAAGTTCATGGAGAGACAAAGCAACAAATTGGACTGAAATTTGCAGATTAACAAAGTTGATTTTCGAATAGCTTTGTGGATGATACAGTTTCATGCGATCTCCGCTGGTTAATTTCTGATGATTTAGGACAGATGCAACTGATAAGACTGATTAATTCGTTGATCATGCTTTAGCCTCAGATAGGTCAGACTTTCACAATTAGAAGTTTCCCAGCAAAGGTAAACTATACTCCCTCCGTTCCCAAATATTTGTCTTTCTAGACATTTGAAATGGTTACAACATATGGATGTATGTAGACATATTTTAGAGTGTAGATTCACTCACTTTACTTCGTATGTAGTCACTTGTTGAAATCTCTAGAAAGACAAATATTTAGGAACAGAGGGAGTATTATTTAGGAACAAAATTGACCAATCTTTGAAGAATACAGAGAAAGAAATAAAAGGTGAACATACACCTAACATGAATATGTTTCTAAGTATTCTAAACATTAAACGTTGAACTGCAATTTGAGTTCTACTACTTAATAACGAACATAGGATTGAACAAAGAAGACGATAAAACGAAAATGGAACACATGCTGATAAAATTGGGCATGAAAACAGACCTTACAATCACTACAAAATTGGGCATGGAATTCATCTATTCTACCGCTACTTGCTGATAGCCTGACTGAGGCAAACGCTTATAAATCGGTGGAAAATTTTGCTATTGTGGGACTAAAAAGCATCCATACAGTTGAGTTGGTCTTGCCAGTATCAGAGGAGCCGGCCGGCGTTCCCTCCGCCGCCGCCCGCCGCTGCTGTACTCTTATACGGCGTGGGGAGCGACGGAGATGCGCCAGTGCGCGAACCCCGTGCTCCTCCTCCTCTCACGGTGGCCGCCTCCTCTCCATTGCCCACCGACCCCGAAATGACCCTACACTCCAGCGGGGTGGCGCGACCGAAATCCATCCAGTGAGAGACCGAAGGGGGAGAGGGGAAAACGGCTACATTTCTTGTAGGTCCTGGGCACGGCGGCGGAGGGAGTCTCCGGCCGGCACGGGGAGCGGCGCGGCTGTGTGCCGCCCGCATCGACGCCGATGCACGGCTCACCTGCAGGGAGCCCAAGCTGGGCCGGCCCAGTACCCACCTGCAGCATCACGCCGACGTCAGGATGCCGTCGTGCTTGTTTTTTATTTTGGTTTTTCGTTTTTCCTTCATATATTCTTTTTCTTTTGTTTATATTCGAAATATTCTAATTATAAGGAAAATGATTAGCACCATCCGGCCGATTCTACTCTGCGTCCGCCGCGTCGAGAGCCAACTACGTGCCGGTCCATTCCCACGCACCGCAAGTCTCAAGATTTTGCAAAATCGTCCATGTTTGCGAGACATGGGGAATGTTGCAGTGGCAACTCGGCGGTGGGGATGAGTTGTTTTTCAAACATAACCTCTGTAACTTTATACAAATTTTTTAAAAAAATTAATCTTGCATTTGAAAAATGTTAAACATGTACAGAAAAAATGTTTTTAATGTATCCGAAAAATGTAGGACATGAATGGAAAAAAAATAGAAATGTTTATCATGCATATGAGAAAAATGTCAATCATGTGTAAGAAAAATGTAATCATGTGTACGAAACTTTTAAATCATGTATACAAAAAATGTATGTGACAATTAAACAATGTCAAACATTTAAAAAAATTCATGTGACTTTAAAAAAATATGTATACACTGTAGAAAAAATATTTCTGAAATTGAAACAAAATGTTACGTACATTCAGAAAAAATGTACATCACATAAAAAAATCTTCACAAGTTTCGAAATGTGTTTGTGACACTAGCACATATGCCCGTGCGTTGCAACAGGAGAGATTTTTTTGCGAGAAGCATCGAGAGAGATAATTGATGTGTCCATTAGAACGGTCGCCACAACAGTGAGGCGACAGAGCAGAGAGTTGTGGTGTTCTCGCAGGTCATGTTTGGCCATCTTTATAGTAATGGGGTTGGTCGGAGTGGCGGCCACTACCCAACTCATGCTTTTTTTCCCTTCAGGTCCGCCTCCGTGTCGAGCTTGTGGTGAACTCCTATTTTTTTTTATAAAAAACACGAGCATTTTTTTTGAAAAAAAATTCTGAAAGAAAAAAAGGCAAACAAAACTTGAAATAGGATGTTTTTTAAATTCACAAGTATTTTTTTGAAACAGGATCCATTTTTAAGGCGGAGAAACGGACATTTTTTGAATTTTGAACAATTTTTTAAAATGGAAACTTGCTTTGAACATTCATAGCAATTGTCAAAAATGTGTTTTTAATCATGAACATTATTTTCAATTTGTGAACATTTTAATAAAAAGGAATATTTTTCGTATTTCTACTATTTTTTAAAATGCAATCATTTAAAAATCTCGAATTTTTTGGAAAAGTAAAAAAAAATACAATTTCTGTGTTTCGAAAAATTTGAAACGAGAATAAAAATTTAAAGTTCCAAATATTTTTGAAAATGGGAACAAACTCTGAAGATTTAACGAAAATTTGTACAAAAAGCAAAAATCTGAAGAAAAAAATAGAAAATAATAAATTTATGTGAAAAAGAAAAAAATAAGTTAGAAAGGAAAAAAGAAAAAGAATAATAGAAAAAGAGCACAGAAAAGCGAAAATGAGCCAGCCCAATATTGGGCGACCTATGCGAAGCTCCAACTATATGCCGCTCTGTGCCGCAAATACGATTTCCAGGTGCATGGGCAGGATATAAATGGGCTTGCTTCTCTGGGCCTTACCGTGTGCGGCCCACATACGAAATTCTGGACCAAACTATTTTTTTTCTAGTAGGTGGACCACAAAAATTTAATACCACCTCGGATATAAAAAATAGTCGGTGGTGAACGGATGAAAAAATTGAAGAAACACACCTTAATTTATTAGTAGGTAATATAGATATAGATTTAAAAAAAATTGTTTGCATAGTTGAAAAAAAATGTTGTAATAGTAGTGACACTATCTACAATCCAATTCCAAGTGGCAATGTAGAGCTTAAATGTTGATATCCATCCGGGGCAGGTGAACCTCTCCTTTTGATTTCATGCAAAGATTGCCAAAATTCTTGTTTATTTGGAATAATGTAAGCGAATCCTGGTCCTGAGGTGGGAGTTGAGTTCCAATGAAGGGTCTGCCATTGTGAGGGTTTGAAGAAGAGAAAATATGCATGGAATAGTCAACGGAAGTTTGAGAAAATTCTAATGGGTAACATCATTTTCACCCTTGACAGAGACTATGATGATTTTCGTTCTCCTTTGAGGAACAACCTAGTGACTTACTCTCTTCGTAAAAAAATAGTGATCTAAACGTTTTTATATTTCTTTACAGAGGGAGTAGTGTTTTTTATCACCATCTTTACCCAAAAAGGCTTTCGCCTTATTTTATATATAAAGCAATGGTCAACAACAACCCGATACCCGATACAAATAGACGTCACCACAACACACGCACACACCCAAGGCAGGATACATAAGCACTGAGCGCAGCAACACGACCTCTAGCACTACAATAGCAACCGGGGGCTTCAACCGTGAACATGCCACTGCGATGAAATGGAGCCCATACAATGGACCGTGGGCTCCAAATGGTGCCTTCAGAAAGGTTACGACACCGGAGCGTCGCCACCGTCCTATCCGAGGATCAGAGTTACCCCTGGAGCCACCCGACGGGCAATGAGAGCCGCGACGACGCCTTCAAGAAGGGAACGAGCTACGCCGTCACCGGTCCGTCCGAAGACAGCGTAGGTTTTCACCCCGGCCAACACACTGCCACAGAATGTCACACCCCGGCTACCACGCCGCCCACATGGCCATGGTCATCGGGCAGCACCGAGCGACGGGCTCTGCCCATGAGCACCACGCTACTGAAGGAAATATGCCCTAGAGGCAATAATAAAGTTGTTATTTTATATTTCCTTATATCATGATAAATGTTTATTATTCGTGCTAGAATTGTATTAACCGGAAACTTAATACATGTGTGGATACATAGACAAAATATTGTGTCAGTAAGACTCTACTAGACTAGCTCGTTGATCAAATATGGTTACGTTTCCTAACCATAGACATGTGTTGTCATTTGATAAACGGGATCACATCATTAGGAGAGTGATGTGATGGACAAGACCCCTTCGTTAACTTAGCATTATGATCGTTCAATTTTATTGCCATTGCTTTCTTCATGTCAAATACATATTCCTCTGACTATGAGATTATGCAACTCCCAGATACCGGAGGAATGCCTTGTGTGTTATCAAACGTCACAACGTAACTGGGTAATTATAAAGATGCTCTACAGGTATCTCCGAAGGTGTTTGTTGGGTTGGCATAGATCAAGATTAGGATTTGTCACTCCGAGTATCGGAGAGGTATCTCTGGGCCCTCTCGGGAATGCACATCATAAGAAGCCTTGCAAGCAAAGTGACTAATGAGTTAGTTGTAGGACGATGCATTACGGAACGAGTAAAGAGACTTGCCGGTAACGAGATTGAACTAGGTATGAAGATACTGACGATCGAATCTCGGGCAAGTAACATACCGATAGACAAAGGGAATCACGTTCTTTTGAGGTCAACAAAGGGAATTATGTATGTTGTCATAAGGTTCGACAGATAAAGATCTTCGTAGAATATGTAGGAGTCAATATGGACATCCAGGTCCCGCTATTGGTTATTGACCGGAGAGGTGTCTCGGTCATGTCTACATAGTTCTCGAACCCGTAGGGTCCGCACGCTTAACCTTCGTTGACGATATAATATTATATGAGTTATGTATGTTGGTGACCGAATGTTGTTCGGAGTCCCGGATGAGATCATGGACATGACGACGAGCTTCGGAATGGTCCGGAGGTAAAGATTCATATATTGGATGATATGGTTAGGCCAAGGGGTCAGGCCCACGGGGCTATAGGTCGGTGCAAAAGAAAGTTTTGCGGAGGTCAGAGGCCAAACGCCGGAGACCCTGGCGTCTGGCCCTGGGCCAGACGTCAAGGATTGTGGCGTTTGGTCCTGGAGTCCAGGTGGGACTCTTGCCTTTCGGGGAAAAACCGACTTTGAGGAGGCTTTTGCTCCAAGTTTCGACCCCAGGGGTCAACATATAAATAGAGGGGCAGGACTAGCACCAAAGACACATCAAGAATCACCAAGCCATGTGCCGGCAACCCCGTCCCCTCTAGTTTATCCTCCATCATAGTTTCTTGCTTGGCGAAGCCCTATGGAGATTGTTCTTCACCAACACCGTCACCACGCCATCGTGCTACTGGAACTCATCTACTACTTCGCCCGTCTTGCTGGATCAAGAAGGCGAGGACATCATCGAGCTGAACGTGTGTTGAACGTGGATGTCTTGTACGTTCGGTACTTGATCAGGACGGATCGTGAAGGTGTACAAGTACATCAACCGCGTTGTCAAACGCTTCCGCTTTCGGTCTACGAGGGTGCATAGACACACTGCCCCCCTCTCTTTGCTATGCATCTCCTAGATAAATCTTGTGTGAGCATAGGAATTTTTTTACAATTGCATGCTACGTTCCCCAACAGTGGCATCCAAGCCAGGTCTATGCGTAGATGATATGCACGAGTAGAACACAAAGAGTTGTGGGCGGTTGATACGTCTCTAACGTATCTACTTTTCCAAACTCTTTTGCCCTTGTTTTGGACTCTAACTTGCATGATTTGAATGGAACTAACCCAGACTGACGCTGTTTTCAGCAGAATTTCCATGGTGTTATTTTTGTGCAGAAACAGAAGTTCTCGGAATGACCTGAAGCTTCACGAAGTCACTTTTTGGAATTAATAAAAAATACCGGCGAAAGAATCAACAGAAGGGGGCCCACACCCTGGCCACGAGGATGGGTGGCGCGGCCTACCCTCCTAGGCACGCCCCCTGCCTCGTGGCCCCCCTCGACCTCCACCGACGACCTCAACTCCAACTCCATATATTCATGTTCGAGGAGAAAAAATCAGAGAGAAGGATTCATCACATTTTACGATATGGAGCTGCCGCCAAGCCCTATTCTTCCTCATGAGGGCTGATCTGGAGTCTGTTCGGGGCTCCGGAGAGGGGAATCCGTCGCCATTGTCATCATCAACCATCCTCCATCACCAATTTCATGATGCTCACTGTCGTGCGTGAGTAATCCCATCGTAGGCTTGCTGGACGGTGATGGGTTGGATGAGATTTACCATGTAATCAAGTTAGTTTTGTTAGGGTTTGATCCCTGTGTCCATTGTGTTCGAAGATTGATGTTGCTATGACTTTGCCATGCTTAATGCTTGTCACTAGGGCCCGAGTTCCATGATTTCAGATCTGAACCTATTATGTTTTCACGAATATATGAGTGTTCTTGATCCTATCTTGCAAGTTATAGTCACCTACTACATGTTATGATCCGGCAACCCCGAAGTGACAATAATCGGGACCACTCCTGGTAATGACCGTAGTTTGAGGAGTTCATGTATTCACTAAGTGCTAATGTTTTGGTCCAGTTCTCTATTAAAAGGAGGCTTAATATCCCTTAGTTTCCACTAGGACCCCGCTGCCACGGGAGGGTAGGACAAAAGATGGCATGCAAGTTCTTTTCCATAAGCATGTATGACTATATTCGGAATACATGCCTAAATTATATTGATGAACTGGAGCTAGTTCTGTGTCACTCTATGTTATAACTGTTGCATGATGAATGCTATCCGACATAATTATCCATCGTTGATTCATTGCCTACGAGCTTTTCACATATTGATCTTTGCTAAGTTACTTCTCCGTTGCCACTGTTACGATTGCTACAAAACTGCTATTGTTACATTTGCCACTGTTACCTTTACTTCCATACTACTTTGCTACTAAATAGTTTGCTACAGATATTAAGTCCTTCAGGTGTGGTTGAATTGACAACTCAGCTGCTAATACTTGAGAATATTCTTTGGCTCCCCTTGTGTCGAATCAATAAATTTGGGTTGAATACTCTACCCTAAAAAATTGTTGCGATCCCCCATACTTGTGCACTACTGGAATCAGGATCTTTGCCGTCAGCTAGATCTTTGTCGTCTGCTAGCTGACGGCAAAGAAGGTCTTTTCCCCAAGCTTGGGCCTTTTCATATCATAAGCATAATCACTCTCATCATTAAAAATATGGATATGACCAATAGTATAGCAATTATCATCATCACAGTGAGTAGTAGGAGCAACATCATTTGGGAGGGATACCTTTTTACCTTTGTTGCTCCTTCTTTTCTTTTTCTTCTTCACATTATGTGTGGGTTCAACTTTCCTCTTTGAGCTCCTTATTGACGAGATTGGTTGAATAGAAAGCTCCTCCTCGTTACCTGATTCATCATAAGAAATAATAGGAGGATATTGGGAAGTCTCTTCCCTTTCATTAGTATTCTCATCATCTTCTATTTGCTTTCTTTTCTTTAGGTTATTGGCAATATACGGATTTTCAATGCAATTTACTGCACAATACATATAAATCTTCTCTAGATCAAAATCAAGAAATCTATCTGAAGGAAATATGCCCTAGAGGCAATAATAAAGTTATTATTTATTTCCTTATATCATGATAAATGTTTATTATTCATGCTAGAATTGTATTAACCGGAAACATAATACATGTGTGAATACATAGACAAACATAGTGTCACTAGTATGCCTCTACTTGACTAGCTCGTTGAATCAAAGATGGTTAAGTTTCCTAGCCATGGACAAAAGAGTTGTCATTTGATTAACAGGATCACATCATTAGGAGAATGATGTGATTGACTTGACCCATTCCATTATCTTAGCACTTGATCATTTAGTATGTTGCTATTGCTTTCTTCATGACTTATACAAAGTTTCTGCAACTATGAGATTGTGCAACTCCCGTTTACCGGAGGAACACTTTGTGTGCTACCAAACGTCACAACGTAACTGGGTGATTATAAAGGTGCTCTACAGGTGTCCCCAAAGGTACATGTTGAGTTGGCATAATTCGAGATTAGGTTTTGTCACTCCGATTGTCGGAGAGGTATCTCTGGGCCCTCTCGGTAATACTCATCACCTAAGCCTTGCAAGCATTGTAACTAATGAGTTAGTTATAAAATGATGTATTATGGAACGAGTAAAGAGACTTGTCGGTAACAAGATTGAACTAGGTATTGGATACCGACGATCGAATCTCGGGCAAGTAACATACCGATGACAAAGGGAACAACGTATGTTGTTATGCGGTTTGACTGATAAAGATCTTCGTTAAATATGTAGGAACCAATATGAACATCCAGGTTCCACTATTGGTTATTGACCGAGAATAGTTCTAGGTCATGTCTACATAGTTCTCGAACCCGTAGGGTCCGCACGCTTAACGTTACGATGACAGTTTTATTATGAGTTTATAAGTTTTGATGTACCGAAGTTTGTTCGGAGTCCCGGATGTGATCACGGACATGACGAGGAGTCTCGAAATGGTCGAGGCATAAAGATTGATATATTGGACGGATATATTTGGACACCGGAAAGGTTCCGGATGAGATTGGGACTATACCGGAGTTTTGGGAGGTTACCGGAACCCCCCGGTAAGTATATGGGCCTTATTGGGCCTTAGTGGAAAGGAGGGAGAAGGAGCAAAGGAGGGGGCGCCCCCCCTCCCAAGCCCAATCCGAATTGGGAGGGGGGCCGGCCCCCCCTTTCCTTCTTCCCTCCCCTCTCTTCCTTCCCTCTCCTACTCCTAATAGGAAAGGGGGGGGGGCAAACCTACTTGGAGTAGGATTGCCCCCCCTAGGGCGCGCCTCTCCCCTTGGTCGGCCCCCTCCTCCTCTCCCCCTTTATATACGGGGGAGGGGGGCACCCCTAAGACAACACAAGTTGATTTACGGATCGTTCCTTAGCCGTGTGCGGTGCCCCCCTCTACCATATTCCACCTCGGTCATATCGTAGCGGTGCTTAGGCGAAGCCTGCGTCGGTAGAACATCATCACCATCACCATGCTGTCGTGCTGACGGAACTCATCCCCGACGCTCTGCTGGATTGGAGCCCGGAGAACGTCATCGAGCTGAACGTGTGCTGAACACGGAGGTGTCGTACGTTCGGTGCTTGGATCGGTCAGATCGTGAAGACGTACGACTACATCAACTGCGTTGTCATAACGCTTCCGCTTACGGTCTACGAGGGTACGTAGACAACACTCTCCCCTCTCGTTGCTATGCCATCACCATGATCTTGCGTGTGCGTAGGAATTTTTTTTTTGTAATTACTACGTTCCCCAACAGTGGCATCCGAGCCTAGGTTTTATGCGTTGATGTTATATGCACGAGTAGAACACAAGTGAGTTGTGGGCGATACAAGTCATACTGCTTATCAACATGTCATACTTTGGTTCAGCGGTATTGTTGGATGAAGCGGCCCGGACCGACATTATGCGTACGCTTACGCGAGACCGGTTTTACCGCCGTGCTTTGCACACAGGTGACTAGCGGGTGTCTGTTTCTCCAACTTTAGTTGAACCGAGTGTGGCTACGCCCGGTCCTTGCGAAGGTTAAAACAACACTAACTTGACGAACTATCATTGTGGTTTTGATGCGTAGGTAAGAACGGTTCTTGCTCAGCCCGTAGCAGCCACGTAAAATTTGCAACAACAAAGTAGAGGACGTCTAACTTGTTTTTGCAGGGCATGTTGTGATGTGATATGGTCAAGACGTGATGCTATATTTTATTGTATGAGATGATCATGTTTTGTAACCGAAGTTATCGGCAACTGGCAGGAGCCATATGGTTGTCGCTTTATTGTATGAAATGCAAACGCCCTGTAATTGCTTTACTTTATCACTAAGCGGTAGCGATAGTCGTAGAAGCAATAGATGGCGTAAACGACAATGATGCTACGATGGAGATCAAGGTGTCGTGCCGGTGACGATGGTGATCACGACGGTGCTTCGGAGATGGAGATCACAAGCACAAGATGATGATGGCCATATCATATCACTTATATTGATTGCATGTGATGTTTATCCTTTATGCATCTTATCTTGCTTTGATTGACGGTAGCATTTTAAGATGATCTCTCACTAAAAATTATCAAGATGTGTTCTCCCTGAGTATGCACCGTTGCCAAAGTTCGTCGTGCCCAGACACGACGTGATGATCGGGTGTGATAAGCTCTACGTCCATCTACAACGGGTGCAAGCCAGTTTTACACACGCAGAATACTCAGGTTAAACTTGACGAGCCTAGCATATGCAGATATGGTCTCGGAACACAGAGACCAAAAGGTTGAGCGTGAATCATATAGTAGATATGATCAACATAGTGATGTTCACCATTGAAAACTACTCCATCTCACGTGATGATCGGTCATGGTGTAGTTGATATGGATCACGTAATCACTTAGAGGATTAGAGGGATGTCTATCTAAGTGGGAGTTCTTAAGTAATATGATTAATTGAACTTTAATTTATCATGAACTTACTCCTGGTAGTATTTTGCAAATTATGTTGTAGATCAATAGCTTGCGTTGTTGCTTTCATATGTTTATTTTGATATGTTCCTAGAGAAAATTGTGTTGAAAGATGTTAGTAGCAATGATGCGGATTGGATCCGTGATCTGAGGTTTATCCTCATTGCTGCACAGAAGAATTATGTCCTTAATGCACCGCTAGGTGACAGACCTATTGCAGGAGCAGATGCAGACGTTATGAACGTTTGGCTAGCTCAATATGATGACTACTTGATAGTTTTCTGCACCATGCTTTATGGCTTAGAATCGGGACTTCAAAAACGTTTTGAGCGTCATGGACCATATGAGATGTTCCAGGAGTTGAAGTTAATATTTCAAGCAAATACCCGAGTTGAGAGATATGAAGTCTCCAACAAGTTCTATAGCTAAAAGATGGAGGAGAATCGCTCAACTAGTGAGCATGTGCTCAGATTGTCTGGGTACTACAATTGCTTGAATCAAGTGGGAGTTAATCTTCCAGATAAGATAGTGATTGACAGAATTCTCTAGTCACCACCACCAAGTTAGTAGAACTTCGTGATGAACTATAATGCAAGGGATGACGAAAACGATTCCCGAGCTCTTCGTGATGCTGAAATTGACGAAGGTAGAAATCAAAGAAAAACATCAAAGTGTTGATGGTGGACAAGATCACTAGTTTCAAGATAAAGGGCAAAGGGAAGAAGGGGAACTTCATGAAGATCAGCAAGCAAGTTGCTACTCAAGTGAAGAAACCCAAGTCTGGACCTAAGCCTAAGACTAAGTGATTACACTGCAAAGGAAATGGTCACTAGAAGCGGAAATGCCCTGAATATTTGGTGGATAAGAAGGATGGCAAAGTGAACAAGGGTATATTTGATATACAGGTTATTGATGTGTGCCTCACTAGTGTTTATAGTAGCCCCTGAGTATTTGATACTTGTTCGGTTGCTAAGATTAGTAACTCGAAACAGGAGTTACAGAATAAACAGAGACTAGTTGAAGGGGAAGTGACGATGAGTGTTGGAAGTAGTTCCAAGATTGATATGATCATCATCACACACTCCCTATACTTTCGGGATTAGTGTTAAACCTAAATAAATGTTATTTGGCGTTTGCATTGAGCATGAATATGATTTGATCATGTTTATTGCAATATGGTTATTCATTTAAAGTCAGAGAATAATTGTTGTTCTATTTACATGAATAAAACCTTCAATGGTCATACACCCAATGAAAATAGTTTGTTGGATCTCGATCGTAGTGATACACATATTCATAATATTGATGCCAAAAGATGCAAAGTTAATAATGATAGTGCAAGTTATTTGTGGCACTGCCGTTTGGGTCATATCGGTGTAAAGCGCATGAAGAAACTCCATAAAGATGGATTTTATTGGAATCACTTGGTTATGAATCATTTGATGCTTGCGAACCGTGCCTTTTGTGCAAGATGACTAAAACTCCATTCTCCAGAACAATGGAACGAGCTACTGACTTATTGGAAATAATACGTACTGATGTATGCGATCCGATGAGTGTTAAGGCTCGTGGCATGTATCGTTATTTTCTGACCTTCACAGATGATTTGAGCAGATATGGGTATATCTACTTGATGAAACATAAGTCTGAAACATTTGAAAAGTTCAAAGAATTTCAGAGTGAAGTGGAAAATCATCGTAACAAGTAAAATAAAGTTTCTATGATCTGATCGTGGATACGAATATTTGAGTTACGAGTTTGGTCTTCATTTGAAACAATGTGAAATAGTTTCGCAACTCACGCCATCTGGAACACCATAATGTAATGGTGTGTCCGAACGTCGTAATCGTACTTTACTAGATATGGTGCGATCTATGATGTCTCTTATCGGTTTACCACTATCGTTTTGGGGTTATGCATTAGATACAGCTGCATTCACGTTTAATAGGGCACCATCTAAATCCGTTGAGACGACACCGTATGAACTATGGTTTAGCAGTAAACCTAAGCTGTTGTTTCTTAAAGCTTGGAGTTGCGATGCTTATATGAAAAAGGTTTTCAACCTGATAAGCTCGAACCCAAATCGAAGAAGTGCGTCTTCATAGAATACCCAAAGGTAACTATTGGGTACACCTTCTATCACATATCCGAAGGCAAGTTATTCGTTGCTAAGATGGATCCTTTCTAGAGAAGAAGTTTCTCTCGAAAGAAGTGAGTGGGAGGAAAGTAGAACTTGATGAGGTAATTGTACCTTCTCCCTTATTGGAAAGTAGTGCATCACATAAATCAGTTCCAGTGATTCCTACACCAATTAGTGAGGAAGTTAATGATGATGATCATGAAACTTCAGATCAAGTTGCTACCAAACCTCGTAGGTCTTCCAGAGTAAGATCCGCACCAGAGTGGTACGGTAATCATGTTCTGGAAGTCAGGTTACTAGACCATGATGAACCTATGAACTATGAGGAAGCGATGATGAGCCCAGATTCCATGAAATGGCTTGAGGCCATAAAATCTGAGATATGATCCATGTATGAGAACAAAGTATGGACTTTGATTGACTTGCTCGATGATCAGCAAGCCATGTTAAATAAATGGATCTTCAAGAGGAAGACGGACACTGATAGTAGTGTTACTATCTACTAAGCTCGACTTGTTGCAAAAGGTTTTTAACAAGTTCAAGGTGTTGAATACGATGAGATTTTCTCACTCGTATCGAAGCTTAAGTCTGTCTGAATCATGTTAGCAATTGCCGCATTTTATGATTATGAAATTTGGCAAATGGATGTCATAACTGCATTCTTGAATGGATTTCTGGAAGAAGAGTTGTATATGATGCAACCAGAAAGTTTTTGTCAATCCTAAAGATGCTAACAAAGTGTGCAAGCTCCAGCGATCCATCTATGGACTGGTGCAAGCATCTCGGAGTTGGAATATACGCTTTGATGAGTTGATCAAAGCATATGGTTTTAATACAGACTTTTGAAGAAGCTTGTATTTACAAGAAAGTGAGTGGGAGCTCTGTAGCATTTCTAATATTATATGTGGATGACATATTGTTGATTGGAAATGATATCGAAATTCTGGATAGCATGAAAGGATACTTGAATAAGAGTTTTTCAAAGCAAGACCTCGGTGAAGCTGCTTGCACATTGAGCATCAAGTTCTATGTAGATAGATCAAGACGCTTGATAAGATTTTTCAATGAGTACATACCTTGATAAATTTTTGAAATAGTTCAAAATGGAACAGTCAAAGAAGGAGTTCTTGCCTGTGATGCAAAGGTATGAAGTTGAGTAAGACTCAAGACCCGACCATGGCAGAAAATAGAAAGAGAATGAAAAGTCATTCCCTATGCCTCAGTCATAGGTTCTATAAAGTATGCTATGCTGTGAACCAGACCTATTGTATACCTTGCGCTGAGTTTGACAAACGAATACAATTTTGATCTAATAGTAGATCACTGGACAGCGGTCAAGAATATCCTTAGTGAGGACTAAGGAGATTTCTCGATTATGGAGGTGATAAAAGAGTTTGTTGTAAAAGTTACCTCGGTGCAAACTTTTACACTGATCCAGATGACTCTAAGTCTCAATCTGGATACATATTGAAAGTGGGAGCAATTAAGCTAGAGTAGCTCCATGCAGAGCATTGAAGACATAGAATATTTGCAAAATACATACGGCTCTGAATGTGACAGACCCGTTGATTAAGCTTCTCTCACAAGCAAAACATGATCATACCTTAGTACTCTTTGGGTGTTAATCACATAGCGATGTGAACTAGATTATTGACTCTAGTAAACCCTTTGGGTGTTGATCACATGACGATGTGAACTATGGGTATTAATCACATACAGATGTGAATATTAGTGTTAAATCACATGGCGATGTGAACTAGATTATTGACTCTAGTGCAAGTGGGAGACTGAAGGAAATATGCCCTAGAGGCAATAATAAAGTTATTATTTATTTCCTTATATCATGATAAATGTTTATTATTCATGCTAGAATTGTATTAACCGGAAACATAATACATGTGTGAATACATAGACAAACATAGTGTCACTAGTATGCCTCTACTTGACTAGCTCGTTGAATCAAAGCTGGTTAAGTTTCCTAGCCATGGACAAAAGAGTTGTCATTTTATTAACGAGATCACATCATTAGGAGAATGATGTGATTGACTTGACCCATTCCATTAGCTTAGCACTTGATCGTTTAGTATGTTGCTATTGCTTTCTTCATGACTTATACAAAGTTCCTGCAACTATGAGATTGTGCAACTCCCGTTTACCGGAGGAACACTTTGTGTGCTACCAAACGTCACAACGTAACTGGGTGATTATAAAGGTGCTCTACAGGTGTCCCCAAAGGTACATGTTGAGTTGGCATAATTCGAGATTAGGTTTTGTCACTCCGATTGTCGGAGAGGTATCTCTGGGCCCTCTCGGTAATACTCATCACCTAAGCCTTGCAAGCATTGTAACTAATGAGTTAGTTATAAAATGATGTATTACGGAACGAGTAAAGAGACTTGCCGGTAACAAGATTGAACTAGGTATTGGATACCGACGATCGAATCTCGGGCAAGTAACATACCGATGACAAAGGGAACAACGTATGTTGTTATGCGGTTTGACCGATAAAGATCTTCGTAAAATATGTAGGAACCAATATGAACATCCAGGTTCCACTATTGGTTATTGACCGAGAATAGTTCTAGGTCATGTCTACATAATTCTCGAACCCATAGGGTCCGCATGCTTAACGTTACGATGACAGTTTTATTATGAGTTTATAAGTTTTGATGTACCGAAGTTTTTTCGGAGTCCCGGATGTGATCATGGACATGACGAGGAGTCTCGAAATGGTCGAGACATAAAGATTGATATATTGGACGGATATATTTGGACACCGGAAAGGTTCCGGATGAGATTGGGACCATACCGGAGTTCTGGGAGGTTACCGGAACCCCCCGGTAAGTATATGGGCCTTATTGGGCCTTAGTGGAAAGGAGGGAGAAGGAGCAAAGGAGGGGGCGCGCCCCCCCAAGCCCAATTTGAATTGGGAGGGGGGCCGGCCCCCCTTTCCTTCTTCCCTCCCCTCTCTTCCTTCCCTCTCCTACTCCTAATAGGAAAGGGGGGGGGGCAAACCTACTTGGAGTAGGATTGCCCCCCTAGGGCGCGCCTCTTCCCTTGGCCGGCCCCCTCCTCCTCTCCCCATTTATATACGAGGGAGGGGGGCACCCCTAAGACAACACAAGTTGATCTACGGATTGTTCCTTAGCCGTGTGCGGTGCCCCCCTCCACCATATTCCACCTCGCTCATATCGTCGCGGAGTTTAGGAGAAGTCCTGCGCCGGTAGAACATCATCACCGTCACCACGCCGTCGTGCTGACGGAACTCATCCCCGACGCTTTGCTGGATTGGAGCCCGGAGAACGTCATCGAGCTGAACGTGTGCTGAACACGGAGGTGCCGTACGTTCGGTGCTTGGATTGGTCGGATCGTGAAGACGTACGACTACATCAACCGCGTTGTCATAACGCTTCCGCTTACGGTCTACGAGGGTACGTAGACAACACTCTCCCCTCTCGTTGCTATGCCATCACCATGATCTTGCGTGTGCGTAGGATTTTTTTTGAAATTACTATGTTCCCCAACACTATCAAGATTAAATTTTGGAATACCCTCAGTTATACGTTTCATTTCTTCATACCCCAAAAGAAGACTAAGCTCTTTATGATGCTCAAGGGTAATCAAGTTATCACAATTTTTGGACACGATTCGATCATGAAACAATTTGCATTGGAGATTTAAATGACCACGTTCATTGCAAAGTTCACAAGGAGCGCAAAAAATATTGAATTTTTCAGCACAATCATCAAGAATTTCTTGCAAGGCTTTAGTTTCTAAATACCTATTCCTCTTGCTATATCTATCTTCTCTATTTGGTGTATCTATGCAAACCCAATTCACTCCACAAAAATCAACATGCTTATAGGAGTCATTTTCATCATAACTAGTGCAATCATCATTAGTACTATGGATATTCAAGGAGTTCATACTAAAAACATTGCAATCATGCTCATCATTCAAAGATTTAGTACCAAGCATTTTAATGCATTCTTCTTCTAGCAACTGCGCACAATTTTCCTTTCCATCAAACTCACGAAAGATATTAAAAAGATGAAGTGTATGAGACAAACTTAACTCCATTTTTTTAGTTTTCTTTTATAAACTAAACTAGTGATAAAACAAGAAACAAAAAGATTCGATTGCAAGATCTAAAGATATACCTTCAAGCACTCACCTCCCCGGCAACGGCGCCAGAAAAGAGCTTGATGTCTACTACACAACCTTCTTCTTGTAGACGTTGTTGGGCCTGCAAGTGCACATGTTTGTAGGACAGTAGCAAATTTCCCTCAAGTGGATGACCTAAGGTTTATCAATCCGTGGGAGGCGTAGGATGAAGATGGTCTCTCTCAAATAACCCTGCAACCAAATAACAAAGAGTCTCTTGTGTCCCCAACACACCCAATACAATGGTAAATTGTATATGTGCACAAGTTCAGCGAAGCGATGGTGATACGAGTGCAATATGGATGGTATATAAAGGTATTTGTAATCTGAAAATATAAAAACAGCAAGGTAACTAATGATAAAAGTGAGCGTAAACGGTATTGCAATGATAAGAAACAAGGCATAGGGTTCATACTTTCACTAGTGCAAGTTCTCTCAACAATAATAACATAGATAAATCTTATAACAATCCCTCAATATGCAACAAAGAGTCACTCCAAAGCCACTAATAGCAGAGAACAAACAAAGAGATTATGGTCGGGTACGAAACCACCTCAAAGTTATTCTTTCGGATCGATCTATTCAAGAGTTTGTACTAGAATAACACCTTAAGACACAAATCAACCAAAACCCTAATGTCACCTAGATACTCCATTGTCACCTCAAGTATCCGTGGGCATGATTATACGATACGCATCACACAATCTCAGATTCATCTATTCAACCAACACAAAGTACTTCAAAGAGTGCCCCAAAGTTTCTACCGGAGAGTCAAGACGAAAACGTGTGCCAACCCCTATGCATAGGTTCATGAGCGGAACCCGCAAGTTGATCACCAAAACATACATTAGGTGGATCACGTGAATATCCCATTGTCACCACATATAAGCACGACAAGACATACATAAAGTGTTCTCAAATCCTTAAAGACTCAATCAGATAAGATAACTTCAAAGGGAAAACTCAATCCATTACAAGAGAGTAGAGGGGGAGAAACATCATAAGATCCAACTATAATAGCAAAGCTCGCGATACATCAAGATTGTGCGAAGTCAAGAACACGAGAGAGAGAGAGAGAGATCAAACACATAGCTACTGGTACATACCCTCAGCCCCGAGGGTGAACTACTCCCTCCTCGTAATGGAGAGCGACGGGATGATGAAGATGGCCACCGATGATGGATTCCCCCTCCGGCACGGTGCCGGAACGGGCTCCCGAGACGTTTTTGGTGGCTACAGAGGCTTGCGGCGGCCGAACTCGCGATCTATCTTCTGTCTCGATGTTTTTAGGATACGTGAACTTATATAGGCGAAAGAAGTCGGTCGGAGGAGCCTCCAGGGGCCCAGGAGAGTGGAGGGCGCGCCCAGGGGGGTGGGCGCCCCCCCCTATCTCGTGGCTTCCTCGATGCTCCCCTGGCTTGCACTCCAAATTTCCTGGGTCACGTTCGTTCCAAAAATCACGCTACCGAAGGTTTCATTCCGTTTGGAATCCGTTTGATATTCCTTTTCTTTGAAATACTGGAACATGCAATAAAAACAGCAATATGGGCTGGGCCTCCAATTAATAGGTTAGTCCCAAAAGTAACATAAAAGTGTATAATAAAGACCATAACATCCAAAAGGGGTAATATAATAGCATGGAACAATCAAAAATTATAGATACGTTGGAGACGTATCACGCTGCTGCTACGGGTTAGCTGTAGCGTCTTATTAGTAGCGCCGGACCCCGCGCTACTGATATACCTTGAACCCGCGCTACTGTAGCGTCTTATTAGTATGCTTGAAGTATTATTGTTTTTATGTCAATATTAAAATTTTGTTTTGAATCTTTCGGATCTGAACATTCATGCCACAATAAAGAGAATTACATGGATAAATATGTTAGGTAGCATTCCACATCAAAAATTCTATTTTTATCATTTACCTACTCGAGGACGAGCAGGAATTAAGTTTGGGAATGCTTGATACGTCTCCAACGTATCTATAATTTTTAATTGTTTCATGCTATTATATTATCTTTTTTGGATGTTTAATATGCAATTATATGCTATTTTATATTATTTTTGGGACTAACCTATTAACCTAGAGCCTAGTGCCAATCCATGTTTTTTTCCTGTTTTAGAGTTTTGCAGAAAAGGAATACCAAACGGAGTTCATACGGAATGAAACTTTTGCGATGATCTTTCTTGGAGCAGAAGCAAACCAGGAGACTTGGAGATGAAGTCGGAGACGCAACGAGGCAGCCACGAGGGTGGTGAGCGAGCCCAGGGGGTAGGGTGCGCCCCTGCCTCGTGGGCCCCTCGTGGGTCTCCTGACCTAGTTCCTTCGCCTATATATATAATCTTATACCCTGAAAACATCGAGGGGAAACACGAAACCACTTTTCCACCACCGCAACCTTCTGTACTCGTGAGATCCCATCTAGGGACCTTTTCCGGCGTCCCGCCGGAAGGGGATTCGATCACGGAGGGCTTCTACATCAACACCATTGCCTCTCCGATGAAGCGTGGGTAGTTTACCTCAAACCTATGGGTCCATAGCTAGTAGCTAGATGGCTTCTTCTCTCTCTTTGATTCTCAATACCATGTTCTCGTCGATGTTCTTGGAGATCTATTCGATGTAATATTCTTTTGCGGTGTGTTTGCCGAGATCCGATGAATTGTGGATTTATGATTAGATTATCTATGAATATTATTTGGTTCTTCTCTGAATTCTTATATGCATGATTTGATATCTTTGCAAGTCTCTTCGAATTATCGGTTTAGTTTAGCCTACTAGATTGTTTTTTTTTGCAATGGGAGAAGTGCTCAGCTTTGGGTTCAATCTTGCGGTGTTCTTTCCCAGTGACAGTAGGGGCAGCAAAGCACGTATTGTATTGTTGCCATCGAGGATAAAAAGATGGGATTTTCGTCATATTCCTTGAGTTAATTCCTCTACATCCTGTCATCTTACTTAATGCGTTACTCCGTTCTTTATGAACTTAATACTCTAGATGCATGCTAGATAGCGGTCGATGTGTGAAGTAATAGTAGTAGATGCAGAATCCTTTCGGTCTACTTGACACGAACGTGATGCCTATGTTCATGATCATTGCCTTAGATATTGTCATAACTTTGCGCTTTTCTATCAATTGCTTGGCAGTAATTTGTTCAACCACCGTAATATTTGCTATCTTGAGAGAAGCCACTAGTGAAACCTATGGCCCCCGGGTCTCTTGTCCATTATATTGAATCTCTTCTACGTCATACTAGTTTCCGATCTACTATTTTGCAATCTTTTACTTTCCGATCTATAAACCAAAAATACCAAAAATATTTACTTTACCGTTAATATCTCTATCAGATCTCACTTTTGCAAGTAACCGTGAAGGGATTGACAACCCCTTTATCGCGTTGGGTGCAAGTTATTGATTGTTTATGCAGGTATTCGGTGACTTGTGCATTGTCTCCTACTGGATTGATACCTTGGTTCTCAAAACTGAGGGAAATACTTACTCTACTTTGCTGCATCACCCTTTCCTCTTCAAGGGAAAACCAACGCAAGCACAAGAGGTAGCAGCGGTCGGTGGTGGGAGTGAAGGAGGCAAGATTATCAGGATGAGCAAACATGTGAGCCATGGCCCCGGTGTCCATGTACCAATCACTGCCTTCAGTGTAGTTGTTCGACGTAGGAGTGGTGTGCAGCGCGGCAAGGATCGCCGGATCCCAAGGCGCCGGCGGCAGTGTAGGCGAGGGGGACGAAGGCGCCATCAGGAAGCTGTAACCACCGCTCAGCTGCGGAGATGGGTACCCTCCATAGGGCTGCGGAGCCGCGTAGTACGCCTGATGCACCGGCGGGCGCGACATGGGAAGGGTCGGCGCAGGGGCCTGTGGGACCAGCATGGTGTAAGCATGAACGACATCGGTCCACGGGTTGTATCCGGCGGCCCACGGAGGAGGCATCTGAAGCTACTTCTGCTGCTGCTGACGAGGCGCGTCGGCGCCCTGCTGCTGCTATCTGCCGCACCGTCCACCGTGCCGGCCCCCGCAACGTCGTTCGACGGCGGGAGGGGCGGGAGGCCTGTAAGGGAGAGAAAGCAGCCCCGGTTGCTGCTGCGGCGCCGGGTACGGCGCCTGGTGGCACAATGGAGGCGGCGCGGCCAGGACAGCGGGGGGCGGCGGGGGCCCGCCACAGGTGGTGCCAGCGGCAAGGGTGGTGTGGATGGCCCACGCCTTCACCTGCTTCATCCGCCGCTCCTCCAACCGGAGGTACACAACAAACTTGGCGAAGGAGGGCTCGGGGATGAGGGTGAGGTTCGCCGCGGCGTTGCCGAAGTCCTCGTTGAGCTCGGCGGTGAGCGTGCTGAGGAGGAGGTCATCATCGATCTTTGTGCCAATATCACGGAGCTCGTCAGCGTGAGTCTTGAGGCGGCGACAATAGTCATCGACGGAGGAGTTGTCCTGGTGGCACCCAAAAAACTCTTGCTGCAAAAAAACACAAAGTTGGAGTTGATTGTCGGTGAAGAGCCCGTTCAGCTCGGTCCACACGGCGTGGGCGTTGTCACCGTCCTGCACGACCGTTTGAAAGAGGTCTGGCGAGATGGTCAGGAAGAACCACCCGGATGATAGTGGTGTCGATGATGGACCAGTCATGGAACTCAGGGACGAGGCTGGAGTCGACGGAGCCGTCCACATGATCAATGAGGTGGTACTCGCGAAACACGAGGGAGAAGTACGTCTTCCACGTGTAGTAGGAGGAGTCCGTCTGGGAGAGACGAACCGGCACCTGCTCGTAGATGTTGAGGTTGCGGATGTCGTTGACGGCGGGCGGGTTGGCGTCGGCGAACGGGTTGGAGTTGGTGGACGCAGACGAGGTGACGGACGACATGCCGGCGAGGGGTGGTGCAGCTAGGGTTCGGCTCAGGCGAGGGTCGGGTGGCGGCGGCGATCGGCTCGGGGTAGGGTCGGGTGGTGGCAGTGGTGCGGTGGCTATAAGAGGAGAGCGGCGGCGGCTACTTGTGAGGGGAGGAGGTCACGACGGCGAGGTGCGGCGGCGACATGAAGGTTGGGCGGCGGCGCGTGGGGGCGGCGGCGGCTGGTTCGCGTCAGTAGGGGTGATCGGGCGGCCGAGGCAAGCGGGAGAAGCAGCTGCGGCGGGGAGGGGTGGTGCGGTGGCAGGGGGAGGGAGGGCGGCGGCGGCGCGGCAGGAGAGGCGTGGCGGCGGGCTGGAGCAGCGGCGGCAGTGGCGGAAGCTACGGTTGGAACCTAAGAAACTGATACTATATATGTTGTGGGAATTGCACGATGTATTACTCAGATGAAAACACACATATATATGATGTACAAAGGTGGGCCACAACCTCAATTATACAAGGCAACTAGGAGGTGGGCCCAATGCACAGATATGCACAACACATATACTCAACAATTTTAAAGTGTAAATTCACTCGTTTTGTCCCGTAAGTGTTACTTGTTGAAATCTCTAGAAAGACAAATATTTAGGAATGAAGGGAGTATATGATTTGAGTTTGTTTGATTGTGCCACAGGAAAAACAAAGAATTTCTTCTAAAATGTTGGAATGGATGTTGGAATTCCTGTGAAATGTAGTACAAATGAATCCTTAGGAAAATTTCCTACAGGATTCAATCCTACAAATCAAGGATTCTAATCATTCAAAGATCCTATAATAATCCTTTGAATCAAAGGGACCCAAAAGGTAGGATCAGCCGCCATGGAGTTGGTATTCTGGTTTCAGAGGCTGGACCATCTAGCCAAGGTGCTCCGGCTACGAGCGAATGGCCTCCGCTGTAGAAGTGGATCCTCTAACATGAGGAAAGTCACCTCCGCTGTGCGTGGATGCTCGCGATGTTCCTTGAGATAAGTCTTTTGCCTGACAGGGAGCCAAATAAACGACCTCATTCCACACGCGCTGCTGCTCCGTGGCTGCCGCGTGCGTGCCCGTGGCCCATGCTATACGCACCGTAGCTATCAACCAACCAGTATTGATTCAGTCATTTAGATCAGTATATGGATCCACGTGTGCTGTGTGCTCGTACTCCCTCTGTAAACTACTCCCTCCGTAAACTAATATAAGAGCATTTAGATCACTAAGTTAGTGATCTAAATGCTCTTATATTAGTTTACAGAGGGAGTAACATAAAAGCGCTTGGAGTACTACTAAATGCCAGAGTGCAATCGTTGCTCGACACCTACTCCACGCCGACTGGGTCATCTCGTTCGAAATAACTTAGCTTGCTTCGTCACACGAACAAGACCAAATCATTCTGTGCTTCGTGACAGTTTCCACCAAATCGAATCGAGAGGACCGCAAGAGGGGCCGATGGAGCCCTGCGAGATCGCGCGCCTGCCGGAGGAGCTGCTGTCGGTGGCGCTCTCCCGCACGTCGCCGCGCGACGCTTGCCGCGCTGCGGTGGTCTCCCCGGCCTTCCGTGCCGCGGCCGATTCCGACACCGTCTGGTCCTGCTTCCTGCCACCGCTGGACGAACTCCCGCCGCTCACCGACGGAGAGCCTTGCAGGAAGAAAGACCTGTTCCTCCGCCTCTCCGGCAGACACGTCCTCCTCCCAGGCGGACTCATGGTACGTACACTAACAATACTCCTCGTGGTCTCGGTGAATACGGCGGATCCCAACAATCAGCCCTTGTAAGAAATTTTGCCTCTCCGTTGATCTCGCTGGCCATTTCTATCGGTGCCATGTGCAGAGCATGTGGCTGGACAGGGAGACCGGCGCCAAGTGCTACATGGTGTCGGCGAGGGCGCTGTCCATCGCGTGGCGCGACACTCCACGCTACTGGAACTGGGTCCCTCTCGCAGATTCGAGGTCCCCTCCCTTCCTCTGCTCTTAATTTCCTTCAGTTCCCTTGTCATCTCAGTTGTGCCCGTCCAATTTTGATAAATTGCAAGTGTAGATGGCACAGGGTGGTAGATTCTAGCTACCCTGTACCCAACTGTTAGGATAAGAACATACTTGAAATTTGGTGATGAGGCCAACTTGAATTCCGTCTCAGAGTATTTTTGCAGCAATGATGCTTGATATGTCCGAATCATAACCCTACATATGTCCGACTCTAGGTTCTCCGAGACTGCTGTACTCAGGTTAGTTTGCTGGTTGGATATCCCTGGCAAGATAGATAGCAAGATACTCTCCAAGGGGTCAGTCTATGCCGCACACATCGTGTACAAGTTGGCCGACAGTTCTTATGGGCTGGACTCGCCGATCCAAGAGGCATCAATTAGAGTTGGAGGCACCAACCTGACCCGCAAGGTCTGCCTCCAACCTAACCCGCAAAGAAGCATGAGCCAAAACCGCCGTGCAGAGGACGTAGTGCTCCCTCGGCAAAGGGGCGATGGCTGGATGGAGCTGGAGCTGGGCGACTTCACCTGCGACGGGGATGAAGATGGTGATGTGTCCTTTGGCGTTTCGGAGACCAAGGCTTTGAACGGGAAGAGCGGCCTGGTCGTGCAGGGCATCGAGATCAGGCATAAGAAATCAGGCTAATTGATGAGCTCGCGGGAATAAACCAAACATGTCCAGAGTCTACTCCAATATAGAACGAAAATAAAGGAGCCATATATGTTTGTAATGCGTGTTTTCGAACTTCCCTCTTGGTCTCCATTCTATCCTTGTGGACAGTATATATATATTTGTTTGATCTTTCAAGAAGACACAGTCTATACTGTATTTTAGATCATTTAAGAGAATAAACAGATAATTAGGAGAGGAATATTGACCTTCCTCTGTTATGGTTCAGCCAGCATAGAAATCTGATTAGGTGTGCCCTGCATTTCAGTACTTCAAGCATTATTCCTCCCTTTACTAACAGAAGTAGTGGGACATATAAAACAACAGGATCTGTCGGGATTAAGCATGTCCAAAAATAAGCTAAGGGGGACTAATCATATTTGTTTGTCCTCTCAAAAAGAAGAATCAAATTTGTTCGTGATGTGTTTTGATAATATATATTCTTTTGGGTTTCATTTCATTTCTATAGATGGGGAGGGATGCATCCGCTTTGTTTGTTTATCTTTGAAAGAAAAGAAGAAATGATTAAACAAGAGAGAAGATTTCATATTCGGAGACTGCGACTAAATTTAATGGAATTCTAGATGGGCCATTAACGATTTTAATAAATATAAATATAACTTTTTTATGGAAATAATAAATGAAGGTTAACTTATGCAAGTTTTGATGTGGGAACAAACACTAGTAGAAACGGGGAACTAGTCCCGGTTCCAGAGGGCCTTCAGCCCCAAAATCTTTAGTCCCGATTCTCTTACGAACCGGGACAGAAGGGGCTTCACGTGGCCACTGCAGGGCGTCCAGGTAGGAGGACCTTTAGTCCCGGTTGGTAGCAACCGGGACCAAAAGGCATCCACGCGTCAGCAGCTGGCAGGAGTTGGGGTTTTTGTTTTTTTAGGGGGGGGGGGTTAGGGGGTTTTGGAGGGTTAACTTAAGTGTTTCATATTGTGTTAGCTAGCTAATAGAGAAAAGTGTCCTCTTTTTTCTCCGTGCTTGGTCGACGCTAACTACTATACATATAGAGAGAACTCGACACGCTAGCTAGTAAGCAAATGAAGGAACCATTAATTATATAAGATCATCATGAACATATATATACGGAGAGAAGTTTTCGTATATCTATCCGACGCTACTACATATACAATATAACATGTCTTACAATCCCTAACATCTAAAATCGATTTCAACTTCCACATGGTATTCTCCGGCTTTAGGTATGACGTGGTCAAGAAAGAATCCCGCCAATTCCTCTTGAATTGCTCGTATGCGATCATGTGGTAGGAGTTCATCCCGCATCTGCCACATCTAATTTAAAGAATGGGTTCAATACATATATATGAATGAAACTCAACACAAATGATGGTAATAAAATAAAATTGTGAATATTTTTGTTTATGTACTTCATATTGTTTTCTAGATTAGCCATGCTGAGAGGCCGTCGCGTTATAGATGAACTCGCAAATGTAGTATCCACAAAATCCTTCCCGGCTTCCTGCCACAAGCACTTTACGAGAAATAGAGTTCAATCAAACTAATAATCAAGCATGCTAAATGGTATTGATGAAACTAGCCAGAATCAATGGGAGATGCGCGGAACTAGCTAGTAGTACTTACTTTCGGGTGTGTAAATCGCAGCTCCCTCGGCAGTCCCGGAACAATTCTGGTGAACTCTTTCCAAACCCTGCGGGGCAAAGACAATAATTACTTGATATCAAGAAATTAACAAAGTTGCCGATATGGTGAGATAATGATCGATTGAACTTTTCTGGAGCATTTCAGTCATGTCCGCCTAGTCCTGGGATCTTTTTGTCTCGAGTCTAAGACAGTTACTACTCCCCGATCAAGCTTAATCACTAGCAGAATAAAGTGGAAGCTGCACACGCATGCATGCATCACTCATCAATTACATTAATATAACCTCGAGTAAGGGAAACCGAATATGCACAAGACAGTAGCACTCACTTGAAGTTGTAAGGAAAGAGTATTTTCTCTTTGTTTTGATTTAGAAGCAACGATTGTAGCAAGTTGTCCTCGGTATCAGAGACTCTATTTTTAACCATTTGTTTATGATATTTGGGTTACTGAACTCAATGTCATAGATTTGTGTTTTTCTGCATTCGACGATCTTCAATCTGCATAATATAGTGAGGACAATTATATATACATGCAATGAAAGAGCTGAGCTATATATAGAGACTTAATTACAGAAGTAATACTTACATAGCAAGTCACAAGTTGTTTGTCAAGGGCCATTTGATTGTCTAACTAGAATAATGATTGGTCCCACTGCCAGGCGCGAGACGAGCTCAGTCCTGTTACCCGAGCGTGAGACTAGCGATTGGCCACAGTTGGGAGAGGGCCATCCCTTCAACGGAAATAGATCACAGACGACGAGGAGATAGATCACAGGCCCACACAAGCTGCCTATGGATGAGCTAACGCCGAGACAAGCCAGCCGCCGCCGTAGCTGACTTGCCACACCATCATGGAGCCATCCACGGCCGAAGCAGCAGCCACGCCGGGCCACAGCCCAGCCCACGCCACCCGGAAAGCTCCAAGTGTTAGAGCCGCCGGGCACGCATCCACGTGACCAGCCGCCATTGCAAGCGCCAGCCGCCATGTGGCCACCACGCAACGCTACCACCAATCCTTGACAGTTGCGCCGCCCCATTGCCACCCAGGAGACCCCGAGCAACACCACCGCGTCGGGCTCGTGCCATACTGCTGGAGCCGAGCCGGACCAGCAACAATAGCACGCACACCGCCGCAGCCGTTGCACCTAGCCTTGCACCATAGACCAAACTCCCAGTGCCAGATCTAGACAAAAGTTGGCATGTCCGCAACCACCAGAGAGGGACTCACGCACCAGCCAGTGCCATGGGCCACCAGACCCCATCCGCTACCGGGGTGCCGCCGCACGAGGGCACCACCGACAAGGAGACCCACCCCTACAACAGCAGATGAGGACCGAAATCTGGCTGAACCAGACCAGTTCGTCGATGCCACGAGTGATACACCGCCGTGGAACCCAACACGTTAAGGACCAACTAGCGCGACCCCGCCGCCCGCGCTCGCCTCCAAGCCGTCGCGCCCCACACCAGCGTGCCGTCGCCGCCCAACGCTGGCCACCCGCGAATGGCACCATGATATGTCTCCAACGTATCTATAATTTTTAATTGTTCCATGCTGTTATATTATTATTCTTGGATGTTTTACAATCATTTTATAGTCATTGTATATCTTTTTTGGTACTAACCTACTGACATAGTTCCTAGTGCCAGTTGTTGTTTTCTGCATGTTTTTTTACATCACAAGAAATCAATATCAAACGGAGTCCAAACGCAACGAAACTCCTGGAGGATATTTTTTGGGCCAGAAGAAAGCCAGTGGGCCAAGGAAGCACCTGGGGGCTGCTCGAGGGGAGCAGCACCCACCAGGGCGCGCCAGGAGGCCCATGCGCGCCCAAGTGGGTTCTGCCCACCTCGGGTGCCCCCCCCCCCCGAACTGCCTCTTTGCTCTATAAATACCACAATATTCCAGAAACCCTAGGGGAGTCGACGAAAATCAATTCCAGTCGCCGCAGAGTCCAGAACCACCAGATCCAATCTAGACACCGTCATGGAGGGGTTCACCACTTCCATTGGTGCCTCTCCTACGATGCGTGAGCAGTTCTTTGTGACCTGCGGGTCCGTAGTTAGTAGCTAGATCGCTTCCTCTCTTTCTATTGATTATCAATACAATGGTCTCTTGGAGATCCATATGATGTAAGTCTTTTGGCGGTGTGTTTGTTGGGATCCGATGAACATTGAGTTTATGATCAGATCTATGTTCTTATCCATGAAAGTTATTTGAGTCTTCTTTGATCTCTTATATGCATGATTACTTATAGCCTCATATTTCTTCTCCGATATTTGAGTTTTGTTTGGCCAACTTGATCTATTTATCTTGCAATGGGAAGAGGTGCTTTGTAGTTGGTTCGATCTTATGGTGCTTGATCCCAGTGACAGAAGGCGAACCGACACGTATGTATCGTTGCTACTAAGGATAACAAGATGCGATCTATATCTCCACAATAGATAAACGGATCTCGTCTACATCATGTCATCGTTCTTATTGCATTACTCTGTTTTCTCATGAACTTAATACACTAGATGCATGCTAGATAGCGGTCGATGTGTGGAGTAATAGTAGTAGATGCAGGCAGGAGTCGGTCTAGTAATCTTGGACGTGATGCCTATATAATGATCATTGCCTGGATATCGTCATGATTATTTGAAGTTCTATCAATTACCCAATAGTAATTGTTTTCCCACCGTTTGCTATTTTTCTCGAGAGAAGACACTAGTGAAACCTACGGCCTCGGGTCTCTTTTCATCATATTTGCCTTTGCGATCTATTTTCTCTTGCATTTATTTTCAGATCTATTAAACCAAAAATACAAAAATACCTTGCTGCAATTTATTTGTTCCCTGATCTATTTATCCTATCTACCACTTTTTGCCTCACGTTTTTTTGCCTATCTTGAGGCACCGTACCCGGAAGGGATTAACAACCCCTTTAACACGTCGGGTTGCGAGTATTTGTTATTTGTGTGCAGGTGCTGTTTACGTGCTGTGAGGAGCTTCTCCTACTAGTTCGATAACATTGGTCTCATCACTGAGGGAAATACCTACCGTGGCTATACTGCATCATCCCTTCCTGTTTGGGAAATACCAACGTTGTTCTAGTAGACATCAAAAGGAATTTCTGGCATCGTTGCCGGGGAGGATCTTCAACATCAACCAGGTTCCTAATCACAAATCTCGTCTCCTCGCAATTTACATTATTTGTCATTTGCCTGTCGTTTTCCTCTTCCCCACTTCACAAAAATTTTGCCGTTTTATTTGCCCTCTTTTTTGTTCGTAGTTTTCTCGTCAGATCTTTTATTTGCTTGAAATTGTCACCAAGAGTGACTTTGGTATGGCACAAACAGATGATGGCCTAACTCCTAAAATGGAGCGTACGGGTAATCTGGATGCCAAAACTTTTGTCTTGAGACAAGGGAATTTATGGGAAAAGAACATATTCAAGAGTTTTTCAGTTGTGTCGGGAAATTAAGTCTTGATTATATTCCTATACTTAAAAGGACTAAAACTTACGCGGAAGCTATTTTGGCACTTGTTCTGAAACTTGAAACTAGAATTATTCGTACTCATCCTACCTTGCAAAGATTGTTTTATGAGTTGCCCGTTATAAAGGATCCTAAAGCTAAAAAGTTAGCCACTCTTGTTTTGATGAATGAATTTGACTACATAATATGGGAAGCTAGGGAAATATTTGATTTTTATGGCATGAATCGTGAAAACCCCGTGATTGATGAAATTCTTTATAATAGTGATTATGATTTAGGACATTTGATTGGATATAACCAAATATTTGATGAGAATCTTAAAAAGCAAGTCCCTGTTTTAGATATGATCCAACAAGTTTTTAACGATGTGAATCAACACTATTCATGGATCACTGCCGGAAATCAAAGGGGTTATGATAAAAAGCAACTTGATAGTGCTAAGATTTCCATGGGTAATGTGTTTTATGTCTTATTTACAATACCTCCCGACACAAATACCTCCAAGGGAAACAAGGATAAGAGCGACAAAACTTAGATCCTACGCGTTATGCCTAGCTAGGGGGCGTAAAACGATAGCGCTTGTTGGGAGGCAACCCAATGAATAAAATTTATTTTTGCTTTTTGCTTGCTGTTATTGAGTATTATAACAATTATGCTACTGTTATTATTATTTTTTTGTGTTTTAATTAGTGTTTGTACCAAGCAAGACCTTTGGGAAGACTTGGGTGAAAGTTTATTTGATCTTGCTGAAAAACAGAAACTTTTGCGCTCACGAGATTCGTTGTCATTTTTTACAAAAGAGTGCTTTTTAGTTGATTCTTTTTGAAGAGGATTAATAGACATATTCCCCACATCCACCAATTTATTTCATAATTTGTGGAGTTGCATAAGTATTCGAAATTTTTAAATTGCTACAGACTATTCTGTTATTGACAGATTCTGTTTTCTTTGTGTTGTATGCTTGTTTTGATGATTCTATGGTTTTCTTTGATGAGTTTTTGGCATAGAAAAGTTGGAATATAGTAGATATAATGCAAAAAATAAGAATAGGTTTGCTACAGTACTTATACTAGTGGTTTGGTTTCTTTTACTAACGGATCTCACGAAGGTTTTTTTTAGTTTTGTGTGATTGAAGTTTTCAAGTTTTTGGTTATCTTACGATGGATGAAGGAATACGGATAAGCAATAGGTTAAGCTTGGGGATGCCTGAGGCACCCCAAGATAATATTCAAATAAGTAGCAAGCAACTAAGCTTGGGGATGCCCCCGAGTGGCATCCCCGCTTTCTTCTAACAACCATCGGTATTTTAGTTGAAACTATATTTTTATTCGTCACATGATATGAGTTTTGCTTGGAGCGTCTTGTATGATATGAGTATTTGCTTGTTTTGCCTTGTGTTTTAAGTGTTGAATCCTTGCTGGACACACCCTTTTGAGAAAGCCAAAAATTATGCTATGCTTGCTCCTATGCTTCACTTAAATTTTTTTAGAGCCATGGACTTGCTCTAGTACTTCACTTATATCTTTTTGAGCACGGTGTGCTTTGTTAATCTTGAAGAAATGCTCTCATACTTCACTTAGATTTATTTGGGAGTTAGTAAATTTTTTAAGAAATTCTCTCTTGCTTCACTTAGATTATTTTGAGAGAAAAGAAAAAAAATTATGCTCATGATCTTCACTTATATTTGTTGGAGCTTATCAAAAGCAACATATGAAAATAGTCCCAAAGTGATAGGTATCCAAGGAGGATATAATAAAAACTTTCATGAAGGTCATTGGACAAAATAAACTTGATTCTTATTAATAGTTTTGAGATATGACGATATGATATGTGAGTCATGTTGATGAGTAATTGTGCTTTAGTAAGAATATTGATGTTAAGGTTTGTGATTCCCTATGCAAGCATGAAAGTCAATAGTTATGCAACGAAATTTATATCCTACTTATGGTGCATTATCGGTGTTACTTATGCCTAATGCTTGGGTACGAGATTTTTCACTTTTTGGTTGTTCGCTTCTCAATCTTTTTGCTAGCCTTCATTTTGCACTAAGTATGATCACTACTTGTGCATCCAAAACCCATTAAACCAGTTTTACCTTATGAGTCCACTATACCTACCTATATGTAGTATTTCATGTCGTTCTAAACAAATTTGCATGTGCCATCTCTAATGTTAAAAATAAATTTCTCTTTTGTGTGCTCTACTACTCGCGAGGCGGTAAAGGATAGCCAATATTTTCCATGCTAGATGTGTTATTCTCACGATGAGTATTTATTCACTTGTCATTGCACGAGAGTATGCCAAAGGTACTAGGGATGCCCAGTCCCGAAATGAATAAATGAATTTACTTTATGTTGTTAAATAATAAATTCCTTGGAAAGTGTTGGTATGGAGGGCATCCGTGGATACGGCTAGCCATGGAAAGTGAAAGTTATGGTGGAAAAAGGAATAAACTTTATTTTCTTTTTGGGAACCGCCTATTATGTATCTAGCATGGAAAGTGTTGGGATGCTCCAAATCATTTTCGTTGGTAGGAAAAGTATGCCTCTCAAAAATAATTTTATCTCTCAGTTTAAGCTTTGAGCTCTAGCACCTCTACAAATCACTACTTCCCTCCGCGAAGGGCCTTTCTTTTACTTATGCAATTTTTATTTTGAATTTGAGTCTCCATCTTCTCTTATAAAGCACCAACTAAGGGACACTATGATCGTATTTGAGCATTGGGTGTAGCTAATATTCGAGTGTGTTTCATGAATGGATCATAACTTGCTTTATTGTTGATATTTTGAAAGACATGGTTGCTTGTTGGTATGCTTGAGTATTAAAGTCTTCATGTCAAAACTAGACTATTGCTTTGAATCATGTAAAAGTCCATATGTCCATGCTATAAAGAAAATAATGTGATGAACATGTTAGGCAGCATTCCACATAAAAATTATGTTTTTATCATTTACCTACTGGAGGACGAGAAGGAATTAAGCTTGGAGATGCTGATACGTCTCCAACGCATCTATAATTTTTGATTGTTACATGCTGTTATATTATCATTCTTGGATGTTTTACAATCATTTTATAGTCATTTTATATAATTTTTTGGAACTAACCTACTGACATAGTGCCCAGTGCCAGTTGCTGTTTTTTGCATGTTTTTTACATCGCAGGAAATCAATATCAAACGAGTCCAAATGCAACGAAACTCCTGGAGGATTTTTTTGGGCCAGAAGAAAGCCAGTGGGCCAAGGAAGCACCTGGGGGCTACTCAAGGGGAGCATCACCCACCAGGGTGCGCCAGGAGGCCCAAGCGCGCCCAGGTGGGTGCTGCCCACCTCGGGTGCCCCCCGAACCGCCTCTTTGCTCTATAAATATCACAATATTTCAGAAACCCTAGGGGAGTCAACGAAAATCAATTCCAGCCGCCGCAGAGTCCAGAACCACTAGATCCAATCTAGACACCGTCATGGAGGGGTTCACCACTTCCATTGGGGCCTCTCCTATGATGTGTGAGTAGTTCTTTGTAGACCTATGGGCCCGTAGTTAGTAGCTAGATGGCTTCCTCTCTCTCTCTTGATTATCAGTACAATGGTCTCTTGGAGATCCATATGATGTAAGTCTTTTGGCGGTGTGTTTGTTGGGATTCGATGAACTTTGAGTTTATGATCAGATTTATGTTTTTATCCATGAAAGTTATTTGAGTCTTCTTTGATCTCTTATATGCATGATTGCTTATAGCCTCATATTTATTCTCCGATATTTGGGTTTTGTTTGGCCAACTTGATCTATTTATATTGCAATGGGAAGAGGTGCTTTGTAGTGGGTTCGATCTTATGATGCTCGATCCCAGTGACAGAAGGGGAACCGACACGTATGTATCATTGCTACTAAGGATAACAAGATGAGATCTATATCTCCTCAATAGATAAACGGATCTCGTCTACATAATGTTATCGTTCTTATTGCATTACTCTATTTTCTCATGAACTTAATACACTAGATGCATGTTGGATAACGGTCGATGTGTGGAGTAATAGTAGTAGATGCAGGCAGGAGTCGGTCTACTAATCTTGGACATGATGCCTATATAATGATCATTGCCTGGATATCGTCATGATTATTTGAAGCTCTATTCCCAATAGTAATTGTTTTCCCACCATTTGCCATTTTTCTAGAGAGAAGCCACTAGTGAAACCTACGGCCCCCGAGTCTCTTTTCATCATATTTGCCTTTGCGATCTATTTTATCTTGCATTTATTTTCAGATCTATTAAACCAAAAATACAAAAATACCTTGCTGCAATTTATTTGTTCCGTGATCTATTTATCCTATCTACCACTTTTTACCTCACGTTTTTGCCTATCTTGACGCACCATACTTGGAAGGGATTGACAACCCCTTTAACACATCGGGTTGCGAGTATTTGTTATTTGTGTGCAGGTGTTGTTTACATGGTGTGAGGAGGTTCTCCTACTGGTTCGATAACCTTGGTCTCATCACTGACGGTAATACCTACTATCTCTATTGTTGGGGAACGTAGTAATTTCAAAAATATTCCTACGCACACGCAAGACCATGGTGATGCATAGCAACGAGAGGAGAGAGTATTGTCCACATACCCTCGTAAACCGAAGCGGAAGCATTAGCACAACGCGATTGATGTAGTCGTACGTCTTCACGGCCCGACCGATCAAGCACTGAAAGCACGGCACCTCTGAGTTCTTGCACACGTTCAGCTCGATGATGTCCCTCGAACTCCGATCCAGCCGAGTGTCAAGGGAGAGTTCTGTCAGCACGACGGCGTGGTGACGATGATGATGTTCCACCGACGCAGGGCTTCGCCTAAGCACCGCTACGATATTATCGAGGTGGAATATGGTGGAGGGGGGCACCGCACACGGCTAATCGATCTCAAGGATCAATTGTTGTTGTGTCTAGAGGTGCGCCCTACCCCCGTATATAAAGGAGCAAGGGGGAGGGGCGGCCAGCCAGGAGGGGGCGCGCCAGGAGGAGTCCTACTCCCACCGGGAGTAGGACTCCCTCCTTTCCTTGTCCAAGTAGGAGAGGGGGAAGGAAGGGAGAGAGGGGAGGAAGGAAAGGGGGGCGCCCCCCCTCCTTGTCCTATTCGGACTAGAGGGAGAGAGGGCGCACGGCCTGCCCTGGCCTCCCTTCCTCTTCTCCACTTTGGGCCCATGAGGCCCATTAACCCCCCGGGGGGTTCCGGTAACCCCCCGTACTCCGGTATATATCCGATAACCCCCGAAACCATTCCGGTGTCCGAATATAGTCGTCCAATATATCAATCTTCATGTCTCGACCATTTCGAGACTCCTCGTCATGTCCGTGATCACATCCGGGACTTCGAACTATCTTCGGTACATCAAAACACATGAACTCATAATATAACTGTCATGTAACTTTAAGCGTGCGGACCCTACGGGTTCGAGAACTATGTAGACATGACCGAGACACGTCTCCGGTCAATAACCAATAGCGGAACCTGGATGCTCATATTGGCTCCTACATATTCTACGAAGATCTTTATCGGTCAAATCGCATAACAACATATGTTGTTCCCTTTGTCATCAGTATGTTACTTGCCCGAGATTCGATCGTCGGTATCTCAATACCTAGTTCAATCTCGTTACCGGCAAGTCTCTTTACTCGTTATGTAATGCATCATTCCATAACTAACTCATTAGCTACATTGCTTGAAAGGCTTATAGTGATGTGCATTACCGAGAGGGCCCAGAGATACCTCTCCGACAATCGGAGTGACAAAACCTAATCTCGAAATATGCCAACTCAACATGTACCTTTGGAGACACCTGTTGGGAATATAACTATTTCTGTAAGCCGCCCAGGAGGGGCCGGGTTACACAAAGACTACTCATTAGAGAGAAGCCCAAGGCCAAGCATGAAGATGGCGGTTCATGAAGGGCCTAAGGCCCACAGGCGACTTAAGGCCCGTTGTTGTAAACCGCCATGATGGCATGACTTGTAACATAAGGTAGATTTAACTAGTCACCGAGCCGGACACTGTTTATAAGCCGGCCGGGACTCTGCAAGCCACAGGGCGTCAACCCGTGTATATAAGGGGACGACCTGCTGGCGGCTTAGGGCAAGAAACAACTCATCGAGAGCCGGGCATAGCGTATCTCGCTACATGGTCATCGAAACATCAATACCAACCTAGCTAGACGTAGGCCTTACCTTCACCACAAGGGGCCGAACTAGTATAACTCTCTCGTGTCCTTTGTCCCAATATAAACCCCTTCAAGCTTCCTAGTTGCGATGGCTCCACAACTAAGTCCTTTCATGAGGACATCTTATGTGACAATTCCATGACAGTTGGCGCCCACCGTGGGGCCAGCGCATGGTGGATTTGAGTTCTTGAAGGGAAACTTCGAAGGGCTTAAGGGATACGTAGTGGGCCGGATGACCAAGAGTCATCGCGACAAGATCTACATCGACGACGAAGGCTGGGGTCCCGACACCGGCTCAATTGAGTACGGATACCGGGTCCCCTTCGGCGGAATCCACGTCTTCATCGGCCGGATCAGTGAGCCGGGCCCTGAGCCGGACAACTGCACCAACCTCGTTGAGACGGCTCAGTGTGCGAGGAAGACCCGGACTCAACCTGTCCTAAGGCGTGCCTTCGTGGTCTGCATCCACGGAGAGGAATTTTCTGAAGGATCTGAAGTTGGGGGTGAGACGGCCGTCCTCCCAGACGGTGATTCGTCCGCCGGCTCAACAGAATCGTTATATCAGGTGCAAGACGGCGCGCTCGGGGGCTGTTCTGATGGCATCAGTATTCAGGGCCCCTATGAGCCGCCAAGATGGGCAGGGATCTTCATGGCTGGAACTCAGCCCGGTTCAAACTCTACAGCTGCTGCAGCGATCACGTCCGGATTAGGAGCAGCCGGGGCAGGCGGCCCCGTGCACCCACCGGCTCAGGTGCTGAGGGATCTCATGGACAAGCTTATGGACCTGTTAACCGCCACAGTTATTCCTGCTGACAAAGATGAGCATGACACAGCGGTAGCACAGATGCGTGAGGAGATAGTTCAGACCAAGGAAGCCTTAGCAGCTGAGGATACTAGACTAGCTACAGAGCGGGCGACTCTCGACGCACGGGCCTAGCGCTTGCAGTCAGAAGCTTACCAGCTCACGATGAGCTTAAACGCATCCAATGAAGTAATGAGGAGACATCAGAAGACTCAGTCCCGTTTACCTCCGAATTACGACCCTCGGGTTCTTTTTGCTACACCCTGAGCCGGCCCAAGTAACCTGCCGGAGGCCAATCAGTTTATGACAGCTGGAACAGGAGGGCCGACTCAGCCTCGGGAGATGGCACCACCTCACGTGAGCATGCCACCGCCGCGTTATGTGCCGGTTCCACCGGGTCACTTTTCCAACCCCATGGAGAACTTAATCGCAGCTTCAACGCGTTTGGCGGCTCTTCCTATGGACGGTGATGACCCGGCGGCAGTGGAGACCCGGAGAGTTAGAGAACTCCTCCAGACGGCCTTAGCTCAACAGGAGACCTATTCTTACAGTCGGGACAAGATTCATTCAACTCCCCCTCCCTGGGTAGCACCACCTCGCCAGAACCGGAGCCCGAGTTACAGCAGACACATGGAGTCGGAAGCTTTGTCAAGCAACGCCCAACACCGTAACCAGCCCGGTGGCTATAATCTGGTGCAAGATCGAATATGTCAGGAGAACGAGCAGGCGGCTCAGGCGGCGGCTCAACAGATGGCGCATCAAGATTTTCTAGAGTATCCCACAACTTCCGTTGAGGCGGGAGTAGCCACTAGAACCGGCGGTGTTCCTTGTCTGGTTCCGGCTTTGCGTAATGTGCGGTTTCCCAAAGACTTCAAGGGACCTCGAAAGGTGCCGAATTACACGGCCGACTTGTAGCCCGGAGCATGGATTGAGAGTTATGAGATGGCCATGGAGCTGTTGGAAGTTAGTGACGCAGCTGTCGGTGTACTAGAGTAGGAGTACCCTAGTACCCCGAACTCGTGCACGGGCAGTCGCAGCACTCCGCGGCAAGGCTTGCCAGGCGACCGCCAAGACCCTCCGTGACTCCTTAAGAGACAAGACCCCGGCAAGAGGAGCTTGTCGGGAAGCCATTCAAGAACAAAGTATTAGAGTTAAGAAGACAAGGCCCCGGCAAGAGGAGCTTGCCGGGAAGGCCAACCAAGGCATATCAAGAAAGCTTGCCGCGACGCGCCTCGCATCCTGGCAAGGCCCGGTGAGCGGCAAGCTCCCGGGCCCGACAAGACGACGAACCGCGGCAAGGCACTTGCCGCGGCAAGTGGCCACTCCGCGCCCAAGCTCCAGCACATCCACCAACGTGTCGCCCTGGGACCCTTCCAGGCACGCGTGGCGGGAGGCTGTGCAGCCAGCGGTGCACGGTGGCAAGCGGTGCTGACAAGAAGGCCATCGTGGCGATCGGTGGCGCCCCTGACGGCCTCTGTTTGCACTGTTTGGGTGACACAGACGGGCATTTAATGCCCTTGTCCCCTGCCGTCAGAGTTAGGTATGATACACTGTATCTACAATATAGGTAGTTGTACCTACCACATTCTTTTTCCATTTTTGCCCTTCGTCTACGTTGCCACCTGTCGGTGACCCCTTGAGCGTATAAAAGGAGGCCCATGCGCAATGTAGAAGGGGTTCGATTCATTCGAAGCTAGAGACAGACTCACGCTCGGGGTTCGTAGCGCTGATCGTTCCTGAGCAAGAACTCAATATACGCATAGATGCAGCAGTAGGAGTATTATCTCTCCGGAGAGCTCCGAAGCTGGGTAAACTGCTCGCGTGCATTGCCTTGATCTGCTCTTCGTGCGACCTCCGCCCTCCACTGAACCGAAAGGGGCTCGGTCCGCCGGTCCCATAGGTGTTCGTGGATCAGTTTCCCCGACATCTTTGGCGCGCCAGGTAGGGGGCGTCGAGATTGTGTGAACCTGATCCAGCGTGCACGCGAGCTAGATCTTCATCATCTTCATCGACATGCCACCAAAGAAGAAGGCTTCGGAGGCAGCAGTTCCGTCCGCGTCGATCCCGCCGCCACCGGAGCAAACGGGCGGTGGGGTAGACACCGGTGGAAGAACGGGCGTCGACGAGGGTGCTCACAGCGCTGCCAAGTCCAAGGACAAGGCCACGCAGACCTCGGCGTCCGTACGCGCGCCGCGCCCATCTCAGGAGGCGTGGGACCAACAACGTCACGGCATTCGCAGTAGCATGCACTCGTTGGGTCAAGATCAAGCTGGTGGACCTCGAGGTGTCCAAGACCAGCATGCACGCCAACATGCTGGCCCGAGCGAGGTACGGTCGCCTGGACGGGATACTGCTCCTTCTAACTTGGTTAGGAGTCCGAGCATGTCCCGCTCCTCGCACCGTTCGCCTCTGCTGCCCACCACTCCAGCAGAAGCCTTGGCGCGATCTCAATTGCTCCTGGATTACCCTCCAACGGCCGACAAGACCGACGAATGGAGGGCCACTATTCAGAGTCTCATCGGCTTCGCCAACGGCGACACTGCGCGGCAACCAAGCACCTCGCTGCCGTGACAAGATTGCCGGACGCGAACCGATGGCGACAAGACCAATGGGGGTGCAACCTCCATGCACTCCCACCCCGAAGGCCAAGATCGCCGACTCGTCGGGTCCACCTCGACAGCGACTCCACCGCGTCATCGGATCCACGAGCTCGCCGCGATCAGCGCCAAGTTCTCCACGAACGACAACAAGAGGACGCTCGTACTCGCATCGAGCGCCGAAGAGAAGTGCGGCGTCAATCAGACCAGCGCGCTGGGCCCACTGTCGACATGCATGCGCCAGAGGAACCAGGCGACTTGCCGTACACGGTAGGCTGCCCTGCGTTCACCCGTGAGCTGCGGCAAGTCCAGTGGCCCAGCAAGAAAAATTTCAAACCAGACGTACCAGAGAAGTACGACGGCAAGTCGCATCCGTCGGAGTTCCTCAGCATCTACACCATCGCGGTGCAAGCTGCCGGGGGACGAGACGACAAGATCCTTGCCAACTACTTCCCGCTAGTGCTCAAGCCTAACGTCAGATCCTGGCTCATGCACTTGCCGGACAACTCCATTTCCTCTTGGGCAGATCTATGCCATCAGTTTGTCGGCGCCTTTACAGGCAGCCACAAGCCTCATGGCCAAGAGAGCGACCTTCATCTACTCGCCCAGAAGGAAGGAGAGCCCCTGCGCAAGTATATTCAGAGATTCAGCCGTGTACAGCACAACATCCCAGACGTCCACCCTGCCGCGGTCATCAGCGCGTTTCATCAGAACGTGCGAAACCGCAGGATGCGGGAGGAGATGGCAATGTGCAAGATCAGAGACGTCAGCGAGCTATACGCCCTGGCCGACAAGTGCGCATGTGCTGAAGAGGGGAGGAGGCTCCCCGGAGAGAATACAGGAGCAGGAGGATCTGACAGTGAGGACGTTGCCCCGACAAAGAAAGGCCGACGGCGGAACAACAGAAAGAAGAAGGGCAAAGAAGTGCTAGCTGTTGAGCAGTCCAGCAACAGAAGTGGCGCCAAGAAAGCTAAAGCTGGTGGCTCCGGCAAGGAGATTCAGGCTGTGGCGACTGCCGACAAACAGGACAGCTCCAGCAAGCAGTATTGCAAGATCCACCGCACCAAGGGTCATGACCTCCAGAGCTGCAAGAAGGTCGAGCAGCTTGTTGAGCAGCAGAAGGCTGAGTACGAGCGACGCGACAAGGAGAAGGCCCAGGAAGGTGCTGGAGGAGCTGGCAAGAAACGCCCCGGCCGGGGAGGACGCCGCGGCAAGGCCAAGCAGCAGCAACGAGACAGGCCTCCCCGCGCCCGCGATAAGGATGAAAATGAAGACGACGACGAAGATATGGATGACGATGAGGCCGATGAGCAGGAATTTCAGAAAGCCACAGAGATCCTGTGCGTTGACGGCGGTGCTTCTTTGCATACTTCACACCGCCAGCTTAAGTAGTGGATGCGGGAAGTTAATGCAACAGAATCATCCGTAGAGTCACGCAAGCCTCTAAAATGGTCCAGCACGCCTATCATCTTTGATATTGAGGATCACCCTGATCGCATAACTGTGGTTGGGTGCTTGCCGATGTTGGTTTCACCAACTATCCGCAACCTCAAAGTCATAAAGATGCTAGTTGACGGCGGGGCCGGCTTGAACCTGATCTCCTCCGCGGTACTCCAGAAACTCCAGATCCCTGACAGCGAGCTCGAAGAGACCGACACATTCCAAGGAATCAACCCAGGAAGGAGCAAGCCAAAGGGAAAGATCATGCTGCCGGTCACGTTTGGCAGCGAGTTGAACTTCAGAATTGAGAGGGTTACTTTTGATGTTGCTGACTTTCCATTGCCCTACAATGGAATACTTGGCCGTCCGGCACTCACCAAGTTCATGGCAGCCTCTCACTATGCATACAACATGCTCAAGATGCCAGGCCCGATAAGTGTCATCTCTGTCCCTGGCGACAAGAAGCATGCCCTTATCTGTGCCGACAAGATCTACCGGGAAGCAGCAGCCGCAGCAGACCGCAAATCACTTGCCGCTGAAGCTCCCGGGGGGAAGAAGAAGACCAAGTCTGGCAAGAGCCCTGATGCCCACTCTGGCAAGCGCACCTCCTCGGAGTGCTGCGCTACCATTGAGGACGCACCATCGAGCTCCACCGGCAAGTGCAAGAAGACGATGGCAGCTCCGCCAGAGACCAAGAGGGTGTCCGCCAAGGAGGACGGCACTGGTGGTACCTTCACCATCAGTGCCACTCTCGACCCTAAATAGGAAAGCGTGCTTGTTGCTTTCCTGCGGGCGAACGTCGACGTGTTTGCGTACCAACCGTCTGACATCCCCGGTGTTCCCAGGAAAGTAATTCAGCACCACCTAGCTATTTGTCCTCATGCGCGGCCCGTCAAGCAGAAAGTCAGGAAACAAGCGGTGGAGCGCCAAGAGTTCATTGCAGAAGAAATCAAGAAGTTGGAAGCAGCAGGCCTTGTCAGAGGAGTGCTCCATCCTACGTGGTTGGCCAATCTTGTAGTCGTGCGCAAGGCCAATGGGAAATGGAGGCTTTGTATAGACTTTACAGATGTCAATAAAGCTTGTCCGAAAGATCCTTTTCCCTTGCCGCGCATAGACCAGATTGCTGACTCCACAGCCGGATGTGATTTGCTTTCATTCCTTGATGCATACTCAGGTTACCATCAGATCTTCATGGCAGAAGAAGATGAAGAAAAGACCGCATTTATCACCCCTTGTGGCACATATTGTTTCATACGGATGCCCTTCGGGTTAAAGAATGCTGGTTCAACATTTGCAAGGGTAGTCCATGTTGCTTTTGAGCCCCAGATACACAGAAATGTGGAAGCCTACATGGATGATATAGTGGTCAAGAGCAAGGACAAGGCTACTCTGATTCAAGATTTAGACGAAACCTTTGCAAATCTGCGCAAGGTCAACCTCAAGCTTAACCCCGAGAAGTGCGTGTTTGGAGTCCCTTCCGGCAAGCTTCTCGGGTTCTTTGTGTCTCGGCGGGGAATTGAAGCCAATCCCGACAAGATCAAGGCCATCGAGAAGATTGAAGTACCAAAGCGCGTCAAGGATGTACAAAGGCTTGCCGGTTGCGTGGCTGCTCTCAGCAGGTTTATCTCTAAGTCTGCTGAGCGCGCCCTGCCGTTTTTCAAAATATTGAAAAAGGCAGGTCCAATGAAATGGACTCCGAAAGCGGAGGCTGCGCTGCAGGACTTAAAGAGGTACCTGTCCTCCACTCCAATACTTGTCGCACCTAAGCCACAAGAGAAGTTGCTGCTATATCTAGCGGCAACCAATCAAGTGGTTAGTGCTGCGTTAGTAGCGGAGAGGGAGGCGGATGATGAGCCAGCAACCACGGAAAGTGCATCCAGCGACAAGCAGGGGACTTCGCCCACAAGCGCTGGTCCCGACAAGGATGGATCTGCGTAGGTGCGCAAGGAGGTGCAGAAGAAAATGGTGCAATGCCCAGTTTACTTTGTCAGCTCCCTTCTACAGGGGGCTAGGTCAAGGTACTCTGGTGTGCAGAAGTTGCTTTTCGGCCTTCTCATGGCATCGAGAAAGCTGCGCCATTACTTCCAAGCACATGAGATCACAGTTGTCACTCGCTTTCCGCTGAAGAGGATACTGCAGAATCCAGAAGCAATAGGCAGGATTGTCGAGTGGGCACTGGAACTGTCAAGCTTTGGCCTCAAGTTTGAGAGCACTTCAAATATACAAAGCAGAGCGTTGGCAGAGTTCATAGCAGAGTGGACGCCAACACCAGATGAAGAAATTCCAGAAACGAGCATCCCCGTCAAGGAGGCAAGCAAGGAGTGGCTCATGTACTTTGATGGTGCCTTCTCGCTGCAAGGTGCCGGTGCTAGCGTGCTGCTTGTCGCACCCACCGGAGAGCACCTCAAGTACGTAGTCCAGATGTACTTTCCCAAGGAGCAAGCGACAAACAATACTGCAGAGTATGAAGGTTTGCTTGCCGGCCTCAGAATCGCCGCAAACCTTGGGATCAAGAAGCTCATTGTCAGGGGTGACTCACAACTTGTCGTCTGCCAAGTGAACAAGAGTTATCAGAGTCCGTTGATGGAAGCTTACGTTGATGAGGTGAGGAAGCTAGAAGAGCACTTTGACGGCCTACAGATGGAACATGTTCCAAGAGCTCAGAACGACATTGCTGATGGCTTGTCAAAGTGCGCTGCATTAAAGTTACCTGTGGAACCAGGGATCTTCGTGCTCAGACTGATTCATCCATCTGTGACACCATCAACTGGACAGAGCAAGAAGAGGAAGTTGATTTCTGGTGACTACTTTCCGGCAGAGCTTCCCGGAGCCGCCGCCAAGAAGGTCCCCAAGATCAACGACAAGAAGTGCTGAGGAGCAATCTGCTCCGGCGAGCCCTAGGGTTTGTTCCATTGAAGCAGACGCTCCCGACAAGTTTTGCTCCGGCAAGCTTGCCGGGGAACATCAAGCTCCGGCTGAGCCGTAGGTTCTTGCCGTGGAAGCGGGTGTTCTCGCAGCAGCAGATATGCCTTTAGTCCTTGTTGTCGAGCCACAAGCTCCAGCATGGGCGCAACGGATTGTCCATTTCCTTCAGACAGGAGAACTAGCTGAAGAGCAAGAAGAAGCGGGAAGAGTAGCCCGGCAGTCAAGTATGTACAAGTTTGTCGACAACACACTGTACAGAATAAGACTCAACGGTGTGAAATTAAAGTGCATTCGCCTGGAAGATGGACAGCAGCTGTTGGCAGAGATACATGGAGGCATATGTGGTCACCACATTGGCGCAAGAGCACTGGCCGGCAAAGTGTTCCGGCAAGGTTTCTTTTGGCCGACAGCCCTCCAGGATGCAACTGCACAAGTAACCAAGTGTGAAGCGTGCCAGTTCCATTCCAACCAGATACACCAGCCAGCTCAAGCTCTCCAGACAATCCCTTTATCCTGGCCATTTTCGGTCTGGGGGCTCGACATCCTCGGCCCTTTTCCCCAAGCTGTCGGGGCCTTTGAGTACTTGTACGTTGCAATCGACAAGTTCACAAAGTGGCCGGAAGTGGAACTAGTGAGGAAGGTGACAGCACAGTCAGCAGTCAAGTTCTTCAGGTCAATTGTTTGCCATTTCGAGATCCCTAACAGGATCATCACCGACAACGACACGCAATTCACGAGCCGCACCTTCATGCAGTACGTCCAAGATCTTGGCGCCAAGATCTACTTCGCTTCTGTTGCTCATCCGAGAAGCAACGGTCAAGCAGAGAGGACAAATGCTGAAGTGCTGCGAGGACTCAAGACCAGAACTTTCGACAGGCTGCGCAAGTGCGGAAGAAACTGGATCGAGGAGCTGCCGGTGGTTCTTTGGTCGATCAGGACGACGCCAAATCGAGCCACTGGCCAGACACCTTTCGCTCTAGTCTATGGACTGTTGGAAATATGCCCTAGAGGCAATAATAAAAGTGTTATTATTATATTTCCTTGTTCATGATAATTGTCTTTTATTCATGCTATAACTGTATTATCCGGAAATCGTAATACACGTGTGAATACATAGACCACAATATGTCCTTAGTGAGCCTCTAGTTGACTAGCTCGTTGTGATCAACAGATAGTCATGGTTTCCTGGCTATGGACATTGGATGTCGTTGATAACGGGATCACATCATTAGGAGAATGATGTGATGGACAAGACCCAATCCTAAGCATAGCACAAAGATCGTGTAGTTCGTTTGCTAGAGCTTTGCCAATGTCAAGTATCTCTTCCTTTGACCATGAGAGCGTGTAACTCCTGGATACCGTAGGAGTGCTTTGGGTGTATCAAACGTGACAACGTAACTAGGTGACTATAAAGGTGCACTACAGGTATCTCCGAAAGTATCTATTGTTTTATGCGGATCGAGACTGGGATTTGTCACTCCGTGTAAACGGAGAGGTATCTCTGGGCCCACTCGGTAGGACATCATCATATGCGCAATGTGACCAAGGAGTTGATCACGGGATGATGTGTTACGGAACGAGTAAAGTGACTTGCCGGTAACGAGATTGAACAAGGTATTGGATACCGACGATTGAGTCTCGGGCAAGTAACATACCGATAGACAAAGGGAATTGAATACGGGATTGATTAAGTCCTTGACATCGTGGTTCATCCGATGAGATCATCGTGGAACATGTGGGAGCCATCATGGGTATCCAGATCCCGCTGTTGGTTATTGACCGGAGAACGTCTCGGTCATGTCTGCATGTCTCCCGAACCCGTAGGGTCTACACACTTAAGGTTCGATGACGCTAGGGTTATAAAGGAAGCTTGTATGTGGTTACCTGTCACATCCCTAGTCTGGTATGACTTAGACTAGCTAGCTATTTGTGCATCATATTTAAATTTCATTTAAATTTGAAATGAGGATTGGTGGAAACCTCAGAATCATTTTTTGAAAATGACCCAAATAAAAATTTCTCCAAAAGGGTCCAAGAAAATGCTCATGTTGCCCTCTGAAAATATTGGACAGAGATAAAAATCAAAACAATATTTTTAGGAGCTCATGGACATTTATTTTGGCCATTTGGATTAATTCGATAAATATTTGCATTGGAAATATATTTCTATATGTATGAAATATGGTCCAAAAATTATGCCAATTATAAAAGAGCTCTGGAATAATACCATTAGCCCCTACAAAAATTGGCATAATAAAATTAAATGATTTAATATATTTATTAAATCAAACAAATGTCAGAAAATTAGAAGAGAAAACAGAAAAGGGGAGAGAGATTTACCTGGGCCACTTACCTGGGCCACTTACCTGGCCCATCTCCAGCTGGCGGCCCAGCCCACCCCCGCTGCCTTCTGTCGTCTCCCTCCTCGGACAGAAGGACGAGGGCGTGTGCCCGACGCTCGCCGGCACGCGCGCGCGCCACCTCCCCCCCTGCTGGCCACCTCCTGCTTCCCCGGACTCCCTCCCAATGCCACGGAGACGGCCACGCACCCCAGGCCCTCTCATTCCTCCTCCCCCCCCATGCTCATCCCCTCCTCTTCTCCCCCTGCTCTCTCTCTCTCTCACCCGAGAACCACCGCCGCCGCCGACGAGAACCACCATGGCCACAGCCACCCCCTCGCCCCTCGGCTGTGCCCACGAGCTCCGCGACGTCGTCCTCGACCCCCTCACCGAACCACGCCCCGCCGGAAGCCCTGCAGCATCGACTTCGAGCTCTTCTTCAACCTTCGGCCGCCGGTGACCTCGTCTTTGATTCGCGCCGTCTAGGTCGTCCCCAGGCCCACTGAGCTGCGCTTCGACCTCCCAGTGAGCTCCTCCGTCATTTCCCCCTAACCCCACGGCCTAGCGCTCGTTGTAGCACCACTTCCCATGATGCCCGAAGCACACCGCCGCACGAACTCGTCGCCGACGAGGCTCCGGTGGCCAATCGGCCCCGTGCATATGCCCGTTGGCTTTGTGGGAGCCTGCAGAACGCGTAGTTGCTACCCGTTGATCCTCCCGTGCACGGTGGCGCCATTTTCATCGGCGCCCGAACTCCGGCGACCGCCAAAGTCGTCGCCGGCGACGTCTCCGGCCACCCCGAGCTCAACCATCACCACCAAGAGCTGCGGCTCGTTCCCAGGAGCTCGTAGATGCTCTCCGCCTCCCGTTTGGTGGCCGTAACGTGCAAATGCACTTCCTCCGCCGCGTCTGGCCTCGCCGGCGGCTAAACGCCGGCGAGTTGACCGGGTTTGACCCCCCAGGGTCGCTGACCAGTGGGCCCGACCCCCCCCTTAACCTTTTAATTAAATTAATTAACCCCTGTTAACCCCCCCTGTCACTGACGTGTGGGTCCCACACGTCAGGTTTGACCGGACCAGCCCAGTTGACCGCTGACGTCGTGCTGACGTCATGCTGACGCAATTATATATTTTCTGGAATTAAAATAATTCAGAAAATCCAGAAAATGATTTAAACTTCAAAAATTCATAACAATTCAACCGTAGCTCAGATTTAAATAATTTATATATGAAAAATTATCAGAAAAATGCAATCTTTCCATCTGTACTAGTTTCATGCATGAAAAACCAACTTATACATGATGAATATGGGAAAACACATTAGGGCATATATAAGAGACTTAATTTAGAAATGCATTTGAACCTTTGGTTCAAAAGGACTTCAAACCAAATGTTTACTAGATGCATTAGCTCAAACAGCATCACATCTACATGCCATGTTCATGCATCATATTGTTGCATATGATTGTGTTTTGATTGCCGGCACCGTTCCTTCTCGATAGGTCCTGCTCCGGAGACGTTCCAGAGTACCTGTCTGTGAAGCAGTGCCTCCCTTGTTGATTTACCAGGCAAGAAAACCCCCTTGTTCATTTTGATAAAACCCTACTCTCTCGCTCCTGCTCTCAGTTATTGCATTAGGACAACAACGATTCATCTGCTACTTTGTGCTGCGGTAGTTGAACCCATTCCTCTGCATGACCTGTCATTGCCACAGTAAATAGTTGAAACCCACTAGCATGTGTAGGAGTTGATTGAAGCCATTGTTGTGTTCCTACCATGCTATGCCTGCTATTGCTTAGAGTTGTGTCAGGTCTGATTCATTGGGAATGAATTGGAGTGTCACGATATGTTCTGATGCTGAGGGTGAAGTGTGTGAACACGATTTGGTAAAGGTAGCGGTGAGAGGCCATGTAGGAGTACATGGTGGGTTGTCTCATTGGAACCGTCCTTAAGCACTGAGTTCTATGTATGTTGTCCAATGACTCGATACTACCACACATTGGAATGCTTAAGTGCCCCTCTCGACTTATTAATCAACTTGGTCTCTGACCAGGAGTCGCAACTAGTTTCTGGTGTTTGTAGGTAGTGCTATTTTTCTACCAAGTGGCACCCGGCAGGGTGGGCTTGGGACAGACTAGGCACACGTGGCCCGGTGTACCGAGTGGCACCCGGTTGGTGGGCTCAGGAACCCTGCTCACATCGTTTGGGGCCGTGAGCGACACCCCGGCCGGATCTCCTTGCGGATGGAACCCGAATAGGCGATAAACCTGGACTAGAGTCTTGTGTGGTTAGTCAGGTCGTGGCCGACACCCTCGCCAGGCTTCCGCTTGAAGGTTGCCGAGATACATGACGTGTACATGGCGGTAAGTGGCGAGAGCGTGTGTGAAGAAGTACACCCCTGCAGGGTTAACATGATCTATTCGAATAGCCGGGTCCGCGGTTATGGACTTCTTGGATGCTTACATGGTACATAGACAACTTGAAGTGGATACTCTAAAATGCTCAAGACAAGTGTGAGTGCTATGGATGGCCTTCTCGTAGGGAGACGGGGATGAATCCATAGTAGTGTATTGTGTGGTGATTAGTGGACTCGTGTACGTTGTTTCACCTCCAGAGTTTCTGGTAGTCGTAGAATAGGATAGCCACAGAGTCAAAGCTGGCTTGCTGCAACTAAACCCCACCTTACCCTCTTGATACAAATGCATGTATGATAGGATCTGATGTAAGTCTTGCTGAGTACCTTTGTACTCATGTTGCTTTATTTATGTTTTTGCAGCGGAGACTTCGGTCTTACTAGTGTTCTCGTGGACTTCGACTAGTAGCTAGTACCTCAGCTACGATCTTGATCGGATGTTGTAGATAGTCAGGCTCTTCAGCCTTTTCATTTGTAGATGTCTGTACCCAGACATGTAATGCTTCCGCTTGTTGCTTGTATGCTCTGTATGATGGGTCTTGTGACCCCTGTTTGCAATAATTGCTATGACGGCTCTTCTGAGCCTTTTCTATATAAGTTGTTGAGTTATGCTGTGATGCCATGTTGTACAGCACATACGTGCATGTTATGCGTACGTGTAATGTGTATTGCTATGTGTGGGATCTGACTATCTAGTTGTTTATCCTTAGTAGTCTCTCTTACCGGGAAATGTCCCCTAGTGCTTCCACTGAGCCCTGGTAGCTTGCTACTGCTCCGGAACACTTAGGTTGGCCGGCATGTGTCCTTCTTCGATCCTGTGTCTGTCCCTTCGGGGAAATGTCACACGATGAATACCGGAGTCCTGCTAGCCCGCTACAGCCCGGTTCACCGGAGTCCTGTTAGCCCAGTGCTACAGCCTGGATTCACTCGCTGATGACCGACACGTTCGATGCTGGGTCATGGATGCCTGTCCCTGTAAGTTAGTGCCACCTTGGGTTTACGACTAGCCATGTCAGCCCAGGCTCCTTATCATATGGATGCTAGCGACACCATCATATACGTGTGCCAAAAGGCGCAAACGGTCCCGGGCAAAAGTAAGGCGACACCCGTGGGGATACCGTGCGTGAGGCCGCAAAGTGATATGAGGTGTTACATGCTAGATCGATGTGGCATTGAGTCGGGGTCCTGACAGCTTTGGTATCAGAGCCTGACTGCCTGTAGGTTTACCAAGCCATACTGGTCGAAGTTGAGTCTAGAAATTCTTTAGTTATATAAGGGAATTGATTGTGGGATGGAACGTAAGGCTCTTTTTACTCCTTTACCTCATGGCCTTCTGATCTGAGTCATCCTATCTTTCCTACGGGGTTAAGGAACTAGGCTTTCTCTTCCGTCTATCAGGATCACGTGTTACTACTCCGTAGTTCCATAGTACTGGTTGATCAGAGTCATACCCCAGTTTCGAGTATTTCCGGTGTAGTTTGTTTAGTACTACCTCCGAACCTTGAGTGATGATGATAAGTATGTTACCACCCCATGTTTAGTATAATGTCTCCTTCTGAGCATTTTACTGCCGTTATGCTGCCGGAATTTTCCTAGGAATTCGAGAGATACTAATTCCTTGTCCTACATTCTATAGCCTATAGTTAATGTTGATTCCGTCCTTGGTTCGTTTCTCAGGATGTCATCGGCTAAGCGAAGTTCCGTCGCTCGTAGCCAGAACCATGGAGATGGTAGGGATGAGGATCCTCCCGACCAGCCTTCGCTGGCAGAGTTCATGCTAGAGATGGAGAGGAACAAGCGTGAGTCTAATCGTTTGTTGGCACGTATCGAGGAGAACACCGCACATCAGTTCAAAGGGTCTGCTACCATTCACGACTTCATTCGTTTGCACCCACCTACCTTTCATCATTCCATCGAGCCACTCGATGCAGATGACTGGCTCCATAGCATCACCCATAAGCTGCGTTCCGCGAGCGTAGCTGAAGATGACAAGGTCACTTATGCCACATACCACCTGGAAGGTCCTGCTAGTCTTTGGTGGCAGAACTATGAGGCTATGCTTCCAGCTGGCCAGATTCCTACCTGGAAGGATTTCACTAAGGCTTTTCGCGAGCATCACATTCCCCAGGCCCTCATTGATCGCGAGAGAGAAGAGTTCTGTGTTTTCACCCAGAGTAAGATGTCTGTTGATGCTTATAGCAGAGAGTTCGAGAACCTTGCCCGTTATGCCACAGAAGAAGTGTCCACGGATGCTAAGAAGCAGGCTAGGTTCCGGAAGGGTCTCAACCCCAAGTTGCGTCGTGATCTTCACCTGCATCATTGCGATGCATTCCAAGCTCTTGTGAACAAAGCCATCAATGCAGAGACAGCTCAGCTCACTTACGAGGAGTCTCGTAAGCACACCCGTGATTTGGGATCCTCCTCTGGCTCTAGTTCCCTGAAACGCCGGATTTGGGTTCCAAACTCCACTCTTCCTTCCGGTTATACACCGAGGTCATCTCATGTGGTGCCTCCTCCAGCTCAGTCGTATGTTCCACCCAGGCCTACTGGTAGACCGCTTGTTAGTGCGGGTCCCCGTCCAACCTCAGGGACTTGCTTCACATGCGGGAAGCCAGGACACTATGCACGTGACTGCTCTCAGACTAGTTATGCTCCACCCCAGCCCGAGAAGACTGTGGGCTGTATTAAGCCATCACGCAAGATGATCAGTGTTAAGTCAGCCCCCACTGAACGTGGATGTGTGCATCACGTCTCAGCTAAAGACGCTCATGATGATCCAGATGTCGTTCTTGGCACACTCCTTGTCAATTGTCACCCAGCATCAGTTCTATTCGATACTGGGGCATCTCACCCCTTCATTTCTGAAGGCTATGCTCGTTTGCATGACATATCATTTTGTGATATGCCAACTCCGCTTGAAATCCAAACCCCAGGGTCTAGATGGCAGACCACCAGAATCAGCCATGGTAATGAAATCCTTGTTGATAGACTTGTATTCCTTGCATCACTTGTAGCCCTCAAGTCTTCAGATATTAACATCATCTTGGGTATGGACTGGATGACAGCTCATCATGCCAAGATTGATTGTTACACAAGATCTGTTCAACTTACACACCCATCTGGCAAGATAGTCACCGTCTCCACTAGAGTTGCAAAGCGTCAGCTCTATTCTCTTAATGCCAGCCCTCTTCCAGACCTTGAAGATATCCCGGTAGTCCGTGACTTTCCGGATGTCTTTCCAGAGGAACTGCCAGGTGTTCCACCTGACAGAGAAGTAGAGTTTGTCATAGATCTTATCCCAGGAACAGCTCCAATCTCCCGGAGACCTTACAAGATGGCACCCTTAGAACTAGCCGAGCTTAAGAAACAACTCGATGAGTCCTTGCAAAAGGGTTTCATCCGTCCTAGTTCTTCTCCTTGGGCTTGCCCCGTCCTTTTCATCAAGAAGAAGGATGGTACGGACCGGATGGTTGTAGATTATCGTCCCGTTAATTTGGTCACGATAAAGAACAAGTATCCGCTTCCCAGGATCAACGACCTGTATGATCAGCTCGCTGGATCCTCAGTCTTCTCCAAGATGGATTTAAGGTTAGGCTACCATCAAATCAAGATCAGAAACGGGGACATTCCCAAGACAGCTTTTGTCACTCGTTATGGCCAGTACGAGTACACCGTCATGTCCTTTGGCCTAACCAACGCCCCAGCCACATTCTCCCGCCTGATGAACTCGATCTTCATGGAGTACTTAGATAAATTCGTCGTGGTTTACCTCGATGATATTCTTATTTACTCGAAGAACGAGGAAGAGCATGCCGAACATCTTAGACTTGTGTTAGAAAAACTCAGAGAGCACCGTCTTTATGCCAAGTTCTCCAAGTGTGAATTTTGGTTGCCAGAAGTGACCTACCTAGGCCACGTAATCTCTGGTAAGGGCATTGCTGTCAATCCCGAGAGAGTTCAAGCCGTTCTCGATTGGACTCCACCTGAGACCGTTAAACAAGTTAGGAGTTTCCTTGGTCTAGCCAGCTATTGTCGCCGCTTTGTTGAGAACTTCTCCAAAGTAGCCAAACCCCTCACGGAACTTCTCAAGAAAGATAAAAAGTTCGAGTGGTCCCCACAGTGTGAGTACAGTTTTCAGGAACTGAAAAGACGCCTGACTTCTGCTCCCATACTTGTGCCACCGGATTTCACTAAAGACTTTATTATCTACTGCGACGCCTCACGACAGGGACTAGGTTGCATTCTTATGCAGGACCGTCATGTGATTGCCTATGCATCTCGACAGTTGCATCCACATGAGGAGAATTATCCTACACATGATCTAGAGCTTGCAGCCGTAGTCTATGCACTCAAGACCTGGCGACATTACCTCCTTGGTAAACGTTGCGAGATCTACACCGATCACCAGAGTCTCAAGTATATCTTCACCCAACCAGATCTGAACCTTAGGCAAAGACGTTGGTTGGAGTTGATCACAGATTATGATCTAGGGATTACCTACACCCCAAGCAAAGCCAATGTCATGGCCGATGCTCTAAGCCGTAAATCTTATTGCAACAATCTCATGTTGCAGCAAGGCCAACCACTTCTCCATGAGGAATTCTGTAAGCTTAACCTTCACATTGCTCCTCGCGGATTCCTTTCTACCTTGGTGGCAAAACCTACCCTTGAGGATCAGATCATCTCTGACCAGAAGTTTGATAGGGGGGTTATTCGCATTAAGAGAAACATTAAGAAGGGAGTTGGTGGATGTTTCTTTGTGGATGATCATGGTGTTGTTTTCTTTGAGAATCGCTTGGTGGTTCCCAAGAATCAACATCTGCGACAATTGATTCTTAAGGAGGCGCATGAATCCCCTCTCACGATTCATCCCGGTAGTACTAAGATGTATCAGGACCTACGCCAGAGGTTCTGGTGGACTAGGATGAAGAGAGAAATCGCTGAGTTCATTGCTAAATGTGACGTTTGTCGTCGCGTTAAGGCAGAGCATCAAAGACCTGCTGGCACCCTTCAGCCTTTAGCTATTCTTGAATGGAAATGGGATAAAGTTAGTATGGACTTCATCACCGGCTTTCCCAGGACCAAGAGAGGGAATAACGCTATCTTCGTAGTCATTGATCGTCTCTCCAAAGTGGCTCACTTCCTTCCTGTTCGGGAAAATATCACTGCTAGTCAGCTTGCTGACTTATATATTTCTCGAATAGTGTCACTTCATGGTGTTCCACTAGAGATCAATTCAGACCGTGGCAGCCTTTTCACTTCTCATTTCTGGGAGAGTTTCCAAACTGCCGTGGGAACCCATCTTTCCTTCAGTACCGCTTTCCACCCTCAGTCGAGTGGTCAGGTGGAACGGGTCAATCAAATTCTCGAAGACATGCTCAGAGCTTGCGTTATCTCATTCGGTATGGATTGGGAGAAATGTCTTCCTTTCGCCGAGTTTGCCTATAACAATAGCTACCAATCCAGCCTCAAGCAAGCTCCTTTTGAGGTTCTCTATGGACGAAGATGTCGAACACCTTTGAACTGGTCAGAAACCGGTGAAAGACAATTCTTTGGACCGGATATGATCCAGGAGGCAGAAGAGCAAGTTCGCATCATTCGTGAGAATTTGAGAATAGCCCAGTCTCGTCAGAAGAGCCAGTACGATCGTCATCATAAGGATATGACTTATGAAATTGGCGACCAAGCTTACCTTCGGGTTACTCCTTTGAAGGGTACCCATCGTTTCGGTATCAAGGGCAAGTTGGCTCCTCGTTACATTGGTCCCTTTCGCATTCTCGCTAAACAAGGAGAGGTTGCCTACCAATTGGAACTACCTCCACATCTTTCTCGAGTTCATGATGTCTTCCACGTCTCTCAACTCAGGCGTTGCTTCTCGGATCCTATCCGTGGAGTGGACCACGAAACGCTCGATCTCCAAGATAACCTCACATACCGAGAGTACCCGGTTCGCATTCTTGATCAAGCAGAGCGTGTCACTCAACGTCAGAACGTCAAGTTTCTCAAAGTTCAGTGGTCTCATCATTCCGAGAGAGAAGCTACTTGGGAGCGAGAAGATCGTCTTCGACTGGAGTACCCCGCTTTCTTTCCGTCGACCCCTGAATCTCGAGACAAGATTCTGTCAAGTGGGGGCGAGTTGTCACATCCCTAGTCTGGTATGACTTAGACTAGCTAGCTATTTGTGCATCATATTTAAATTTCATTTAAATTTGAAATGAGGATTGGTGGAAACCTCAGAATCATTTTTTGAAAATGACCCAAATAAAAATTTCTCCAAAAGGGTCCAAGAAAATGCTCATGTTGCCCTCTGAAAATATTGGACAGAGATAAAAATCAAAACAATATTTTTAGGAGCTCATGGACATTTATTTTGGCCATTTGGATTAATTCGATAAATATTTGCATTGGAAATATATTTCTATATGTATGAAATATGGTCCAAAAATTATGCCAATTATAAAAGAGCTCTGGAATAATACCATTAGCCCCTACAAAAATTGGCATAATAAAATTAAATGATTTAATATATTTATTAAATCAAACAAATGTCAGAAAATTAGAAGAGAAAACAGAAAAGGGGAGAGAGATTTACCTGGGCCACTTACCTGGGCCACTTACCTGGCCCATCTCCAGCTGGCGGCCCAGCCCACCCCCGCTGCCTTCTGTCGTCTCCCTCCTCGGACAGAAGGACGAGGGCGTGTGCCCGACGCTCGCCGGCACGCGCGCGCGCCACCTCCCCCCTGCTGGCCACCTCCTGCTTCCCTGGACTCCCTCCCAATGCCACGGAGACGGCCACGCACCCCAGGCCCTCTCATTCCTCCTCCCCCCCATGCTCATCCCCTCCTCTTCTCCCCCTGCTCTCTCTCTCTCACCCGAGAACCACCGCTGCCGCCGACGAGAACCACCACGGCCACAACCACCCCCTCGCCCCTCGGCTGTGCCCACGAGCTCCGCGACGTCGTCCTCGACCCCCTCACCGAACCACGCCCCGCCGGAAGCCCTGCAGCGTCGACTTCGAGCTCTTCTTCAACCTTCGGCCGCCGGTGACCTCGTCTTTGATTCGCGCCGTCTAGGTCGTCCCCAGGCCCACTGAGCTGCGCTTCGACCTCCCAGTGAGCTCCTCCGCCGTTTCCCCCTAACCCCACGGCCTAGCGCTCGTTGTAGCACCACTTCCCATGATGCCCGAAGCACACCGCCGCACGAACTCGTCGCCGACGAGGCTCCGGTGGCCAATCGGCCCCGTGCATATGCCCGTTGGCTTTGTGGGAGCCTGCAGAACGCGTAGTTGCTACCCGTTGATCCTCCCGTGCACGGTGGCGCCGTTTTCATCGGCGCCCGAACTCCGGCGACCGCCAAAGTCGTCGCCGGCGACGTCTCCGGCCACCCCGAGCTCAACCATCACCACCAAGAGCTGCGGCTCGTTCCCAGGAGCTCGTAGATGCTCTCTGCCTCCCGTTTGGTGGCCGTAACGTGCAAATGCACTTCCTCCGCCGCGTCTGGCCTCGCCGGCGGCTAAACGCCGGCGAGTTGACCGGGTTTGACCCCCCAGGGTCGCTGACCAGTGGGCCCGACCCCCCCCCTAACCTTTTAATTAAATTAATTAACCCCTGTTAACCCCCCCTGTCACTGACGTGTGGGTCCCACACGTCAGGTTTGACCGGACCAGCCCAGTTGACCGCTGACGTCATGCTGACGTCATGCTGACGCAATTATATATTTTCTGGAATTAAAATAATTCAGAAAATCCAGAAAATGATTTAAACTTCAAAAATTCATAACAATTCAATCGTAGCTCAGATTTAAATAATTTATATATGAAAAATTATCAGAAAAATGCAATCTTTCCATCTGTACTAGTTTCATGCATGAAAAACCAACTTATACATGCTGAATATGGGAAAACACATTAGGGCATATATAAGAGACTTAATTTAGAAATGCATTTGAACCTTTGGTTCAAAAGGACTTCAAACCAAATGTTTACTAGATGCATTAGCTCAAACAGCATCACATCTACATGCCATGTTCATGCATCATATTGTTGCATATGATTGTGTTTTGATTGCCGGCACCGTTCCTTCTCGATAGGTCCTGCTCCGGAGACGTTCCAGAGTACCTGTCTGTGAAGCAGTGCCTCCCTTGTTGATTTACCAGGCAAGCAAACCCCCTTGTTCATTTTGATAAAACCGTACTCTCTCGCTCCTGCTCTCAGTTATTGCATTAGGACAACAACGATTCATCTGCTACTTTGTGCTGCGGTAGTTGAACCCATTCCTCTGCATGACCTGTCATTGCCACAGTAAATAGTTGAAACCCACTAGCATGTGTAGGAGTTGATTGAAGCCATTGTTGTGTTCCTACCATGCTATGCCTGCTATTGCTTAGAGTTGTGTCAGGTCTGATTCATTGGGAATGAATTGGAGTGTCACGATATGTTCTGATGCTGAGGGTGAAGTGTGTGAACACGATTTGGTAAAGGTAGCGGTGAGAGGCCATGTAGGAGTACATGGTGGGTTGTCTCATTGGAACCGTCCTTAAGCACTGAGTTCTATGTATGTTGTCCAATGACTCGATACTACCACACATTGGAATGCTTAAGTGCCCCTCTCGACTTATTAATCAACTTGGTCTCTGACCAGGAGTCGCAACTAGTTTCTGGTGTTTGTAGGTAGTGCTATTTTTCTACCAAGTGGCACCCGGCAGGGTGGGCTTGGGACAGACTAGGCACACGTGGCCCGGTGTACCGAGTGGCACCCGGTTGGTGGGCTCGGGAAGCCTGCTCACATCGTTTGGGGCCGTGAGCGACACCCCGGCCGGATCTCCTTGCGGATGGAACCCGAATAGGCGATAAACCTGGACTAGAGTCTTGTGTGGTTAGTCAGGTCGTGGCCGACACCCTCGCCAGGCTTCCGCTTGAAGGTTGCCGAGATACATAACGTGTACATGGCGGTAAGTGGCGAGAGCGTGTGTGAAGAAGTACACCCCTGCAGGGTTAACATGATCTATTCGAATAGCCGGGTCCGCGGTTATGGACTTCTTGGATGCTTACATGGTACATAGACAACTTGAAGTGGATACTCTAAAATGCTCAAGACAAGTGTGAGTGCTATGGATGGCCTTCTCGTAGGGAGACGGGGATGAATCCATAGTAGTGTATTGTGTGGTGATTAGTGGACTCGTGTACGTTGTTTCACCTCCAGAGTTTCTGGTAGTCGTAGAATAGGATAGCCACAGAGTCAAAGCTGGCTTGCTGCAACTAAACCCCACCTTACCCTCTTGATACAAATGCATGTATGATAGGATCTGATGTAAGTCTTGCTGAGTACCTTTGTACTCATGTTGCTTTATTTATGTTTTTGCAGCGGAGACTTCGGTCTTACTAGTGTTCTTGTGGACTTCGACTAGTAGCTAGTACCTCAGCTACGATCTTGATCGGATGTTGTAGATAGTCAGGCTCTTCAGCCTTTTCCATTTGTAGATGTCTGTACCCAGACATGTAATGCTTCCGCTTGTTGCTTGTATGCTCTGTATGATGGGTCTTGTGACCCCTGTTTGCAATAATTGCTATGACGGCTCTTCTGAGCCTTTATCTATATAAGTTGTTGAGTTATACTGTGATGCCATGTTGTACAGCACATACGTGCATGTTATGCGTACGTGTAATGTGTATTGCTATGTGTGGGATCTGACTATCTAGTTGTTTATCCTTAGTAGTTCTCTCTTACTGGGAAATGTCCCCTAGTGCTTCCACTGAGCCCTGGTAGCTTGCTACTGCTCCGGAACACTTAGGTTGGCCGGCATGTGTCCTTCTTCGATCCTGTGTCTGTCCCTTCGGGGAAATGTCACACGATGAATACCGGAGTCCTGCTAGCCCGCTACAGCCCGGTTCACCGGAGTCCTGTTAGCCCAGTGCTACAGCCTGGATTCACTCGCTGATGACCGACACGTTCGATGCTGGGTCATGGATGCCTGTCCCTGTAAGTTAGTGCCACCTTGGGTTTACGACTAGCCATGTCAACCCGGGCTCCTTATCATATGGATGCTAGCGACACCATCATATACGTGTGCCAAAAGGCGCAAACGGTCCCGGGCAAAAGTAAGGCGACACCCGTGGGGATACCGTGCGTGAGGCCGCAAAGTGATATGAGGTGTTACATGCTAGATCGATGTGGCATTGAGTCGGGGTCCTGACATTACCGAATGTTGTTCGGAGTCCCGGATGAGATCCCGGACGTCACGAGGAGTTCCGGAATGGTCCGGAGGTAAAGATTTATATATGGGAAGTCCTATTTTGGCCACCGGAAAATGTTTGGGATTTTTCGGTATTGTACCGGGAAGGTTCTAGAAGGTTCCGAAGTGGGGCCCACCTGCATGGGTGGACCCACATGGACGTGGGTAGTGGGGGCAAGGCCCCACACCCCTGGTCAAGGCGCACCAAGATCCCCCCTTAGAAGGAATAAGATCATATCCCGAAGGGATAAGATCAAGATCCCTAAAAAGGGGGGATAACAATCGATGGGGAAGGAAATAATGAGATGTGTGCAGTCGAATGAGTGCTGAGGCATGCAGTGAATATCATTATGTTCTTACTTCATAGATGATTCGAGTAAATGTTGAGTATATTTACTTGATGAAACACAAGTCTGAATTATTGAATGGTTCAAGTAATTTCAGAGTGAAGTAGCAGAACATTGTGACAAGAGGATAAAATGTCTATGATATGATCATAGAGATGAATATCTGAGTTACGAGTTTTGGCACACAATTAAGACATTGTGGAAATTGTTTCGCAATTAATACCGCTTGGGACACCATAATGTGATGGTGTGTCCGAACATCATAGTTGCACCCTATTGGATATGGTGCGTACCATGATGTCTCTTATCGAATTACCACTATCGTTCATGGGTTAGGCATTAGAGACAACCACATTCACTTTAAATAGGGCACCACGTAATTCCGATGAGATGACACCGTATGAATTATGCTTTAGAGAAACCTAAGTTGTCGTTTCTTAAAAGTTTGGGGCTGAGACGCTTATATGAAAAAGTTTCAGGTTGATAAGCTCGAACCCAAAGCGGATAAAATGCATCTTCATAGGAAACCCAAAATAGTTGGGTATACCTCCTAATTCAGATCCGAAAGCAATATGGATTGTTTCTAGAATCGGGTCCTTTCTCGAGGAAAAGTTTCTCTCGAAAGAATTGAGTGGGAGGATGGTGGAGACTTGATGAGGTTATTGAACCGTCTCTTCAACTAGTGTGTGACAGGGCACAGGGAGTTGTTCCTGTGGCACCTACACCAATTGAAGTGGAAGCTTATGATATTGATCATGAAACTTCGGATCAAGTCACTCCCAAACCTCGTAGGATGACAAGGATGCGTACTACTTCAGAGTGGTACGTAATCCTGTCTTGAAGGTCATGTTGCTAGACAACAATGAACCTACGAGCTATGGAGAAGCGATGGTGGGCCCGGATTCCGATAAATGGCTTGAGGCCATAAAATCCGAGAGAGGATCCATGTATGAAAACAAAGTGTAGACTTTGGCAGAACGGCTCGATGGTCGTAAGGCTAATGAGTACAGATGGATTTCAAAAGGAAGACGGACAATGATGGTAAATGTCACCATTAAGAAAGCTCGACTTGTCGTTAAGATGTTTTCCGACAAGTTCAAGGAGTTGACTACGATGAGATTTTCTCATCCGTAGCGATGCTTAAAGTCCGTCGGATTCATGTTAGCATTAGCTGCATTTATGAAATCTGGCAGATGGATGACAAAACGAGTTTCCTTACCAGTCTTCGTATGGAAAGGTTGTATGCAATACAATCAAAAAGGTTTTGTCGATCCTAAGGATGCTAAAAGGTATGCTAGCACCAGCGATCCTTCTAAGGACTGGAGTAAGCATCTCGGAGTTGGAATGTACACTTTGATTAGATGATCAAAGATTTTGGGTTTGTACAAAGTTTTATGAAAAACTTGTATTTCCAAAGAAGTGAGTGGGAGCACTATAGAATTTCTGATGAGTATATGTTGATCAGAAATGATGTAGAATTTCTAGAAAGCATATAGGGTTATTTGAAAGGTGTTTTTCAATAGAAAACCTGGATTAAGCTACTTGAACATTGAGCATCGAGATCTATAAGGATAGATCAAAATACTTAATAATACTTTCAAATGAGCACATATCTTGACATGATCTTGAAGGTGTTCAAGATGGATCAGTCAAAGAAGAAGTTCTTGCCTGAGTTGTAAGGTACGAAGTTAAGACTTAAAGCTCGACCATGGCAGAATAGAAAGGACGAATGTCGTCTCCTATGCATAAGACATGGGCTCTACAGTATGCTATGCTGTGTACCGCACCTGAAGTGTGCCTTGCCATGAGTTAGTCAAGGGGTACAAGAGTGATCCAAGAATGGATCACAGACAGCGGTCAAAGTTATCCTTAGTAACTAGTGGACTAAGGAATTTTCTCGATTATGGAGGTGTTAAAAGAGTTCGTCGTAAAGGTTACGTCGATGCAAGCTTAACACCTATCCGGATAGCTCTAAGTAGAGATACCGGATACATATAATGGGGCAACAATTTAGAATAGCTCCAAGTGGAACAGTTATTTGGAATGGCTCCAAATAGAGCGTGGTAGCTGCATCTAGGAGATGACATAGAGATTTGTAAAGCACACACGGATCTGAAAGGTTCAGACCCATTGACTAAAACCTCTCTCACAAGCAACATGATCAAACATAAAACTCATTGAGTGTTAATCACATAGTGATGTGAACTAGACTACTGACTCTAGTAAACTCTTGGGTATTAGTCACATGGCGATGTGACCTGTGAGTGTTAATCACATGGCGATGTGAACTGGATTATTGACTCTAGTGCAAGTGGGAGACTGTTGGAAATATGCCCTAGAGGCAATAATAAAAGTGTTATTATTATATTTCCTTGTTCATGATAATTGTCTTTTATTCATGCTATAACTGTATTATCCGGAAATCGTAATACATGTGTGAATACATAGACCACAATATGTCCCTAGTGAGCCTCTAGTTGACTAGCTCGTTGTGATCAACAGATAGTCATGGTTTCCTGGCTATGGACATTGGATGTCGTTGATAACGGGATCACATCATTAGGAGAATGATGTGATGGACAAGACCCAATCCTAAGCATAGCACAAAGATCGTGTAGTTCGTTTGCTAGAGCTTTGCCAATGTCAAGTATCTCTTCCTTTGACCATGAGAGCGTGTAACTCCTGGATACCGTAGGAGTGCTTTGGGTGTATCAAACGTCACAACGTAACTGGGTGACTATAAAGGTGCACTACAGGTATCTCCGAAAGTATCTATTGTTTTATGCGGATCGAGACTGGGATTTGTCACTCCGTGTAAACGGAGAGGTATCTCTGGGCCCACTCGGTAGGACATCATCATATGCGCAATGTGACCAAGGAGTTGATCACGGGATGATGTGTTACGGAACGAGTAAAGTGACTTGCCGGTAACGAGATTGAACAAGGTATTGGATACCGACGATCGAGTCTCGGGCAAGTAACATACCGATAGACAAAGGGAATTGAATACAGGATTGATTAAGTCCTTGACATCGTGGTTCATCCGATGAGATCATCGTGGAACATGTGGGAGCCATCATGGGTATCCAGATCCCGCTGTTGGTTATTGACCGGAGAACGTCTCGGTCATGTCTGCATGTCTCCCGAACCCGTAGGGTCTACACACTTAAGGTTCGATGACGCTAGGGTTATAAAGGAAGCTTGTATGTGGTTACCGAATGTTGTTCGGAGTCCCGGATGAGATCCCGGACGTCACGAGGAGTTCCGGAATGGTCCGGAGGTAAATATTTATATATGGGAAGTCCTATTTTGGCCACCGGAAAATGTTTGGGATTTTTCGGTATTGTACCGGGAAGGTTCTAGAAGGTTCCGAAGTGGGGCCCACCTACATGGGTGGACCCACATGGACGTGGGTAGTGGGGGCAAGGCCCCACACCCCTGGTCAAGGCGCACCAAGATCCCCCCTTAGAAGGAATAAGATCATATCCCGAAGGGATAAGATCAAGATCCCTAAAAAGGGGGGATAACAATCGATGGGGAAGGAAATAATGAGATTTCTTTCCTCCCACCTTGGCCAACGCCCCAATGGACTTGGAGGGCAAGAAACCAGCCCCTCCACCCCTATATATAGTGGGGAGGCGCATGGGAGCTAAATACGAAGTTCTGGCGCAGCCCTCCCCCTCTCCCAGGTACTCCTCTTCTCCCGTGGTGCTTGGCGAAGCCCTGCAGGATTGCCACGCTCCTCCACCACCACCACGCCGTTGTGCTGCTGCTGGATGGAGTCTTCCTCAACCTCTCCCTCTCTCCTTGCTGGATCAAGGCATGGGATACGTCACCGGGCTGTACGTGTGTTGAACGCGGAGGTGCCGTGCGTTCGACACTTGATCATCGGTGATTTGAATCACGACGAGTACGACTTCATCAACCCCGTTCACTTGAACGCTTCCGCTTAGCGATCTACAAGGGTATGTAGATGCACTCTCCTTCTACTCGTAGCTGGTTTCTCCATAGATAGATCTTGGTGACGCATAGGAAAATTTTGAATTTCTGCTACGTTACCCAACAGTGGCATCATGAGCTAGGTCTATTGCGTAGATTCTTTGCACGAGTAGAGCACAAAGTAGTTGTGGGCGTTGATGTTGTTCAATATGCTTACCGTTACTAGTCCAATCTTGTTTCGACGGTATTGTGGGATGAAGCGGCCCGGACCGACCTTACACGTACTCTTACGTGAGACAGGTTCCACCGATTGACATGCACTTGGTGCATAAGGTGGCTAGCGGGTGCCAGTCTCTCCCACTTTAGTCGGAACGGATTCGATGAAAAGGGTCCTTATGAAGGGTAAATAGCAATTGGCATATCACGTTGTGGTCTTGCGTAGGTAAGAAACGTTCTTGCTAGAAACCTATAGCAGCCACGTAAAACATGCAACAACAATTAGAGGACGTCTAACTTGTTTTTGCAGGGTATGCTATGTGATGTGATATGGCCAAGAAGAATGTGATGAATGATATGTGATGTATGAGATTGATCATGTTCTTGTAATCGGATTCACGACTTGCATGTCGATGAGTATGACAACCGGTAGGAGCCATAGGAGTTGTCTTTATTTATTGTATGACCTGCGTGTCATTGAAGAACGCCATGTAAACTACTTTACTTTATTGCTAAACGCGTTAGTCATAGAAGTAGAAGTAGTCGTTGGCGTGACAACTTCATGAAGACACGATGATGGAGATCATGATGATGGAGATCATGGTGTCGTGCCGGTGACGATGATGATCATGGAGCCCCGAAGATGAAGATCAAAAGGAGCAAAATGATATTGGCCATATCATGTCACTATTTGATTGCATGTGATGTTTATCATGTTTATGCATCTTGTTTGCTTAGGACGACGGTAGTAAATAAGATGATCCCTTACAAAATTTCAAGAAGTGTTCTCCCCTAACTGTGCACCGTTGCTACAGTTCGTCGCTTCTAAGCACCACGTGATGATCGGGTGTGATGGATTCTTACGTTCACATACAAAGGGTGTAAGACAGTTTTACACAGCGAAAACACTTAGGGTTAACTTGACGAGCCTAGCATGTGCAGACATGGCCTCGGAACACGGAGACCGAAAGGTCGAGCATGAGTCGTATGGTAGATACGATCAACATGAAGATGTTCACCGATGATGACTAGTCCGTCTCACGTGATGATCGGACACGGCCTAGTTGACTCGGATCATGTGATCACTTAGATGACCAGAGGGATGTCTATCTAAGTGGGAGTTCATAAGATGAACTTAATTATCCTGAACATAGTCAAAAGACCTTTTGCAAATTATGTCGTAAGCTCGCGCTTTAGTTCCACTGTTTAGATATGTTCCTAGAGAAAATATAGTTGAAAGTTGATAGTAGCGATTATGCGATCAGTAGAAAGCTTATGTCCTTAATGCACCGCTCAGTGTGCTGAACCCCAACATCGTTTGTCGATGTTGCGAACATCGGACATACACGTTTTGATAACTACGTGATAGTTCAATTAAATGGTTTAAGTAGAGGCACCAAAGACGTTTTCGAAACGTCGCGGAACATATGAGATGTTTCGAGGGCTGAAATTGGGATTTCAGGCTCGTGCCCACGTCAAGAGGTATAAGACCTCCGACGATTTTCTTAGCCTGCAAACTAAGGGAGAAAAGCTCAATCGTTGAGCTTGTGCTCAGATTGTCTGAGCACAACAATCACTTGAATCGAGTGGGAGTTGATCCTCCAGATGAGATAGTGATGTTTCCCCAAAGTCATTGCCACCAAGCTGCTAGAGCTTCGTGATTAACTATAACATATCAGGGATAGATATGATGATCCTTGAAATATTCATGATGTTTGACACCGCGAAAGTAGAAATCAAGAAGGAGCATCAATTGTTGATGGTTGGTGAAACCACTAGTTTCAAGAAGGGCAAGGGAACAAAGGGATACTTCATGAAACGGCAATTCAGCTGCTGCTCTAGTGAAGAAACCCAAGGTTGAACCCAAACCCGAGACTAAGTGCTTCTGTAATAAGGGGAACAACCACTGGAGCAGCATTACCCTAGATACTTGGTAGATGAGAAGGCTGGCAAGGTCGATAGAAGTATATTGGATATACATTATGTTAATGTGTACTTTACTAGTACTCCTAGTAGCACCAGGGTATTGGATACCGGTTCGGTTGCTAAGTGTTAGTAACTCGAAATAAAAGCTACGGAATAAACGGAGACTAGCTAAAGGTGAGCTGACGATATATGTTGGAAGTGTTTCCAAGGTTGATATGATCAAGCATCGCACGCTCCCTCTACCACCGAGATTGGTGTTTGCGTTGAGCATAGACATGATTGGATTATGTCTATCGCAATACGGTTATTCATTTAAGGAGAATAATGGTTACTCTATTTTTGAATAATACCTTCAATGGTCTTGCACCTAAAGGAATGGTTTATTGAATCTCGGTCGTAGTGATACACATTTTCATGCCAAAAGATATAAGATAGTAATGATAGTACCACTTACTTGTGGCACTGCCATGTAAGTCATAATGGTATAAAACGCATGAAGAAGCTCCATGTTGATGGATCTTTGGACTCACTCGTTTTTGAAAAGTTTGAGACATGCGAACCATGTCTATTGGTGTATATGCATGAAGAAACTCCATGCAAATGGATCGTTCGGACTCACTTGATTTTGAATCACTTGAGATATGCAAATCATACCACATGGGCAAGATGACTGAAAAGCCTCATTTTCAGTAAGATGGAACAAGATAGCAACTTGTTGGAAGTAACACATTTTGATGTGTGCAGTCGAATGAGTGCTGAGGCATGAAGTGAATATCATTATGTTCTTACTTCACAGATGATTCGAGTAAATGTTGAGTATATTTACTTGATGAAACACAAGTCTGAATTATTGAATGGTTCAAGTAATTTCAGAGTGAAGTAGCAGAACATTGTGACAAGAGGATAAAATGTCTATGATATGATCATAGAGATGAATATCTGAGTTACGAGTTTTGGCACACAATTAAGACATTGTGGAAATTGTTTCGCAATTAATACCGCCTGGAACACCATAATGTGATGGTGTGTCCGAACATCATAGTTGCACCCTATTGGATATGGTGCGTACCATGATGTCTCTTATCGAATTACCACTATCGTTCATGGGTTAGGCATTAGAGACAACCACATTCACTTTAAATAGGGCACCACGTAATTCCGATGAGATGACACCGTATGAATTATGGTTTAGAGAAACCTAAGTTGCCGTTTCTTAAAAGTTTGGGGCTGAGACGCTTATATGAAAAAGTTTCAGGTTGATAAGCTCGAACCCAAAGCGGATAAAATGCATCTTCATAGGAAACCCAAAACAGTTGGGTATACCTCCTAATTCAGATCCGAAAGCAATATGGATTGGTTCTAGAATCGGGTCCTTTCTCGAGGAAAAGTTTCTCTCGAAAGAATTGAGTGGGAGGATGGTGGAGACTTGATGAGGTTATTGAACCGTCTCTTCAACTAGTGTGTGACAGGGCACAGGGAGTTGTTCCTGTGGCACCTACACCAATTGAAGTGGAAGCTTATGATATTGATCATGAAACTTCGGATCAAGTCACTCCCAAACCTCGTAGGATGACAAGGATGCGTACTACTTCAGAGTGGTACGTAATCCTGTCTTGAAGGTCATGTTGCTAGACAACAATGAACCTACGAGCTATGGAGAAGCGATGGTGGGCCCGGATTCCGATAAATGGCTTGAGGCCATAAAATCCGAGAGAGGATCCATGTATGAAAACAAAGTGTAGACTTTGGCAGAACGGCTCGATGGTCGTAAGGCTAATGAGTACAGATGGATTTCAAAAGGAAGACGGACAATGATGGTAAATGTCACCATTAAGAAAGCTCGACTTGTCGTTAAGATGTTTTCCGACAAGTTCAAGGAGTTGACTACGATGAGATTTTCTCATCCGTAGCGATGCTTAAAGTCCGTCGGATTCATGTTAGCATTAGCTGCATTTATGAAATCTGGCAGATGGATGACAAAACGAGTTTCCTTACCAGTCTTCGTATGGAAAGGTTGTATGCAATACAATCAGAAAGGTTTTGTCGATCCTAAGGATGCTAAAAGGTATGCTAGCACCAGCGATCCTTCTAAGGACTGGAGTAAGCATCTCGGAGTTGGAATGTACACTTTGATTAGATGATCAAAGATTTTGGGTTTGTACAAAGTTTTATGAAAAACTTGTATTTCCAAAGAAGTGAGTGGGAGCACTATAGAATTTCTGATGAGTATATGTTGATCAGAAATGATGTAGAATTTCTAGAAAGCATATAGGGTTATTTGAAAGGTGTTTTTCAATAGAAAACCTGGATTAAGCTACTTGAACATTGAGCATCGAGATCTATAAGGATAGATCAAAATACTTAATAATACTTTCAAATGAGCACATACCTTGACATGATCTTGAAGGTGTTCAAGATGGATCAGTCAAAGAAGAAGTTCTTGCCTGAGTTGTAAGGTACGCAGTTAAGACTTAAAGCTCGACCATGGCAGAATAGAAAGGACGAATGTCGTCTCCTATGCATAAGACATGGGCTCTACAGTATGCTATGCTGTGTACCGCACATGAAGTGTGCCTTGCCATGAGTTAGTCAAGGGGTACAAGAGTGATCCAAGAATGGATCACAGACAGCGGTCAAAGTTATCCTTAGTAACTAGTGGACTAAGGAATTTTCTCGATTATGGAGGTGTTAAAAGAGTTCGTCGTAAAGGTTACGTCGATGCAAGCTTAACACCTATCCGGATAGCTCTAAGTAGAGATACCGGATACATATAATGGGGCAACAATTTAGAATAGCTCCAAGTGGAACAGTTATTTGGAATGGCTCCAAATAGAGCGTGGTAGCTGCATCTAGGAGATGACATAGAGATTTGTAAAGCACACACGGATCTGAAAGGTTCAGACCCGTTGACTAAAACCTCTCTCACAAGCAACATGATCAAACATAAAACTCATTGAGTGTTAATCACATAGTGATGTGAACTAGACTACTGACTCTAGTAAACTCTTGGGTATTAGTCACATGGCGATGTGACCTGTGAGTGTTAATCACATGGCGATGTGAACTGGATTATTGACTCTAGTGCAAGTGGGAGACTGTTGGAAATATGCCCTAGAGGCAATAATAAAAGTGTTATTATTATATTTCCTTGTTCATGATAATTATCTTTTATTCATGCTATAACTGTATTATCCGGAAATCGTAATACACGTGTGAATACATAGACCACAATATGTCCCTAGTGAGCCTCTAGTTGACTAGCTCGTTGTGATCAACGGATAGTCATGGTTTCCTGGCTATGGACATTGGATGTCGTTGATAACGGGATCACATCATTAGGAGAATGATGTGATGGACAAGACCCAATCCTAAGCATAGCACAAAGATCGTGTAGTTCGTTTGCTAGAGCTTTGCCAATGTCAAGTATCTCTTCCTTTGACCATGAGAGCGTGTAACTCCTGGATACCGTAGGAGTGCTTTGGGTGTATCAAACGTCACAACGTAACTGGGTGACTATAAAGGTGCACTACAGGTATCTCAGAAAGTATCTATTGTATTATGCGGATCGAGACTGGGATTTGTCACTCCGTGTAAACGGAGAGGTATCTCTGGGCCCACTCGGTAGGACATCATCATATGCGCAATGTGACCAAGGAGTTGATCACGGGATGATGTGTTACGGAACGAGTAAAGTGACTTGCCGGTAACGAGATTGAACAAGGTATTGGATACCGACGATCGAGTCTCGGGCAAGTAACATACCGATAGACAAAGGGAATTGAATACGGGATTGATTAAGTCCTTGACATCGTGGTTCATCCGATGAGATCATCGTGGAACATGTGGGAGCCATCATGGGTTTCCAGATCCCGCTGTTGGTTATTGACCGGAGAACGTCTCGGTCATGTCTGCATGTCTCCCGAACCCGTAGGGTCTACACACTTAAGGTTCGATGACGCTAGGGTTATAAAGGAAGCTTGTATGTGGTTACCGAATGTTGTTCGGAGTCCCGGATGAGATCCCGGACGTCACGAGGAGTTCCGGAATGGTCCGGAGGTAAATATTTATATATGGGAAGTCCTATTTTGGCCACCGGAAAATGTTTGGGATTTTTCGGTATTGTACCGGGAAGGTTCTAGAAGGTTCCGAAGTGGGGCCCACCTGCATGGGTGGACCCACATGGACGTGGGTAGTGGGGGCAAGGCCCCACACCCCTGGTCAAGGCGCACCAAGATCCCCCCTTAGAAGGAATAAGATCATATCCCGAAGGGATAAGATCAAGATCCCTAAAAAGGGGGGATAACAATCGATGGGGAAGGAAATAATGAGATTTCTTTCCTCCCACCTTGGCCAACGCCCCAATGGACTTGGAGGGCAAGAAACCAGCCCCTCCACCCCTATATATAGTGGGGAGGCGCATCGGAGCTAAATACGAAGTTCTGGCGCAGCCCTCCCCCTCTCCCAAGTACTCCTCTTCTCCCGTGGTGCTTGGCGAAGCCCTGCAGGATTGCCACGCTCCTCCACCACCACCACGCCGTTGTGCTACTGCTGGATGGAGTCTTCCTCAACCTCTCCCTCTCTCCTTGCTGGATCAAGGCGTGGGATACGTCACCGGGCTGTACGTGTGTTGAACGCGGAGGTGCCGTGCGTTCGGCACTTGATCATCGGTGATTTGAATCACGACGAGTACGACTTCATCAACCCCGTTCACTTGAACGCTTCCGCTTAGCGATCTACAAGGGTATGTAGATGCACTCTCCTTCTACTCGTAGCTGGTTTCTCCATAGATAGATCTTGGTGACGCGTAGGAAAATTTTGAATTTCTGCTACGTTACCCAACAGCAGAGGCAGTTCTCCCCACGGAACTCGTATACGGGTCACCTCGAGTGCTCGCTTATGATGAGCTTGAGCAAGAGCAGCTGCGACAAGATGATGCGCTACTCCTTGAGGAAGACCGTCTTCAGGCCGCTGTACGAGCTGCTCGATATCAGCAAGCTTTGTGTCGCTACCATAGCAGCAAAGTTAGCGCCAGAAGTTTCGAGGAAGGCGACCTTGTTCTTCGGCGCGTTCAGTCCGCCAAGAATTCCAACAAGTTGGCCCCGAAGTGGGAAGGCCCTTATCAGGTGAAACAAGTCACTAGGCCCGGCGCTGTCCGCCTTGAGACCGAAGATGGCATTCCGGTGAGCAACTCCTGGAATATTGAACATCTTCGTAAGTTTTACCCATCGGGCGCGGTTGCCAGAACCTGTTCCGGCAACCACCTTTTGTACAAGTCTTGCCGCTGTTGCATGTAATCCTTCGTACAAAGCCGGGCGCAGACCCCGTGCGTAAATAAAGCTCATGTGCTCCATACATCTTGTCAATTTCATGCTTTCTTCCTTTTTGCATGTGTTATCTGACATTTTGTGCAGCACCTGCCTCCGGTAAGCGATAACAAGCCGTAAGGCTTCATATCTTTATTTTCTCTTCTTTCTTTTTCTCAAGAAGGAAAAGATTCCCTCGCACACAAGTTTGCCGGGGGGGGGGGGGGGAAGGAGAAGATAATGGTGTGGACTAGGCGTCGTTCAAGAAAAGTTTCGCCTTGCTGGGAAGCGAACGACAGAAAAGCTAAGTTGCCAAAGTTTGAGCAATCAGTTTTTAAATTTTAAGTTATCTTCCTTGAACGACCGTGCTTTGTATGGAAAACCTGTGCGCGGAGGAACCAACTCGTAGCTAGTTGCGCCCTTACTTTGTTTCGAGTATGCTCAACAACTTAAGTGAGCTGCGACTAGTTGCGACAAGGTTGCTTGTCGGTAGCGGCGCCGCCAGCAGGCTGCTGACGTTCCGCACTCAGCGCTCGCGGCAATGGTGCCTGCGCCGGCAAGTTCCCTAAAAGCGTAGGGCAGAAACATACAAAGCCAGGAATCAAGTAAAGGAAATAACACAGCAATCACTACCCAAAATAGAGTTATATTACAAAAATAACTTGTTGCGGCTCTAATAAAGTGTTCTCATGACATGACTATCAGCGGCAGGCAAAGAAGAAAATGGGCGGCCTAATCTACGCGGCCACCATCAACCCTCTTGGCCTCATTCACCTTGTCCACAATGGGTGCGACAAGGGCTTTGAGCGCTTCCAGATCAGCATCTGTCGGCAGCTTCTTGAGGATGTTGGCGAGGTTGAGACCTGGGTTGCGGAAGGCCACCTTCACCAACACCTTCTCCAGGACTCTGGCGCAGATCGTGCGCGACTCGTCGGCCAGCTGCTTTGGGATCTTCTCTCAGAGCTGCTGGAGGGCTGACGCCACGCCTTTAAAGAACAGGGTGAGCTTGGCGCTGGGTGGGAGGTTCTCATCGGAGGAGTACCCAAAGTCCTCCACTCCCAGCTGCGCCAGCTCCCCATCAATGACTGCAGCAATGTTCACGAGGCCCTCCATCCAGAGCTCCACAGTATCTTTGAAGGTGTTCTGGGTTTCGGCGGCCCTCGCCAGCAGCGCTTCGTTGCCTTTGATCTCCTCCTTCAATGCCACCTCCCGCTTCTTGGTGTCATCCAGCGTCTGAGTCAAGGTGGCCAGCTTCAGCTCAAGATCGGCGTTGGAATCCTTGGCGGCGCTCAGCTCCTTGCCCTTCTCGGTGAGTTGACCCTGCAGCTCACCATGGGCGAGGGCGTCCTTCTCGCGCTCAAGCTTGAGCGCGGCAAGCTCCTCGCCGCTCGCCTTCAGATCCGCCTCCAGCTGCGCCACCTTCGTCTCCAGCTCTTTCTTGGCGGCCTCGGCAGCCGCGGCAGCGTCCTTTGCTTCCTGGAGAGCCCCGCCAAGTGCTTGCTCGCGCGGCAAGATCCTCCTCGTGGCTGTCGAGGTTAACTTTCTGCTGCGCCAGCTCACCTTCTTGCGCAAACAGCTTTTCGCAGGTGAGCCGCTGTTGCTCTTCGGCTTCGGCCTTCTCAAGAATGAACGCCTTCCGCGCCTCGACGAGCTGCGCATGCTCCTCTGCAATAGACCGGAGAGCTTCCTGATTGCGTTCCCGGAGCTCCTCCGCACACTTCTCAATGTCTGCCCCCGCCTGCGCAACAAGCGCCTCCCGGGACTCCACCTTGGCTTGTCGGGCGCGGTAGAGCGACACCAGCTTCCGGAGCAGCTGCTCCTCCTCAGACTCGCCACTGCAGCTGCTTGGCGCGTCAACCAGTGTTAGCCCAGCGGAGGCGAGCACCTCCCCGTCAAAAGCTTCTCCTTCAACTGGCGCCCTGCAGCTCGACGCCCAGGGGAGCTTGATGAAGACACCCTCGCTGGCCTTCAGATAGGCGCCGGGCTGGGGCTCCTCGGAGCCTGGTGCTGCGGCAGCGGCAGAGGGATCGGCGGTCGGCGTAGCGCCTGGCGCTCCTGCGGCCTCAGGGCCGTCAGTGCGACCGCCGGACCCCTCGCCAGCTCCCGCGCCAGCAGCCTTGGCGGCCTCCTCGCCGGCGGGATCATCAGCGCCGGCTTCTTCTTCGGCAGCGGCGATGTCGTCAGCATTGCCGCGCACGTCCTCCTCGCCACCCGCCTCGGTCTCCATCGGCTCCGTGGAGGGTGGATCTGACGACCGGAGAAGAAGGAGAAGTCAAGCAAATATCCAAAAAGAGAGATCAGAAGAACACAAGGGAAGTTTCGGGCAAGGGATTACCTGTACTGGGATCCATGGTCATGGGCTCCACCACCGGGGGTTCGCTGGTGCTGCCCCTTGCCGGAGACTCCTCCCTTGCCGGAGGTTGCTCCCTTGCCGGAGAACGCTCCCTTGCCGGGGAATCCTCCCTTGGCGGTGTAGTGGAAGCAGATGGCACGTCGGAGGCGGTTTCCGAGCCCTCCTGGTGAAGCTGTTCTGCTCCTACACAAACAAGCCAATAGTCAGATGTCAGCAAAGGAAAGAGCACCCGTGCGCTCCCAAAAGCAGAAAGTAAATCATGCACTTACGCTGGGGGCTGCATTGGGGGCTGCTTTGCGGAGTAGTTGCCGGGTCCGGTAAAGTGGTCTCGGGCGCACCCCCTGCCGTCACGGTGGGCTCGTCCTCGATGATAACCACCAGAACTTTGGCTCTCTTCGCCGCTCTTTGAGCCAACGTCCTGAAAAGGAATAGGTTCAGATCGAAGCAAGACAGATACAAGACAAAGCAACAAAATTGAAGAACTACAAGTACAACCGAAAAGTCTTACTCTTCTTCCTCCTCGTCGGAGCTGAGCGCGGAGAGGTCGAAGTCCGGCCCACCGGCAACGCGACGAGGCGGGGGTGTAGGATCCCTTGTCCGCTTGGCGGGCGCAGTGGCGGTGGCCCGGGAAGACCCCGCTCCAGTTGCCGCAGCGGTGCGAGGCGCTCCCGCGGCAACATCGCTTGTCGCGGTTGAGCGCGTCGCGCAGCGTGACGGCTGCTGGCCCCTTTGCCGCCCCGCTGCGTCCCTGGCCTTGCGAAGACGCCTTCTTGGTGGAGCTGGGGGCTGCGCCGTGGGCTCCGCCTGCGGCGAACGGCCTGGAGATGGCGGGCCACTCGCACCCTCGGCAGGTTCACTCGACTCGGCGTCAGGCACGGCAAGCTCTTCCTCGCCGTCAAGCCACTCTCCCATTTGCTGCGGAGCTCCCCCTCCAAATACGCCTCCTTCTTGCCGGCCCTCGAGATCCAGGCGATCCCGCCGGAAAGTGGCTCTCCTCTCTCGACCCGGGGCATGAAGTAGTGGCGGAAAAGTGCTACATTTGGGTGGACTCCGACAAAGTTCTCGCAGAGGTGTGCGAAAACTGACATGGTCAGGACGGCGTTGGGGGTGAAGTCAAGGAGATGAAACCCGAAGGTATTCATGATATCATAGAAGAACTCCGAGAAGGGCGGGCAGAGCCCGCAGTAGAAGAACAGTGGGAAGAAGGGATACCCGTATGGAGCCCGTTTCGAAGCGGCGGCGGAAAGTACCTTCGTGCGCGGATGCGCACGCGTCTCCATCGACCAGAAGAGATAGAACCACTCCCTCAGCCCCGCCGCGTCGAGCTCGGAGGGGAAAGTGGCCCGCTCCTTTCGCAACGCCTCGAGCCGCAGTGCCTCGGCCGACTTCGCGACCTTCCCGGTCTTCGGAGCCATGGCGAAGGTGGTGGAGGAGGTCGACGGCGTTGGTGGCGACGGCGGTGATGGGGGGTGGAGCGCTGCTCTCTCTCAGAGGGGGGGAACGGCGAAGATTTTGGAGTAGTAACCAGCGAGGTGAGCAACTGCCTCTGTTTCCTCTGCTTATAAAGAGGGAGGAGGCGGACGTTACGCTTTTTTCGAATAAAGAAATCACCCACGATCTCTCCCACGATGCCGCATTCAACGCGTGCCGTTCGGGAGGGCGCGGTGTATGCGGAGTAGGAAACGGCACGACCCAGGCCGCGCATGCCCGTGCCCTATTTTGGGCCTGGCCCAACAGCGCTCGGCACCGTGTGTGGCCCAGGCCCGGGGGCTCCTGTCGGTGCACTAGAGTAGTGGTACCCTAGTACCCCGAACTCGTGCACGGGCAGTCGCAGCACTCCGCGGCAAGGCTTGCCAGGCGACCGCCAAGACCCTCCATGACTCCTTAAGAGACAAGACCCTGGCAAGAGGAGCTTGCCGGGAAGCCATTCAAGAACAAAGTATTCGAGTTAAGAAGACAAGGCCTCGGCAAGAGGAGCTTGCCGGGAAGGCCAACCAAGGCATATCAAGAAAGCTTGCCGCGACACGCCTCGCGTCCTGGCAAGGCCCGGTGAGCGGCAAGCTCCCGGGCCCGACAAGACGACGAACCGCGGCAAGGCACTTGCCGTGGCAAGCGGCCACCCCGCGCCCAAGCTCCAGCACATCCACCAACGTGTCGCCCTGGGACCCTTCCAGGCACGCGTGGCGGGAGGCTGTGCAGCCAGCGGTGCATGGTGGCAAGCGGCGCTGACAAGAAGGCCATCGTGGCGATCGGTGGTGCCCCTGACGGCCTCTGTTTGCACTATTTGGGCGACACGGACGGGCATTTAATGCCCTTGTCCCCTGCCGTCAGAGTTAGGTATGATACACTGTATCTACAGTATAGGTAGTTGTACCTACCACATTCTTTTTCCATTTTTGCCCTTCGTCTACGTTGCCACCTGTCGGTGACCCCTTGAGCGTATAAAAGGAGGCCCATGCGCAACGTAGAAGGGGTTCAATTCATTCGAAGCTAGAGACAGACTCACGCTCGGGGTTCGTCGTGCTGATCGTTCCTGAGCAAGAACTCAATATACGCATAGATGCAGCAGTAGGAGTATTATCTCTCCGGAGAGCTCCGAAGCTGGGTAAACTGCTCGCGTGCATTGCCTCGATCTGCTCTTCGTGCAACCTCCGCCCTCCGCCGAACCGAAAGGGGCTCGGTCCGCCGGTCCCATAGGTGTTCGTGGATCAGTTTCCCCGACAGCAGCGATGGCTAAATATTTCACCATGATGCTAGATGGAACGGCCTGGTCTTGGTTAAAAGGCCTGCGACACAATTCCATTGGTTCATGGGGCGAGTTAAAGGCCCAGTTCATCTAGAACTTCAAGGACACCTGTAAGCAATCTATGTCGATTGTGTACTTGACGGATTGCAAGCAAGAGGAAGGTGAATCCACCACCCATTGGGTACGCCGGGCCAAGGAGATAATTCATTCCTCCGATAAGATGGATGTCGGCTCTACAGTCCTTATGCTGGAGAAAAATTGCCGCTTTGAGCCGTTGAGGCAGAAACTGGGGCGCCTTAAACGCGACCTCACGGATATGGGTACGCTGATGGTGGCTTTGGTCAAATATGCCAATTCTGATAGTACCAAGGATCCCGCGTCTGACGATGAAAAGACAGGGAAGGGAAAAATGAACGGCAATGGAAAGGGTCAGCAGCATAACCCGGGGAATCAAGGCGACAATAAGCGTAAGGCGGACGGTAAACCGGAATTTGTGGCCAATGCCACCGCGCGGGGTAACAACAAGAGATATAAAGGTAAGCCGCCTCGGTCCAGCAGGTCAGGCCCATCTCTTTAGCAGCTACTCAATGAGCCCTGCCCAAAACACGACACCCGGGAGCACCCCGTCACACACCTATGGAAGGATTGTGCGATCATGAAGGTGTTTAAAAATTCCAACACCTTCGATGGCAGTCATGGATCTGGCGGCGGCTCAGGGGCTGGCAGTTTTCATGGCCCGGGCGGTGGATCAAATTCTGGTTTTCAGGGGCACCCAGGTGGTAATAATCAGCAGCAGTCTGGTCAAGGAGGGCAGCAGCAGCAGCAGTCGGGCTATCAAAGCCATCCAAAGCAGTTGAGTGGTGGGAAGTATCACATGTTTACCACTAGTTTGTGCAAACGTGACGAAAAGGTTCATAAGAGGGCCGTCAATTCTGTTGAGCCGACAATTCCTCGTTATTTGAGATGGTCAGAACAGCCCATTATATGGAGCAGAGAGGATCACCCTCCGCGGGTTGATAATCCGGGTTAGTTAGCCTTGGTGGTGGCACCCTAGGTTGGTGGATATAAATTCACTAAGGTACTCATGGACGGCGGTAGCAGTATCAATATCCTCTACTACGAGACCTTTCAGCGCATGGGGTTGACTGAGAAGAATTTGAGGACATCCAACACTGTTTTCCATGGGGTGGTTCCGGGTAAGTCGGCTTACCCAGTTGGCAAGATTGAGCTGGAGGTGGCCTTCAGAGACGAACATGATTCCAGGGCTGAGAAGTTAACGTTTGAGGTGGTCAAAATCAGGAGCCCATATCATGCTCTGTTTTGGCGTCCGGCTTATGCTAAGTTCATGGCCCGGCCGTGTTATGTTTATTTACAGCTCAAGATGCCGGGTCACAAGGGCACTATCATTGTGCATGGAAGTCGGAAGGTGGCGCTGGAATGTGAAGAAGGCGACGCGGCTTATGCTGAGTCGGCCTGTGCGGCCGAAGAGCTCAAGTTTTATCAAGACAATGTTGACCCGGCGGATGTGACCTCCCTCCAGAAACCAACTACTGAGCATGACCCGGCGTTGAATTTTAAATCGGCCGCTGAGACAAAGCTTGTTGACTTTACCCTAGGAGATGCCTCTAAACAGTTCAGTATCAGTGCGAATTTGGATCCTAAATGGGAAAGTGCGCTCATCGAGTTCATCCGTGAGAACCGGGACATCTTTGCATGGAAACCTTCTGACATGCCGATTGTACCGAGGGAACTCGCTAAGCACACTCTCAATATTGATCCAAAGTATAAGCCGGTCAGGCAGTTTCTCCGGCGGTTCAACGAGGAGAGAAGGAAGGCTATTGGGGAAGAGGTGGCCCGACTCTTAGCGGCCGGGTTTATTGTGGAAGTTTTCCACCCAGAGTGGTTGGCTAACCCGGTGCTTGTCCTCAAGAAGAACGACACTTGGCGGATGTGTGTGGATTACACGGATTTAAACAAGGCTTGTCCAACTGATCCCTTTGCCCTCCCCTGTATTGATCAAATTATTGATGCTACGATGGGTTGTGAACGTTTGAGTTTTTTGGATGCTTACTCTGGTTATCATCAAATCAAAATGGCAGTTATGGACCAGGAGAAGACGACTTTCATCACTCCGTTTGGAGTCTTCTGCTATGTATCTATGCCATTTGGACTCAAAAGTGCCCAGGCGACTTATCAACGGTGTGTGCAGAACTGTTTGCACGATCAAATTGGGCGTAATGTTCATGCTTATGTGGATGACATTGTGGTGAAGTCCAGAGAAAAGGAAACCTTGATATATGATTTAAAAGAGACCTTTGATAATCTCCGGGTTTACAAGATGATGCATAACCCGGTCAAGTGTGTATTTGGTGTACCTGCAGGCAAGCTGAAAGCACAAGTGCTCCCTAGGTGATTTTGGTAATTAATGTCAACATATCTCTTGTTGGACTAACACTTTTATCTAGTATGTTTCAGATAAGTTTAACAATGGAGTGACATGGACTAAAGGATGTGGGAACTCCTTCAAGATGCTAAGGACAAAGGATTGGCTCAAGCTTCAAGCTCAAGACTCTTCATTTTACATTTTAGTGATCCAAGATCACATTGAGTCTATAGGAAAAGCCAATACTATCAAGGAGGGATGAGGTGTTGCTTAATGAGCCTCTTGCTTCAAAGTGCTTAGTGATATGCTCCAAATACCCTCAACTACTTTCCCACTTCCACACATATGTCCTAAACCTAAAGTCAAACTCGGCCCCACTTATTCTTTCTATCCGGCGCCACCGAGTTTTGATGTCTTAGCCACTTCCACAAACCCTAGGCAAATCGGTCTCACCGATAGGGATCTCGGTCTCATCGAGATGGGATTGTAATCTCTCTGTGTATGTCCATTATCAAAATCGGTCTCACCGAGTTTGAGCAATCGGTACTACCGAGATTACAATGCAAACTCTCTAGTTAACCTATTATCAAAATCGGTCCCACTGAGTTTGATAATCGGTCAAACCGAGTTTGCCTGACCAACTCTCTGGAAAGCTCATTACCAAAATCGGTCCCACCGAGTTTGCCTGACCAACTCTTGGGAAACTCTCTGGAAAGCTCATTACGTTATGCCCTAACCGAATTGGTCTCACCGAGTTGCATTTCGGTCCCAGCGAAAACCCTAACGGTCACATTATTTGCTAAATCGGTCTGACCGAGTTTAACGATTCGGTCCCACCGAGTTTGGTAGATTGTGTGTAACGGTTAGATTTTGTGTGGAGGCTATATATACCCCTCCACCTCCTCTTCATTCGTGGAGAGAACCATCAGACTGAACCTACACTTCCAGCATCCTATTTCTGAGAGAGAACTACCTACTCATGTGTTGAGGCCAAGATATTCCATTCCTACCATATGAATCTTGATCTCTAGCCTTCCCCAAGTTGCTTTCCACTCAAACCCTCTTTCCACCAGATCCAAATCCTATGAGAGAGAGTTGAGTGTTGGGGAGACTATCATTTGAAGCACAAGAGCAAGGAGTTCATCATCAACGCACCATTTGTTACTTCTTGGAGAGTGGTGTCTCCTAGATTGGCTAGGTGTCACTTGGGAGCCTCCGACAAGATTGTGGAGTTGAACCAAGGAGTTTGTAAGGGCAAGGAGATCGCCTACTTCGTGAAGATCTACCGCTAGTGAGGCAAGTCCTTCGTGGGCGACGGCCATGGTGGGATAGACAAGGTTGCTTCTTCGTGGACCCTTCGTGGGTGGAGCCCTCCGTGGACTCGCGCAACCGTTACCCTTCGTGGGTTGAAGTCTCCATCAACGTGGATGTACGATAGCACCACCTATCGGAACCACGCCAAAAACATCCGTGTCTCCAATTGCGTTTGAATCCTCCAATCCCTTCCCTTTACATTCTTGCAAGTTGCATGCTTTACTTTCCGCTGCTCATATACTCTTTGCATGCTTCCTTGCTATATGTTGTGAAGGTTAAACTTGTGCCTAAACTCCACTTAAACTTTAAAAAGAACTTAAAAACTGCAACTTTGGCTCTTAATGTCTAATCACCCCCCCTCTAGACACCTCTTCTCAAGGTCCTACAAGTGGTATCAGAGCATTGGTGTCCATTGCCTTGGTTTAGTCACCATTGGAGGAAGATGAATGAGTCTACTTTGGGGAGTCTTAGACATAGAGTGCCTATTCTTGATGGAGAGTATTTTCATGAGTGGAAAAATGAGATGCTTGTTATTTTCAATCAATATCATTTGAACAAGTACATTGCTAGTCCTTGTGCACCTTATGTTGATCCTATGCATCCTACCCATGATGAGTCAGTTGACATGGTTAGGAATCTTAGAACTGCCGAACTTATCCTTAGAGGATTTCCTAGAAACTTGATTAGATGTTTGCCTACTTTTAAGTGTGCCTATACTATATGGAAATTTCATGAGGAACGCTTTCTGAATTATTCCTTGAAAAATCTTGATGAAATTCTTCATAAGTCTATTGCTTTGAGTAAGATGAATACTAGTGATCCTATGTTTAGTGATCCTCTATTTGAGCTTACAAACCTTATGCGTGCCAAAGGAAATGTTGGTATTATTAGTCATATTATTTCCAAAGCTATAAAAATTCATAGGCAAGATTATTGTCAAACTTACTCTAACGAATCACCCTCTCTAGGATTTGATCCACCACATGATGATGTTGAACATGGATACTATGATGAGGATGATGATAGTGACTTCGATCTTGATGATGCAATGAGACATTTTGGTCTTATGGCAAATCTTCGGGGATATATGTCAGGAGGAAAGGAATGGGTTCTTGATAGTGGATGTACCGATCACATGACCGGGGATAAAGACATGCTTCGTGAGCTTGCTGATAACGATAGTCCTCAAAAGTATGTCACTTTTGGTGACAACTCAAAGGGTAAGGTGGTTGGCCTCGGTAAGGTGGCCATATCACATGATAGCTCCATACAAAATGTTATGCTCGTTGAATCTCTTGGGTACAACTTACTTTCAGTATCTAGACTTGCTGATTTCGGTTTCAATGTCCTATTTACTGAAGTAGATTGCCAAGTGTTTCGTCGAGACAATCATAAAATGGTCTTTACCGGTGTGCGTAGAGGTGATCTATACATTGTTGATTTCACTAAAAAGGCTCAACCTAAAACTTGCTTCATTGCTAAATCCTCAAAAGGCTGGTTATGGCATAGACGATTAGGTCATGTTGGTATGCGAAACCTTGACAAGCTTATTAAGGGAAATCATATCCTTGGAGTTAATGATGTCATATTTGATAAGGATAGACTTTGCAGTGCTTGTCAAGCAGGTAAACAAGTTGGAGGAAGGCATCCCGTGAAGAACATCATGACCACAAAGAGGCCACTTGAGCTACTTCACATGGATCTCTTTGGTCCCAACTCTTACAAGAGTCTCGGTGGAAATTCTTTTGGTCTAGTTATAGTTGATGATTTTTCCAGATTTACGTGGGTGTTCTTTCTCGATGATAAATCGCAGGTCCAAAAGATCTTCAAAAACTTCGCTAGGAAGGCCCAAAACCAATTTTAAGTGAAGATCAAGAAGGTTCGCAGCGACAACGGAATAGAGTTCAAGAACGCAAATGTGGACACCTTTCTTGACGAAGAAGGGATTTCACACGAGTTCTCGGCTGCGTACACACCTCAACAAAATGGAGTTGTTGAGAGGAAGAACCGGACGCTCATCGAAATGGCGAGAACGATGCTTGATGAGTACAAGACGTCGAAGCACTTTTGGGCAGAAGCGGTTGAGACAGCTTGTCATGCAACAAATCGCTTGTATCTTCACAAGCTACTCGGCAAGACGGCATACGAGCTCCTCACCGGTAACAAACCCCAAGTTGGATACTTTCGAGTATTCGACTCAAAGTGCTACATTCTTGATAAGAATCGTCGTTCTAAATTTGCTCCTAAGTCTCATGAAGGTTTCCTACTAGGTTATGGCTCAAACTCTCACACTTACCGTGTCTACAACAATTTCACCCGAAAGGTTGAAGAGATGGTAGATGTGAAGTTTGATGAATCTAACGGCTCACAAGTAGAGCAATTGCCAATTGATGTAGGATACAAAGATCCTTCGAAAGCAATCCAAGACTTGTCTATTGGAAAGGTCCGTCCAACCGAGGTGAAGGAGATTACCTCGTCCGTCCAAGTGGAAGCTTCTACTTCACGACAAGGTGAACCAAGAGTTGATACGGAAGCATCCATAAGTGGGACACACCAAGATGAAGAAAACGAGGAAGTGCATCAAGATGAACGTCAGCAACCTCCTTCTCCACCACGACAAGAGAACGAAAACGCCAACAATGATGAAGGCCAAGAAGAAGAAAAAGATGAAGAAGATGTTCAACAAAGACCCAAGCAAAAGCTATCACGAGTTCGAGCAAGAATTGCTAAAGATCATCCCGTCGAGCAAATCTACAATGACATTCAAACCGGGAGAATCACTCGCTCTAAAACTCGTTTAGCTAACTTTTGTGAAAACTACTCTTTCATATCTTGCATTGAACCTATGAAGGTCAAAGAAGCATTGGAAGATCCGGATTGGATAAATGCTATGCATGAAGAGCTACACAACTTTGAGAGGAACCAAGTTTGGACATTGGTTGAGAAGCCCGACAACAACCACAACATCATCGGTACCAAATGGGTGTTTCGCAACAAGCAAGACGAAGATGGACAAGTAGTTCGCAACAAAGCACGTCTCGTCGCCCAAGGCTACACACAAGTCGAAGGTATGGACTATGGTGAGACTTACGCCCCGTTGCTAGACTTGAGTCCATTCGCATCTTACTTGCCTATGCTAATCACCATGATATCACCTTGTACCAAATGGACATTAAAAGTGCTTTTCTAAATGGTGAAATAGAGGAGGAAGTTTATGTTAAACAACCGCCTGGTTTTGTCAATCCTAAGAAACCCAATCATGTTTACAAACTTCACAAAGCTCTTTATGGTCTTAAACAAGCTCCTAGAGCATGGTATAAATGCTTGACCAAGTTCCTTATTGAAAAAGGCTTTGAAATTGGGAAAATTGATTCAACACTTTTTACTAAAAGGGTTAATGGTGAACTATTTGTGTGCCAAATCTATGTTGATGATATTATATTTGGTTCAACTGACCCTCATTTTAGTGAAAAGTTTGGGAAGCTAATGTCGGAGAAGTTTGAGATGTCTATGATGAGTGAACACAAATTCTTTCTTGGTTTGCAAATCAAGCAAACTAAGGAAGGTACTTTTGTCTCTCAAACGAAGTACACCAAGGACTTATTCAAGAAGTTCAATATGCAAGAATGCAAAGGTATGACTACACCCATGCCTACTAGTGGACATCTTGACTTGACCAAAGATGCTGAACCGGTTGATTAAAAGGTTTATCGCTCTATGATTGGTTCATTGTTATATCTATGTGCTTCACGTCCCGATATTATGCTAAGTGTGTGCATGTGTGCATGATATCAAGCTGCTCCTAAAGAATGTCATCTTAAGGCCGTGAAAAGGATAGTGAGATACTTAATCCATACACCAATTTTTGGCATTTGGTATCCTAAGAGGGCCTCTTTCGATCTTGTTGGCTACTCTGACTCGGACTATGCCGGAGACAAGGTTGATAGAAAGTCCACTTCGGGTACTTGTCAATTTCTTGGTAGATCTCTTGTGTCTTGGTCCTCCAAGAAACAAAACTCGGTATCCTTATCCACCGCCGAAGCTGAATATATTGCCGCTGGTTCATGTTGTGCTCAATTACTTTGGATGACCCAAAATCTTAAAAATTATGGGATATATGTGAAACATGTTCCATTGCTTTGTGACAATGAAAGTGCTATCGAAATTGGTCATAATCCTGTGCAACATTCTCGAACTAAGCATATTGAAGTTCATCATCATTTCATTCGAGATCATGTTGCTAAGGGTGACATTGATCTTAAGCATGTTCGCACTGAAAAGCAATTAGCGGATATATTCACTAAACCTCTTGATGAGAAAGTGTTTTGCAGGTTAAGAGGAGAATTGAACATCATTGATGCTTCAAACTTGGAGTAGAAACTCCATTGGATACATGCAAGACATGACCTTATGATTAATCCTTGATATTTCTCTTATGATGAAAATCTTATGTCTTGGATACATTTGTATCTTGCATGTTATCTAACCCATGTAGGTACTTGGTTGAATCTAATTCCATGAGGTTGTTATCTACTCATATCTTGAGCAATCTCTACATCACCAAGTCTCTACACAAGGTGGTTGAAGCCAAGGAAGCACAAAATCATTCAAACATATCCTTTGACAAATTCTATTTTGAGCTTCATGATTGTCACTTTTGGATACACAAGTGCTCTTCCTTGCAAGAACTAACCCATGTAGGTAGATGGACTCAAATTCCAAGTGGTGCTCTAACTCTTAATGAGCTACATCAACCTTGAGCAACCCACGCAAGTTCAACTACATGGACAACACCACCAACCAAGGTATGTTATTCCATCTTAGAGAAGCTTTACTCCAAGTCATGAGTTAAAGCAACTCGACAAGATGTGAATACATCAAGATGCTTAAACGAAAAATGGCAGCCCCATTTTGAGCTTAAACAATGAGTATGGCCTATGATCAAGTGATCTCACTTGACTCCTAAGTCAATATACTCTAACATAGGTGACTTTGTCGCCGACCATCTCTAGATGAAGTTCTCTTGTGTTCTTTTCTGTGTTTTTGCATTTGTCTCATGCATCTTTGTTTCCCCTTTCAAAAAAAACTTCATCTAGATTTCTTTCTGTTTGCTCTGCATTTTCTGCATTCAAATTCCTTGCATATCATTCAGTTAATTCCTTGCAAATCTTTGTGAGATCTTTCTAGTCTAGTGAGCTGAGGTGACAAGTGTTTTCTCTGCGATGAACTCGGTTACACCGATTTGTTATTTTCGGTCCAACCGAAGCATACCACTCAGTGCCACCAACTTCACAACTGGAAAAACAATTTGCCACTTATTCTGTGTTTCTTTTGATCCAGCTCCACTCAATGAATCTTGTCCTCTACAAGCATCACATTTTTATCATTGCCTTATGGTGTGACTCAAGGATCAAACCCATTCACAACAAATTCCAGAGGAGGAGAGAGAGATTACATCTTTATCAAGCCCTTCTTGGAAATTGATCTCAAAGGGGGAGAGAGAGATCACATCAAAGCTTATCATTTAGAGAGAGAGAGAGATCACATCTCAGAGGGAGAGAGAGTTCAGGGAGAGAGAGAGAGATCTCCAGGGGGAGAGAATACTAGTAGAAAGTATTTCTCAAGGATCCCAGATGCTTGGTGTTCAAGAGGAGAGATGCCCACATGTCTTCTTGAGGGGAGAGACATGTTCATATGATCTGTTGTGCTTATTTGCATTAGCATACATTAGCTCTGATCATCATTCATATCTTTCAGCTCTGATTTTTCAGCTCTGATTTTCTATTCCCTATCTTCTCCCAGTATCCCATGCTAGATTCAGGGGGAGCAAGACATCTAAGGGAAAGAAATCATTTAAATTCATTGCATATCTTTACTCTTGGGGACATGTCTAATCCAATGTGGTACTCAGTACTCACTCTCTACATGTCATCCCAGTCTTGGTATTCTTGTGGTTTCTTCTGTTTGCTCCGGCTAGTAGATGCATCTGTGTTATCTAACCTTGTTTTCACAGGTTGATTCCATCGTAAGCCAACTCAAGACTACAAGGTAAGTATATGCATCACAATCATGTGTATGAGGAATTCTTGCTGATGTACATACTGTTTGCAAGAAGAACTCATGGGCATGAAGGTATTCTCTTTAATACTTTTTGCTCTGATGCATATGGCCAAGATACATGTAACACATTGCCTGATCTATCATGGTTATGCTATCACATGCTTCTGTATTTCATATTCACATGATTGCATACATGTAGGGGGAGCCTATGCTTGTTACATGTCTTTCGAAAGCTTTACTTGCTATTCTTTATATCTTTTTCTAAAGCTTTGATGTATGTTGTCATCAATTACCAAAAAGGGGGAGATTGAAAGCACAAGTGCTCCCTAGGTGGTTTTGGTAATTAATGTCAACATATCTCTTGTTGGACCAACACTTTTATCTAGTATGTTTCAGATAAGTTCAACAATGGAGTGGCATGGACTAAAGGATGTGGGAACTCCTTCAAGATGCTAAGGACAAAGGATTGGCTCAAGCTTCAAGCTCAAGACTCTTCATTTTACATTTTAGTGATCCAAGATCACATTGAGTCTATAGGAAAAGCCAATACTATCAAGGAGGGATGAGGTGTTGTTAATGAGCCTCTTGCTTCAAAGTGCTTAGTGATATGCTCCAAATACCCTCAACTACTTTCCCACTTCCACACATATGTCCTAAACCTAAAGTCGAACTCGGCCCCACTAATTCTTTCTATCTGGTGCCACCGAGTTTTGATGTCTTAGCCATTGCCACAAACCCTAGGCAAATTGGTCTCACCGATAGGGATCTTGGTCTCACCGAGATGGGATTGTAATCTCTCTGTGTATGTCCATTATCAAAATCGGTCTCACCGAGTTTGAGCAATCGGTACTACCGAGATTACAATGCAAACTCTCTAGTTAACCTATTATCAAAATTGGTCCCACCGAGTTTGATAGTCGGTCAAACCGAGTTTGCCTGACCAACTCTCTTGAAAGCTCATTACCAAATTCGGTCCCACCGAGTTTGTGTAATCGGTCTTACAGAGATTACATTATGCCCTAACCGTAACCAAATCGGTCTCACCGAGTTGCATTTCGGTCCCACCGAAAACCCTAACAGTCACATTATTTGCTAAATTGGTCTGACTGAGTTTAATGATTCGGTCCCACCGAGTTTGGTAGATTGTGTGTAAATGTTAGATTTTGTGTGGAGGCTATATATACCCCTCCACCTCCTCTTCATTCGTGGAGAGAGCCATCAGACTGAACCTACACTTCCAGCATCCTATTTCTGAGAGAGAACTACCTACTCATGTGTTGAGGCCAAAATATTCCATTCCTACCATATGAATCTTGATCTCTAGCCTTCCCCAAGTTGCTTTCCACTCAAACCCTCTTTCCACTAGATCCAAATCCTATGAGAGAGGGTTGAGTGTTGGGGAGACTATCATTTGAAGCACAAGAGCAAGGAGTTCATCATCAACGCACCATTTGTTACTTCTTGGAGAGTGGTGTCTCCTTGATTGGCTAGGTGTCACTTGGGAGCCTCCGACAAGATTGTGGAGTTGAACCAAGGAGTTTGTAAGGGCAAGGAGATCGCCTACTTCGTGAAGATATACCGCTAGTGAGGCAAGTCCTTCGTGAGCGACGGCCATGGTGGGATAGACAAGGTTGCTTCTTTGCGGACCCTTCGTGGGTGGAGCCCTCCGTGGACTCGCGCAACCGTTACCCTTCGTGGGTTGAAGTCTCCATCAACGTGGATGTACGATAGCACCACCTATCGGAACCACGCCAAAAACATCCGTGTCTCCAATTGCGTTTGAATCCTCCAATCCCTTCCCTTTACATTCTTGCAAGTTGCATGCTTTACTTTCCGCTGCTCATATACTCTTTGCATGCTTGCTTGCTATATGTTGTGAAGGTTAAACTTGTGCCTAAACTCCACTTAAACTTTAAAAAGAACTTAAAAACTGCAACTTTGGCTCTTAGTGTCTAATCACCCCCCCTCTAGACACCTCTTCTCAAGGTCCTACACAAGCTTTTGGGTTTTCTGGTATCAAACAGAGGCATTGAAGCTAACCCAGAGAAGATTAAGGCAATTACCTCTCTGGCTAAACCGGCGTGCATCAATGATGTTCAGCGATTGGCCGGTCGTGTTGCCGCTTTAAGCCGGTTCATAAGCCGGTTAGGTGAGAAGGCCCTACTACTGTATCAAATGATGAAGAAGGCAGACACTTTTGTCTGGAGCGATGTCGCTGATGCTGCTTTTGAAGACTTGAAGAGAAAATTGTCTGAACCACCGGTTCTGGCGGCTCCAATTGATAAAGAGCCTTTGCTGTTATATGTGGCTGCCAATTCACGAGCTCTCAGCGTTGCCATTGTGGTGGAGCGTAAGGAGGCTGGCAAGGAGTATCCGGTTCAGCGGCCGGTTTATTATTTCAGTGAGGTACTCATTGAGTCTAAGCAAAGGTATCCACATTGGCAGAAACTTGTTTACGGAGTGTTTATGGCCAACCGGAAGTTGAAGCAGTACTTTCAAAGTCATCCTATAACTGTGGTAAGTTCTGCCCCTTTGGGAGACATCATCCAGAATAGGGAGGCCACAGGACGAGTCGCCAAGTGGGCTATTGAGCTTGGGCATCATGGTTTGAAGTACATGCCTCGGACTGCTATTAAGTCTCAGTCCTTGGTGGACTTTATCAATGATTGGACAGAGTTGCAGGCACCTGAGGAGAAGCCTGATAACACATATTGGACTATTCACTTTGACAGGTCCAGGCAGCTAGAAGGCTCGGGGGCTGGAATTGTCTTAACTTCCCCTCGAGGTGACAAATTTCGTTATGTCCTCCGACTTATGTTCCCATGTACTAACAATGCAGCTGAGTACGAGGCCTTACTTCATGGTCTTCGGATGGCCAAGGAGATGAACTTAAGCCGGGTAAGGTGCCTGGGCGACTCAGATCTCGTCGCTCAGCAGGTGTCAGGCAAGTGGGATTCCAAGGATCCTCTCATGGCGGCTTATCAATGTGAAGTAGATGCCATGGCTGGACATTTCAAGGGTTATCAAGTGGAGCACATTGATCAAAGGAAGAACGAGGCTGCTGATGCTTTAAGCCGGCTGGGATCTCAACGTAAGTCGGTGACACCTAACACCTTTCTTGATGTTTTGCATAATCCTTCGGTCAAGGTGCCTACCGAGGAAGAACTAGCGGTGCCAGACCCAGAGGCACAACTGGTGGCGGCTCTTCATGTCATCCCGGATTGGACAGTGCCCTATTTGGCTTACATGACCGGGGTGAGTTACCTGAGGATGAGACCTTGGCAAGACAAATTATCAGGCGTTCCAAGTCCATGACGATTGTTAACGGCGAGTTGCACCATCTAAGTGTCACTATGGAGTTTCAACGCTGTGTGTCGCCTACAGAAGGCCAAGAAATACTCCTTGAGATCCATGAAGGGGATTGTGGCCATCATGCCGGATCAAAATCTCTTGTAGCCAAAGCTTTTCGTCATGGTTTCTATTGGCTGACGGCTCATGCTGATGCGGAGGATCTGGTCAGCAAATGTGACGGTTGTCAAAAGTTCTCACGACGAGCTCATGTGCTGGCTCAAGAATTGAGGATGATCCCAATCACTTGGTCGTTTGCGGTCTGGGGGCTTGACATGGTTGGACCTTTCAAAAGGTCTAAGGATAAAAAGACACATCTACTGGTGGCAGTGGACAAGTTTACCAAGTGGGTTGAGGCAGAGCCAGTCAATAAGTGTGATGCAGCTACGACGGTTCAGTTCATGAAAAAGGTGATCTTTCGTTTTGGTTTCCCGCATAGCATCATAACTGACAATGGCACTAATCTCTCTAAGGGTGCCATGGAAGAGTTCTGTCAAAGAGAACATATCTGGATTGATGTTTCAGTTGTTGCTCATCCTCAGTCCAATGGTCAAGCGGAAAGAGCTAATCAAGAGATCATGAAAGGCATCAAGCCCCGGCTCTTAGTCCCCTTACAGCGGACTCCGGGTTGTTGGGTGGAGGAGTTACCCTCCGTGCTATGGAGCATCAACACTACGCAAAACAGATCTATGGGATACACACCTTTCTTCATGGTCTATGGAGCAGAGGCGGTTCTGCCAAGTGACATCCGACATGACTCACCCCGTGTGCCGGCTTACATTGAGGCGGATAACGAAAAGGCTCGACAGGAGGCACTTGACTTGTTGGATGAGGAGCGAGACTTGGCAATAGACCACTCGACGATTTACCAACATGACCTGTGCCGCTATCACAGCCGCCGGGTTAGGAGCAGAGCTTTTCAGGAAGGCGACTTGGTACTCCGGCTCATCCAGGATCAATCTAACATGCACAAGCTATCTCCGCCTTGGGAAGGACCCTTTGTGGTCAGCAAGAATCTAAATAACGGGTCATACTACCTCATTGATGTTCGAGAGCACAAAGACTCACGTAAATCGGAGGAGGAGACTCGCCGGCCGTGGAATATTGCTCATCTGTGGCCTTACTATACTTAAAGCCTTCGGCTCTTAAGATGTATATACGTTTGACGATGTACATATTAGATAAAGTAATAAAGCAGGATCTCTGTCCTTTTTTCCATAAAGAATGTGTTTATGTCTTCTTTATCAGGTGGTGGACACTACTAACAGGGACCGGATCATATCTGAATCCAGCTTTCCCTTTGGTCCGGCTTATGATCATATCTGGATCTAGCTGTGGTCACTTGGGGGCTTCTTGTTCAAACATAGGTCGTATTCGAACCAAAGTGAACATAGCTATCGATACCCACTTGATCGGCATACTGCCAAACCCACTTGGGGGCTTCTTGATCATATTTGAATCACAGCTTAACCCCTTTGGTCCTGACGTGGATCGTATTCGAATCAGCGTCATTAAACAAATCTTATGTTCACTTGGGGGCTTCCTGTTCAAACATAGGTCGTATTCGAACCAAAGAGAACATAGCTGTCGATACCCACTTGATGGGCATCGCCAAAGCCACTGGGGGCTATATGATCATATCCGAAACTTAGCTTAACCCCTTTGGGACGGTTCTCTGATCGTATTCGAATCAGGAGCCTGTGAACATTACTTATGAATATAGTTACTTTAACTGTCTTAAAATCTTCTTGAGGAGATGGTTCTTGTTTTCTTCCGGTTTCGTATTGATTACCCCAAGTTCTACAAAGTGCCAGGTAAAGCATCATATGAGCCGGGAAGGTTACCAAAGGGTTCGCAGGTATGCTATTGCGATTATAAGTAATCATAAATCGGTCTATATATGATGTTTTTTGTGCTATGTTCCGGGTTATCAATACTTTATAAACCCCTGGTGCAGTAAACCGCCCAAGAAAGTTTTGTTTGTTTTATGTGCAGAATAAGGCAAGGAAAATTTAACTTCAAGGAGACAAACGGTCAACATAAGCTGGGGATATAGGCTAATGGCGGCTTACGAAATTGTTAAGCGCCATAAGCATGCACGAAGGCATGACAAACATTGAGAAGTTTTTCTATCCTATTACAAGACTCCCCGAGTCTGAATAAGTGAAGCATCGTTTTGGCAAAGAATAAGACACCTGGCAGCTCATTCCTTTGGCAGGCTTGATGGCTTCGGGTTATCCTTCTCCGCCTCTCCGTCAGTTGCTTTGTCCTGGAAGGTGGATGAGGCCTAGTCAATGCCGCTCAAGGCTTCAAATTCAGCCTCGTCATCTATTAAACCGGCCGGGTCCACTTCAGGGGCAAAGGTATGCTTACACGTTGGAGGGATCAGGCTGACTTGGTCATACGGAACGTTTGGGATTCTCTGGTTCTCGCTATCATAGCCCAGCGAATACTTAGTGAGATCAGTATCGTTGCCAATAAGAGTCGCCAAGGGACGAATGACTTTGACACAGGCAGTGAAGTCTTGATCATCAAATGCAGATCCATCCTCCTTCAGGCTTGGATATCCAAGAGTAAGATTAGCCAAGTCAAGCTCTGGCACCCAAGCCTTGGCCCGGCTTAATGCGGCCACGACTCCAGCTCTCGCAGATGCCTGCCTTAAGTCCTTAATCCATTGAGGTAGTACTGCGAGATGCGTCAGCACATCTTGTAGGAGGCGAGGAGGGGCATTTGATAATGCCACAACGGCCAAAGCATGTTGTGACCCGGAGTACAGCTGCTCCACAAGGGTATAAACTGCCTTGAGCTTGATCAGCATGTTCTGCTTGAGGTTGGTACTCCTGGGGCCTGTATGGTCACAAGCATAACAATAAGCCGGAGATAATTATCACAATAATCCTTGGAAGATTACAATGTTTAAGGTTTTTCAAAGTGGCTTACCGAAGATGGCTGAGACCATTTGAGATATCTGCCGCTTTAAGTCGGACAGTTCGGTTGTTGCCTCTGCAAGAGATGCTTCTACCATCTCGGCCCAAGTCACTAGTGAAGCCCTCTCATCAACCCAAGCTTTTTTCTTTGATTCAAAATTTTTCTTCAATTTCTCTTGTTCGGAGATGCTGAATTCAGACTTGGAGTTTGCTTTCTGAGTTTCAAGCTCTTGAAGTTTCAGCTGGCTCTTCAGGTCAGCAATCTCCGATTCAAATTGACTTATGGTGGCCTGTATTAGCATGAGGTTATGGTAAGGATCATGATAAGGTAACATTCAAGTCCCAAACACTTTACAAGTAAAGATATTTGGCACTTGGGGGCTAATGTATGCTCATAGAATTTTTTAACTTACTTACCGAGTCATACATATTAAGTCTCAAGCATTTTACAAGTAAAGATACTTGACACTTGGGGGCTAATGTGTCAATTCAAAGTCTCATGCTATCACCGGGTTAAATGTATTCGCTTTAAATCGGACAAACTAACAGTAAGTAGATTTCTAAGTCTATAGCATATTCATTCATAAGCAATAGAGTTGGGGGCTGGTACAGAAAGTAAGGTTCAGGAAAAAGCCAAAGTTATACCTCAGATTTATGCTGTATTTGCTTCACCATGTCAATTTCCAGGTCACGACTATTGTGCACTTGGTTCAGATAGCCCGAGACTATATCACCAATGCTTAGGTGAGTATAATCAGTGATGTCTTGTTTGGCTTTCCGACGTTGGGCAAACTCCTCCTTGGCAGTGCATTGATCAAGAACAGTAGGCTGGTCCGGTTCAACATATTGGCTTTTCAGAAATTCAACTTCTGGATCAGTCGTCTTGACCGGGCTAGGAATTTCCGGGTTATCAGAATTGTGGACAACGTCTTCTGCAGGCGGGTCAGAGGTTGACACCGGAATATCCAAAGTCGGTTCAGGCGGTGGCTGATGAGTGGACCGTCAGGAACGGATGAGTCAATCGCCGGTTCAGTGACCACCGGGTCTCGGGACGGCTTATTTTTCTTTGCCCTCTTGCTGGGCTTCACTTGCAGGCTGTCAATCAAAGTGGAAGGATGAGTATCAACATATAAGTATGGAAAAACTTAAAGTAAGAAAGGTTGCATTACCCGGGAGCTGTTTTAAAAGCCGGCATGTTTGATTGCATCGACTCGTCGGAAGACGGAGAAGCATCCTGATAATTGGAGTCATATGAATTGAGAGGTTGGCGAATTAGACCCGCCAAAGGAAAAGTAGAATGTAAATCGGAGATAACCTCGGTTCACCGCTTCCTGGTTATATCAGGTAAGCCGAAGGAGAGTTCGGCATCTTGAGTGGCCCGAGTTTGCCTCCGGTTCTCAAGCTGTTGTTGCTTCAAGAGAAATTGAGGATCTTGGTAAGCTAGAGGATGTGAAAATCTTACTTTCCGGGTCACCCTTCAGATTTTTTGTATTGGCAAAGGCTCTGAGTTGGAAGAGATTATAGTTACCTCTTCTTCAACTGCTTGACTGTTCCCTGTATCCTCCTAAAAGGATAGAATGTCAGTAAAATAACGACAGGGGAGTTAAGAAAATTAAAGAATTACCTCTTCATCATCCGAAGAAGTATCATCTAATTTGAGCAAGTTGGAGGCGCTGGGTTTCTTCTTCTTTGAGGTCCCCGTCTTGGCGGCTTTGCTTTCAGTTTTCTTGGCTGCCCTGGCTTGCTTGGCAGCCTCATGGTCATACTTGACCTTCCAGAAATTGTCATCGACCTATCGAAAAAGATAAGGGATCATAAATACAAGAAGGTATAACATGTTAAAGAGTATTTTTGAAGATTGATAACTTACCGCAGGGGCCGGGTTCTTCTTGCAGAAGGGAAGTAAGCTGAAGGCATTACTGGTTACAGTGCCCTCCTTCAACAAAGATTGGACTATAGCATCTACCACATCGTCTGGTAAATCATCAGGACTATGACGCATTGGGTCATCATTTTCTCCTGTGTAAGTACACATTAAGCCGGAGCGGCGGCTTAATGGTAGTATCCGCCAGGTGACCCAGACTTGAACCAGATCGATGTCGTTTAAACCGTTCCCTAGAAGAGCTTTGATCTTCCTGATGGTGGGGTTGAGAGGCAGGCGCTCAACAGCGGATAACTTATCTGCCAGCGGATGATTGGATTTGAGACGCAAGGCGCCAAAGCCGGGCAGAGGCTTCTCATTAGCCGGTGATGTATCTTGACAGTAGAACCACGTCTGGTTCCAGTCTTTCGGGTGACTTGGCAGCTTAGCATAAGGGAAAAGACAATCTCTCCGCCGCTGGATTGAGATGCCGCCGAGTTCAAGACTAGGCCCGTTGGCACGTTCATTTTGCCGGTTCAAATAGAAGAGTTCTTTGAACAAAAGCAGACTTGGCTCCTCTCCGAGGTACACCTCGCAGAAGACTTGAAAATTGCAGAGATTTGACACGGAATGGGGTCCAATGTCTTGAGGACTAAGGTCAAAGAAATTCAGAACTTCCCTGAAGAAGTTTGAGCCGGGAGGGGCAAATCCCCGGTTCATGTGATCCGTGAAAACTACTACCTCCCCATCTTTGGGTTGAGGTATTTCCTCAGACGGGTTAGGGGCACGATAAGACATGACCTCCCTCTTCGGCAGATGGCCGGACTTCACGAACTCGGCAAGTTTGCTTTTGGTCACTGTGGATGGAACCCAATTGCAAGTCACAGGGGCTTTGGCTGCTTTAGGAGCCATGACAACAGTGGCCTACGATAAAATAAGAAATCTCCGGTTCAACTTTAACCCGGGAGAAATATCTAAAATTATTTAAAGTGGCGGCTTAAAGAAAAGGGCCTAATGACATAAGGGTGATTGTGCAATAATATTTAAGTCGCTAGCAGTGTCAAGAGCAATTCAAGAACTCTTAAGATCATGATAAGAAGAAGAAGTTTGCCGGGTGATAGAAACAAGTTTCACAGACGACAACTATTATTCTGGATCAAAGTATTTCTCTGAAAGAGAAATTTTCTAGACCTAAAAATAGGGCAGAGAAGTTCATACACTCAAAGAGGGTTTCTAAACAAGGGAAATGAGATTTATTTCTATGCAAGATGAACACAAACAACTACAACAGCAGTTCTGCATAGTTTTTTCGATCTAAGCAGGGCATTGGAGGTGAAAACTAACGAGGGTTTGCATTGGGCAGTGATGAACACCGACGAACTAGGCAGAGCTTCAAGGTAGATCTAAGAAAGGGGGAGAGAGGAACTCACAGATGAGGATGAGCTGCGGAGGTTCGCCGTTGATCTCTGGTCAAAGTCAGGTCGATGCAGCGGCCTGAGTCGATGAAGACGAGGGGGTCGATGGCGACGACGGCGGAGCTTGAGTGGCAGAGAGGAGAGGAAGAAGACGACTGAAAGGATAAAAAGGAAAAGACCTAAGTCGCGGCTATTTATAGGGAGAGGATAAGTGAGACGGCGCGGGAAATGAGGAGATAAGAATTACTATCCAGCAGCCCCGTCGCCTCGATTTTCGTAGCAATCAATAAAGAGGAGATCCGTTGAAGGATTCAATGGAATAGAAAATGAGTTAAAGGAAGAATGACGTCACACCGGGTTAAGACGGATCCAGAAGATGACGTCATGGCGGGTTAACAAAAACCCTCTGTATAGTCAGAAGACTGAAGATTTAATTCTTTAAAAATATTTTTTAGATTGACATGAACAGGTTCAAATCAATCTGGGGCCTAATGTTGGGAATATAACTATTTGTGTAAGCCGCCCAGGAGGGGCTGGGTTACACAAAGAGTACTCATCAGAGAGAAGCCCAAGGCCAAGCATGAAGATGGCGGTTCATGAAGGGCCTAAGGCCCATAGGCGACTTAAGGCCCGTTGTAGTAAACCGCCATGATGGCATGACTTGTAACATAAGGTAGATTTAACTAGTCACCGAGCCGGACACTGTTTATAAGCCGGCCGGGACTCTGCAAGCCACAGGGCGTCAACCCGTGTATATAAGGGGACGACCTGCTGGCGGCTTAGGGCAAGAAACAGCTCATTGAGAGCCGGGCATAGTGTATCTCACTCCCTGGTCATCTAAACATCAATACCAACCCAACTAGACGTAGGCCTTACCTTCACCGTAAGGGGCCGGACTAGTATAACTCTCTCGTGTCCTTTGTCCCGATTTAACCCCTTCAAGCTTCCTAGTTGCGATGGCTCCACAACTAAGTCCTTTCACGAGGACATCTGACGTGACAATTCCACAACAACACCTGTAGAGCTCCTTTATAATCACCCAGTTATGTTGTGATGTTTGGTAGCACACAAAGTGTTCCTCCAGTAAATGGGATTTGCATAATCTCATAGCTATAGGAACATGTATAAGTCATGAAGAAAGCAATAGCAACCACTACAAAAAAATACACTTCCGTGATGATACGTGTTTGTCACAGTAGGTCGCGTTTTTTGTCTTGCATGTACATCCATGACAAATTTATGACAGAATCAAGATAGTCATACCTGTGCTGTCGTAGAAGTGTTCCATGACATTACCAAAATTATCATCACGGAAGTGTCCACTTCCATGACGATAAATCACGCGTGACAGAAGTGCTTTCGTCAAGTGTGACCGACATGTGGCATCCACCGTAACGGAACGCCGTTAAGCTATCGGGTCGGGTTTTGGATCCCATAACCTGTTAACAGCCCCGACCAATGGGGATTTTCCACGTGTAAAATCATCATTGGCTGGAGGAGACATGTGTCAGGTCTGCGTTGGCACAGGTGTCACTCATCCAATGGGCGAGATGCGCCTATGATATGTACACGTGGACCGGCCCATCAAGTTTAAATGGGCCGGCCCAACTAAAGGCCCACAAGATTTTGCGGACCATAATGGGCCGGGTCAGCTAAAGGCCCATGAGATTTTACGGACCATAATGGGCTGGCCCAGCTAAAGGCCCACAAGATTTTGCGGGCCATAATGGGCTGGCCCAGGTAAAGGCCCACAAGATTTTTGTGTGCCATAATGGGCCGGCCCAGGTAAAGGCCCACAAGATTCTTGCGGATCATAATAGGCCGGTCCAGCTAAAGGCCCACGAGATTTCACCGACATTAATGGGCCGGCCCAGCTGAAAGCCAACAAGATTTTGAGGACCCTAGTAGGCCGGCCCATTAACTGGCTGCCATGTTTTGGGCCAAATGCCGGCCCATATTTGATCCAGTCCATTAATGGCCTGCCACATTCCAGGCCTAATAGTGGCCCATATGAGGTCCGGCCCGTTAAAAGCCTACCATGTTCTAGGCCAAATTACGGCCCAGATCAGGTCCGGCCCTTTAAGAGGCTTTGGGCTCAATTATGGCCCATATCAGATTCGGCCCGTCAACTAGACACTATGCTTTTGGGCCCATTTACTAAAGGCCCACTTAGTAATTCGGCCTGATATTAGTTTTGGCATGTTAAGGGCCAGTTTAACATTTGGGCCCTATATCAATTTCGGCCTGTTAAAAGCCCGTCATATAGTTGGGCCTAACTACGGCCCTGTTTGCATCCGGCCTGCTCGCAGCCGATATCTGATTGGGCCAAACAAGGATCGAGACAATTTTGGCCTGTTAAAAGCCCGTGATTTGATTCACACAATCATGGGCCGGGGTTCATTTCGGGCTGCTACCGGCCCGTGAGTTGTTCGGCACGTTTCAGGCCCAACCTTGATACGTCTATTTTGCATCATGCTTTTATATCAATATTTATTGCATTATGGGCTGTTATTACACGTTATATCTCAATACTTATGGCTATTCTCTCTTATTTTATAAGGTTTACCATGAAGAGGGGGGATGCCGGCAGCTGGAATTCTGACTGGAAAAGGAGCAAACATTGGAAACCTATTCTGGACTGCTCCAAAAATCCTGAAACTCCACGAAACCTATTTTTGGAATTAATAAGAATTATTGAGCGGAAGAAATACACCAGGGGGCCCACACCCTATCCAGGAGGGTGGGGGCGCGCCCCCTACTGGGCGCGCCCCCTGTCTCCTGGGCCCCCTGGTGGCCCCCCGGTGTCCATCTTCTGCTATATGAGGGCTTTTATCCTGGAAAAAATCGTGGGCAAGCTTACGGGATGAAACTCCGCCGCCACGAGGTGGAACTTTGGCGGAACCAATCTAGGGCTCTGGCGGAGCTGTTCTGCCGGGGACACTTCCCTTCGGGAGGGGGAAATCATAACCAACGTCATCACCAACGATCCTCTCATGGGGAGGAGGTCAATCTCCATCAACATCTTCACCAGCACTATCTCCTCTCAAAACCCTAGTTCATCTCTTGTATCCAATCTTGTATCAAAACCACAAATTGGTACCTGTGGGTTGCTAGTAGTGTTGATTACTCCTTGTAGTTGATGCTAATTGGTTTACTTGGTGGAAGATCATATGTTCAGATCCTTAATGCATATTATTACTCCTCTGATTATGAACATGAATATGCTTTATGAGTTGTTACATTTGTTCCTGAGGACATGAGTGAAGTCTTGCTATTAGTAGTCATGTGAATTTGGTATTCGTTCGATATTTTGATGAGATGTATGTTTTCTTTTCCTCTAGTGGTGTTATGTGAACGTCGACTACATGACACTTCACCATTATCTGGGCCTAGAGGAAGGCATTGGGAAGTAATAAGTAGATGATGGGTTGCTAGAGTGACAGAAGCTTAAACCCTAGTTTATGCGTTGCTTCGTTAGGGGCTGATTTGGATCCATATGTTTAATGCTGTGGTTAGGTTTACCTTAATACTTCTTTTGTAGTTGTGGATGCTTGCAATAGGGGTTAATCATAAGTGGGATGCTTGTCCAAGTAAGGGCAGTACCCAAGCACCGGTCCACCCACATATCAAATTATCAAAGTATCGAACGCGAATCATATGAGCGTGATGAAAATTAGCTTGACGATAATTCCAATGTGTCCTCGGGAGCTCCTTTCTCATTATTAGAAATTGTCCGGGCTTATCCTTTGCTACATAAAGGATTGGGCCACCTTGCTGCACTTTATTTACTTTATTTACTTGTTACTCGTTACTATTTATCTTATCACAAAACTATCTATTACCTATAATTTCAGTGCTTGCAGAGAAAACCTTACTGAAAACCGCTTATCATTTCCTTCTGCTCCTTGTTGGGTTCGACACTCTTACTTATCGAAAGGACTACGATAGATCCCCTACACTTGTGAGTCATCAAGACTCTTTTCTGCCGCCGTTGCTGGGGAGTGTAGCGCTTTTGGTGAGTGGAGCTTGGTAATGAAACATTTATATAGTGTGCTAAAATTTTCTATTACTTGTCACTATGGAAACTAATCCTTTGAGGGGCTTGTTCGGGGTATCTTCACCCCGACCAGAAGAGCAAAGAGTTGCTCCTCAACCTACTGAACTTTATGAAAATATTTACTTTGAGATCCCTTCGGGTATGATAGAGAAACTGCTAGCTAATCTATTTGCAGGAGATGGAACATTGCATCCCGATTTACACCTTATCTTTGTGGATGAAGTTTGTGGATTATTTAAGCTTGCAGGTATTCCCGATGATGTTGTCAAAAGGAAGGTCTTCCCTTTATCTTTGAAGGGAGATGCATTGACATGGTATAGGCTATGTGATGATACGTGATCTTGGAATTATAAGTGATTGAAGTTGGAATTTCACCAGAAGTTCTATCCTATGCATCTTGTTCATCGTGATCGTAATTACATATATATTTTCTGGCCTCGCGAAGGAGAAAACATCGCTCAAGATTGGGGGAGGCTTAAGTCAATGTTATATTCATGCCCCAATCATGAGCTCTCCCGGGAAATGATTATTCAAAACTTTTATGCTCGACTTTCTCTTAATGATCGCAACCTGCTCGATACTTCCTGTGCTGGTTCTTATTTGTTGAAGACTATTGATTTCAAATGGGACTTATTGGAAAGAATTAAACGCAACTCTGAAGATTGGGGTTCCAACGATGGTAAGGAGTCAGGTATGACACCTAAGTTCGATTGTGTTAAATCTTTTATGGATACCGATGCTTTTCGTGGATTTAGCGCTAAGTATGGACTTGACTCTGAGATAGTAGCTTCTTTCTGTGAATCTTTTGCTACTCATGTTGATCTCCCTAAAGAGAAGTGGTTTAAATATAATCCTCCTATTGAAGTGAAAGTAGTTGCACCTATTACAGTTGAAGAAAAGACTATCACCTATAGTGATCCTATTGTTCCTACTACTTATGTTGAGAAACCTCCTTTTCCTGTTAGGATAAAGGATCATGCTAAAACTTCGACTGTTGTTCGTAAGAGTAATACTAGGACTTATACACCTCCTGAGCAAATCAATGTTGAACCTAGTATTGCTATGGTTAAAAATCTCTTGGATGATGATTTAGATAGGCATGTTATTTATTTCTGTGATGAATCTGCTAATATTGCTAGACCAGATACTAAGATACATAGACATGTCGTAGGCATTTCTATTATTTCCGTTAAAATAGGAGATCATTGTTATCATGGTTTATGTGATATGGGTGCTAGTGCAAGTGCAATACTGTAGGACCTTGAGAAGAGGTGTCTAGAGGGGGGGTGATTAGACACTAAGTACCAAGATTGCAGTTTTTAAGTTTCTTTAAGTTTAAGTGGAGTTTAGGCACAATTTCATCAATCACAATACATATCAAGCAAGCATGCAAAGAGTATATGAGCAGCAGAAAGTAAAGCATGCAACTTGCAAGAAAGTAAAGGGAAGGGTTTGGAGGATTCAAATGCAATTGGAGACACAGATGTTTTTGGCGTGGTTCCGATAGGTGGTGCTATCGTACATCCACGTTGATGGAGACTTCAACCCACGAAGGGTAACGGCGGCGTGAGTCCACGGAGGGCTCCACCCACGAAGGGTCCACGAAGAAGCAACCTTGTCTATCCCAGCATGGCCGTCGCCCACGAAGGACTTGCCTCACTAGCGGTAGATCTTCACGAAGTAGGCGATCTCCTTGCCCTTACAAACTCCTTGGTTCAACTCCACAATCTTGTCCGAGGCTTCCAAGTGACACCTAGCCAATCTAGGAGACACCACTCTCCAAGAAGTAACAAATGGTGCATTGATGATGAACTCCTTGCTCTTGTGCTTCAAATGATAGTCTCCCCAACACTCAACTCTCTCTCATAGGTTTTGAATCTGGTGGAAAGAAGATTTGAGTGGAAAGCTACTTGGGGAAGGCTAGAGATCAAGATTCATATGGTAGGAATGGAATATCTTGGCCTCAACAAAATGAGTAGGTAGTTCTCTCTCAGAAATAGGATGCTGGAAGTGTAGGTTCAGTCTGATGGCTCTCTCCACGAATGAAGAGGAGGTGGAGGGGTATATATAGCCTCCACACAAAATCTAACCGTTACACACAATTTACCAAACTCGGTGGGACCGAATCGTTAAACTCGGTCAGACCGATTTAGCAAATAATGTGACCATTAGGGTTTTCGGTGGGACCGAAATGCAACTCGGTAAGACCGATTCGGTTAGGGTTAGGGCATAACGTAATCTCGGTAAGACCGATTACACAAACTCGGTGGGACCGATTTTGGTAATAAGCTTTCCAGAGAGTTGGTCAGGCAAACTCGGTTGGACCGATTATCAAACTCGGTGGGACCGATTTTGATAATAAGTTAACCAGAGAGTTTGCATTGTAATCTTGGTAGTACCGATTGTTCAAACTCGGTGAGACCGATTTTGATAATGGACATACACAGAGAGATTACAATCCCATCTCAGTGAGATCGAGATCCCCATCGGTGAGACCGATTTGCCTAGGGTTTGTAGCAGTGGCTAAGACATCAAAACTCGGTGGCGCCGGATAGGAAGAATCAGTGGGGCCGAGTTTGACTTTAGGTTTAGGACATATGTGTGGAAGTGGGAAAGTAGTTTAGGGTTTTGGAGCATATCACTAAGCACATGAAGCAAGAGGCTCATTAAGCAACACCTCATCCCTCCTTGATAGTATTGGCTTTTCCTATAGACTCAATGTGATCTTGGACCACTAAAATGTAAAATGAAGAGTCTTGAGCTTGAAGCTTGAGCCAATTCTTTGTCCTTAGCATTTTGAAGGAGTTCCCAAATCCTTTAGTCCATGCCACTCCATTGTTGAACTTATCTGAAATATACTAGATAAAAGTGTTAGTCCAACAAGAGATATGTTGACATTAATTACCAAAACCACCTAGGGAGCACTTGTGCTTTCAATCTCCCCCTTTTTGGTAATTGATGGCAACATACATCAAAGCTTTAGATAAAGATATAAAGAATAGCAAGTAAAGCTTTGGAAAGACATGTAACAAGCATAGGCTCCCCCTACATGTATGCAATCATGTGAATATGGAATGTAGAAGCATGTGAGAGCAAAAACATGATAGAGCAGGCGATGTGTTACATGTATCTTGGCCATATGCATCAGAGCAAAGAATGTTGAAGAAAATACCTTCATGCTCATGAGTCCTTCTTGCAAACAATATGTACATCAGCAAGAATTCCTCATACACATGATTGTGATGCATATACTTACCTTGTAGTCTTGAGTTGGCTTAGGATGGAATGAACCTGTGTAAACAAGGTTAGATAACACAGATGCATCTACTAGCCATAACAAACAAAAGAAACCACAAGAATACCAAGACTGGGATGACATGTAGAGAGTGAGTACTAAGTACCACATTGAATTAGACATGTCCCCAAGAGTAAAGATATGCAATGAATTTAAATGATCTCTTTCCCTTAGATGTCTTGCTCCCCCTGAATCTAACATGGGATACTGGGAGAAGATAGGGAACAGAAAATCAGAGCTGAAGGAAAACAGAGCTGAAAGATGTGAATGATCATCAGAGCTAATGTATGCTAATGCAAAATGAGCACAATAGATCATATGATCATGTCTCTCCCCTCAAGAAGACATGTGGACATCTCTCCTCTTGAACACAAAGAATCTGGAATCCTTGAGAAATACTTTCTACTTAAGTATCCTCTCCCCCTGGAGATCTCCCTCTTCTTTTGAGGGTCTCTCCCCCTAGAAGGTCTCTCTCTCCCTTAAGAAGGAAGGTGATAAGTTTTGATGCTCTCTCTCTATCTCCAAATGATAATCTTTGATGTTCTCTCTCTCCCCCTTTGACATCAATTTCCAAGAAGGGTCTTCTGGACTCTGTCGAATGGGTTTGGTCCTTGAGACACAGAACAAAGCAATGATAAAAATGTGATGCTTGTAAAGGACAAGATTCATTGAGTGGAGCTGGATTAGAAGAAACACAGAATATGTGGCAAAGAGTTTTTCCTGTTATGAAATCGGTGGCACCGAGTGGTATGCTTCGGTCGTACCGAAATGATTCGGTTGGGCCGAAAATAACAAATCGGTGAAAGCGAGTTCATATCAGAAAAAACACTTGTCACCTCAGCTCACTTAGACTAGTAAGATCTCACAAAGATTTGCAAGGAATTTACTAAAAGATGTGCAAGGAATTGGAATGCAGAAAATGCAAAACAAACAGAAAAAAAATCTAGATGAAGTTTTTTTTAATTGAAAGAGGGGAAACAAATATGCATGAGACAAATGCAAAAACACAGAAGAGAACACAAGAGAACTTCATCTAGAGATGGTCGGCGACAAATTCACCTATGTTAGAGTATATTGACTTAGGAGTCAAGTGAGATCACTTGATCATAGGTCATACTCATCGTTTAAGCTCAAAATTGGGTTCCCATTTTTCGTTTAAGCATCTTGATGTATTCACATCTTGTCGAGTTGCTTTAACTCATGACTTGGAGTAAAGCTTCTCTAAGATGGAATGACATACCTTGGTTGGTGGTGTTGTCCATGTAGTTGAACTTGTGTGGGTTTCTCAAGGTTGATGTAGCTCATCAAGAGTTGGAAGCACCACTTGGAATTTGAGTCCATCTACCTACATGGGTTAGTTCTTGCAAGGAAGAGCACTTGTGTATCCAAAAGTGACAATCATGAAGCTCAAAATAGAATTTGTCAAAGGATATGTTTGAATGATTTTGTGCTTCCTTGGCTTCAACTGCCTTGTGTAGAGACTTGGTGATGTAGAGATTGCTCAAGATATGAGTAGATGACAACCTCATGGAAATAGATTCAACCAAGTACCTACATGGGCTAGATAACATGCAAGATACAAATATATCCAAGACATAAGATTTTCATCATAAGAGAAATATCAAGGATTAGTCATAAGCTCATGTCTTGCATGTATCCAATGGAGTTTCTACTCCAAGTTTGAAGCATCAATGATGTTCAATTCTCCTCTCAACCTGCAAAACACTTTCTCATCAAGAGGTTTAGTAAATATATCCGCTAATTGCTTTTTAGTGCAAACATGCTTAAGATCAATGTCACCCTTAGCAACACGATCTCGAATGAAATGATGACGAACTTCAATATGCTTAGTTCGAGAATGTTGCACAGGATTATGACCAATTTTTATAGCACTATCATTGTCACAAAGCAATGGAACATGTTTCACATATATCCCATAATCTTTAAGAGTTTGGGTCATCCAAAGTAATTGAGCACAACATGAACCAGCGGCAATATATTCAGCTTCGGCGGTGGATAAGGATACCGAGTTTTGTTTCTTGGAGGACCAAGACACAAGAGATCTACCAAGAAATTGACAAGTACCCGAAGTGGACTTTCTATCAACCTTGTCTCCGGCATAGTCCGAGTCAGAATAGCCAACAAGATCGAAAGAGGCCCTCTTAGGATACCAAATGCCAAAGTTTGGTGTATGGATTAGGTATCTCACTATCCTTTTCACGGCCTTAAGATGACATTCCTTAGGAGCAGCTTGATATCGTGCACACATGCACACACTTAGCATGATATCGGGATGTGAAGCACATAGATACAACAATGAACCGATCATAGAGCGATAAACCTTTTGATCAACCGGTTCACCATCTTTGGTCAAGTCAAGATGTCCACTAGTAGGCATGGGTGTAGTCATACCTTTGCATTCTTGCATATTGAACTTCTTGAATAATCCTTGGTGTACTTTGTTTGAGAGACAAAAGTACCTTCCTTAGTTTGCTTGATTTGCAAACCAAGAAAGAATTTGAGTTCACTCATCATAGACATCTCAAACTTCTCCGACATTAGCTTCCCAAACTTTTCACTAAAATGGGGGTTAGTTGAACCAAATATAATATCATCAACATAAATTTGGCACACAAATAGTTCTCCATTAACCCTTTTAGTAAAAAGAGTAGAATCAATTTTCCCAATTTGAAAGCCTTTTTCAATAAGGAACTTGGTCAAGCATTTATACCAGGCTCTAGGAGCTTGTTTAAGACCATAAAGAGCTTTGTGAAGTTTGTAAACATGATTGGGTTTCTTAGGATTGACAAAGCTGGGAGGTTGCTTAACATAAACTTCCTCCTCTATTTCACCATTTAGAAAAGCACTTTTAATGTCCATTTGGTACAAGGTGATATCATGATGATTAGCATAGGCAAGTAAGATGCGAATGGACTCAAGTCTAGCAACGGGGGCATAAGTCTCACCATAGTCCATACCTTCGACTTGTGTGTAGCCTTGGGCGACGAGACGTGCTTTGTTGTGAACTACTTGTCCATCTTCATCTTTCTAGTTGCGAAACACCCATTTGGTACCGATGACGTTGTGGTTGTTGTCGGGCTTCTCAACCAATGTCCAAACTTGGTTCCTCTCAAAGTTGTGTAGCTCTTCATGCATAGCATTTATCCAATCCGGATCTTCCAATGCTACTTCAACCTTCATAGTTTCAATGCTAGAGATGAAAGAATAGTTTTCACAAAAGTTAGCTAAACGAGTTTTAGAGCGAGTGATTCTCCCGGTTTGAATGTCATTGTATATTTGCTCGATGGGATGATCTTTAGCAATTCTTGCTCGAACTCGTGAAAGCTTTTGCTTGGGTCTTCGTTGAACATTTTCTTCATCTTGGCCTTCTTCATTGTTGGCGTTGTCGTTCTCTTGTCGTGGTGGAGAAGGAGGTTGTTGACGTTCATCTTGATGCACTTCCTCGTTTCCTTCGTCTTGGTGTGTCCCACTTGTGGATGCTTCCGTATCAACTCTTGGTTCACCTTGTCGTGAAGTAGAAGCTTCCACTTGGACGGACGAGGTACTCTCCTTCACCTCCGTTGGACGGACCTTGCCAATAGACAAGTCTTGGATTGCTTTCGAAGGATCTTTGTCTCCTACATCAATTGGCAATTGCTCTACTTGCGAGCCGTTAGATTCATCAAACTTCACATCTACCGTCTCTTCAACCTTTCAGGTGAAATTGTTGTAGACACGGTAAGTGTGAGAGTTTGAGCCATAACCTAGTAGGAAACCTTCATGAGATTTAGGAGCAAATGTAGAGCGACGATGCTTATCAAGAATGTAGCACTTTGAGCCGAATACTCGAAAGTATCCAACTTGGGGTTTGTTACCAGTGAGGAGCTCGTATGCCGTTTTGCCGAGTAGCTTGTGAAGATACAAGCGGTTTGTTGCATGACAAGCTGTCTCAACCGCTTCTGCCCAAAAGTGCTTCGGTGTCTTGTACTCATCAAGCATCGTTCTCGCCATTTCGATGAGCGTCCGGTTCTTCCTGTCAACAACTCCATTTTGTTGAGGTGTGTATGTAGCCAAGAACTCGTGTGAAATCCCTTCTTCTTCAAGAAAGGTGTCTACATTTGCGTTCTTGAACTCCATTCCGTTGTCGCTGCGAACCTTCTTGATCTTCACTTCAAATTGATTTTGGGCCTTCCTAGCGAAGTTTTTGAAGATCTTCTGGACCTGCGATTTATCATCGAGAAAGAACACCCACGTAAATCTTGAAAAATCATCAACTATAACTAGACCAAAAGAATTTCCACCGAGACTCTTGTAAGAGTTGGGACCAAAAAGATCCATGTGAAGTAGCTCGAGTGGCCTCCTTGTGGTCATAATGTTCTTCACGGGATGCCTTCCTCCAACCTGTTTACCTGCCTGACAAGCACTGCAAAGTCTATCCTTATCAAATATGACATCATTAACTCCAAGGATATGATTTCCCTTAATAAGCTTGTCAAGGTTTCGCATACCAACATGACCTAATCTTCTATGCCATAACCAGCCTTTTGAGGATTTAGCAATGAAGCAAGTTTAGGTTGAGCCTTTTTAGTGAAATCAACAATGTATAGATCACCTCTACGCACACCGGTAAATACCATTTTATGATTGTCTCGACAAAACACTTGGCAATCTACTTTAGTAAATAGGACATTGAAACCTAAATCAGCAAGTCTAGATACTGAAAGTTAGTTGTAACCGAGAGATTCAACGAGCATGACATTTTGTATGGAGCTATCATGTGATATGGCCACCTTCCCAAGGCCAACCACCTTACCCTTTGAGTTGTCACCGAAAGTGACATACTTTCGAGGAATATCATTATCAGCAAGCTCACGAAACATGTCTTTATCTCCGGTCATGTGATCGGTACATCCACTATCAAGAACCCATTCCTTTCCTCCTGACATATATCCCCGAAGATTTGCCATAAGACCAAAATGTCTCATTGCATCATCAAGATCGAAGTCACTATCATCATCCTCATCATAGTATCCACGTTCAACATCGTCATGTGGTGGATCAAATCCTACAGAGGGTGATTTGTTAGAGTGAATTTGACAATAATCTTGTCTATGAATTCTTATAGCTTCGGAAATAATGTCACTAATAATACCAACATTTCCTTTGGCACGCATAAGGTTTGTAAGCTCAAATAGACGATCACCAAACATTGGATCACTAGTATTCATCTTACTCAAAGCAATAGACTTATGAAGAATTTCATCAAGATTTTTCAAGGAATAATCGGGAAATCGTTCCTCAAGAAATTTCCATATGGTGTAGGCACACTTGAAAGTAGGCAAACATCCAATCAAGTTTCTAGGCACTCCTCTAATGATAAGTTCGACAGTTCTAAGATTCCTAATCATGTCAATTGACTCATCATGGGTAGGATGCATAGGATCAACATAAGGTGCACAAGGGCTAGCAATGTACTTGTTCAAATGATATTGATTGAAAATAACAAGCATCTCATTTTTTTCACTCATGAAAATACTCTCCATCAAGAATAGGCACTCTATGTCTAAGACTCCAAATAGTAGACTCATCCATCTTCCTCCAATGGTGATTAAACCAAAGCAATGGAGACCAATGCTCTGATACCACTTGTAGGACCTTGAGAAGAGGTGTCTAGAGGGGGGTGATTAGACACTAAGTACCAAGATTGCAGTTTTTAAGTTTCTTTAAGTTTAAGTGGAGTTTAGGCACAATTTCATCAATCACAATACATATCAAGCAAGCATGCAAAGAGTATATGAGCAGCAGAAAGTAAAGCATGCAACTTGCAAGAAAGTAAAGGGAAGGGTTTGGAGGATTCAAACGCAATTGGAGACACAGATGTTTTTGGCGTGGTTCCGATAGGTGGTGCTATCGTACATCCACGTTGATGGAGACTTCAACCCACGAAGGGTAACGGTTGCGCGAGTCCACGGAGGGCTCCACCCACGAAGGGTCCACGAAGAAGCAACCTTGTCTATCCCACCATGGCCATCGCCCACGAAGGACTTGCCTCACTAGCGGTAGATCTTCACGAAGTAGGCGATCTCCTTGCCCTTACAAACTCCTTGGTTCAACTCCACAATCTTGTCCGAGGCTCCCAAGTGACACCTAGCCAATCTAGGAGACACCACTCTTCAAGAAGTAACAAATGGTGCGTTGATGATGAACTACTTGCTCTTGTGCTTCAAATGATAGTCTCCCCAACACTCAACTCTCTCTCTCATTGGTTTTGAATCTGGTGGAAAGAAGATTTGAGTGGAAAGCAACTTGGGGAAGGCTAGAGATCAAGATTCATATGGTAGGAATGGAATATATTGGCCTCAACACATGAGTAGGTAGTTCTCTCTCAGCAATAGGATGCTGGAAGTGTAGGTTCAGTCTGATGGCTCTCTTCACGAATGAAGAGGAGGTGGAGGGGTATATATAGCCTCCACACAAAATCTAACCGTTACACACAATTTACCAAACTCGGTGGGACCGAATCGTTAAACTCGGTCAGATCGATTTAGCAAATAATGTGACCGTTAGGGTTTTCGGTGGGACCGAAATGCAACTCGGTAAGACCGATTCGGTTAGGGTTAGGGCATAACGTAATCTCGGTAAGACCGATTACACAAACTCGGTGGGACCGATTTTGGTAATAAGCTTTCCAGAGAGTTGGTCAGGCAAACTCGGTTGGACCGAGTATCAAACTCGGTGGGACCGATTTTGATAATAAGTTAACCAGAGAGTTTGCATTGTAATCTCGGTAGTACCGATTGCTCAAACTCGGTGAGACCGATTTTGATAATGGACATACACAGAGAGATTACAATCCCATCTCGGTGAGACCGAGATCCCCATCGGTGAGACCGATTTGCCTAGGGTTTGTGGCACTGGCTAAGACATCAAAACTCGGTGGCGCCGGATAGGAAGAATCAGTGGGGCCGAGTTTGACTTAGGTTTAGGACATATGTGTGGAAGTGGGAAAGTAGTTGAGGGTTTTGGAGCATATTACTAAGCACATGAAGCAAGAGGCTCATTAAGCAACACCTCATCCCTCCTTGATAGTATTGGCTTTTCCTATAGACTCAATGCGATCTTGGACCACTAAAATGTAAAATGAAGAGTCTTGAGCTTGAAGCTTGAGCCAATCCTTTGTCCTTAGCATCTTGAAGGAGTTCCCAAATCCTTTAGTCCATGCCACTCCATTGTTGAACTTATCTGAAATATACTAGATGAAAGTGTTAGTCCAACAAGAGATATGTTGACATTAATTACCAAAACCACCTAGGGAGCACTTGTGCTTTCAAATACCTTATGACTTATATAAAGAGATTATGCATGACATTGCACCCGTTGAATTAGAAGACATTTATGTTACCATTAAGCTTGCTAATAGGGATACTATTAAACCAGTTGGGATTGTTTGAGATGTTGAAGTCTTGTGTGGGAAGGTTAAATACCCTGCTAATTTTCTTCTTCTTGGTTCCCCACAAGATGATTTTTGTCCCATTATTTTTGGTAGACCCTTCCTAAACACAGCTAGTGCTAAGATTGATTGTGAAAAAGATACTGTCACCGTTGGCTTAGATGGTATGTCTCATGAGTTAAATTTTGCCAAGTTTCGTAGACAACCTCGTGATAGGGAACCACCTAGTAAGGATGAGATTATTGGTCTTGCTTCCATTGTTGTACCTCCTACTGATGCGTTAGAACAATATTTGCTAGACCATGAAAATGATATGCTTATGGAGGAAAGAAGGGAAATAGATGAGGTGTTCCTTAAACACGAACCTATGCTGAAACATAATCTTCCCGTTGAAATTCTTGGGGATCCCCCTCCACCCAAGGGTGATCCCGTGTTTGAACTCAAACCTTTACCTGATAATCTTAAGTATGCATATCTTGATGAAAAGAAAATATATCCTGTTATTATTAGTGCTAACCTTTCAGAGCAAGAAGAAGAAATATTATTGAAAACTCTGAAGAAGCACCGAGCTGCTATTGGATATACTCTGGATGATCTTAAGGGCGTTAGTCCCACGTTATGCGAACATAAAATTAAATTGGAGGACGATGCCAAACCAGTTAGAGATCCTCAATGACGACTGAATCCCAAGATGAAAGAAGTGGTAAGAAAGGAGATACTAAAGCTCCTTGAGGCAGGTATAATTTATCCCGTTGCTGATAGTGATTGGGTAAGCCCTGTCCATTGTGTTCCTAAAAAGGGAGGTATTACCGTTGTTCCTAATGATAAAGATGAATTGATCCCGCAAAGAATTATTACATGTTATAGGATGGTAATTGATTTCTGTAATTAAATAAGGCTACTAAGAAAGATCATTACCCTTTACCTTTTATTGATCAAATGCTAGAAAGGCTATCCAAACACACACATATTTGCTTTCTAGATGGTTATTCTGGTTTCTCTCAAATACCTGTGTCAGCGGGGGATCAATCAAAAACTACTTTTACTTGCCCTTTCAGTACTTTTGCTTATAGACGTATGCCTTTTGATTTATGTAATGCACCTGCTACTTTTCAAAGATGCATGATGGCTATATTCTCTGATTTTTGTGAAAAGATTTGTGAGGTATTCATGGATGACTTCTCCATTTATGGATCCTCTTTTGATAATTGTTTGAGCAACCTTGATCGAGTTTTGCAGAGATGCGAAGACACTAGTTTTGTCCTGAATTGGGAAAAGTGTCACTTTATGGTTAATGAAGGCATTGTCTTGGGGCACAAGATTTCCGAGAGAGGTATTGAAGTTGATAAAGCTAAAGTTGACGCTATTGAAAAGATGCCATGTCCCAAGGACATAAAAGGTATAAGAAGTTTCCTTGGTCATGCCGGTTTTTATAGGAGGTTCATTAAGGACTTCTCTAAAATCTCTAGGCCTCTGACTAATTTATTACAAAAAGATATTCCTTTTGTCTTTGATGATGATTGTGTAGAAGCATTTGAAATACTTAAGAAAGCTTTGATCACTGCACCTATTGTTCAGCCACCTGATTGGAATTTACCCCTTGAAATTATGTGTGATGCTAGTGATTATGCTGTAGGTGTTGTTCTAGGGCAAAGAGTTGATAAGAAATTGAATGTTATCCAGTATGTTAGTAAGACGCTTGATACTGCCTAGAGGAATTATGCTACTACTGAAAAAGAATTCTTAGCAGTTGTGTTTGCATGTGGTAAGTTTAGACCTTATATTGTTGATTCCAAAGTTACTATTCACACTGATCATACTGCAATTAAATATATTATGGAAAAGAAAGATGCTAAGCCTAGGATCATTAGATGGGTTCTCTTGCACCAAGAATTTGATTTGCATATTATTGATAGAAAGGGAGCTGAGAACCCAGTTGCAGACAACTTGTCTAGGTTAGAGAATGTTTTTGATGACCCACTGCCTATTGATGATAGCTTTCCTAATGAACAACTAGAGGTCATTAATGCTTCTCGTACTGCTCCTTGGTATGCTGATTATGCTAATTACACTGTTGCTAAATTTATAGCGCCTAGTTTCACATACCAGCAAAAGAAAAAGTTCTTTTATGATTTAAGACATTACTTTTGGGATGATCCACACCTTTATAAAGAAGGAGTAGATGGTGTTATTAGACGTTGTGTGCCTGAGCATGAACAGGAACAGATCCTACGCAAGTGTCACTTTGAATCCTATGGAGGACACCACACTGGAGATAGAACTGCACACAAGGTACTACAATCTGGTTTTTATTGGCCTACTCTCTTCAAAGATGCTCGTAAGTTTGTTTTATCTTGTGATGAATGTCAAAGAGTAGGTAACATTAGTAGACGTCAAGAAATGCCTATGAATTATTCTCTTGTTATTGGACCGTTTGATGTTTGGGGCTTTGAGTATATGGGACCTTTTCCTGCCTCTAATGGTTATACACATATATTAGTTGTTGTTGATTACGTTACTAAGTGGGTAGAAGCTATTCAAACTAGTAGTGCTGATCATAACACTTCTATTAAAATCCTTAAAGAAGTTATTTTTCCGAGGTTTGGAGTCCCCAGATATCTTATGACTAATGGTGGTTCACATTTTATTCATGGTGCTTTCCGTAAGATGCTTGCTAAGTATGATGTCAATCATAGAATCGCATCTCCTTATCATCCGCAGTCTAGTGGTCAAGTAGAGTTGAGCAATAGAGAGCTCAAATTAATTTTGCAAAAGACTGTGAATAGATCTAGAAAGAATTGGTCCAAAAAACTTGATGATTCATTATGGGCCTATAGAACCGCATACAAAAATCCTATGGGTATGTCTCTATATAATATGGTTTATAGAAAAGCGTGTCATTATATTTACCTCTTGAACTTGAACATAAAGCATATTGGGCTATTAAAGAGCTCAACTATGACTTCAAACTTGCCGGTGAGAAGAGGTTGTTTGATATTAGCTCACTTGATGAGTGGAGAACCCAAGCCTATGAGAATGCCAAGCTATTCAAAGAAAAAGTCAAACGCTGGCATGACAAAAGGATACAAAAGCGTGAGTTTAACGTAGGAGATTATGTGTTATTATTCAACTCTCGTTTAAGATTTTTTGCAGGAAAACTTCTCTCTAAATGGGAAGGGCCCTACATTATCGAGGGGTCTATCGTTCTGGTGCCATAAAAATCAACAACTTCGAAAGCACAAGTCCGAGGGTGGTGAACGCTCAAAGAATTAAACATTATATTTCAGGTAATCCTATCAATGTTGAAACTAATATTATTGAAACCGTAACCCCGGAGGAATACATAAGGGACACTTTCCAGAATGTTCCAGACCCCGAAAAGGAATAGGTATGTGGTACGGTAAGTAAACCGACTCCAAAACAACTCCAATGGCAATTTTTATATGTTTTGGAATATTTAAGAATTTTAGGAAGAAAGAAATAGTCCTAAAGGGACACGAGGCCTCCACGAGAGTGGGGGACGCGCCCACCCTTACTGGGCGCGCCCCCCTGTCTCGTGGGCACCTCGTGTGCCTCCCGGACTCCGTTTTCTTGCACGTTACGTATTTTGGTCGGTAAAAATTCATTATATAAATTCCTGAAGGTTTTGACCACTGTATCACGCAAATATCCTCTATTTTTGTTTCGAGCTGTTTCTGTTGCAGATCAATAGCACCATGACGTCGCCCTCCTCCAACAATGAAGACAAGGATGCTTGGCTATTGAAGATTGAGCTGAAAAGAGAAGAACCGGAAGAGATCAACAAGGATGAAGGAATCAAGAAGGCCATGGAGGTTCAAGCTCCGGCGATGAAAGAAGAAGACATCCCTCAACCTTTACCTAACCTCTTTACTCCAACAGAAATTGAAGCTTTCAAGATGATTGAGTTAGCTCGCATACAGAACAAGTATCTCACACAGGAGAATATTCTGTTGAAGGATCATATCGCCGGACTCAAGGGCATTATCCGCAAGTTGGAGGAGCTTTTATGCTCAATGTGCGATTATCCACCGTCATCATCACCACCTCCATCACCTCCAAGGACATAATCACATGGGTATGGGCACTCCCCTTGGCGACTACCAAGCTTGGGGGAGGTGCCCCGGTATCGTATCACCATCACACTCCTATCTTTACCGTTTTATTTAGTTCGATCCTTTTAGTAGTATCTTGATCTAGTAGATTGAAGTTTTGATATCAAGTAGTTATGAGTTTTGCTTTGTGATCTCTTGTTGTAATCGAGTTCATGAGCTATCTATAATAAAGATTAGTGTTGAGTCAAGGGCCTTGCTATGTTGCTATGATCTTGAGGAAGTAGAAAGAATAAAAGAGTTCATATTGATCTTATGGTTAGTGATGACTTCACATATAAAAAGTATGAGGCATAAAAATTGTTGAGAGTTGATAAACATAGTTTTGGTCATCGTTGCAATTAATAGTAAGTGATAAGGAAGGAGAGGTTCACATATAAATATATTATCTTGGGCACCTTTTATGATTGGGAGCACTCATTAAGTATGACATGCTAAAAGAGTTGACGTTGGACAAGGAAGACAACGTAATGGTTTATGTTTTCTCACATCTGAGTTAAAGTATATTGTCATTGACCTTCCAAACTTGTTGAGTTTGCCTTTCCCCCTCATGCTAGCCAAATTCCTTGCACCAAGTAGAGATACTACTTGTGCTTCAAAATATCCTTAAACCCAGTTTTGCCATGAGAGTCCATGATACCTACCTATGGATTGAGTAAGATCCTTCAAGTAAGTTGTCATGTTGCAGGCAATAAAAAAATTGCTATCTAAATATGTATGACTTATTAGTGCAGAGAAATAAGCTTTGTACGATCTTGTTGTGGAAGTAATAAAAGCGACGAACTACATAATAAAGGTCCACATACAAGGAGCAATATAAAGTGACGTTCTTTTGCATTAAGATTTTGTGCATCCAACCCTAAAAGCACATGACAACCTCTGGTTCCCTCTGTGAAGGGCCTATCTTTTACTTTATGTTTTTACCTTATGCCCGAGTCAAGGTGATTCTCACCTTTCCCTTTTTCATTTTATCCTTTGGCAAGCTCCTGGTGTTTGAAAGATCATGATATATATATCCAATTGGATGTAAGTTAGCATGGGCTATTATTGTTGACATCACCTAAAGGTGAATATGTTAGGTGGCAACACAATAAGCTCCTATCTTTCTCAGTGTTTAGCTGAAACTCTATAACCACAAGTATTGCGTGAGTGTTAGCAATTATAGAAGACTACAAGATAGTTGAGTATGTGAACTTGCTGAAAAGCTCCATTGTTGACTCTTTCTGATGTTATGATAAATTGCAATTGCTTCAATGATTGAGATTATAGTTTGTTAGTTCCCAATGAAGTTTTTGAACCATACTTGACATTGTGAATTGATTATTACTTGAGCATAAGAAATCATATGATAAAATCTATATATGTTGATGTTATAAGAATGATCATGATGCCCTCATGTCCATATTTTATTTTTATCGACACCTCTATCTCTAAACATGTGGAGATATTTTTCGATATCGGCTTCCGCTTGAGGACAAGCGAGGTCTAAGCTTGGGGAGTTGATACGTCCATTTTGCATCATGCTTTTATATCAATATTTATTGCATTATGGGCTGTTATTACACGTTATATCTCAATACTTATGGCTATTCTCTCTTATTTTACAAGGTTTACCATGAAGAGGGGGGGTGCCGGCAGATGGAATTCTGGCTGGAAAAGGAGCAAACATTGGAAACCTATTCTGGACTGCTCCAAAAATACTGAAACTCCACGAAACCTATTTTTGGAATTAATAAGAATTATTGAGCGGAAGAAATACACGAGGGGGCCCACATCCTGTCCAGGAGGGTGGGGGCGCCCCCCCTACTGGGCGCGCCCCTGTCTCCTGGCCCCCTGGTGGCCCACCGGTGTCCATCTTCTGCTATATGAGGGCTTTTATCCTGGAAAAAATTGTGGGCAAGCTTACGGGACGAAACTCTGCCGCCACGAGGCGGAACCTTGCGGAACCAATCTAAGGCTATGGCGGAGCTGTTCTGCCGGGGACACTTCCCTCCGGGAGGGGGAAATCATCACCATCGACATCACCAACGATCCTCTCATCGGGAGGAGCTGAATCTCCGTCAACATCTTCACCAGCACCATATCCTCTCAAAACCCTAGTTCATCTCTTGTATCCATTCTTGTATCAAAACTACAAATTGGTTCCTATGGGTTGCTAGTAGTGTTGATTACTCCTTGTAGTTGATGCTAATTGGTTTACTTGGTGGAAGATCATATCTTCAGATCCTTAATGCATATTATTACTCCTCTGATTATGAACATGAATATGCTTTGTGAGTAGTTACATTTGTTCCTGAGGACATGGGTGAAGTCTTGCTATTAGTAGTCATGTGAATTTGGTATTCGTTCGATATTTTGATGAGATGTATGTTCTATTTTCCTCTAGTGGTGTTATGTGAACGTCGACTACATGACACTTCACCATTATTTGGGCCTAGAGGAAGGCATTAGGAAGTAATAAGTAGATGATGGGTTGCTAGAGTGACAGAAGCTTAAACCCTAGTTTATGTGTTGCTTCGTTAGGGGCTGATTTGGATCCATATGTTTAATGTTGTGGTTAGGTTTACCTTAATACTTCTTTTGTATTTGCAGATGCTTGCAATAGGGGTTAATCATAAGTGGGATGCTTGTCCAAGTAAGGGCAGTACCCAAGCACCGGTCCACCCACATATCAAACTATCAAAGTATCGAACATGAATCATATGAGCGTGATGAAAATTAGCTTGACGATAATTCCCATGTGTCCTCAGGAGATCCTTTCTTATTATTAGAAATTGTCTAGGCTTATCCTTTGCTACATAAAGGATTGGGCCACCTTGCTGCACTTTATTTACTTTATTTACTTGTTACTCGTTACTATTTATCTTATCACAAAACTATCTATTACCTATAATTTCAGTGCTTGCAGAGAAAACCTTACTGAAAACCGCTTATCATTTCCTTCTGCTCCTCGTTGGGTTCGACACTCTTACTTATCGAAAGGACTATGATAGATCCCCTACACTTGTGGGTCATCAAACCTACATCGTGATTGCATGACGGCCCGATTATGTACCGTAATTTTACGGTTTGGCCGGTTTACTGTGAAGACAGGATATATATACAGTAAAATAACTGCAGCATCGTGAATAAGAAAAAACCTAGACTATACAATAAACAAATTACGGCATATTACATCCACTGGGCATCAAAGTTCGCCACTATGATAATAAAGCACAAGCAGACAACATATTACCTACACTGGGCATCAAAGATCGCCACAAGTGCAAATAAACATGCCGATAAAATAATATACAAAACTGACAGCACTTCAATAGAGTTCAAGAAAGGTTAGCCCTGCTGGGGAGCTGCAGCGCAAGCAGCTGAGCAAGATGATGAGATTGTGCTTGTTCAACACTTATATCTTCCTCACTCTGAAAGATAAACAAGCAGACAGATGACAGGTTTTGCACATAAAAGTATCAGTGTTGACAATTCATCACATTTCTTACTGACGAATAAAGTGACACAGTTTAAAGTTGCATTAACACAATATGGTATTGTTCTGGTCAAGACATGGTAGGAAATGACATTGTGAAGGAGTTGGCAGCTTCACGACACCACTGGATTACAGATCAAGAACTCATAAGTATCAATGGTTAGTCTGTTGTTAATTTATCCCATTTCAGATTGGCAAATAAAGAGACGGTTTAAATAATAGTAGAATGATATGACATTGTTCATATTTAAGACATTGCAGAATATGACATTGTGCTGTAGTGGGTAGGTTCACCACACCACTGGATTACGGATGAAGAACAGAAGCATACATGTAGTGCAAAAGAAGATTACTTGCTCTGTATAGTTTAATTTACATGATATGAAGAAGGAACTTGGTTGTACAACTGAAAACTTAAATTGAGAAAGGGCAAACTTTTGTTTATGAACTACATAATAAAATTTAAACAAGCAATTTGATGCAAACACCAAAAATAAATAGCTGTTGCAGTCATGCCTAACCAAATACATACAACAAAGTTTGAAGGCTTGAGATGGACAAACTTACATTATTGGTGAAGACAGGCTCTATAAAGGCCTTGTCCATGCTGATGGGGGGCGCAATTCAAGGAGTTTACCACAGAATCTTCTTCATAAGCATTTCCTTTATTCTACATTTTGTTAAGAGTAAATATAGATGTGATAATATACGAAAAAATGAAGAATATTTAAGATAAGATGAAGAGTGATGCTACATAACCAAGTAGCTATAAATGTAAGTGCAGCGATACAGGCAGAAGGTACAGCCAAGAGCAATGCACAGCTAAACTTCTTCAGTACCAACCTTATGGTAAGAGTAAATATAGATCTGATGTGTAGAAAATGGAGGGCAAAGAAAAATAAGCTGCAGAGTGATGGTACATAAACAACTACCTGTCATTATAAGTACACTGATAAAGGACAACATGTACTTACAAGAACAATGCAGAGCTAAAAACATTGGCATTGGATATATTCTACACGAATGTAATCATTCATACAGATCAGATAATTTGGAGCGAACAATTGATAAGCAAGCTATCATGCATACTGCTGTCACATAATGAACCAGGTATGTATGCAAGTATAGTGATATATGACAACAGGTACTAACAAGAGCAAAGCAGCGGGCAGCATATTTGCGATATCCTGTCATTCTTTTCAAACCAGAATTCTTCTTCGAGCAGATTTCCTGGAAAAAAGATCCGTAAGGCACATGCGGAAAAGTAGAAGTTCAAATTGTCATGTGATTTTATAGACAGTACCTCATCCTAGGAACGAGACCAGTGCATAACAAGGTTTTTCCATTCAATGTCTTCTAAATTTAGCACAGGAGACTTCACCGGAAATTCGTTCATAGACTTGCCATCAAAGTGTGATTTCCTCAGGTAACACCGATACTGCTGCAATGCTTCCTTGAAAAGCACAAGAAAGCTTTGCTCGTCATGACTATCCAGATTGACCCTCGCCTAGTTACAACAATGTAATGTAAATCATTGATGAGTTCAATCAGCATAAAACAGGAAAATAATAACCATGAATAATAGCACTTACACGTAAGTTGGACAGGAAGATGTGAAAATGGTTTTTGTCTTCACAATAATCTTCCCATGATGGGAATATATGCACGTAGTCCCTAACAACATTGAAAGCATTGTCTTTTAAACCGGGAATAAATGGAATGGGGTTCCAATCTGCAGGAATTGGCCGTCTCTGCAGTTGGGATAGGTCTTCGGCCGGTCGACTTGCTGTACCTTTTGCTGGAGTGGGATTTTTCTGTGGTACAGCTGGTGCTATGGCAAATGAAATCGGTATACCTTTTGCTGGAGTGCAGGTCCTGTGTGGTGGGGCTAGTGGTGTGGCCAGTGAAGTATGGGTACAGTCTGCTGGAGTCGGTCCTATGTTTTGTGTCATTGGTTGTACGGCCAATATAAGTGGGGTGTTGTCTGATTTCTCCGGCACCACCACGTTTTTCAAGGACTTTGCTGGTGCTCCTTCAGGTTCGGCAATCACCCTCTTCCTTTTTGATGTCTGATGCACAAAAACAACATTTGAGTGGAAAAACATGGTATGATGACAGATGGAATATGTATTGATAATGGATGGGCATGGCATCTCGACATATATGATGAGTAAACTAAGCAGATGGCGGTGCAACAAAGTAGAAGAAATGCAAGACAACATATACAAGATACCCGCAATCAATAAAACATTGCCAAATTAGGACAAGCACCTTGATGGGTGAACAGGATAGGCAATCTGCCTTTGACTCCTCGAGGTTAGAATAGTCATTAGGATCATATTCAGAACAAGAATCAACAGGTGGGGAGCGTATGAGTTTCATTGCATCCGGAATGGCACTCAATGCCTTGGTGCCAATTTTGTAAGTCATTGCAGTGTTTAGCTTCAAGAGTGGACTGCTGCTAGTGCAACACAAAGCAGCTACACAGACCATAGTGTAGATATTACGGGAAAACCTTAAGCATCAGAGTAAAATCAGCAAAGTGGAACTTGCTGGAATATATGTGCTAGTATTGCCGGTACGGCTAGAAAGGCTTCAGATACCAGCTCTCTTCAAGTGAAGGTGTTGTACTATTAATATCAGTGCAACTCTCAAAGGCGACACAGCTCCCCGCATTTCCTTGCTATTCTTATAGGATTCAAGTGGGCAGGCCACTACAAATCCTATTCCTATGTTTACAAGAACCTACGAATCAAAGAGGCTCAAAGTGTCCATCACAACCGACCATATAGACCTCTACACTGCAAATGTCCCTGCTCATCTTCACTACAAGGAACATACTGTACTACTATCATACTCCCTCCATTCCAAAATATAAGTCTCGGTAGAGATTTCCACTATGGATCACGTACAGATGTATCCAGATACATTTTAGAGTGTAGATTCACTCATTTTGCTCCATATGTAGTCCATGTGGAATCTATACAAAGACTTGTATTTAGGAACGGAGAGAGTACATATTAAAGAAGAACGGAAGAGGAACATGGTAAAGAAGAGCAAGCAGATTTTGGATAATAAAATGTTGGTTGCGCAGTGCCCACACATGATGAACCAGAGCGCATTAAGAATGCTACTCCCAGCTGTCTCTCGACCATTTCAGGCGGTTGGATGAAGATCCTACGTCTTCTAACCCTACATCTTCCTCGTCTCTGATTCTTCCCATACAGAACACCGCACGGGCCGCTGGCCGGACCACCAGCCCCCATCGCCTATGTTCCTCCACCACCCCCACCCCCCACCCCTGCCCCAACCCCCACCCGCGTCGAGTTTTCTTCGTTCGGCTAGGCCCCACAACCACCCGAGCCCCTTCGATTGCATCAGCGAACTCCGGCGAGCTCTGAAAAATTGACTGACCGAATTTTGAAATTTAGTCTACTATGATTTAACTAGTGTGGAATACAAAAGGGGAAAACCATAAGCATTGGGAGTATAGTGTTGAGCGTGCCATGGCGGATCTGAAGGTGCAAACCGGACAAAGGCAATTTCGCAACCAAGACAAGAAATCAGAGTAAAGCAGTGGCGATCTATTTTGTTGTTGTGATAAATAAGTTGAGCAGATACGAAAGAGTATCGCCTCTGGTGCGGTGTCGTGTACGCATCTGCTGAGAATTTGACGGTGCTGCCGTAGCGATGGCTGTCGGCGGCGTGGAAGCAGATCTAGGAGGATAGATGGTGGCGGCGGGGAACGGTGGACGAGACGGACGTAGGAGCAGCGCCGGCAAGGTGGACGACGGCGGGGATGAAGCGAGAGGACGGGATGCAAGGATCCCGGTCCGAAGCCATGGATGAGAGAGGTCGATGTCTTGTAATGGACCGCGGCGTCGGGGTATCAGCTCCGGCATGGTGGAGGAGGAGGGCGGTGGATGGGGTGGCGGACGGCAGCGGACAGAGGAGGGTGGGGTGGGGAGGGTGTTTTGGCGCCCACGAAGTACGAATGGGGAAAAGGGAGGTAGAGAGGAAGTGGGGAACCATGTATTCAGGGCGCGCTTGTCTCAAATGCGAGGAAGTTTACAAACTTAGCCCCCGTTTCAAATTTCTACTACATAACAGCAACATTAGTCGGTTGGGGATAGGACGGTAATCTCGCATACACCGAATATTTGCCGAAGAGAGTTTGTTTTTGGCGCCCACCATGTATGAATATGAATCGGGGCGGGAGTCGATTTCGGCCGAGGACACACTGTGTTTTAGTGCCCACCGTGTATGAATCCGGGTGAGAGGCGGTTATGTCATGTTTGGGTGAAATTACAAACCTACCCCTATCAAAACCTATAGAAATCCAACAGATAGGCTTCACATGGCAGGGATAGGCAGTAGTAATTTCCATCTCGCAGATTTTGGTTTCGCGCGGTTACTGCGACTTTCCCCGCTTCGTTCAAAATTTGAAGAGTGCACGTTTACCGTGCCAACTCAATTCGAATCCTGTTTGTATTCTATTTTTTCGGGCGGGATCCATTTTCAATTGGAATTACATTCTATATACATCATTTTTTTATATATACTTTCAAAAGCACAACAAAGAATTTTGCTCCTTTATATGTATAATATGATTTACAAATACAACAATCTCGAAATCTTAAGGTTGAATTCAAAAAAAATTAACCAAATTATGTTCTACTAAAATGTATGGATCAGTAATATCTACATATTAAATAACATAGATGTGTGTGAATTCATATGAGTATGCATGTTTGATAGATCAATTTTGGTTCGAGTATGGATTACATGTATCATCATCTCCAATTCAAATATTTGAATCCCTTTTTGTTCACTCCTTTCACGCCCATCTCTCTCGCATGCATGCTCCTTCAGGTAGCTATCACTCTCTTTTCTCTAGCTCACCCGCACGCTCACTTCATGTTTCTCCTATCCTCGCAAACATGGTCTCTCGACGTCTCCCTTGAGAAGTGTCACACTCTCCCTATCATTATACATTACATGGTTTTCATTATCTCTCACGTCTCTACTGTTCTCTGGTATCACTCCGTACCTAAGCTTTCTTTTTCACTGCCACACACATAGTCTCCAGTCATCTTTCACTTTGTCTTTCTCTCTATGGGATTCTCTCACACACCCTATATGTCTCTACATATGACTCAAACCACTAGAATTACTCTCTCTCTCTCTCTCTCTCTCTCTATCTCCTATAGACACAACATTTGTTGCAGTCTCCTTTTCGTCTCCATCCCAGACTGACATTATTCATTTGTTTACCGATCAGACGACCCCGACTACCGCCTCCTCTCTCACTCACACAGACACACACACACAACTCCTACTTCCACTCCCCTTCCCGACTACCGTCTCTCTCTCACACACACAAAACTCTCGCTTTCGCACCCTGACTCGTATTTCTCTCACAAACATTTATCGACTAGCTAGCCTCTAGATAGGTTTATACACCTGCACGCTCGTGCTTCCACCATCGCATACATGTCTCTCTCCCGCTCCTTGTATCTATGTAGATTTTTCTTCCCTTCTTGAGACACGCCCTCTCGATCGTGCACACACACTATCGCCTCATTTTAAGCTGATACCTATCGCACACACACTCCTTGTGTCTTTGTCACACATGCACTCCGTCCTCCTCCACTCTCCCTCTCTCTTACACACACATGGGCTTTTTGCAACAACTAGCAAGATGCCCATGCGTTGCACGGAACATCAAGATGCATTTGTATGAGTAGTTTATCTTGTGGGGGAAAAGGATGAATGAGGGAAGGCCTTATTTGCAAATGTGGAGAGGGGTGTGGGTATCTTTTTGCAAAATTGCCATAGTTTCCTTCCTATCCGTCAGATATAGATCGGACGGCCTATATTGCAGGATGGCAGGCACACGATCATCCCCGACAATGCTTTTTATAAGAGTAGGGATAAAAAATAGAGTTGGTGATCATGGTGGGCCTGCCATCCTGCAATGTAGGTCATCCGATTTATATCTAACGGATAGGAAGGAAAATATGGCAATTTACCCGCACTCTTCACCACATTTGCAGATAAGGCCTTCCCTCGTTCATCCTTTTCTCCCACAAGATCTTGATGTTCCGTGCAACGCACGATCATCTTGCTAGTAAGAGTAGAAATTAGACATATACCACTTCTCGAATCTTGAAACCAACAACATTCCTCCCTTATCTCATCAAAACCGCCAAAGGAATATATTTTGAGTGAAACATAACATATTTTTAGTGATATACGTATTTCAAAACTAGACTTTTTTTTCTATCAAATCGGTGAATATGTATTAATCTACTTTGATCGTGTGGCAACGCATTGGCACATTGCTAGTAGTTATTATAATTTTTTGGACACCAAACAAACGGTGGAGTACATATACGAAGAGAAGAGGCGCACGCACGCCGTCGACCTCTTGCTGTCTCGCACACATGAGTGTTACGTAAAGGCGACGTTAACAAATAAACCCTAAAACCCTAGGTGCACGATTGTTGCATTCGCGGGTGCCGGGTACGTGGTGGAGCACCTTTGTAGGAATAGTCAGCTCGTGTGATAATTTGATTCGTAGGAGTTGATGGTCGAGACCACAGGTGAACGACTTGGAGCACGATGGCTCGCCAGTTGCCACAGATCGAGTAGCCACGTTTAAAATATCGTTTTTTAGCGAGGTTAAGTGTTCCGATTTTCAATGGCACGTTATAAGTAGTAAGTACTTTTAGAACGATTGGTATGGAGAGAAAATGGAATTCATAGTAGTACGTACCTCCTTGGCGTATGGTTGTATGGGTTTATGTTGCGAGATGTTGAACCTGGTAGTTCTAGGCCAAATACTATTGTTTAGATTTAGATGCTGGTTTTCAGTAATGAAAATCGGAAGGGGAAACCCTTCTCTGATTAGAAAAACTACTACCTCCATTCCGGTTTACTAGTCCCTGTCGTACTTTGGGTCAAAGTTTGTCCATGAATTTTACTTGTAAAATGTGAATGGAAAACGAGATTTTGTTATACCCAAACAAAAAAGGACTCGAGGGAGTGATTGCTCTGACACGGACGCGACCTCTCATAGTGCAGGCATTGAACCGGCGCGCCGGCCAAGAGGGTCACACTCGCGCAGGCCCGGCTGAGCACGCCTCCTCCCTTGTGCAACCAGCTTAAGACTGCCCCGCCTGCCTTCATTGAATCTGCACGTGTGCCGGCAAAACATCCTTCCGCGAGCCGGCAGGCATTTTAGAACACAAAAAATGACTAAAATATAATTAATTTACGCATGGTCTTGACTTGTTGTGCTCGCACTGGTAGCAGGAACTAGTAGAGGTTTTTCTTTATTTATAACTCTCCTCATATTTTTTTGGCTTTGAAGTGAATCATGGTTGTGGACATTATGTATGAATGTGCAGGTATCTGTGAACATGAGTTTTATGTGGAAGTTGAACTTGGAATGTCGGGCTTGCGCGTGAACTATACCATGTCCAATGCTTTGTCTATTATTGTTTGGAAAGTAATTGTTGTTATTACATGACCCAAAAAAACATTTTGTGCCACATCAGTAAATGCACGAACATCACAACAGGCATGTTGACTGGATAAACATTTGAACCTAGCTATTATGAAGGAAATTTTGTATTGACAACAGTTTTAGATAGCAGGAGACGCCTAACTTGCTCTGCCTCTGCTAGCTAATTTCTGGCTTCTTCCATCTCTTCTTTGGCTTGGGTGAAGAGAGCATCTGATTGCTCTTTTTGCCTCTTCAGGAACTCAGCTACATTCTCAAGGGCTGCTGCACGCTTTCTTTCAGCCTTTACTAATGCCACGAGGACACGAATAGCCGACGACTCCACCTGGCTTGTGTGTAATCCAGCATCATCTGGGAATTTGCACCTTGTGTCTAATCCAGCATCATTAGGGAACTGGCACCTTGTGTGTAATCAAGCCTCATTTTGGAAACATGATCTCGAGGTTGACCATACTTCCCTCCTCGCAGGAACTGCATCCTGACATGAAGTTACTTCTTTTTTAGATCAATACTCAGAGCAACCTAGATCCATTTAGTAGAAGCCAGATAAACAGAACTCGGAGAAGTGAATTCAAAAGGAAAAAATATATAAAAATAGACTACAAGGTGAGAGCACCCACTTCCTACATCAAGCTAAAAACGAAAGCATTAGGATGATTAAGACTCTTCTTATTACACATCGAAGAACACCACGCTTAAGAGAAATAGAAACTACAACATATACACATTGAAGAACACGAGGCTAAACGAAAGTAATTGAAAGGGTGTTACTTACCAAAGCTCGTTTTACAGGTTTGGTGCAGCTCCTCTTTAACTTGCCACGCTCCTTGAAGATGTCCCAAATATCCCATGTTTGGTCTTCATTGCTCCTCTGCATGTTCGCACTCATGGTTTTAAAATCTCAACATGGCAAGAAAAATATACTACTAGTAATACTCGCGCATCTTGTGGGCAACATTAAAGCACTCGTCTGCCATGTTAGAGCATCTCCAACAGAATCGCAACGCGCAGCGCTTTAAAAAAGCGTTTACAGTGCTGAGATCGAGAAGTAGATACTAGAGAGTAGAGGATAGTTCTCAACATAGATAGATAAAAAAAGATAATTCAACTACTCCTCATCATCCGACTCCTCGGTGATGTCCTCCTCCGATGTCTGACTGTAGGCGTGAAGATACCGATCGTCGTCGGATTCCCTAGGCAACGCTACTCCTAGCCTCATGTTGAATTGAGTGTCCGCTTTTTGCCTATGCTTGTCCTCGCGATAGGCGGATCGCTCCGCCCTCCTCTTATCCCTCTCCGCCCTCCTTTGCGCGTAGAACTCGCGCTCGTTGGTGATGTCCTGTAGGAAGTGTTGGCGCCATAGAGCCATGGCTTCCTCGTCCATCTCGGTGATGCTGAGATGGTGCTCCCGCCTCCGGTTGTCGCGACGATCCTCGTCGGTGCTAAGACGCGGCAGAGGCGCGAGCTCCTGAGCCCGCTCCTGCGTCGGCACGTTGGGGAAATTCAATGTTCTATGAAGCCACCGGAGGCGCCACGCCACCGCGTCGTACACACGGGCGGCCTCATTGCGGTGTCGAAATTGCCGAGGCTGAGGCGCATCCCGCGAAACCGAATCTCGATAGAGAAGCCGCCGGAGGGGCGCGCGCGGACGCCATGGTATCCCCAAGTTTCCCGGCGACGCGGCGGCATGGTGGCGCGGTGACGGCGAGGCAAAAAAGAGCATGGAGAGAGCGGTGGCGAGGTACAGAACGGGGAGAGAGCGGTGGCAAGGCACAGAGCGGTGGGAGGGTGTTGGATTTTATAAAGCGCACCGGAGGCCGCGCTCCAAAACTAGCACACGCCCGGCCGCTTTTTCCCGCGCGCGCGATCCTTTCCTGACGTCTCTGCTATCTCTACTCTCTTCTCTACTATTATATTTATTTTATATTTAATATTTAATATTTATCTCTACTTCCTTTACTGTCTACTTTTTTTTCTCTATATTTTTTCTTGCAATATAGGTCGTCCGATTTATATCTGACAGATAGGAAGGAAACAAATGGGAATATTGCAAAAAGATACACATACCCCTCTCCAGATTTGCAAATAAGGCCTTCTCTTGTCCATCCTTTTCTCCCACAAGATAAACTACTCATACAAATGCATCTTGATGTGTGCAACGCATGGGCATCTTGCTAGTTCTAAAAACATTTCCATCATTTGCCACACTACTGGTTGCAGATGAAAAACCTACCCAAGCACAGCACGATACAGGAGCAACGCACAATTACAAGATGATATTCTATTGGGAAATGGAGGCTATAACCAATTACTTGTATGGGAACAATAGCACCCAGGAAATTTGAAGGGTAGGTATGAACAAAATTGGAACTGCACATGTACTGCTAAGTGATTCAATAGACACATTACCAATCGAGGAGGAGAACGATGGTCGCAGCGGCCTCTGTGAGTCATGGTCGGCAACGGGAGTCAGTTCATTGTCCATGACGGTGGTACTTCTGCGCTTGGCGTCGGCTTCCGGGAAGCAGATCCGAGACCGTGGAAGACGATGCCGGGGAAGAGGCTTTGTGTACGACAATGACGATGGACCGGCTCCAGTGCGGCGCATGAGGCCATCGATGAGGCAGATGCCCTGTGGTGTACGAGTGCGCCGATGTAAAGGGGAGGAGCACGAAGCCTGTGGTGCCGTGGAGAAGTCTATTTTGCGGTGGGGATAGAAAATGGGGAGTATTCAGGTGTACTACTCTGGGTGCCGAGGTGGGGTTGGCTGGGTAGGGTGAACCTGAAGTTACGAAAACAGCCCCCTACCAAGCGTCATCCGTAGGCCTGTTTCGGAGGCTATGATGGTAACTTCCCACTGCTCGAATCAGGGTCGCGGGAGATTTTCCCGCCGACCTCAAAATTTTGCGACACTGGACTCCCCGTGTGGCGTGTTGAGTGATTCGGCTAAGCAACTAGCGAGTAGTAGTAGTAAACTCTGCATATTAGGTTTGACCGAAGTCAAACTTCCTAAAGTTTGACCAAGTTTATAAAAAAATATAAACATTTACCATAACAAATATGTATGATGTGAAAGTACATTCAATAATGAATCTAATGGTATTTATTTGTTATTGTATATGTTAATATTTTTTGTTATAAGCTTTCTGAGAGTTTACAAAACTTGACTTTGACCAATGCTAATACGCGGACTTAAATAAAAACGGAGGGAGTACACATTTGTTTTCTTAGTTTGTAGTGAACTAATCATTTGTTGAAATTGTGAAATAAATATATTAGGCTATTGACTTCGAATGTAATGGTCTATACAATTCAATAGTTACAATCATTGTCGAATCTCAAGATGTGTACAAGGTCTATAGTACTTCACAACATGCTCAAACTCACATAATCCCAGTCAAATGAGAATCTAAATGCATTTCATAGTTATTACTTTGTAGGATGCAACAAAAACAACCATAACTCTACATCAGCCATTATAGAAGCAACATTTTGACATATCCCAATGTGTGAATGAAACGTGCAGAAAGAGCTTTTGAAGATGGAGCAGATAGGGCGGGAAAGATTGTATGTATGTGGACGAGAGAGTAGCAGACAAACCTAATGAGACAGAGAGAGAGATGGGGAGAGAAAGAGAGAGGAAGAAGTTAGGTATGTGAGAAAGATGGAGACATGTAATATACGTGAGATGCGTGTGCATCTGGATCCTGTATACGTGGAAGGAGAAGAGACAACATGTTTGATGAGAGAGCTGGAAAAACATGGACGAGAGGGGAAGGGTCTCGTGGGTTGAGGGATTGACAATTTTGTGCAGGGGAGAGAGGGATTGGTAAATTTGTGCTAGAGAGAGAGGGTGGGGGAGGAGTCAGTCAGCCGTCGTCACATCACCCTGCTTCCAAATGACCTCGCATTCTCTAGCGCGGTGTGGTCCCCCTCTTCGATCTGCTCGATGCCCTCTTTGAAGATTGAGGTGTTGTGCATGTTGGGGTGCAAAGAAGCACAAGCGAGAGTGGTCGCCGTATAACCTTGGATGGGGATGAATTGTGTGCTCGGGGGAGTGTGTGTGTGTGTTGTGCTGCGTCTCTCTCTCTCTCTCTCTCTGTGTGTGTGTGTGTGTGTGTGTGTGTGTGTGTGTGTGTGTCTGTGTGTGTGTGTGTTTGTGTGTGTCAGATATTGAGAGAAAACAAACCTAAGGAGAGAAATGGGTATTCACGAAGAGATTGTGCGGGCCTTGAGGTGGGCAGGGGCCGGGTGAGGGTGTCAAAATGTGCGCGTTGATGCATGTGTTGCATACGATCGTGCGAGGGACGGACGAATCGAGAGAGATGGTTGTTGTGTTACGGATGCTCCTCTCTCTCTGTCTCTCTCTCTCCCTCCCCCTCCCTCTCTCTCTCTCTCACGCACACACTCACACAAGTAAACTAGAAGACCGTTCTCTCATGTATACACAATGTATCGGCATCTGTCTATGTCTCACTCATGCATGATCATTTGCACATTCACACCTCTCTATGTCTGTATCACACGCACACCGTCTCCACATTGCCCTTCCGCCACAACACACATATGGACAAATACACACGTTCTCTCTCAGTTACACACACAAAATAAGTATTTAAAAACTAGGGCGCACCTAAAACGTCCAAATCCAAATAAACACGAACTAGAGCTAAATTCAAATTATGGAAATATTGCAGCGTCAAGAACTTTCCCAGGAAAAAAAGTTGAGTAATATTCAAGGATTGTTTTCACACACACAAAAAGGTTCGATGGATGTCCTTCGAGCGCGACACGGTGACGCACCGTTCGATCGACCGCGCGGCCATGGTTCACGCGCTTGCACAGGATTCCATATCGTGGCTATGGTACTAACTAATAAAAGCGCTGCCTAAGTCTAATGTTTATGTGTACTAGTACGGTTTTCTTTTAAGTTTGACCAACCTTATATAAAACTAAAGTAAGCTCCCACACACGCACTCATCAATGTGCCGCCACCGCCGTTGCGCATGCCGGCGCCCGCCGGCTCCGGCCAACAATTTCTCACCCATCACCGCCGTGTGGCCGCCATCCCTGTGCCATGAAGCCAAAGGCTCGCCCGCTCACGTCGTCTGCAGTCCTTCCTCGCGATGCCGCCATGCTGCCAAGCACGCGAGCAACTGGTGGAGCCGCGTCTATGCACGCAGCGTATGAAGAGGAGGACGAGCGCGTTCTCCAGCACACTGGCGAGGAGGAACTAGCGTGTCATTGTCGTCTCCGCCTGCGCGGAGGAGGCGCGCATGGTGGTTATCGCGGCGGAAGCCGGTCGCGTGCGCGTCGAGCCCGCAAACCGGGTGTGGACGTGGAATCTACCTTCGAGACCTTGAATGCCACGTGGATCCTGCAATCTGAAGGAGCAATTTGGGTCAGTCGACTCATGTGAGCCGTCTGATGCAACATGGATGGCTAGAAGGGCTTCTTCCACCTCTTCTGTTGTCTTCTTCCTTTGCTCCGTCTAACTTCTTTCACAAATCGACTGACCCAAATTATACTACTAGTATGAGCGTATTAATTAAGTACAGTAGGAAAACGAAGATACGAGCAGTAGTACCAACTGCAAGAAGAACAGTAGTAAGACATAGTACTAGTACTATTGTACGTACTAAAGAGTTCAAATAACGAGAAAGAACATAAACATAGTTCTGCTGGGGCCTCAGCACAACACTCCCTTGAAAATAAACTAGGCAACTAGTCCGCTTGACACTGCAGTAGAACCAGCATGAGCAACGTCACTGCCACCTACTCGGAGTCCGAGTCCACGTCCTCGACTTCGTCCTCGTCTCTCTTCCTCTTCCTCTTCGCCGATGCTTCTTTGCTTGAACGGGACACTGTAACACACCAAAAATTTAACCTTGTTTTAATTATTAAAATTTTGCCAGGAGTTTAAAAAATTTTACTCTCTGGATTTTCTGTTGTTTTCAGAACCCTTTTCTTTAGTATTGTGGAGTTTTCACCTCAAGAGGAAACCTTCCAAAAATGATATTGGACTTCTATACTCTCTCAACAAAACAATTCCTAATCAATGGTTTTATTTGCATAATTGTCTTTCCTGAGCCTTATTCCTTTAAAATGACTTTTCATAAGTTTTAGAGTCTCTTTTGCACTGCAACCATTTGATAAATGCATCAAAAAAATTCACCAAAGTTTGGGGATGACATATGATATCCCTAAATCACTTTTGTGCAAAAACATCTTCTGTTCATTGGAGATTTTGAGCTCTACACCTATTTTTTTAAATCTGGTACAATGGGCAATTTTGCACTACGACCTATTTAAATATTTCTTTAAAACTTCCACCAAAATTAGGGGAGGTCAGTAAGAGTATATTATCCACCTTTATGCAAAAACCAAGTTATGTCTTTTGAAAATTTTGAGTGAATCAACCTCTTTTTCATACTGGTCCAACTTGAAGATTTGTACTGCAACCATATCTTTACTTGCTCTTTCATCCATGATTGTTTTTCCTACTTGTAGTCCTTCTTACAAAACCCTTAAGTCCAAGAGCATGAACCCATTGGATTATTTTTGGTCCATGAAATGACAACTTTTAGTTTCTGTCAAAAACTGTTTTTCTCAAATATTTGCACTAACAAGTTTCACCCCTTGACAAACTAACCTGGCCACCATCTCCTACACCTAAAGAGAGCCCAATCTGGAGATTATGACCACTCCAAGTAAGGCCTAGGTGTTCTTGGCATTTTGTCAAACACCTTGTAGGCATGACCAGTTTTGGCATGGTTTTTAGTTAACATTGCAAGCTTGGTCTCCTGGCCTAAACCCCATGTCCATTAGCTTTCTTGCAAACCCTAGCCTGGTCCTGTTAGTTGCCAGCCTCAACCGAGCGCTCTAGACCACATTGGCATTCTGTCGAACATGTCGCGAGCGTGCTCTGGGCGCGCCCAGAGCGCACGTTTTGCACGTGCGTGCACCGAGCCGCCGCGTCATGCCCCTGACTTTTGCTCGCCCTGCAGAGCCGCGCCCCACCCTCGACCACTCGCTGGAACGTGCCAAGCTGCCCCTGGTGCCCTATAGCACCGCTGTCAGAGCCCCTTGGCGGCACGCCGGCGTCCACAGTGAGCCCCTGCCACGGTCGGCGCCGCCTGAGCCACAGCCGCGCGCCAGCTGCCCCTGGAGCAGTTCAAGCTTATCCCCTCACTCGTCTGCAAGCACTCGTCGGTGCCACGACGCCCTGCCGTAGCAGAAACGGTCGGCCGACGATCCTATCCTCGGTGATGGCAGAACCGACCTAGCTACTCTATAAAAGGGTGACCCCGAGCTCCTCCTATACCTCAGGCAGCCTCAAGCCACTCCACTAGCGCTCCCCTAGCTCGCAATCGACTAGGAGAGGCCATCTTCCCCGTCTCCGGCCAGCTCGGCCACCGCCGCCCTCTGGTCCATTTCGTCGCAACCAGGCCCTTCCCTGTCCAGCCAACACCACCACCCGACTCCCCTTAGTCTTGCGGAGCCGCCCAGCTGCTCAAACACGACCGGGAGCCATCGTAGTTCAAATGCCCAAAACTCCCGAAGCCACCAGCCGCCGCGAAGCCCGGCCGCCGGCTACTCCCTCCGTCCCCACCTGACTGGCGATCACCGGGAGGACCGCCCTGGACCCGCGGATCCACCTCCACCCTCGGTGTCTCGAACGGAGCCGCCGTTCGTCGGCGAGCGTCGCTGGAGTCCCACCTCCGCTCGGGGCAGAGGAAGAGGAGGGAGAGGACTAGTCAAACCTGACCAGTGGGCCCGCTGGACCCACTGTCAGTGACACACGCGCCATCCACGCTGGAATAAGTGGAGGCGTAAATCCAAAATACACCTTCGACGTGGTCAGTAATCGATACGTTTTTTCTTTTTCTGTTTTATTTTTAAAAATAGTTTTTTGACCAAAACTTTGACTGCCTATAACTTTTTAAATAAAACTCCAAATGAATTGATTCTTTTTCCTACCTCTCTCAAATATTGTCTAGTTTATTTTAAGATATATTTCAAAAAATCAGACAACTTTTTGGTACTATTTTTGAAACTATTCATTGATTCAAATATATTTTTTAAATAGGATTTTGGAGAGAGGAGAAAACTTTCCAAGTTTTGGAATGCACCCTGCCTCCCCACTACTTGAAGGCAAGCATTCTGAACCCTGGCATAATATTGTCGTGTGTTGTTTGATACGGTTACAACACTTCTCGTCTCGGAGTTTTCAATTTTTTTTTGTGATGATATGTTCAAACTTACGAGTGCATATTGATGATTCTTGCTATTGGAGTTTGATATGTTGGGATAATAGTCACCCTCACATGCCTCTCATGCATACCAGAAGGAACCCGGGAAAGTCTCTGTCTTGGGTGGACATGAGCTTGTCTCCGGTCATTGGGTCGGTTGTGTCCGGTACGGCACAGTGAGGCATGATGAGTGGTGGTTATGTTTGTTGGTTGAAAATATACTGGTTATGCTAACCATGCAGAGAATACTTAAACCTCCTGAGTCGACCGTAGATCGAGTCTTGTTTCGGTAACCCCCACACTTGTTTCATACTACCACATGTCCCTGCCACAGGTAGGGTACGGTTCAGTAAGTTATCAACCCCTTTCAAGCACACACCGTACAGAGGGGCCGGGATGAGGGTACCACAGCCATGGATTAAAGACAGTCATCCGATCAGGGGGCATGGGTGTTTCGGTTGTAGCCGAGGGGGTAGCTTCCCCAGTTTGCGCGCGGTATAAATTTTGTGATCCCATGCTAATCGAGGTTTTAGCCTCCCCACTTAGAGTTTTGCTTAACGAGTGTCGTGGGTGATTCCAGACACCGGTGAGTTAAGCTGGTGTGTGCAAGTCAGGTGTGTTTTCATTTAAAAGACCGTAGACGGAATTAGTCCTGATGGACTAAAGGAATCCGTTACTCGTGTGTAAAGAGTACACCCTCTGCAGAGATATAATCTATTCGAGTAGCCGTGTCCATGGTTAAGGACTACAGTCTGGGTTGGGTCAAGTGTCGGTCTTAGTGTCGGTCTTCGGAGGAAAAACAACTAAGTCAGAACTTTGATCGTGACCAGTGACATATGATGATTGTGATTATGATTGTTATAGACTAACGACGTTCATTATTTGATTTATTGAGTATCTCTGGGATGGTTCTACCTCCGGGATATTCATTGTGATGATTTTGAGCCCTTTATGTGGTGTCGCATAGACGCCCGACTGTGGCATGTTTTGCTATTTATTTACCATATAAGCCCTTTATGTGGTGTCGCATAGACGCCCAACTGTGGCATGTTTTGCTATTTATTTACCATATAAGCCCTTTATGTGGTGTCGCATAGACGCCCGACTGTGGCATGTTTTGCTATTTATTTATCATATAAGCCCTTTATGTGGTGTCGCTGAGACGCCCGACTGTTGCATGCTTGTTATGCAATTACCCTATAAGCCCTTTCTGTGACGTCGCACAGACGCCCGACTGCGGCATGTTTGTTATTTATTTCACTTATGAGCCCTTTCTGTGGTATCGCTCAGACGCCCGACTGAGGAAATTCTATTTCTACTCTCTTATTGCATTATGCATGTGTTGCGTGAATAACTTATCTGCGTGCATCATGGATTATATTTTTGGGACTGACGTTGTGATCATAGAATATTTCAGAATATGATTATCGTTTGTTATATTATACCCATGTTCAAAATGTTTGCGAGTACATTCAAAGTACTCACTGGCTTGTCTATGGCTATTGTCTTGGCCAGATTTCTTGCACGGAGAGGAGCAACGAGATGACAGCCTCGGAACCTAATCAATGGTGATAGCAGCCTCACGAAGATAGGAGTTAACCTGGTCAGCTGTTCCCGTGGGAAATGGAGTTCCCCAGACGTTGATGTCTACAAACCGCTTTCGCCACCAACCACTAGAAACCTCCTGTTGTACTCATAGGCCAGAATGGTCTTGTACTACATATCATGTATTTTGCTTGGAGTTATTGTATCAAGTTTGTGTCTCGCCAGCTAACAGTAGTCCTGGGGCTGGTGAGCATAAGGGCCATTTTCTGGGAAATTAATATCCCGAAATCCGGTCCTGGCAGACTTGGTATCAGAGCCAGGCTGACCATTGGCTAACCCTATCTTAGCCAGGTCAATAAACCTAGGTTAACCAAACCACCAGACCATAAGCTAACCCCGGCCAAGCTTCTCACGTAAGATAGCCCCATAGTGACCCGACACCTTTTGGCGGTCGGTGCCCAACCTATCAGCCTAGCCTGTCGATCATGCGCCAGTGACCGACACCTAAATTGTCTCATTCGCAAGCGTGCGAAGGAAGACTCCGCCCTCTTTTTCTATAAAAGGGCGCGCTAACCTCAACACAGCACAACCCAGCCTCCTTCCCCAAACCAAGACATAATGCCTGGCCCCGCCGTACACAATGAAACCAGAGCAAACAACCTTGGAGGTTTTGTGACCGTGCTAGCAAACCTCACCCGCCGTGCTTTTGCATTAGAGGAGCCTCCAGAATATGTTGTGTACCAAGGACCCATGAGCGGTGAGAGCCGTCAATTCTGGGCCACTGTGCACATCTATGGTAGGGGTCTATCGCTAGAACGCCCCTACAGGTTCACCGGAAGGACAACTTCCTTTGAGCCACAAGCCATTCAACTAGCTGCTCGAGAGGCTATAGTTCAACTCCGACACTTGTCGCCCAGAGTTAACTGTCGCTTGTTCTACTACTACCCCAGCCGTGACGGGTATGGTAGGCCACCCAAGGTTGTCAACGGAGATCACGAGACGGATCCTGCATTATTGCATCTAGTGCGCTATGTAGGTGCACTAGAGGAACTGTTTGATCAAATCACCCTTGATCTGATCGCAGCTCGTGGAGAGCTGGTTCGCCGAGCCCCGGCAAGAGGAGAAGATGAGCCCGACGCCAATAACCCAGTAGTGTTGTTCGGACACCCGATCGAGACCTTGAGGACTGCCCCAGCCATCGACCACAATACTTTGGTGTCCCCAGAAGTGCTTCGCCGCATTTTGGGAACACGCTCCAGCGGGATTGTGGCCAACAATCCCCGGGATGGTCATCATCGCTACGCCGACCCGGCAGCCCCTCCACCCCCTCCAACTAATCCTGAGGGCAAAACCCGTGGAGAAACCTCGATGTCCACAAAACAGGCTCGTTTAGATATAAACGAGGTAGACTAAGTCACTCGAGTACTATCGAGTCTCAGTATGCCCACGCCCCGTGGTTATGTAATCTTGCATCAGCTTAAATAATCACAGCTTGCTTGTGTGCCTCTGTTTTAAATAGTAGCCTTACATTAAATATGTGAGCACGCAGTTGCATTTTTTTTCTTTTAGGCATAGCTACCAAAATCATGCCGATGACTTCCACAGTGATACATCACTTTGACGAGATATGTGTAGATGTAGCAATAACCCCGACCCCATGGAGCAGACCCGATCAACTAGTTACCTTTCACCACGGTAAATAACCTAGCCCCAATGCTATATAAGAGGCCACCCAGTGACCTTGCCAAGTACCCCTCACTTTGGGCACCACTCGCACAACCATTTCCATTGCCATGCCGATCCCTAGTATTTATCTGAGGACTCCAGATGCAACTCCAAGCAGTTTTGTTAAAATCTTTTGGGACTTTACCTGTAGTACCATGAGTGCCATCCATCCACCCCAGTATGAGTTGCTCAAATCGAAATATTGGGCAGTGGTGCACGTTCCTCCTGCAAACCCAAACCAAGACCCCACGGAAGCTTCTTTCGTGGGAAAATCTATGCCGACTCCGCATATGGCCATAGAAGCTACTGCGTATGAGGCACTTACCCGCCTTCGATTTGCGGTACCCTATGCCAGCGAACGGGGGTATTATTATTTTCCGAGTCATGCAGCACCCGGAGAAGTAACATCTTTTCCCAATGAACAAATCGAGAGAGACCCAGTACTGGCCAATCTGGCCCAGTATGTCATCGCGCAAGAGCGTTTGGCCCAGCAAGTAATGGGCTATCTCCAGAGCCTCGCTGATTTGAATCCTCAAATCGCCATCGGCAGACCCCTGAGGCCCAACCAGGAGAGGCACATTCATCGATTGGTCAATCCACTTCCCCCGATAGAAGAAGAGTGTGCCCCGATTCCAGAAAAAATTTCTCAGGACCCTGTCCAACTGCCATTGTCGTTGTAGATAGCATTACTATGTTTATGTCTCTGCAGTTATGTTTGTATTGCAACTTGTGTGTGGTATCCTAAATTTGTGCGATGAATTAAATCGTTAGTTTCCGTTAGTATGAGTGCTTTTACTTTGGTAAAAAAATTATTAACTGTTTTCACCCTCAGTAAATTTTCTGTAATGAGATTTTCTCGGAGTTGTTGCAGCATACATTTCTTCACGACACAGATTTTTTTATTTCACGCAGCACCATTACAACAGACTCACAACCACTCGACCTAGTGAAAATCCACGTGCACATTTTTGCACCAACTAAATAGCCTCCCCAACACCCCATAGTCTCAGAGGGAGAGATTTGTGAGTAATTACTCAGGTACAAATTACCTCCGGCACTCTGACAGCAGCTAGCACCGCACCTAATCATCGTGATCACCGCCACCGCGGAGAGCTAACACCCGAGCGGCCACATCACGACGATCATCGAGGATCATCACCCACAGGAGCACGGAGAACCCCAGCAATGCCGCCAACCCTCCACACATCAGGATCACGTACCAGTCCGGCATCGCCTCCGCCATTAGAGCCTCGTCCCGAGCTCCTGCAGACAGAAATGGAGAAGAAGGGAGGAGAAGGAGAAGTGAGGTCAGATGGAGGAAGAAGGAGGAGCACCGCGGTCATTTTATAGCTCGAGATCGGTGTACGGTGGGCGAAGTCCACCAGCACCGCTCGTCGCTCGATCGCCGGTGCTTGGAGGAGAATCCGCGAGCAGTGCCGACAGCGTGCTGGCCCGCGAGGTGAGTGCACGCTGGGCCGGCAGCTAGCACGCCGCGCACTACCGCAGTACGGCCTAAATGCCCTACGAGCTAGACGTCGCCGGTGGAGAAAGCGCGCGGGAGAGAGGAAGAAGAGAGAGCCAAAGGTAGAGGAAGAGACCGACAGTGGACCCCGGGTCCACTTGTCAGCCACTGAGAGCACTGTGCTCTCGGGTACAACCAGCGTATATTTTTCATTAATTTAGAAGTTTATTCTAAATTTACTGTAAACCATAGTAGACACTGACCATAAAAAAAAATTCCACACCTCGCCAGTGTTCCACACTGTAGTTTTGCACCACTTATTGCCCTCTCACTATAGCTACATTTTAATTACAGGAGTAAGATGTTTGTTTTTGTGATAGTAAGAGTAATTTGTTTTTAAACAACCATTATCAAATCTCTAGGACGAGAATTTCTTTTAAGGGGGGTAGTGTTGTAACACCCCAAAAATTTAACCATGTTTTAATTATTAAAATTTTGCCAGGAGTTTAAAAAAATTTACTCTCTGGATTTTCTGTTGTTTTCAGAACCCTTTTCTTTAGTATTGTGGAGTTTTCACCTCAAGAGGAAACATTCTGCCACGACTGGTTTTCTGGGTAATAAATTTCCAGAAAAGACCGTCGTGCTCATCAGCCCCAGGATTACTGTTAGCTGATGAGGCTCCAACTTGATACAGAAATTCCAAGCAGAATACAACATATGTAGTACAAGACCATTCTGGCCTGTGAGTACAACAAATGGTTTCTAGTGGTTGATGGCGGAAGCGGTTTGTGAAACATCAGTGTCTATGGGACTCCATTTCCCACGGGAACAGCTGACCAGGTTAACTCCTATCTTCGCGAGGCTGCTATCTCCATTGTGTGGGTTCCGGGGCTGGCATCGCGTCGCTCCTCTCCAAGCAAGAAAATCTGGCCAACAAAATAGCCAGGGACAAGCCAGTGAGTACTTTGAATGTACTCGCAAACATCATGAACACAGGTATAATATAACAATGATGTGCTAAAAATATTTTATGCTCATGACGTCAGTCACAAAAGATAAATGAAACTCTGATGCGTGCAAGCAAGTTATTTATAAAAAGGCAATAACATGGTAGTATTAAAATTTATGAAACAAATAACAAGCAATGCCACAGTCGGGCGTCTTAGCGACACCACATAAAGGGCTTTAAAAGAAATGCCACAGTCGGGCGTCTGGGCGACACCACATAAAGGGCTTTAAAAGAAATGCCACAGTCGGGCGTCTGGGCGACACCACATAAAGGGCTTTAAAAGAAATGCCACAGTCGGGCGTCTGGGCGACACCACATAAAGGGCTTTAAAAGAAATGCCACAGTCGGGCGTCTGGGCGACACCACATAAAGGGCTTTAAAAGAAATGCCACAGTCGGGCGTCTGGGCGACACCACATAAAGGGCTTTAAAGGAAATGCCACAGTCGGGCGTCTGGGCGACACCACATAAAGGGCTTTAAAAGAAATGCCACAGTCGGGCGTCTGGGCGACACCACATAAAGGGCTTTAAAAGAAATGCCACAGTCGGGCGTCTGGGCGACACCACATAAAGGGCTTTAAAATAAACAATCATAGTGAATATCCCGGAGGTAGAACCATCCCTGAGATACTCGATAATAACAATAATATCATGGGTTAGTCAACAATAATAATAATCATAGTTATCACAAGTCACGAGTAGTAATTCCATTTCTGGTTAACCGTTTCACCTCCGAAGACCGACACTAAGACCGACACCTGACCCATCCCAGACTGTAATCCTTAACCATGGACACGGCTATTCGAATAGATTTAATCTCTGCAGAGGGTGTACTCTTTACCCACGAGTAACGGATTTCTTTAGTCCATCGGGACTAATTCCGTCTACGGTCTTTTTGTTGAAAACACACCTAACTTGCACACACCAGCTTATCTCACACGTGTCTGGAATCACCCACGACACCTGTTAAGCAAACTCTAAGTGGGGAGGCTACAACCTCGCGTAGCATGGGATCAAATTTATATCGCGCACTCTAAGGGGTGGCCTCCCCTCTCGGTCCCAACCGGAAACACCCATGCCCCCGGACCAGGTGGCCTGCCTACCAGCTACAACCGGTATCTTCCACCATGGCCTCTCTGTACGGTGTGTGCTAGAAAGAGGTTGACAACTTACTGAACCGTACTCTACTTGTTGTAGAGACGAGTGGTAGTACGAAACAAGTATGGGGGTTACTGGAACAAGACTCGATCTACGATCGACTCAGGAGGTTTAAGTATTCCCTTCATGGTTAGTATAACGAATATATTTCAACCAACAGAGTCACCGCTCATATCACCTTACCATGCCATACCAGACATAACCGTCCCGACGGAGACCGGCGACAAACTCATGCCTACCCAAGGCTGAGGTTTTCCCGGGTTCCTGCCGGTATGCATGCAAGGCACATGAGGGTGAATATTATCACAAGTGTGTTCATTTCCAACAGCCTGGAAATCACTAATATGCACTCATGCATATGATCATACCACATGAAATAACGAGTCCTTCGAAATGCGGTGGTGTTATAAATGTATCCACGATCACACCAAAAATATTATGCCGGGATTCAGAATGCTTGCCTTCAATGTTGTGGAGGGGTGGGGTGCTCTCCAAAACTTTTGAAAGTTTCTTCTCTCTCCACAAAATCCTATTTAAAAATATATTTGAATTAACACACATTTCAAAAACAGTACAAAAAAGTTGTTTGAAATTTTTTCAAATAAACCTTAAAATAAACTAGACCAAATTTGAGGAAGGTAGGAAAAAGAATCAACTCATTTGGAGTTATATTTAAAAAGTTATAGCCAGTTAAAGTTGTGGTCAAAATCTGTTATTTAAAATAAAACAGAAAAGAAAACGTTTCGGAGGTGAATACGCTTTCGGAGCGGGGAAAACGTACTGGGGAAAATACGCCTTCACTTAATCCCACGTGGACAGGCACGGGGTCGCTGACAGTGGGTCCAGTGGGCCCACTGGTCAGGTTTGACCAGTCTTCTCCCTCCTCTTTCTCTGTCCCGAGCGGAGGCGGGACTCCGGCGATCGCTGTCGGCGATTGGCGGCTCCGTTCGAGAAATCGAAGTCATCCACGGGTTCAGGGGGTCGAGGCGGTCCCGCCGGTGGGTGTTACGGTCTCGGGAGTGGACGGGGTCGTCGGCGGTGAGCTTCGCGGCGGACGGAGAGCTTCGGGAGCAGAGTGGTTTTGGGGCTACGGTGGTCCTCGATCAAAATCGAGTAGTGGGAATGGTTTACGGGAGGATGAGGGGGCTCTTGGTGGAGAGAACGGAGAGTGGGAGGCCCTGGTGGTGCCGAATTGGCCGGGGCAGTGGTGGCGGCTGCAGTTGCCGGAGGTGGGGAAGAAGACCTCCCCCGGGTCGATTGGCTGTCATGGGAGGACTAGGGGTGCATTCTAAGGCTTCCTGTGTGCTCGGGGAGGCTCGGGGGCCTCCTTTTATAGCTCGTCGAGGTCGGTTCCGCGGCAGCCGGATAAGCTCTCCGGCGAACCGCCTCTCTGTAGCTTGCAGGGCAACGTGGCGTGGCCGGGGATGACGGCAAGAGCTAGCGGACGAGTGGGCACTGCTCCAGGGGCGAGCTGGCGAGCGGAGGTGGCTTTGGCGGCGCCGACATGGGCAGAGGCTGTCGGGCGGCGGCGGCGGCTAGCTCTTGGCTTGCCGGGCATGGCGAGGGGCGGCTTGGCACGTAGCGGTGAGAAAGGGAGTGCGTGGCGAGGCTCTGCAGTGTGGGCAAAAACCGTGGGGGCCAGCGTGTCGGCTCGGCGCACGTGCGTGCCAAACGCACGCTCTGCTCGCGCTCCGGCGTGCACAGGACGTGCTCGACGTAATGCCAGAGCATGCTAGAGGTCGCGGTCGAGGCTGGCAATTAACAGACCTAGGTTAGGAGTAATGGGGAGTCTAGTGGACATGCTAGTTTGATCAGAGGTGCAAGTTCACAGTGCAATGCCACAACTCATGTCAAAACTGGTCATGCACTCCAGGTGTCTGACAAAATGCCAAGGGCACTTAGGCAAGTCTTGGAGTGGCCAAAAACTCCAGATGGTGGTCTCTTTAGATGCAAGAGAGAGTGGTGAGGTTATTTGGACAAAAAGGGAAACTTGCTAGTGCAAGTTTTGCAAAACTACATTCCTGGACAGGAAGTAATTGGCATCATTTCATGAATCAAAAATGATCAAATGAGTGTATGCTCCTGGACTTAGGGGTTTAGTAAGATGGTCTACAAGTAGGATAAAGAATCAAGGGCCAGAGGGCAAGTAAGACTAAGGTTGCTGTACAAACTATCATGATGGACCAGAATGAAGATGAGGTTGGTTCACTCAATATTTTTAAAGAACAGCACTAGGTTTTTGCATAATGTGGAATCTTAGGCCATTACCATCATCCCATAATTTTGGTGGAGGCCAGGAAGAAATATTTAAATGGGTTGTAGTGCAAAATGCACTCTGGACCAGAGAAGAAAAATTGAGTGCAGGGCTCAAAATATTTCATGAATGAAATATATTTTTGCATAAAAGTGATTTAAAAACATCACATGACATCTCCAAATTTTTGTGGGAATTTTAAGTGAATCTATCAAATGGTTGTAGTTCAAATATGGCCATTTAACCTTGAAAAAACATTTTCAAGAAAGTAAAGATCAAGCAACTTAATTATTTAATTAGTTATACTAATAAAAGGAAGGTTTTTCTTGAGGTTAAACAAGTCCAATAACATATTAGAAAAGTAATTTTCTCTTTGGGAAAAACTCATCATAACAGGGAAAGAAATGATTTTAAAAAACAAAATGGGGCTCAGAAATCCAAAGTTTTAATTCCTGGCAAAATTTTAATCCATTAAAACAAAGCCAAAATTTTGGGGTGTCACACATTCCAAAAATGTTATTGGACTTCTATACTCTCTCAAGAAAACAATTCCTAATCAATGGTTTTATTTGCATATATGTCTTTCCTGAGCCTTATTCCTTTAAAATGACTTTTCATAAGTTCTAGAGTCTCTTTTGCACTGCAACCATTTGATAAATGCATCAAAAAAAATCACCAAAGTTTGGGGATGACATATGATATCCCTGAATCACTTTTGTGCAAAAACATCTTCTGTTCATTGGAGATTTTTAGCTCTACACCTTTTTTTTAAATCTGGTCCAGTGGGAAATTTTGCACTATGACCTATTTAAATATTTCTTTAAAACTTCCACCAAAATTAGGGGAGGTCAGTAAGAGTATATTATCCACCTTTATGCAAAAACCAAGTTATGTCTTTTGAAAATTTTGAGTGAATCAACCTCTTTTTCATACTGGTCCAACTTGAAGATTTGTACTGCAACCATATCTTTACTTGCTCTTTCATCCATGATTCTTTTTCCTACTTGTAGTCCTTCTTATAAAACCCTTAAGTCCAAGAGCATGAACCCATTGGATTACTTTTGGTCCATGAAATGACAACTTTTAGTTTCTGCCAAAAACTGTTTTTCTCAAATATTTGCACTAACAAGTTTCACCCCTTGACAAACTAACCTGGCCACCATCTCCTACACCTAAAGAGACCCCAATCTGGAGATTATGACCACTCCAAGTAAGGCCTAGGTGTTCTTGGCATTTTGTCAAACACCTTGTAGGCATGACCAGTTTTGGCATGGTTTTTAGTTAACATTGCAAGCTTGGTCTCCTGGCCTAAACCCCATGTCCATTAGCTTTCTTGCAAACCCTAGCCTGGTCTTGTTAGTTGCCAGCCTCGACCGAGTGCTCTAGACCACATTGGCATTCTGTCAAACATGTCGCGAGCGTGCTCTGGGCGCACGTTTTGCATGCGCATGCACCGAGCCACCACGTCACCCCCACCCTCGACCACTCGCTGGAACGCGCCAAGCTGCCCCTGGTGCCCTACAGCACCGCCGTTTGAGCCCCTTGGCGGCACGCTGGCGTCCGCAGTGAGCCCCTACCACGGTCGGCGCCGCCCGAGCCGCAGCCGCGCGCCAGCTGCCCCTGGAGGTATTCAAGCTTATCCCCTCACTCATCTGCAAGCGCTCATCGGTGCCACGACACCCTGCCGCAGCAGAAACGGTCGGCCGGCGATCCTATCCTCGGCGATGGAGGAACCGACCTAGCTACTCTATAAAAGCGTGACCCCGAGCTCCTCCTAGACCTCAGGCAGCCTCAAGCCACTCCACTAGCGCTCCCCTAGCTCGCAATCGACCAGGAGAGGCCGTCTTTCCCGTCTCCGGCCAGCTCCGCCACCGCCGCCCTCTGGTCCGTTTCGTCGCAACCAGACCCTTCCCCGTCCAGCCAACACCACCACCCGACTCCCCTTAGTCTTGCGGAGCCGCCCAGCTGCTCAAACACTACCGGGAGCCACCGTAGTTCAAACGCCCAAAACTCCCGAAGCCACCGGCCGCCGCGAAGCCCACCGCCGGCTACTCCCTCCGTCCCCACCTGACTGGCGACCACCGGGATGACCGCCCTGGACCCGCGGATCCATCTCCACCCTTGGTGTCTCCAACGGCGCCGCCGTTCGCCGGCGAGCATCGCCGAAGTCCCGCCTCCGCTCGGGGCAGAGGAAGAGGAGGGAGAGGACTAGTCAAACCTGACCAGTGGGCCCGCTGGACCCACTGTCAGTGACACACGCGCCGTCCACGCTGGAATAAGTGGAGGCGTAAATCCAAAATACGCCTTCGACGTGGTCAGTAATCGAAACGTTTTTCTTTTTCTGTTTTATTTTTAAAAACAGATTTTGACCAAAACTTTGACTATCTATAACTTTTTAAATAAAACTCCAAATGAATTGATTCTTTTTCCTACCTCTCTCAAATATTGTCTAGTTTATTTTACGATTTATTTCAAAAAAATTCAGACAACTTTTTGGTACTGTTTTTGAAACTATTCATTGATTCAAATATATTTTTTAAATAGGATTTTGGAGAGAGGAGAAAACTTTCCAAGTTTTGGAATGCACCCTGCCTCCCCACTACTTGAAGGCAAGCATTCTGAACCCTGGCATAATATCGTCGTGTGTTGTTTGATACGGTTACAACACTTCTCGTCTCGGAGTTTTCAATATTTTCTTATGTGATGATATGTTCAAACTCACGAGTGCATATTGATGATTCTTGCTATTGGAGTTTGATATGTTGGGATAATAGTCACCCTCACATGCCTCTCATGCATACCAGAAGGAACCCGGGAAAGTCTCTGTCTTGGGTGGACATGAGCTTGTCTCCGGTCATTGGGTCGGTTGTGTCCGGTACGGCACAGTGAGGCATGATGAGTGGTGGTTATGTCTGTTGGTTGAAAATATACTGGTTATGCTAACCATGCAAAGAATATTTAAACCTCCTGAGTCGACCATAGATCGAGTCTTGTTCCGGTAACCTCCACACTTGTTTCGTACTACCACATGTCCCTGCCACAGGTAGGGTACGATTCAGTAAGTTGTCAACCCCTTTCAAGCAAACACCGTACAGAGGGGCCAGGATGAGGGTACCACGGCCATGGATTAAAGCCAGTCCTCTAGTCAAGGGGCATGGGTGTTTCGGTTGTAGCCGAGGGGGTAGCTTCCCCAGTTTGCGCGTGGTATAAATTTTGTGATCCCATGCCAATCGAGGTTGTAGCCTCCCCACTTAGAGTTTTGCTTAACGAGTGTCGTGGGTGATTTCAGACACCGGTGAGTTAAGCTGTTGTGTGCATGTCAGGTGCATTTTCATTTAAAAGACCATAGACGGAATTAGTCCCGATAGACTAAAGGAATCCGTTACTCGTGGGTAAAGAGTACACCCTCTGCAGAGATATAATCTATTCGAGTAGCCGTGTCCATGGTTAAGGACTATAGTCTGGGTTGGGTCAAGTGTCGGTCTTAGTGTCGGTCTTTGGAGGAAAAACAACTAAGTCAGAACTTTGATCGTGACCAATGACATATGATGATTGTGATTATTATTGTTATAGACTAACGACATTCATTATTTGATTTATTGAGTATCTCTGGGACGGTTCTACCTCCGGGATATTCATTGTGATGATTTTAAGCCCTTTATGTGGTGTCGCATAAACGCCCGACTGTCGCATGTTTTGCTATTTATTTACCATATAAGCCCTTTATGTGGTGTCGCATAGACGCCCAACTGTGGCATGTTTTGCTATTTATTTACCATATAAGCCCTTTATGTGGTGTCGCATAGACGCCCGACTGTGGCATGGTTTGCTATTTATTTATCATATAAGCCCTTTATGTGGTGTCGCTGAGACGCCCGACTGTGGCATGCTTGTTATGCAATTACCCTATAAGCCCTTCCTGTGGCATCGCACAGACGCCCGACTGCGGCATGTTTGTTATTTATTTCACTTATGAGCCCTTTCTGTGGTGTCGCTCAGACGCCCGACTGAGGCAATTCTATTTCTACTCTCTTATTGCATTACGCATGTGTTGTGTGAATAACTTATCTGCATGCATCATGGATTATATTTTTGGGACTGACGTTGTGATCCTAGAATATTTCAGAATATGATTATCATTTGTTATATTATACCCGTGTTCAAAATGTTTGCGAGTACATTCAAAGTACTCACTGGCTTGTCCCTGGCTATTGTCTTGGCCAGATTTCTTGCGCGGAGAGGAGCAACGAGATGACAGCCCCGGAACCTAATCAATGGTGATAGCAGCCTCGCGAAGATAGGAGTTAACCTGGTCAGCTGTTCCCGTGGGAAATGGAGTTCCCCAGACGCTGATGTCTACAAACCGCTTCCGCCACCAACCACTAGAAACCTCGTGTTGTACTCATAGGCCAGAATGGTCTTGTACTACATATCATGTATTTTGCTTGGCGTTATTGTATCAAGTTTGTGTCTCGCCAGCTAACAGTAGTCCTAGGGCTGGTGAGCATAAGGGCCATTTTCTGGGAAATTAATATCCTGAAATCCGGTCCTGACAGACACTGGGCTCTGCTTCTTCATCCAACCCTTGTAGATATTTAAACAAAGGTAGGCACCCATTGCTGCGTATAGGATGTGATCTTCATCTAATGTCTTCGACTCCCATGCATGATGAAACTCGTGATGAGGTTTCTTCAGTTTAGCGTACGAAGGATCAATCATGGCTGCTGCCAGGGTCAGCATTGAAGGTTGAGAGGAGGATACCAGGCTTGCCTTCTGGAGATCAAAGGGCTGGCCTACAACGAGACCTATCCGACGCAGGACATCCCTATCGTTCTTAAAGCCTACAATAACGAATTTCACTCTTTTGTCCTTGAGGAAGTTCTTAAAATCCTGGCACTCAACATCGGCATGGCATATGTGGTAGACCAAGCGAACGTTATGTATGCAAACCTGGATCATGCCGGGCTTCTTCCTCTCTTCGTCCTTTAGATCTGTCTCTCGTCCCGAGACTGTGGTGTACTCAACATCTAGCCCAGCGACCCACTCATCCGTTGAACTGTTGAACATGCCTAGGAAGCGAGCAAGCCATGCTTTCTTCGTCGCGGATCCACGTGTGTAGATGACGATGAACTGATTGCCGGTGATGGCTCTAACCTGGTACTCAGCGGCGACCATGGAGATTTGGGAGGCCATGGATTTTGGAGGAGGGTTAGGAGAAGTTGAACTATTGTACCCCGCAAAAAAACTGGGAGCGAACTAATGTGAAAGGACGAGACGACTGGGAGCAAACTACTGTAAGGTAGAAGACGGGGACGGGTAGGGCGTGCGAACGGCGTGGGGTTGCTGGCTTGCCCGGTGGATAAACAGCTGCAAGCCCCCAAAGAGTTCTCGAGAACTATGCGGGACCCACTAGATGTCATGTCCACTAGACACATATCGTAAGCCTGACGGTATAGCTTCTTCATGTTCGCACGCCATGCTAGCGCATGGATGTAACTTCACTTAATTCTGTCAACCGTCGACCTTTGCCTCCCTCGCGCGGTCGCGCCCTTTGTGACTTCGACCGGCTATAAATGAGCAATTTTTTTGCCTATTCCGCATGCATGGTACTCCCTCTGGTCCTTTTTACTCCTGTCAACCGTTTGCAAAGTGTTTGACCAAATTTATTCTTTTTTTTGAACACCACCTTATATTAATTAACCAGCCACACCAGTACACTCATTCGATACAATATTCACCACACAGGGTGGTACGTTGTTTACAAGAATACCATCTAATCTATTGTCGAAGCTATACTTAGCGATTAAGTGTGCCACCTTATTGGCCGAACGGCTAATCTTTGACAATTGATGATTGTTGATAAACTTCGAGATGCTCAATGCTTTCATCTTTAGGTCACGCATAGCAGACCTGTCATAGTCTCCCGATGCAAGAGACGCTACCACAAAAGCGCAATCAGTCTCTAAAATTACAGGATTATGAAGAGAAATACCTATGTAGAGACCGGCAATGCAAGCCCTAAGCACCGCTTCCTCCATGCTTTGACAGGCATCAATGAAATCCCACGACCAAATTTATACTAAAAATATCAATATCTACAATACTGATTATAATGAGTATAAGAACTACATTTTACAATGAGTGTAAAAATATTGATTTGACATTGTGAATGTTGATACTCCCTCCATCTAGGTGAGTAAGTCATCTTAGGCTGTGCACCGTGACCAAGGAGGAGGGGAAAACGAGAGACATTAATGTTTATTTGCTAATTAATAGTATTGCATGAAATGAACTAACCACTGCATGTCATGTTTGATAGTCTCAGGTCATTAAAAGCATGCACACCCTCATCTCTTATTGGTTGATATGTCAAGAAACAAGAAACGAGGTAGAAGTTAATGCACCGCGCCTACGTGTTTTGGGATTATTTAGTTTTTGTAAGATGACTTACACACCTAGACAGAGGGAGTACATTTTTCTATAAGTCTGGTGAAAGTAGAGGTACATTGACTTCAGACAAAACTTATATGCACAATGCAGACTAGTTCCTCCGTCCAGGTGCGTGCCATGTCCTATCTTGTCATCACAACAAGGTTAGCTATTAGAGTACCTCTACCTCCCTTCTAGTTTAAAGGGATCGATTCAAAAATTTCACCTACTCTTAGCAAGATAGTGGAGGCAGTGGAATAGTTTTTGAAGTCTGCAAAAGTACTCAACTAGTGTTGTCATTCTTCACAAAAAAATGTGTTTACCAATGCATGCGTGAACACTAGTTACTCTAACCCCCCTCTCTTCTTTAATTTTTTGCCACATCAGCATGTTTGCTATTCCAGTGTGCATGATACCAACTAAGATACCACCATTATGGCCAGCCTTAATCATCGCATCCAATAATTTAGTGCACCTTGAAATATGAACATGTGTGGGGCGTGTATGTTTTTAATGACTTGAGACTATACCTAGCCCGGCATGCAAGATGACTTATTATGCACCGTTCCCCATACCTGCAGGAAGCCCGTTCGTCTCCAAATCTTTTCCTCTCCATGTGTGGAACCAATATTCCTGCCAAACTCTCCTTCTCCCTCCGGTGGTCCCACCACTCCACCCCGTGTGAAAAAATCTGCATGCATGACTCTCCTTCCCCCACGCTCGTCCAATCCGTTGTGACCAGCAATATTTCCACCCCTTCGCTCCCCTGTAATTTAATCCAACAAATATGCCCACGTAGCTATTACTTAACTGCAGGTGCATTGGGTCACTGACATATGGGCCCAACAGGGGTCTGGCCCACATGTCAGTGACACAACTGGACCTATAGTTAAGTCAGTGCAGCTCAGTCCATATCTTACGTAGGTGTGCCATTATTCGCTATAAATACTGTGCCTCCCACAACATCGCTCATTCCTCCCCCTCACATTCACGTTCATCGCTATCTCCTACTCCTTCCTCTCACGTCGACCACCATGGCATCGCCCCTCCCAAGCCCTAGGAGCCCCTCGCTGCACCGCGCAGACGGTCACGCGTCGACATTCCGTTCCTCGCCGCCACTAGCCGAGGAGGACGCGTCGGTGTTCCGTTCCTCATCGCTACGCGATGCGTCGCCATTCCGTTCCATGCCGCCAATAGTCGAGGAGGATGCATCAGTGTTCCGCTCCTCGCCGCGACGCGACGCGTCGCTGTTCCGTTCCTCGCCACCACTTGTCGAGAAGGACGTGTCGGTGTTCCGCTCCTCGCCGCGACGCATCGAGGTGGACGCGTCGGCGCCCAATCTCGCCAGCACGCGCGTCGGAGGACGCATCGGCTCCCTGCTACGAGGAGAACGCCGCGCCGCCCGTCGAGCCCCCCAGCCTTGAGGAGCTTTGGAAAGAAATGGATGTCGCCTTGTGGGAGGCTTTGCCTCCAGCAGAGCGCGCCAAAATAGAGGCGGAGAAGAAGGCCGAGGAAGAGAAGTGCACCACGGAACAAGCTGCCTGGGAGGCCTATGTCGCGTCCGAGAGAGTCAGGCAATTGGCTCTTTGGTAGAAGGCTCGTGCGAGGGCCGTGAGGGTGGCGGAGGACGCCCGTGCCGACGCCCTAACTGCAATCGGGCCCAAGCGCCTCATCTACACTTGGCGGTACGTGGACCGGGTGCATGCTTCCAGCGAGGAGGAGTACCTGTTTGCGCCGGATCACCACACCAGTGAGATCGCGCTCGCCCGCCGACAAGCTGCCAATCAACACCTCGCGAGTTGCGAGGCTGAGGAAGAGGCGTTGTCTCGGCGCGCTGGGAAACGGCCGCGCACCAGGGCACTCGTGGCGCGCCGCAAGCGCTCCTGCAAGCATCGTGGCTTTTAGGACGAGTATAATTTTTGTTTCGTAAGGCGATCTCATTAGTTTTGGGACGCAAATGATAAATCCCGAACGTTCAGGAATTTTTAGCGTCCTTAATTAAGTATGTAAAAGGAAAAGTTTGGAAACCTTGCGTATTCATACACATTTTGCAAGTACGTGCATATAGCACAAACTTTACTATATACTATCGCACTAGACGTCTCTCTCGATATATGCTTGCAGACTGTGCTACTCCCTCCGTCCAGGTCAATAAGTCATCTTTGGTTGTGCACCATGACCAAGAAGGAAGGAAGACTTATACACCTAGACGGAGGGAGTACTACTATTACTTATGTACGTGCAAATGCACGTTTTAACATTACGATGTGGTTTTTGTAAAAGTAGAAAAACAGCACTAGTCAAGGTTGTGAAACGATTCAATGCAAAACAAATGCAAAAATGCTCGTTTGATTGTTTATTTTTAGCTTCCTTCTCTATGGTTATTTCTCTGTCGTACTTTGTACGGAGTATCTCACTGGTTGGAAAGACATGCAAATTCCCAAACCGCTTCCTACACCCTGTATCGAATTTTTTGCCTAACAAGTTGTGTCGTGCAATTGGAATTCCAACTTGAGTACTACTACTAGTAGGAGTACCAGGGGCCAGTTCTTGTAGGCCTCTAGATTAGTAATCCCATAACTACTACCTCCATCCTGGTTTATTGGTCCCCATTGTAATCTGTGTCAAATTGTGATCATAAATTTAACTAATGAAATGTTAGTGCATGTCACATGCACTACTCCATCTGTCTAGGTGAGTAAGTCATCTTAGGCGGTGCACCGTGACCAAGGAGGAGGAGAAAACGAGAAACGTTAATGTTTATTTGCTAATTAATAGTATTGCATGCAATGAACTAACCACTGCATGACGTGTTTGATATCTTAAGTCATTAAAAGCATGCACACTCTTTATCTCTTATTGGTTGATATGTCAAGAAACAAGAAACAAGGTAGAAGTTAATGCATTGCGCCTAAGTGTTTTGGGATTATTTGGTTTTCGTAAGATGACTTACACACCTAGACGGAGGGAGTAACATTTTATCAGTTAAATCTTTGGTCAAAATTTAGCACAAATTACAATGGTGAGGAATAAACCAGGACGGAGTAGTAGTTTAGAAGCCCAAATAAATGAGTGAGGCGCCTTATTGTTACTCTCCACTGTGACTAGTCTTGTGGGAAAAGCTGGGGAAGCCGCCAAAAGAACTGGCCCTAGGAGTAGTAGCTAGGGATCAAGTGTGGGAGATGAACCGGAGAAAGTAAATGCAGAGAGATGAAATGCAAAAAAGACGGAGGGATGCGATGGTTGCTTGTCCGTTTATTTTACCAGGCCACTTATTACTGGGAGTGGTTGGGTTTTGTGATATGACGGCTTTACTGCCGCGCCACGAGCAGGGTGAGAGGTGAGACTCCCGTGCAGTGTCGCCCTCTACACTTGTACTACATCGGTCGTGGTTTATTAGCCCCCCATTGAATTTGACTGAAGATTTAACTAACAAAATGTTAGTGCATGTCAACAAAAACTATATCGTTGGATTTGTATTTGAACATAGTTTTGAATGATATAATTTTAGGTGACATGCATCAGCATTTATCGTACTATATATAATGTTAGTTCAATTTTTGGTCATACTAATCTATAGTAGTAAGGTGCCCGTGCTTTGCACCGAAGAGTGAAATGCATTGATCGGGGAGTTGTTTATTTTGACAAAGGATGTGGGGGTCATCTCATGTGTAACGGGTATCGATAGGTTTCTTCGGATATTATTTCATCTCTAGAGCTCACAAACATCCGGGTGAAATAGATAAAAAGGTATCTTTTGCAAACAAAAGCGTTCAACTGTTCAACCTGCATCCAAAACTTGTGAAGAAATAACACTTATTGTGCTTTGCAAGAAATGATCTTTAAGAAATAGTTTTTGAGTATCGATTGTTATACATGTTGGCTATAGATGACATGGCACTTTCTTATAGTCAATAGTTGGCTATACTATTAAGTAATATTAACCATGCCCTTATACACCTAGATGGAGGGATTAAATCAGGATGACTTGCAAGGGGGCACAGGAGATGTAAGAAATGGTTCATCGTAAGTCTTTCACCAGTACTATAGTAAAAATTCATATATGGAAGATTCTAGACTAAACCATAAACGGATACGCTTTTATTCATGCTTGATAGTCCAATGGAGCAAGATCCTGCATGGAAGTCTCCACATGCTTAGACAGCGGATTACATTGAGCGAAGACTAATGATCAACATTTAACTTGATAATGGGTATGTCCAGGTGAACCTCCTTGGAGTCCCCGTGCACCGCGTCGGTGGGTAAAGGATGCCATGGGTTTTCCAAGTCCACATTGGCGGGATAGTCCTAGCTCCCCAGAGTCCTAGTCCGTTCGATGAGGCCGGTGTTGCCGCCCACGCGACCCGGAGGGGTAGTAACACTGACCACGCACCCGTACATCAGCCTCGTGTCAATGTCAGCGTTAGTGGCGTCGCCCCTGATGCACATTACAGAGACGGGGCGGCGGCCTGCGCGGGCCTCGCCGGTGCCCACGATCAAGAGGAAGACGCTGCCGTCCTCCTCCGAGACTAGCAAGCGGCAGTGATCCTCCAGCGACTCCGGCATGGTGAATGGGTAGCACGTCTCGTACTTGATGTTCTCCACCAAGGGCCAGTAGTGACCGCTGCACGCATCCGTGAGGTGATGCACCATGTCCGCCGGCGAGCCACAAAATGGCATCGGGCACTCATAGTAGTGGACGAAGGGCTCCTTGGAGGCATCGACCAGGCCGTCCATGAAACGGGAGTGGCTGTAGGGGACGTTGCGCCAGTTGAATATATGAGCAAGTTACTACGAGATTTAATCCGAATAAGCACAAAATAAATCATGACGGCTATAACAGAGATGAAACTAATCATGTGGACTAGCATAGTAGTAGGATACAGTGTAGAAACATGAATTCTACCACGATTTCGAACAGGAAGGACAGAAACACATATGGTGCAACGGGAGCAGCACCATTGGCGTTGAGGTTGTCGCCCATGTCATTGAGGAAGAGGTTGCCGAGGTCGGGGAAGAAGTCGTTGTCGGTGAAGTCGTGGCTGCCAGTAGTCGCAAGAGTGCGCTCCCCAAATTTCAACAGCGCCCGCCGAATGTAGCGCAGGAGGGAGTGGCTGTAGGGGACGTTGCGGCCGCCGAATGGAGCGCAGGAGTAGCACACGAAGCAGTAGATGGTGTCCTTACTAGTACTCCCTAGTCTCTATCTATCTATATCTAATCTTATAGAAAACCGATTTGGTGATGATGGTATGCCTGCCATCTTGTAATATAGACCGTCCGATCTATATCTGACGGATAGAAAGCCAACTATGACAATTTTACAAAAGATACCCGCACCTCTCTCCACATTTACAGATAAGGCCTTGCCTCATTCATCCTTATCTCCCACAACCTCGTGATCCTCCCTATGTCTCTATCTCTACTACTCTTCTTTGTTTTCTATAACAAATCGAATAATGATGCGCCGTCCACTGTATGCCCAGCTGAACACGCCTCCTCGCCTCCATCATCACCAACTGAGTCTTTTATAGGAGTAGGAGTAGAGAAAAAAACGAGTTGGTGATGATGGTGTGCCATGCAATGCACGGGCATCTTGCTATTTTTTTGCATATAAGTCCAAACACCACGTAGACACGGTCTTTGAGCATGGTTCGTAGTCGTTCCATGCTCGGGCATTGAAGTTTGTAACTATTTTAGATTAGAATATACTACTCCTTCGGTGCTAGTAGTAGAGCAGAGTCCTACTCTACTACTCTACTCAAGCAAGTTAGGGCATAGTACTGTAGTAGGTACTGTAGGGAGTACCAGTACTGTGATCACTCAAGCAAGTTGTCTGGCATTGATATGACCCTACGCTGCTGGTATGTGTCTCGTAAGTCAAGCGGCGTGCTATAGTCATCATCACCTGTCCACTTCCCGCAGCACATATTCGCTTCTCCAACTTTGTCCGCACATAATCTCGTCCAATCTTCCATCCCCGCTAAGGCGCCTCCCCCCCTCGTCCGAAACCCAAGCACTAACAATGGCAGAACCGAGTAGCGTCCGCCAAAAGAGTGGCTGGAATTCGCTCCCCACAAAGGTAATCAAGCTCATTGTTTCGCGTGTGGACAATCTCAGTACCATGCCACTCGCCGCGTGCTCGTCGGGGTTGTACCATTTACTCAAATCCCTCAGGCTGGAGCTTTTTAAGCCAGCTCCTTGCTTGTTGATGCCGCCTGATCTTCAGAAACGGCATGTCACGCAGCATAACGATCATAGGGTGGCGAGCATCAACCCCCTTGACTGCGATCCGATCCCCGCCAGCCTCAACTACATTAAAGGTATGTACTGGGTCGGCATGAAAACGTCTTGGATGGTGCTCGTCGACGGTCACGGCAGCTGGATGCTCGTGGAGGTCTACACCCGGCGATTGATCCCCCTTCCTTCGATTAACACTGCACTGCTTTGGCACCGCGGCCCAGAATACTCGGAATCTTACAGTAGCCAACATGATACCAAGTTTGATTTGCTCAAGGTTGCAATCTGCCAAGTGCCCACAAGATCTGCGAATTATAAAGACTTCAGGCCAATTGCGTTCTTCAACCGTGGTCTCGCCTATCTGACAGTTCACTGCGGTAAGTGGATAAATCTGCACGTCCATCGCAGGATCATACATCCTCCATGGTTCTCTGATGCCATTAAACACAAGGGCTTCATTTATGTTGTCGACTCCTTCTATGGTTAGACGTATTGCTGGCCTACTCCAGTCATCGCTACAAACGGCTGTTGCAGCAGTATGTTACTTTCCTATGATATCATGATGGCTTGCTTACATTATTGTCAACATTTACTGAAACAATGTTCATGCTCATAACATGCTGTTCTTAAGATTGACTAAATTAAGAGCCCTTTTTTATTTGACTCCAACTTGATATGATGTTGTAGGCCGCCTGATGTCCCTACCCTTCCTAATCCCAGAACCTTCCAAAGAAAAGCAGCATGGTAGTTGCAGGTGGTTCCTGGCTCGATTAGACGACGGCGAAAGATTGATGATCGTTCGCACGTACCGGACGTGTTGTTTCGCGGAATACAATCACAGTCACTGCAAGGTCTTTGAGCAGGATCCCAGCTTCTCTGGGCCTTCAGGAATTTTTGACTGGAGGCTGGTAAGTAGCCTTGGTACACGCTCTCTGTTTGTCGGACTAAATTATCCGATTAACCAGGAGATAACCGACGGCAAGGATCATGATGACAGCGCGGTTTCGTTCATCAGGCAAAAATGTGTGTACACAGCGTACCATGCGTCTCTGCATGCACCATACCCTGATATGTGCCGCCACACTCTGCAGCCCAAAGTAGGAGAGAGGGTCGCAAGTATCAGACTTCGACCTGCTGGCTGGAGTTTCCCCCGTCAGGCACCCATCTGGTTCAAGCGGTCAGCCAATCTCCGCAGCTTAATAAATAGTAACGTCTAACTGAGCCAGTTAGTTAGATGCAAACACTTGGTGTAGTAGGATCTTTATTTAGTTTGATGCATACACTTGTTCTTTTTTGGTAGCCCTTTTGTAATGATGGCTGATGTTTGGTTTGGAAGAGAGAGTTGCGTCTTCACTCTTCTAGCCTGCTTACTACTTCTGTTGCACCCCCAACCCTGGTTGCTGCTACTGTTGTTTTCAATGTACAATCAGTAGTATATTTTGTCTATTGGTTGAATAAATGTGTTGTTAGAATGACAAATACAATGTTTTGGAAGTCGTTGCACGGTTCAATCCTTTAGTGCCCCATACCGTACGTAGCTCATACTATTTTTCGTACGGAACACATTTTCCACTTGTTGATAACATGCAGCCCACTGACATAGGACCAATAGAGAAGCCCATAATTAACTGGAAGGGAGGCTCTCACATGAATCCGGCCCAGGTACATGCTCATAGTCCCCTAAACATAAATAAGTAAATAAATAAATAAAGCTAAATGCTCATGCACCATTTCTTTGGGAAAATAGGTAGCCCAGTATTCCTTTTTGAAGAATACCCAAGCTAGGCCTATTTGTTTTCTCCGAATTACTGGGCTACAAATCTTTGAAGACGAGGAGGGATGCATTCCGTCCTGGCCAAAGAGTATGGTCAATGTCTGTTAAAAGTAATACCAAAAGGGGTTGAAAATTCAAAAAAAAATAGCAAATGGGATATTAGTTTCTTTTTTTGTTTTTGTTCTTCACTCATATCTTATACGTATTTCATTGGATTTAACATGACATAGTACTAATTTATTTTTAAAATTGTTTTAGTATGGCTATTAATTTTTGGATTAAGAATATTTCGTTCCCTAGCAAAAATTTGCGAATTTTCAAAATTTCCCACATATTTAGTTAATTTTTTGACCCTGGTACTGACCAGAAAATGGCCAGCAATTCTAAAAATGGAAAACGGGCTGCAATAAATTCCATATGAATTACAAAATGAGTAAAAAAATTATAAAAATACTAGCAAATGGGTTGTACATGCCACAGATTTCGAGGCTGACTTGTTTACGCAAGGCTTTGTTAGTGAACACACGATTCTAGCAGCAGTGACTGTTGGATGTCCATCCAATGGCCGACGTGCTTCCTCAATCTCTGATCTTCCTGCTCCAGCCGCCTAAACTAGCACCGACGGGACTGCCTGTTCCCTCCTCTTGTGGCCCGCTGTGATGTCGCGCAGGCTTCCCTGGCCCACCCTACTCCCTCCGCTGGCCTGGCCGCACGCAATCAACTGCCTCCTTATTACGCGAAAAAAAATGATTCCTCCCACTGGCATCTAGGGCGCACCGGTTGGGAGGCTGACCTGTGGGCCTACTAAGTTGACGCGTACGCAGGGCTTGTCAACTTAGTCAACAAACGATTCTAGCAATAGTAACCCTTGGATTTGAATCAAACGGTCCTGCTACTTCTTCAATTGCTGCTCTTCTTGCACCAGCCGCCCAAACCAGCGCTGGGGAGGCCGCCTGCTCCTGCCTCCAGTGGCCGGCTGTGCTGCCGTTGAGGCCTCATCGCCTCCTACTACTCCCACTGCTAGCCAGGCCCTTCAGCGATGGCAGCCTCACACCGCAGCCGAACCAGTGAACCCTCATACTCCTCTCCGCGTGGGCATCCACTGTCGCGTCTTCCCCGACTCCGCGTTGTCCCCTTCCTAGGCCTCGCCGTCGTCCACCGCCTTGGTGCTCTCGGCGTGACGTGGTCAATGTGGTCAACGACATTCCATCGAAAGAGTACTGTATGTGGAGAGGCTGACAACTGGGTCCACGGCCACAGCCCAGTTTTTTGTGATTTGCCAAGTAAGTCGCTTTGTCAGGCCTGTTGGACTGCAAATCTTTCAAGACGAGGAGAGCTTTCATTCGGCTGGCCGAGAAAATGGCCCATCAGTAATGAGAAATGGGTTGTACATTTTTAAAACACATCAAACCGGCAATTAGTTTCAAATATCTTTTTTTCATTTCGAGATTTTAAATTACATTAATTTTTATGCATGGAGAATTTGTTGGATTTTATATTGATATACATTTATTTTTTAAATCAGTTTGAATGTGAGTCGAAATTTCAGGATTAAAAACAGTTCGGACCGCACCGAAATATGCAAAATTTCATATACTTTTTTAACCGTGGCCACAATATGGGCTGTAATGCTAACAAAAAGAATATGGGCACCAAAAAAACCTTAAGATTAGCAAATGGGCTGTAAATTATTAGAAATAATGGCAGATGGGATGTATGCTGTTTTCCACAGATTTGAGGCTTTCCTAAAAAAAGGTTGACGCACAAGCAGTGATTGTTGGATGGCCATCCAACGGCCGTCGTGCTTCTTCAATCTCTGCTCTTCCTGCTCCAACCGCTCAAACAAGCGTCAGCGGGACTGCCTGCTCCCTCCTCCTCGTGGCAGGCTCTGCTGCCGCGCAGGCCTCACCGCCCCATCGTACTCCCATCGCTGGCCTAGCCATCCCTCTACTCACCCACACCTGATGTTATTCTCCGGCGACGGCAGACGAACCAGTAAATCCTCGTACAGTCGTACTCCCCTCCGCGTGGGAAACAACTACCAAGTCTTCCCTACCTCTGTGGCGTTCCCTTCCTAGGCCTCGCCGTCGTCCACCGCCCTGGTGCTCTCGGCGTGGCCTGGTCAACGTGGTCAACGACCGACATGCATCTGAAGTGGACTGCACATGGAGAGGCCGACAGCTGGGTCCACGGTCGCACGCAAGGAAATGACTCCTTATTATGCACAAAATAATGATTCCTCCACCTGACATCGGGGACCCACCGAAAGGGCCTCTGTATTTTGCAAAAAAAAGTTACTGCCGCTGACGGCTCAGACCCACCAGCTATATCTTCGCACGCAAGGAAGTGCCTCCTTATTACGCACACAAAAAATGAATACTCCCCCTATTAGCTGGGACCCAGTATAGTGGCAGGCTGACTTGTGGGCCTACTAAGTTGACGGGGATGGAGGGCTTTGTCAACTTAGTCAATATGCACGATTCTAGCTCCAGTGACCATATGATGTCCATCCAACGGCCGTAGTGCTTCTTCAACCTCTAGTCTTCTTGCTCCAGCTGCCCAAACCAGCGCCAGTCGTGCCTCGTGCTCCTGCCTCCCGTGGCCGGCTACGATGCAGTGGAGGCCTCACCGTCCCCTACTACTCCCACCGCTGGCCAGGCCATCCCTCTACTCACCCACACCCCTTGTTATTCTACGGCGACGGCAGCCTCACACCGCAACGAACCAGTGAACCCTTGTACTCCTCTACGTGTGGGCATCCACTGCCGCGTCTTCCCTGGCTCCGCGTCGTCCCCTTCCTAGGACTCACCGTTGTCCACCGCCCTGGTGCTCTCGGCGCGGCATGGTCAACGTGGTCAAGGAACGGCTTCCATCGAACGTGGACTGTACGTGGAGAGGCTGACAGCTGGGTCCACGGCCGCAGCAAGGAAGTGCCTCCTTATTACGTGCAAAATAATTATTCCTCCACCTGACAGCAGGGACCCACCGGACGGGCCACAGTATTTCGTGAAAAAAATGTTTCCCCCTGACTGCTGGGACCCACCAACTACACCTTCGCACGCAAGGAAGTGCATCCGGGCAAAAAAAAACAAAACGATTCCCCCCCCCCTGACTACTGGGACCCACCAGCTACATCTTCGCATGCAAGGAATTGCCTAACAGTCGGGACCCACCTGGTCAAAGCATGCGTAGCATTGCCATTCTGGTCGCGAACGTGTACGTACATATATGCTGGTCAATGTAGAGGCGCGCACGTGTCGTAGTAGAGGCGCGCACGTAGCATGTACACGTACGTACAGCGGCCAGGGTGCAAGAAAGAAAATACTGCCACGTATGTACATACGGGCAGGGTCTCAAATTCCTACTCGTGCATACGTACGGCCAGGGCTCATGTACATGGCTGGGTCGGAACAGAGAAACATCGTCGTCGTCGTGTTCACGGGGAGCCAACTGGCTGGGTTGGAACGGAATGCATGGTCGTGTTCATCGGGAGGGCTTGGACGGAATAGGCGATGGAAACGAGGCCTGGCGTACCGCAGAACGGAGGAAACGGACCTCCTACTGTCAAAACGGGGGTCCTGTTGATCGGGAGGGGTGTGGCGTACCGCAAAACGGAGGAAACGGACCTCCTACGGTTGAAACGGGGGTCCTGTTGATCGGGAGGGGTGTGGCGTACCGCAAAACGGACGAAACGGACTTGTGTTGGAGCACTACGGTCGAAACGGGGGTCCTGTTCATCGGGGGGGGGTGTGGCGTACCGCAAAACGGGACTCCACGAGATACTGTTCATCTCCACCAGCGACCTCCTCCAGCCTCCACAGGCTCCTGTTCATCCAGTCTCCACCGTGCGCTACTCCACCGGCTACTGTTCAACCACCCCTCCACGTGCACCCCTCCACCGTCTATTGTTCATCCAGCCCTCCACACCACGGGGTCCTATTCAACCACCCCTCCACGGGCACCCCTCCACCGTCTACTGTTCATCCAGCCCTCCACACCACGGGGTCCTGTTCATCTAGAGGCAACGCCACCGCTCACTGTTCATCCAACCCCCCCCCCCCGCAACGCTCACTATTCATCCCAGAGGCAGCATCGATCGGCTTCAGTTAGCAGCAGTAGCGAAGGAATCGCTCGATCGGGTTCAGTTAACAGCCATCGATCGATCGCTCGGGTTCAGTAACGCATACCCTGCAGTGCAATCGCTCGGGTTCAGTTAGAGCCCAACGCCTTGCTCGGGTTCAGTTAGAGCCAACGCCTCGCACACACGCGCGTATGTGTACGAGAGAAACGCGCATCGCTCGGCCCCCGACCTCCCACCGTAACCGGGAACTCCCTGAAATTTTCCTCGCCCTCGCTTCTACCATGGTTTTTCCCATCATGGACGGCCCAAAGAATGTCATGCAGCTGCGTCTTTGGCCCGCCCAGGACGAAAAGCCCATTTTTTGTCATGATTTTTTGTCATAGAAGTAGGAGCCCACCACATCTATGATGATACCGGGTTTTGTCACAATTATCGTCATAGAAGTGTCATATGTATGACAGGAAAAAAATTCGTTCGGCCCAAAATGTCACGGATGTGTCTTTTTTTGTAGTGAACATACTAAATGATCAAGTGCTAAGCTAACGGAATGGGTCAAGTCAATCACATCATTCTCCTAATGATGTGATCCCGTTAATCAAATGACAACTCATGTCTATGGTTAGGAAACACAACCATCTTTGATTAACGAGCTAGTCAAATAGAGGCATACTAGTCACATTATGTTTGTCTATGTATTAAAACATGTATTATGTTTCCGGTTAATACAATTCTAGCATGAATAATAAACATTTATCATGGTATAAGGAAATAAATAATAACTTTATTATTGCCTCTAGGGCATATTTCCTTCAGTCTCCCACTTGCACTAGAGTCAATAATCTAGATTACACAGTAATGATTCTAACACCCATGGAGCCTTGGTGCTGATCATGTTTTGCTCGTGGAAGAGGCTTAGTCAACGGGTCTGCAACATTCAGATCCGTATGTATCTTCCAAATTTCTATGTCTCCCACCTGGACTTGGTCCCGGATGGAATTGAAGCGTCTCTTGATGTGCTTGGTCCTCTTGTGAAATCTGGATTCCTTTGCCAAGGAAATTGCACCAGTATTGTTACAGAAGATTTTCATTGGTCCCGATGCACTAGGTATGACACCTAGATCGGATATGAACTCCTTCATCCATACTCCTTCATTTGTTGCTTCCGAAGCAGCTATGTACTCTGCTTCACATGTAGATCCCGCCACGACGCTTTGTTTAGAACTGCACCAACTTACAGCTCCACCATTCAATATAAACACGTATCCAGTTTGTGATTTAGAATCGTCTGGATCAGTGTCAAAGCTTGCATCGACGTAACCATTTACGACTAGCTCTTTGTCACCTCCATAAATGAGAAACATATCCTTAGTCCTTTTCAGGTATTTCAGGATATTCTTGACCGCTGTCTAGTGATCCACTCCTGGATTACTTTGGTACCTCCCTGCTAAACTTATTGCTAAGCATACATCAGGTCTGGTACACAGCATTGCATACATGATAGAGCCTATGGCTGAAGCATAGGGAACATCTTTCATTTTCTCTCTATCCTCTGCTGTGGTCGGGCATTGAGTCTGACTCAACTTCACACCTTGTAATACAGGCAAGAACCCTTTCTTTGCTTGATCCATTTTGAACTTTTTCAAAACTTTATCAAGGAATGTGCTGAAAGTCCAATTAAGCGTCTTGATCTATCTCTATAGATCTTGATGCCTAATATATAAGCAGCTTCACCGAGGTCTTTCATTGAAAAACTTTTATTCAAGTATCCTTTTATGCTATCCAGAAATTCTATATCATTTCCAATTAACAATATGTCGTCTACATATAATATCAGAAATGCTACAGAGCTCCCACTCACTTTCTTGTAAATACAGGCTTCTCCAAAAGTCTGTATAAAACCATATGCTTTGATCACACTATCAAAGTGTTTATTCCAACTCCGAGAGGCTTGCACAAGTCCATAAATGGATCGCTGGAGCTTGCACACTTTGTTAGCACCTTTTGGATCGACAAAACCTTCAGGTTGTATCATATACAACTCTTCTTCTAGAAATCCATTCAGGAATGCAGTTTTGACATCCATTTGCCATATTTCATAATCATAAATGCGGCAATTGCTAACATGATTCGGACAGACTTAAGCATCGCTACGGGTGAGAAAGTCTCATCGTAGTCAACCCCTTGAACTTGTCGAAAACCTTTCGCAACAAGTCGAGCTTTGTAGACAGTAACATTACCATCAGCCTCAGTCTTCTTCTTGAAGATCCATTTATTCTCGATGGCTTGCCGATCATCGGGCAAGTCAACCAAAGTCCATACTTTGTTCTCATACATGGATCCCATCTCAGATTTCATGGCCTCAAACCATTTTGCGGAATCTGGGCTCATCATCGCTTCCACATAGTTCGTAGGTTCGCCATGGTCAAGTAACATGACCTCCAGAATAGGATTACCGTACCACTCTGGTGTGGATCTTACTCTGGTTGACCTACGAGGTTCGGTAGTAACTTGATCTGAAGTTTCATGATCAATATCATTAGCTTCCTCACTAATTGGTGTAGTTGTCACAGGAACCGGTTTCTGTGATGAACTACTTTCCAATAAGTGAGCAGGTATAGTTACCTCATCAAGTTCTACTTTCCTCCCACTCACTTCTTTCGAGAGAAATTTCTTCTCTAGAAAGGATTCGAATTTAGCAACAAAAGTCTTGCCTTCAGATCTGTGATAGAAGGTGTACCCAATAGTCTCCTTTGGGTATCCTATGAAGACACATTTCTCCGATTTGGGTTCGAGCTTATTTGGTTGAAGTTTCTTCACATAAGCATTGCAGCCCCAAACTTTAAGAAACGACAACTTTGGTTTCTTGCCAAACCACAGTTCATAAGGCGTCGTCTAAACGGATTTTGATGGTGCCCTATTTAATGTGAATGCGGCCGTCTCTAAAGCATAACCCCAAAACGATAGCGGTAAATCAGTAAGAGACATCATAGATCGCACCATATCTAGTAAAGTATGACTACGACGTTCGGACGCACCATTACGTTGTGGTGTTCCGGGTGGCGTGAGTTGCGAAACTATTCCGCATTGTTTCAAATGTAAACCAAACTCGTAACTCAAATATTCTCCTCCACGATCAGATTGTAGAAACTTTATTTTCTTGTTAAGATGATTTTCCACTTCACTCTGAAATTCTTTGAACTTTTCAAATGTTTCAGACTTATGTTTCATTAAGTAGATATACCCATATCTGCTTAAATCATCTGTGAAGGTGAGAAAATAACGATACCCGCCATGAGCCTCAATGTTCATTGGACCACATACATCAGTATGTATGATTTCAAACAAATTTGTTGCTCGCTCCATAGTTCCGGAGAACATCGTTTTAGTCATCTTGCCCATGAGGCACGGTTCGCAAGTACCAAGTGATTCATAATCAAGTGATTCCAGAAGTCCATTAGTATGGAGTTTCTTCATGCACTTTACACCAATATGACCCAAACGGCAGTGCCACAAATAAGTTGCACTATCATTATCAACTCTGCATCTTTTGGCTTCAACATTATGAATATGTGTATCACTACTATCGAGATTTAATAAAAACAGACCACTCTTCAAGGGTGCTTGACTATAAAAGATATTACTCATATAAATAGAACAACCATTATTCTCTGATTTAAATGAATAACCGTCTCGCATCAAACAAGATCCAGATATAATGTTCATGCTTAACGCTGGCACCAAATAACAATTATTTAGGTCTAAAACTAATCTCGAAGGTAGATGTAGAGGTAGCGTGCCGACCGCATTCACATCGACTTTGGAACCATTTCCCACGCGCTTCATCACCTCGTCCTTAGCCAATCTTCGTTTAATCCGTAGTCCCTGTTTCGAGTTGCAAATGTTAGCAATAGAACCAGTATCAAATACCCAGGTGCTACTGCGAGCATTAGTAAGGTACACATCAATAACATGTATCTCACATATACCTTTGTTCACCTTGCCATCCTTCTTATCCGCCAAATACTTGGGGCAGTTCCGCTTCCAATGACCAGTCTGCTTGTAGTAGAAGCACTCAGTCTCAGGCTTAGGTCCAGATTTGGTTTCTTCTCTTGAGCAGCAACTTGTTTGCTGTTCTTCTTGAAGTTCCGCCTCTTCTTCCCTTTACCCTTTTTCTTGAAACTGGTGGTCTTATTGACCATCAACACTTGATGCTCCTTTTTGATTTCTACCTCCGCAGCTTTTAGCATTGCGAAGAGCTTGGGAATAGTCTTGTCCATCCCTTGCATATTATAGTTCATCATGAAGCTCTTGTAGCTTGGTGGCAGTGATTGAAGAATTCTGTCAATGACACTATCATCAGGAAGATTAACTCCCAGTTGAATCAAGTGATTATTATACCCAGACATTTTGAGTACATGTTCACTAACAGAACTATTCTCTTCCATCTTGCAGTTATAGAACTTATTGGAGACTTCATATCTCTCAATCTGGGCATTTGCTTGAAATATTAACTTCAACTCCTGGAACATCTCATATGCTCCATGACGTTCAAAACATCATTGAAGTCCCGGTTCTAAGCTGTAAAGCATGAAACACTGAACTATCGAGTAGTCATCAGCTTTGCTCTCCCAGACGTTCTTAACATTGTCAGTTGCATCTGCAGTAGGCCTGGCACCCAGCGGTGCTTTCAGGACGTAATTCTTCTGTGCAGCAATGAGGATAATCCTCAAGTTACGGACCCAGTCCGTGTAATTGCTACCATCATCTTTCAACTTAGCTTTCTCAAGGAACACATTAAAATTCAATGGAACAACAACACGAGCCATCTATCTACAACAAACATAGACAAGCAAAATACTATCAGGTACTAAGTTCATGATAAATTTAAGTTCAATTAATCATATTACTTAAGAACTCCCACTTAGATAGACATCCTTCTAATCATCTAAGTGATCACGTGATCCAAATCAACTAAACCATGCCCAATCATCATGTGAGATGGAGTAGTTTTCAATGGTGAACATCACTATGTTGATCATATCTACTATATGATTCACGCTTGACCTTTCGGTCTCAGTGTTCCGAGGCCATATCTGTATATGCTAGGCTCGTCAAGTTTAACCTGAGTATTCCGTGTGTGCAACTGTTTTGCACCCGTTGTATTTGAACGTAGAGCCTATCACACCCGATCATCATGTGGTGTCTCAGCACGAAGAACTTTCGCAATGGTGCATACTCAGGGAGAACACTTATACCTTGAAATTTAGTGAGAGGTCATCTTATAATGCTACCATCAATCAAAGCAAAATAAGATGCATAAAGGATAAACATCACATGCAATCAATATAAGTGATATGATATGGCCATCATCATCTTGTGCTTGTGATCACCATCTCCGAAGCACCATCATGATCACCATCGTCACCGGCGCGACACCTTGATCTTCATCGTAGCATCATTGTCGTTTCACCACCTATTGCTTCTACGACTATCTCTACCGCTTAGTGATAAAGTAAAGCAATTACAGGGCGATTGCATTGCGTATAATAAAGCGACAACCATATGGCTCCTGCTAGTTGCCGATAACTCGGTTACAAAACATGATCATCTCATACAATAAAATATAGCATCACGTCTTGACCATATCACATCACAACATGCCCTGCAAAAACAAGTTAGACGTACTCTACTTTGTTGTTGCAAGTTTTACGTGGCTGCTACGGGCTGAGCAAGAACCGTTCTTACCTACGCATCAAAACCACAACGATAGTTCATC